>NC_137338.1:39946730-40563297 GCF_965287045.1 Carcharhinus amblyrhynchos | reverse complement strand
GGGATGATTCTTTAAATGTGGAAGCTAGTGGGGTGAAAAAAAGAGAACAAGGTGGACTCGTCCTCCTTGGCTTTTTACTTTTGGCCCCCAAGGCTTTTTACTCTTGTGTGAGAAATAAAAGAATGACCAGGGTGAGGTTAGGGCTGGTCGAGGATAGTAGTGGGAACTTGTGCATAGAGTCAGAAGAGATAGGTGAGGCGTTGAATGAATACTTTTCTTCAGTGTTCACTAAGGGGCGGGGGGGGGCACACTTTTGAGGATGAAAGTGTGATACAGGCTGATAGGATAGAGGAGGTAGATGTTCTAAGAGAAGATGTATTAGCAATTTTGAAAAACCTGAGGGTCGATAGGTCCCCTGGGCCAGATGGGATACATCCTAGGATACTTTGGGAGGCAAGGGATGAGATTGCAGAGCCTTTAGCTTTGATCTTTGGGTCCTCACTGTCCACGGGGATTGTGCCAGAGGACTGGAGAGTAGTGAATGTTGTTTCTCTCTTCAAGAAAGATGATAGGAATGATCCTGGGTAATTATAGGCCAGTTAATCTTACTTCGGTGGTCGGTAAGTTAATGGAAAAGGTCTTGAGGAATACGATTTATTACCATTTGGAAAGATGCAGCTGAATCCGGGGTAGTCAGCACGGATTCATGAGTGGTAAGTTTGCCTCACAAATTTGATTCAATTCTTTGAGGAGGTAACTAAGTGTGTAGATGAAGGTAGAGCAGTTGATGTTGTATACATGGATTTTAGTAAGGTGTTTAATAAGATTCCCCACGTCAGACTCATGAAGAAGGTAAGGAGCTGTGGGATAGAAGGAAACTTGGCCAATTGGATAATTAATTGGCTATCTCATAGAATACAGTAAGAAGTCTCACAACACCAGGTTAAAGTCCAACCAATTTATTTGATAGTAATCCCACAAGCTTTCAGAAACGGTGTTCCTTCGTCAGGTGTGTGGAAGGTTCCACACAGTGAGGTCCAAACCTTCCACACATCTGACGAAGGAACACCGTTTCCAAAAGCTTGTGGATTACTATCAAATAAATAGCTTGGACTTTGACCTGGTGTTGTGAGACTTCTTACTGTGTTTACCCCAGTCCAATGCCGGCATCTCTACATCATATCTCATAGAAGACAGAGGGTGATGGTGGAGGGAAAATTTTCAATTGGAGGCCAGTTACCAATGGTGTACCACAGGGATCAGTGCTATTTGTGATTTTTATCAATTACTTGGAAGAGGGGGCTGAAGGTTAGTAAATTTGCTGATGACACCAAGATTGGTGGAGTAGTGGATGAGGTGGAGGGCTCTTGTAGGCTGCAAAGAGACATTGATAGGATGCAGAGCTGGGCCGAAAAGCGGCAGATGGAGTTTAACCCTGATAAGTGCGAGGTATTTCATTTTGGTAGGACAAACTTGATTGTGGATTACAGCAGGGTTCTGAGGAATGTGGAGGAATAGAGAGATCTTGGGGTCCATATCCACAGATCTCTGAAGGTTGCCATTCAAGTGAATAGAGCCATGAAGAAGGCTTATAGCGTGTTAGCGTTTATTAACGGGGTTTGAGTTGAAGAGTCATGGGGTTATGCTGCAACTATACAGGACCTTGGTGAGACCACGTTTGGAATATAGTGTGCAGTTCTGGTCACCTCACTATAAGAAGGACGTGGAAGCATTGGAGAGAGTGCAGAGAAGATTTACTAGGATGCTGCCTGGATTGAAGGGTAGGTCTTACAAGGGAAGGTTGAGGAAGCTGGGGCTTTTCTCTTTAGAGCGGAGGAGGACGAGAGGCAACTTAATAGAAGTTTATATGATGATGAGGGGGATAGATAGAGTGGACGTTCAGAGACTATTTCCTCAGGTGGATGTAGCTGTTACAAGGGGGCATAACTATAAGGTTCATGGTGGGAGATACAGGAGGAATGTCCAAGGTAGATTCTTTACTCAGAGAGAGGTTGGGGTGTGGAATGCACTGCCTGCTGTGGTAGTGGAGTTGGACACTTTAGGAACTTTCAAGCAGTTATTGGATAGGCACATGGAGCACACTAGAATGATAGGGAGTGGGATAGCTTGATCTTGGGTTCGGACAAAGCTCGGCACAACATCGAGGGCCAAAGGGCCTGAGTTTACTCATTTACTAAAACCCTGTTTTATATGAAAAATGTTTTCCTGTTTCCTACCTCCAATCCAAAATAAGATTTCCAATATTAGATGTACAAAAATCTTACCAAAAATGTAAAACATTTAAAATATTGAAAATGTATAACTAATCAGTGATCATCTGAGATTACAGGTTGCTACTTTATTTGGGACATCCTTTACTCAGAATTCAGAAACGTCACTCGTTCTTGCAAATGTGCTCTTTTGAAAATGTTAACATACCTGCAGATCCCTTTCTCAATCCTGATTAATCTAGTTTAATTCCAGCATTTCTTGTTTTTAAAATTAAAGATAAATTCATAAATTTTACAAGTACAAATCATCAAAAGATACAGCATAGTGTCCTTCAGTCCATTGTCTAAAAGATAGGATAGATTGAGATAAACTACTTCCTCCAGTTGGAGTATAGGAATATAGGACCACGTCAAAATATATCCTGATCATTCACGAGTGAAATTAGGAAAGACTTCTTCATACAAAGATGGTATAAGTTTGGATTTATATTCTGTAAATGACAACTGACGTTAGATCAATTGTTAATTTTAAATCTGTGAGATTTTTATTAGCGAAAGGTATCAAAAGATCATAGAATCCCAAAGTGCAGAAGGAGGGCATTCGGCCCATCAAGCCTGCACTGATAACAATTTCATCCAGTCGTAACCCAACGTATTTACCCTGCTAATCTCTCTGACACTAAGGGACAACTTAGCATGGCCTGTCAACCTACCCTGCACATCTTTGGAGTGGTCACAGTAAGAAGTCTCACAACTCCAAGTTAAATTCCAACAGGTTTATTTGGAATTGCAAGTTTTCAGAGCACTGCTCCTTCATCAGGTGAGTGGAGAGGTGGGTTCACAACCACAGCATATATAGGCAGAGACACAATTGCAAGATAATGGTTGGAATGCGAGTCTTCACAGAGATCAAGTCTTTGCAGGTACAGAGAGTGCGGGTGGAGAGAGGAATAATCACAGCTTAAAGAGATGTGAACTGTCTCAAGCCAGGACAGTAGGAGGATTTTGCAAGCTCGGGCCAAATGGCGGGGGTTACATGTAATGTGACTTGAACCCAAGATCCTGGTTTAGACCAACCTTGTGCGTGCAGAACTTAGCTATCAGTTTCTGCTCTTTTGGAGTGCAACATGGGACAAAAATGGCTATATGGAGTTAGGTGTGGAGATGCCAGTGTTGGACTGGGGTAAACACAGTAAGAAGTCTCACAACACCAGGTTAAAGTCCAACCAATTTATTTGATAGTAAACTCACAAGCTTTCGCGGTTTGTCCCTTCATCAGGTGAATAGAGCATATAACAGCACACACAGTTTTCAGATTACTGATTAGAATGCAAGTCTTTACAACTAACCTGCTCTTCAAATCTTAAAGATACAGACAATGTGAGTGGAAAGAGCATTAGGCATAGGTTAAAGAGATGTGTATTATCTCCAGACAGTACAGTAAGTGAGGTTTTGCAAACCCAGACAAGTGATGGGGGTTACAAATAGTGCGACATGAACCAAGATCCCGGTTGAGACCATCCTCGCGTGTGCGGAACTTGGCCATCAGTCTCTGCTCAGCGACACTGCGCTGTTGTGTGTCATGAAGGCTGCCTTGGCGAACACTTACCCGAAGGTCAGAGGCTGAATGCCCGTCACCACTGAAGTGTTCGCCAACACTTCAGCGGTCATGGGCATTCGACCTCTGATCTTCAGGTAAGCGTTCGCCAAGGCGGCCTTCACGACACACGACAGGGCAGAGTCGCTGAGCAGAGACTGATAGCCAAGTTCTGCACACATGAGGACGGTCTCAAACAGGATCTTGGGTTCATGTCGCACTATTTGTAACCCCCCATGACTTGCCTGGGTTTGCAAAACCTCACTACTGTCTGGAGACAATACACATCTCTTTAACCTATGCCTAATGCTCTTTCCACTCACATTGTCTGCATCTTTAAGACTTGAATGGCAGGTTAGTTGTAAAGACTCGCATTCTAATCAGTAATCTGTAAACTCTGTGTGCTCTGTCTGAGGCCAGAACTCTCCATTCACCTGATGAAGGGGCAAACACCGAAAGCTTGTGAGTTTACTATCAAATAAGTTTGTTGGACTTTAACCTAGTGTTGTGAGACTTCTTACTATATGGAGTTAGTTTGCAGATCAGCCCTGATCTCAGTGAGAGATGGCAGACTGGCCTGTTCCTTCATGTCTGCGCTAGCTCTTTGGTCAGTCTATCCCATTAATTGCACTGCCCCTGCTCTTTCTCCCATAGTAATTTAAATTTCTCCCTTTCAAATGTTTAGATAATTTGGTTTTAAATGATTTCTATCAAATCTACTTCCATCACCTTTTCACATAATGCATTTCAGATAAGAAGAAATGTGTAAGAAGAAACGTTTCTTCATTTTACCTCTGGTTCACCTTAAATCTGTCTCTTCTGGTTACCAACCCTTATCTCTGCCACTGGAAATAGTTTTCCATTTTTAACTCTAATAAAAATAGTCATGATTTTGAACACCTCAGTCAAAGTTCATCTCATCACTCTCTGCTCTAGGGAGAACAGCCCCAGCTTCTGTGTCTCCACATAACTGAAGCCCCAATAACATTTTAGTCTCAATGATTTACTGTGACATATACCATCTTGAGGTTGGGTTTATATTTTTAAAGATAAATCTTGATCAGAGAGTATTTCATACATCAGTTATACATAGTTAGTCATGCATCATAATTTCCTTAGAAATTATTCAGACTATAAAGGAACAAAGAACAATACAGCAAAGGAAATGGGCTCTTTGGCCCTCCAAGCCTGCGCCACTCATGCTTCCAATTAGACTGCTCGTTTGTATCCCTCCATTCCCAGTCTGTTCATGTGGCTATCCAGATAAGTCTTAAACGATCCCAGCATGTCCACCTCTACCACCTTGCTTGGCAGTGCATTCCAGGCCCCCACCACCCTCTGTGTAAAATATGTCCCTCTGACATCTGTATTAAACCTTGCCCCCCTCACTTTGAACCTGTGACCCCATGTGTTCGTCACCTCCGACCTGGGAAAAAGTTTCCCAGGGTTCACCCTACCTATGCCCTTCATAATTATATACACCTCTATTAGGTCGCCCCTCATCCTTCGTCTCTCCAGGGATAACAACCCCAGTTTACCCAATCTCTCCTCATAGTTAAGACCCTCCATACCAGGCAACATCCTGGTAAACCTTTTCTGTACTCTCTCCAAAGCTTCCACATCCTTCTGGTAGTGTGGCAAGGCGACCAGAACTGGATGCAGTATTCCAAATGTGGCCTAACCAACATTCTATATAGCTGCAATATCATATGCCAACTTTTATACTCTATGCCCTGTCCTGTAAAGGCAAGCATGCCATATGCCTTCTTCACCATCTTCTCTACCTGTGTTGCCACCTTTAAGGATCTGTGGACCTGCACACCCAGGTCCATCTGTGTGTCTATACTCCTGATGGTTTTGCCATTTATTGTATAGCTCCCCCCTACATTAGTTCTACCAAAATGCATCACTTCGCATTTATCTGAATTTCATCTGCCATTTCTCTGCCCAATTTTCCAGCCTATCTATATCCTGCTGTATTCTCTGACAATGTTCATCACTATCCGCAAGTCCAGCCATCTTTGTGCCATCCGCAAAATTACTAATCACACCAGTTACACCTTCTTCCAAATCATTTATATATATCACAAACAGCAGAGGTCCCAGTACAGAGCCCTGCAGAACACCACTAGTCACAGACCTCCAGCTGGAAAAAGACCCTCCCACTGCTACCCTTTGTCTTCTATGGCCAAGTCATTCTCCACCCATCTAGCTAGCTGTCCTTTTATCCCTTGAGATATAACCTTCTGTACCAACCTGCCACGAGGGACTTTGTCAAACACTTCATTAAAATCCATATAGACATTCACGGTCCTTCCCTCGTCGATCGTTTTTGTCACCTCCTCAAAAAACTCAACCAAATTTGTGAGGCATGACCTTCCTCTTACAAAACCATGCTGTCTGTCGCTAATGAGATTATTCCATTCTAAATGTGCATTCACCCTATCTCTAAGAATCCTCTCCAACAATTTCCCTACCACAGACGTCAAGCTCACCGGCCTACTATTACCCGGGTTATCCTTGCTACCCTTCTTAAATAACGGGACTACATTTGCTGTCCTCCAATCCTCTGGGACCTCACCTGTGTCCAGTGAAGAGACAAAAATTTCTGTTAGAGGCCCAGCAATTTCCTCTCTCGTTTCTCTGAGCAGTCTAGGATAGCATCTATCAGGCCCTGGGGATTTGTCTGTCTTAATGTTCTCTAGAAAACCTAACACTTCCTCCTTTGTAATTGAGATTTTCTCCAACGGGTCAACACATCCCTCTGAAACACTCCAAATCAACATGTTCCTCTCCTTTGTGAATACAGATGCAAAGTATTCATTTAGGATCTCATCTACTTCCTTGGGCTCCAAGCATAATTTCCCTCCTTTATCCCTGAGGGGTCCGATTTTTTTCCCTGACAACTCTCTTGTTCCTAATGTATGAATAAAATGCCTTAGGATTCTCCTTAATCCTGTCTGCCAATGGCATTTCATGACCCCTTTTTGTCCTTCTAACTCCCTGTTTAAGTTCTTTCCTACTTTGTCTGTGTTCCTCCAGTACTCTGTTTTTAGCTGCCTGGACCTAACGTACGCCTCTTTTTTCTTTTTGATCAGACACTCAATTTCCCTGGTTATCCACAGCTCTTGAATCTTACCTTTCCTATCCTTTCTTTTCACAGGCACATGCCTGTCCTGCAGCCCTATCAACTGCTCCTTGAAAGACTCCCACGTGCCAGACGTGGATTTATCCTCGAACAGCCTCTGCCAATCAACAGCCACCAATTCCTGCCTAATCCAGCTTTAGTTAGCCTTTCCTCAATTCAGCACCTTACCCGTAGGACAAGACTCATCTTTTTCCATTACTATCCTAAAGTTTACAGAATTATGGTGACTATTTGCCACATGATCCCCTACTGAAACTTTGATGACCTGACCAGGCTCATTCCCCAGTACTAGGTCCAGTATACCCCCCTCTGTAGTTGGGCTATCAACATATTGTTCCAAAAGAACCTTCCTGTATGCATTTTATAAATTCCTCCCCATCCAGACCCCCAGCCCTAAGCACTTTCCAATCTATACAAGGGAAATTACAGTCTCCCACTATAACAACCCTATCTTTTCTGCACCTGCCCAGAATCTCCATATCTGTTCCTCCAATTCCCGTGGGCTGTTGGGAGGCCTATAGTATACCCCCCGCATAGTGGCTATGCCCTTCCTGTTTCTGAGCTCCACCCACAATGACTCGTTACATGACCCCTCTAAATTGTCCACCCTCTGCACCGCTGTAATATGCTCCCTAACCAGTATTGCTACTCCCCCACCTCTTCTAGCCCCTCTTCTGTCTCATCGAAAACACTTATACCCCGGAATATTCAGCTGCCAGTCCTGTCCCTCTTTTAACCAAGTCTCCATCACTGCAATCACATCCAAATTCCGTGTAAGCACGAAGGCCCTAAGTTGGTCTGTCTTGCCCATTATGCTCCTTGCATTGAAGCAGATGCGCTCCAGACCTCCAGGCCCACTGAGGTCATCCTCCCCCAGAATGCTCTTCTTGAGATAACTTTAACTCCAACAGGACGAAATAGTTTAACTGCTAATTTCTATCCTAATAGATTTTAAAATCTTGTTCTAGAAGTGTCATGTACATTAAAGCATTTGTTTCTTGAAAAGCTGAAATACTGTGGATGCTGGAAACCTGAAATAAAATGCCAGAAATAGCAAGTCAAGCAGCATCTGTGAAGACAGAGTTAATGTCAAAGGATCTGTCCTAAAAAACATTAAAGCTGTTCCTTTCTCCACAGATGCTGTATGCTAAGCGTTTCCAGCATTTTGTTTTTATTTGTTTCTCCCACTTTACTCATTTACCAAAACATTAACGTTTCGATCTAAAGTAAATTTTGCCATTTGTCAAAATTAGATGTAAAACAAACAAATTCAAATTTTTCAAGACTGGACCGATTCAGAGATCAATCTTTATTTAGATTTATAGTTTACACTGTTCCATAGTTTAAAAGATATCCATTATTGGCTTACGTTGACTGGTCATCAATACAAAACTGCACAAAAGTAACTTGCAGTAAATGGCTGCCTGTGATGTTGGCTTATGTGGACAAATGCTGTAATTTACTGATATGCAAGAGGATTGTGTTTATGACAGACAAGTATAAATGCGGTGGTACAGTTCCAAGCATATTCCAGTGCTACCAGCACATTATGAACAGTGCTGTTTCAATCTACTTGTTGTATATCTACTAATTTTCACCTTAATTACAAATAACCAGTTAAAAATTCCATCCATCGTTTCAGAACTTGAATAGATTCAAGATATCATTAGCAAAAAAAATAGAAACACCAAAAACTTGCACATAAAAATTAGATTGAAAGCAGCACTGCTCACAATACTTTGGCTTCTACTGTAACAACGAAGCTTGAATCCTTAAGTCAAGCTAGATAATAAACTGTGTTTTTGATAATAATCCTTTGCAACTGTTAGAATGTTAGCTGTTGCTGTTACAAGACAGATTTCACTGCAGTAATCCTTCAGAGGTATACTGACAGCTACTAAAATAAATCAAAAAGGATTATACTAGTCTATCACTTTTCAAGAGCACAGAACTCTTTTACTCATTCTGTAGCAGAATGTCACGTCTGTCTTGATTCTCTGCCTGCAACACAGATCTGTGTATTTTCAAATGTTGTGTTGTTGTCCACACCCTCAGGGAATTCCAACTTCTCACAGATTAACATTTTCAGGGGTAAATACTTTGAGATCTCATTTGGATCAGTAAAAAGATACTGCGGAACGTTCTGAAACAAAAGTGAATTTGATTAGGTCTGGGATAGTATGCATACACTTCCCCACCCTACTCTCCCAACAGGCCCTCCAGTCCAGGATCCGGAACATGCACTATGGGATGCTAACGCCTGACTAGTTTAAATTAATTGGGTTAACACATCGACTAAAATAGCAAAAAAATGAATTATGGACAAGGGATTAAGCATTCATTTCCTAGTATCCAACAATTTAATTTCAGAGACCATTTATTTTTAGCTGTAAAGTGGCCCAAGATATAACATGCAGCAAAATGTTCAGATCACAATATAGTCAGCTCTTAACTATATACAGAGAACTCAACCAACTGCTGCTAGTAGTTGTTCTCCATGGTGCTTTCCCACAAAGTGGCATTGTTTCTACAACTGATTTGCAAATGGATCCTTTGCAGGAGGATTACCCTCCCAAACTAGGACACTAAAATGAGCACACAAATAATTCCCACAAAGCTTCCTTTGCTTTAAAAGGCAAAATTAACAACCTCAACCCATCATTTCATCAGTATTACCAAAACAGAACAGGTGTTAGGAAAAAATATGTCTTGCAATTTACTGCTGCAACCTATTTACAAGTGATGCATTAACAAAATGCCTAATAATCTTTTAACTCTTAAGTTTCAAATCCCAGACACTTAAAAATTGTTACCTGAAGAGCTGACACATTACTTTCTCGGGAGCTGTATTCAGAGAGTAGATAGTTTTTGTCAGCCTTTGAAAATAAAAGGAAAACGTGTTTTTTCAACAACATGAATTTTCATGGTTCTTTACTTTTATGTTTCTATGGTATTTTTCCAAGTCTGTAACGTGCCAGAGTGTAGAGTTTAGACTTTGGGGAACACATCACTGATGCTTCAACTTCTGTTTTTGTGCTACCAATTTTTCTTCAAAACATTCTCTTCAGTTCTGATAAGGGCCATGGTACAGGGGTTCTGATAAAGGATTATGACTGAAATGCCAACTTTTTTTGACTTTACAAACACTGCTCAACATACAGCGTGTTCCCAGTATTTTCTGCTTTGTTCCAGATTTCCAGCATCTGCAATACTTTATTTCTTATCGAGTTCAGGGATGGGAAGGGGAGTGCACAACAAAGCCTCTAGTGGAGCAATGAATGACTGATTGCAACTACAGGATCTCCAAGTTAATCTGACAGGTGATAGTTTGCTATTAAAACACCTGTAAATTCCAGGGTCTTTCTGTCAGCAATACTTAGAAACCATTGCTTGCGAGGCTGAAAGTTGGAGACTTTAAGCAAGGGGTTACAAGACTTTTCAAGAAAGGGAACAGGGATAGCCTGCGAAATTACCGACCGATGAGTCTGACCTCAGTGGTTGGCAAGTTAAGAACATAAGAAATAGGAGCAGGAGTAGGATATCTAGCCCTTCGAGCCTGCTCCGCCATTCAGTAAGATCATGGCTGATCTGAAGTGGATCAGTTCCACTTTCCTGCTTTCTCCCCATAACCCTTAATTCCCTTGTCTGTCAAAAACCTATCTACCTGTAACTTAAATATATTTAGCAAGGTAGCCTCCACCACTTCAATGGGCAGAGAATTCCAGAGATTCACCACCCTTTGAGTGAAGAAGTTCCTCCTCAACTCCATTCTAAACTGCCCCCCTCTTAAATTGAGGCTGTGCCCTCTAGTCCTGCTGTCCTTTGAGCAGGAAGAATCTCTCTACCTCTATCCTATCCATCCCTTTCATTATCTTTTACGTCTCTATAAGATCCCCCCTCATCCTTCTAAACTCCAACGAGTATAGACCTAGTCTATTTAGTCTCTCTTCATAGTCTAACCCCCTCATCTCTGGTATCAGCTCAGTGAACCTCCTCTGCACTCCCTCCAAGGCCAAAATATCCTTGTGCAAGTGCGGTGACCAAAACTGCACACAGTACTCCAGCTGATGGAGAGGATTCTGAGGGACAGGATTTATGAGCATTAAGAAGTTTGGTAGGATCAGAAATAGTCAGCACGGCTTTGTCAAGGGCAGGTCGTGCCTTACGAGCCTAGCTGAGTTCTTTGAAAATGTGACTGAACACATTGATGAAGGAAGAGCGGTGAATGTGGTTTACATGGACTTCAGCAAGGCGTTTGATAAGGTCCCCCATGCAAGACTTCTTGAGAAGGTGAGAGGGCATGGGATCCAAGGGGCTTTGGCCTTGTCGATCCAGAACTGGCTTGCCTGCAGAAGGCAGAGAGTGGTTGTGGATGGGTCTTTTTCTGCATGGAGGTCGGTCACCGGTGGAGTGCCCCAGGGATCTGTTCCAGAACCCTTGCTGTTTGTCATTTTCATAAATGACCTGGATGAGGAAGTGGAGGGATGGGTTAGTAAGTTCGCCGACGACACGAAGGTTGGTGGTGTTGTCGGTAGTCTGGAGAGATGTCAGAAGTTGCAGCATGACATAGATAGGATGCAAGACTGGGCGGAGAAGTGGCAGATGGACTTCAACGTGGATAAATGTGTAGTGGTCCATTTTGGCAGGTCCAATGGGATGAAGAAGTACAATATCAAGGGTAGGACTCTCAGCAGTGTTGAGGAGCAGAAGGACCTTGGGGTCCGGGTCCACAGGACTCTTAAATCGGCCTCAAAAGGTGGAGGATGTGGTCAAGAAGGCGTATGGTGTAGTGGCCCTTCATTATTTGAGGGATTGAGTTTAGGAGTTGGGAGGTAATGCTGCAACTTTATAAGACCCTTGTCAGACCCCACTTGGAGTACTGTGTGCAGTTCTGGTCACCTCACTACAAGAAGGATGTGGAAGCTATTGAGAGGGTGCAGAGATTTACAAGGATGTTGTCTGGATTGGGAGGCATGCCTTATGAAGACAGGTTGAGGGAACTAGGTCTCTTCTCCCTGGAGAGACAAAGGTCGAGAGGCGACCTGATTGAGGTATATAAAATGCTGAGAGGTACAGATAGGGTGGATTCTCGGAGGCTATTTCCCAGGGCTGAAATGGTCGCTACGAGAGGACACAGGTTTAAGGTGCTGGGGAGCAAGTACAGAGGAGATGTCAGAGGGTGGTGAGTGAGTGGAATCGGCTGCCTTCGATGGTGGTAGAGGTGAACTCGCTGGGGTCTTTTAAAAGACTTCTGGATGAGTACATGGAATTTAGTGGGATTGGGAGTTATAGATAGTTCTATGGCCTGGTAGGTATGGATATGATCAGCGTAACTTGTGGACCGAAGGGCCTGTTTGTGTAGTATTCTATGTTAATAGAAGGAAAGGTAGAAAAACAAATTGTAATTATTCTGTTGTCCTTTAATGCAGTATTGGATTGATAATCATCAAATTAGGCTCTCAATGTCCTAGCAATCTTTACATAATGTAAAATCCAAAAAGTAAATGGAGGATGATTAAGAATGGATGATAACTATGCATAGTACAAACACAAAATTGCAGTTTACTTGTGTATCCGAGTCAACAAATGATACCATAAATCGTCGAGTTTATTACCACAGTAATAATGCAACGCGCAAGTAAAAGCTATTATGCATTTTTACCTCATGATAAACTCTAGTGTCGTTTGTCCGTATGAGTACACCATCAACTCTCAAGAAAAATCGCAACAACACAAAGAAACTGGATGGCATCACTCTCTTGGGAAAAAAAGAGATGAATTAATTATTCAAATATACTGTCCAGCAGCTTTGAATTTCCTAGCCAAAATAAGTTAACTTTAAACAATCTTCAATTTGCTTCAAAAAGTTAAGCTGCAATATTAAGAAACATGAAAAATCACAACAATTTGTTTTGTGACAAAATTAAAATGGATGCAACTCAAAAATCTTTCACATAGAAGTCAACGAAACATCATTCAAAACATGAGCTGTACACCTAGTTATCGTTTTGAATTATGTAGAATAAAGACAACACGTCCTGTATTTTCTGAAAAATATAAACCCCATTTAAAATATCGCTTTAGAAAAAGATCACTCCCTTATCAGGCTATTCACTACACACAAATTATTTTGGTTTCATAACGACAAGAACATCTTAAGAACACTTACTGAGAAACACATCAGACACAAATCTTTAAAGTGACAGGGTAGCTTGACAAAGCTGTTTTAAAAAAAATGCAGATTTGTTTTCATTTTGTTCAAGGAATGGAGACAGCGCTGTCAGCCCAGTTTTTGTTGCCCACCTCTAATTTCCCTTGAACTCAGTGGTTTCCTAGGCCATTTCAGAGGGTATTTAAAAGCCAACCACATTGCTGAGTCTGGAGACATGTGCAGGTCAGACCAGATAAGAATGGCAGATTTCTTTCCCTAAAGAATATTAATAAACCAGATGAGTTTTTACAATTGATGATAGTTTCTTGGTCACCATTACTGGGACTTCAATTCCAATTTCATCTGCTGCGCTGGTGGGACTTGAATTCACGTCCCCCAAGTGTTAGCCTAGGTCTCTGGATTACAAGTTCAATGACATTATCACTAAATCATCATCTCCCTTCATAAATAAAGAATTACAATATTACATTAAATTATGCTAATCCTTTATAAAATCACTGAATAGACTTCTGCATACTGTATCCAATTATGGATACATACTTTAAGAAAACTTATCAAGGCCTTTGAGGGGGTGAAGTGGAGATGTGCCAAAATGGTACCAAAATGAGGGAAAAAATAAAATTCACGAGTACTGCAAATCTAAAGTAGGAAAGAAGTGCTGAAAATGCCCAGCATACGGTATGGGCGGCATGGTAGCACAGTGGTTAGCACTGCTGCTTCACAGCTCCAGGGACCTGGGTTCGATTCCGGGCTTGGGTCACTGTGTGTGTGGAATTTGCACATTCTCCTTGTGTCTGTGTGGGTTTCCTCCGGGTGCTCCAGCTTTCTCCCACAGTCCAAAGATGTGCAGGTTAGGTCAATTGGTTATGCTAAAATTGTCCTTACTGTCCCCAGATGTGTATGTTAGAGAGTTTAGCGGGTAATTATGTGGGGATGTGGCGGTACAGCCTGGGTGGAATTGTGGTTGGTGCAGATTCAGTGGGCCCAATGGCCTCTTTCTGCACTGTAGCGTTTCTATGATATGGGGAGAGAGAAACAGAATTAATATTTCAGGTTGATGACCTCTTGTTAGAAAAGGAAATATTTAGAGTTGTGATGCTTCCACTCTGATCTCAATTCCAATTTCATCAGCCAATTGTTCCAATGAAGTTCAACATAAGATTGAGGAACAGAAAAAAATCTTTAGGATTTTGACAATCTTTGAATGCTTTCCTTATGTTGTCTTTGCTTCTTTTGCCACCCACCTCAAATTAGTGTCTTCAGGTTCCTGCCCCTTCCACCAATGGAAACAGTTTTTAAATTTTTTTTCTGTCCAGGCCCTTCATGATTTAGCAACTCCTATGAAATCTCATCTCTAAGGATGTTAGAGTCATAGACGTTTACAGCATGAAAACAGGTTCATGTATCTGAAGTCCTCATCCCTGGGACCATTTTCATAATTTGTTTTGCACCCTCTCCAATGCCTTCACATCCTTAGTCATAGAGGTTTACAGCATGGAAACAGGCCCTTCGGTTCAACTTGTCCATGCCTCCCAGCTTTTGCCATTATGCTAGTCCCAATTGCCTGCTTGGCCCATATCCCTCTATACCAATCATGTAACTGTCTAAATGCTTTTTAAATGACAAAATTGTACCCCCTTTACTACTATCTTTGGCAGCTCGTTCCAGACACACTCAACCCTATGTGTGAAAAACTTGCCCCTCTGGACTCTTTTGTATCTCTCCCCTCTCACCTTAAACTTATGCCCTCTAGTCTGACTCTTCTATGGGTGGAAAAAGATGTTAACTATCTACCTTATCTATGCCCCTCGTTATTCTGTAGAGCTCTACGAGATCACCCCCAAGTCTCTTATGCTCCAGGGGAAAAGAGTCCCAACCTATCCAGCCTCTCCTTACAACTCAAATCATCAAGTCCTGGTAGCATCCTAATAAATCTTTTCTGCACTCTTTCTAGTTTAATAATATCCTTTCTAAACTAGGGTGACCAGAGCTGTACACAGTATTTTAAGTGTGGCCTTACTAATATCGTACAATTTCAACAAGACATCCCAACTCCTGTAGTCAATGTTCTGACCAGTGAAACCAAGCATGCCAAAAGCCTTCTTCACCACTCTATCCAGCTGTGACTCCACTTTCAAAAGAACTATGAACCTGTACCCTTCAATCTCTGTTCTGTAACTCTCCCTAACTCCCAACCATTAACTGAGTAAGTCCTGCCTTGGTTCAATCTACCAAAATGCATCACCTCACATTTATCTAATTTAAACTCCATCTGCCATTCATCAGCCCACTGGCCCAACTAATCAAAATCCCCTTGCAATCCTAGATAACCTTCTTCATTGTTCACTATGCCACCAATCTTGGTATCATTTTCAAACTTACTAACCATGTCTCCTAAATTCCCATCCATATGATTAATATAAATGACAAATAACAGTGGACCCAGCACTGATCCCTGAGGCACAATTTCCTTCCTAAGGTGTGATACCTCGAATTGGACACGATATTCCAGGTGACGCCAGACAGCATTTTATAAAAGGTTCACTATAACTTTTTTGCTCTAAGCCACTATTTCTAAGGCCCAGGATCCCATACATCTTATTAACCACTTTCTCAATCTGCCATACCAACTTAAACATCAGTGGACATACACTCCCACATCCCTCCACTCAGACTCAGTTTAGAATTGTATCTTTTGTTCTACATTACCTCTCCTTGGTCTTCCTACCAAAACATATCACTTCATCATTCTTCCTATTAAATTTCACCTGCCAGATGTCTACCCATTCCACAACCCAGTCTAATGTCCTTTTGAAATCTATCACATCTACATCACAGTTAACTTCCAATGTTTGTGTCATCATCAAATTTTGCAATTCTGCCTTGAACACCCAAGTCCAGGTAATTAATATTGATCAAAAAAAAAGCAGTGATCTAGTACTGACCCCTGCGAACCCATTGTAAACCTTCTATTTTCAGGTGGTATGTGAGATTCCAGATAATCTACCTTACCACTTTTACACTGAGCATGGAAACTCCATGATCATGAAGTTCATCTTCAAACAATAAAACTTCTTCAAAGTACATGATCTGCTCTCTCGTTTTCAATTTCTCCAAATCTATACGTTCGGTTGTGGGAGTGACCTACAAAAGAGATTAGTGTATACTATTCAGCCAGCTAAGGAATGACCATATCATAGTGAATAAAGGAGCAAAGCTGTTATTAAATTCATATGATTATTCTTGTATCACATTAGAACATCAGTGGAAAGGAAATAATGAATCCATACATTGAATGACATTTTGATGATTCGCATCATTACTATGTTTGCAATCATTGCATATAGCCACCTATCAATAAACCAGTCTTAAACATTAAGATTAGGACAACTGAGTTGATTGAAATTAGTGTCTTAACAAATTACCTTCAACTTTAACTCATCACCAAGTAATGTTCCTTTATAGTCTGTCGTAAACGTCCAATCATAGGGTTTAACAACTTCTTTTGAGTGTTCAGAATCAGCCCTATGGTTAAAATAAATACCTAATTTGAAATGTATTACATTATGCCAAACTTGCACTCTCAGCCATCTGTAACCAGGCAAAACTCACCCCACAATTAGGACGACCCCAGAAAGTGGCCAGAAAGAACATCATGCAATTTAACTAGGAAATTATTCAATTAATAAAGTGTAAATCAAATATAATAATACTTGCAGTATCTGAAAATTAATTTGAATGTCATAGAGTCAGAGGTTTACAGCATGGAAACAGGCCTTTCCACCCAACTTGTCCATGCCACTTTTTTTAAAACCCCTAAACTAATCCCAATTGCCTGCATTTGGCCCATAGTCCTCTATACCCATTGTAACCATGTAACTGTATAAACGCTTTTTAAAATGACAAAATTATACGCACCTCTACCACTACCTCTGGCAGCTTGTTCCATACACTCACCACCTTCTGTGTGAAAAATTGCCCCTCTGTACACTTTCGTATCTCTTCCCCTCTCACCTTAAATCTATGCCCTCTAGTTATAGACTCCCTTACCTTTGGGAAAAGATATTGACTGTCTACCTTGACTATGGCTCCTCATTATTTTACAGACCTCTATAAGGTCACCTCTCAGCCTCCTACACTCCAGAGAAAAAAGTCCCGGTCTATTCAGACACCCTACAGTGCAGAAAGAGGCCATTTGGCCCACTGAGTATGCACCGACCACAATCCCACCCAGGCCCTACTCCCATATCCCTACATATTTACCTGCTAATCCCTCTAACCTACACATCTCAAGACACTAAGGGACACGTTTAATATAGCCAATCAACCTAACCTGCACATTTTTGGACTGTGGGAGGAAACGCATGCAGACACAAAGAGAATGTGCAAACTCCACATTCCTCGCTCCTTATAACTCAATCCATCAAGTCCCGGTAGCATCCTAGTGAATCTTTCCTGCACTCTTTCTAGTTTAATAATATCCTTTCTATAATAAGGTGGCCAGAATTGCACACAGTATTCCATGTGGCCTTACCATTGTCTTGTACAACTTTAACAAGACATCCCAACTCCCGTTTTCAATGTTCTGATGATGAAACCAAGCATGCCGAATGCCTTCTTCACCACTCTGTCCACCTGTGACTCCACTTTCAAGGAGCTATGAACATGTACCCCTAGATCTCTTTATTCTGTAACTCTCCCCAACGCTCTGCCATTAACTGAGTAAGTCCTGCCCTGGTTCAATCTACCAAAATGCATTAACTTGCATTTGTCTAAATTAAACTCCATCTGCCATTCGTCAGCCCACTGGCCCAACTGATCCTGCTGCAACTGGACATAACCTTCCTCACAGTCTACCATGCCACCAATCTTGGTGTCATCTGCAAACTTACTAACCATGCCCCCTATATTTTCATCCAATGTCTGTGAAAAGCAGTAACTAAAACAGTTATATTTAACACGTTTGAAACAATCAAAGTGGCACACCCCAATAACATACAGAAGCATTAGATCTTATCTATGGCTATCACCTATTAACTTTAGGTATTCGAGCTCACCTGCTCTCTTGCCATGCCTCTGCACATGCCACTTTCACTGTGCCATGCCCATTATCTACTGTCCTTAAGGCATCTGTAGCATTAAATGAAATTCCAAATCCTCCAGCATGTTGCACCTTTAAGACGTTATCACCAAACAACATCTCTGGAAGGGAATGCATCTTCATTTCCTCAGCTAACCTGAATGGTTAATCAACCAGAGAAAAGTTGAAATCATTAGGAAAGACTACATCCATTTAGGTACTTCGACCTATGTTGAACAATCAGCAACAACCTCACTAATCAGCTGGAGGATCTAGTTTTACATTCAAGTGTAAATTTAAAAAAAAAATATGGTTCCAATAGAATTAGTTGCAATATGAATTCCATTTTCTGAGATTAAAATCTACTAAATTCATCAAAAATTATGGCTGAACTTCTAGAAAAGTGTGTTTTCATACTGTATTCTAAGTCTATTATTCCACTAAGAAATTGAAGATCATTTGTATCAAATTTAAGCAATTTTGATCTAAGCTAACAGCCAATCAACTTCAAATTCTAGCTTTGTTCACCAGGAAGTGAAAGTATCCAAGAGAAAATTAACATATAGGAGTTAAAAAGTTCCAATTGCCTTAAACTTGAATTCAGATTTTAGCAGACTGAAAAACCATCAATAATATCAAGGCAACAAAAGATCAGAACAATTTTGTCCAGTATTGCAGACAAGCTTATAGATTACTTAAACATTGATGATAAGGCATCACATTTTAAAATTACTTTTTATTGATAATTTTTTAATTATCATAGTCAATAATTTAATTTTTTTTGCACATTTTAAATATTACAAGACACCAAATAAATTCAATTTAAAAAGCAAATAAACTAATTTCATACTTTTCAATGTCCTTTGATTTCATAATATGGCTTTTGTTCGCAGTTAGCTTCCATGGTCCAAAGTTAAATTCTTGTTTGCTGTTTTTGAAACTGTGTGTTGTCATAGCAGTCAAATGTCACCTAAGAGAAAATATTCAAATCTATAAATTACCTCAGTTATGATGTAAATGATTGATAATTGTATTTTTGATCACATAAATCCTTCAGATTGAAGATCATAAACAAATTCTGTGTTACAGAAATTTCTTTTATATTCAGTTAGTTATTGTGAAGTGATCTAATCATTGACTACTAGAAACTGTAGGCATCAAGGTGTCCCAAGGAGCATTTCTATAAACATTCTGTAATAGCTTTGAAGTCCATAAATTAATGATAGCTGAAATATTAATAGTTACATCATAAACACAACTTTATTGGGCTTTACTGAGTTTCTACACAATCAGCCAAATAGGAGGTCAATCAAACAGCAAACTACAACTTCCAGAATACACTGGTGTCACTCTCTGTAAGCATTGTGTGTGACAACTCTTAGTACGTTTCATAAAGCTGGCCTCGACTTCAAATGATTACTGCAACATTCTGGAAGTAGGCCGGAACAAGAGACTGACTGACTTTTCACAGAATATTTTACAAGTTAATGCTCATGAATACTGCCTCTCTTATTGCTCTTCAGCTTAGATCAGCAATGAAAAAGGCAGAGAAAACTGAATGCAAAGAAGCCAATATTAGGACCACAGAGCCTAATTCCATTGTTTGAGTAATAAAACTGTGAATTGTCTAAAAATATCAAAGCATAACAAAGCATGACCTTTTTAACTTTAATTGAAGTATCTTTTGGTTTGAAGTTTTTCCTTTCAATGTTTCTAACTATATTCAAGAAGTTATTTACATAACTACATCTTGCTTCATGTGCAGCTTTATTTATTTACAGTACACAAAAGCAACAACTTTAATTTCCCTACCCCACAGTTATGGATAAAAAACAATTGTCAAAAGTTTCAAAAAAAACAATTTTTGCTCATTACACAAGCAGTCTCCATCACAAAAAATTCTGATTAATTTTTGTTAAGTTTGAACAAATGAAAACATTACTTATTTTGTTGTCCAAGTACAGGGGAATTTCACAATAACTTCATTGTAGTGTTAATGTAAGCCTTATTTGTGACTAATAAATAAACTTTACATCTCTTTTAAAGATGTTTTCAAACCCATTCAGCAACAATGGGCACCCGTTCTTTCAACTTGGCATCTGCTCTTTCAACCTCCAACTTGTGAACAATGTTACAATTTGCTTGCTAATTTAAAAAAAACTTGGAATTTCTTGCTGTTTCCTCATAGGCCAGCCTGGCACTTTAACCAAAAACCACCCATGTCCCAGAATAATCCACTTCAAAGCTCTGATGCCTATATCCTAACACACACTAAATCAAGTTCACCGGTGAACTTTGTCCTCAGTAACATACAATGGCATCATGTCCCCCAGTGTCTCCCATTTAAAATTCCGATCCTCATGTTTAAATTTCTTCTTCTGATCTAGTATATGTCCTTCCTGCCACCATTGCCAATTATACCTCTGCTGCCTCAGCTCCATCTCCTGCATTTCCTCCGTAAGACCCTTTACTTCCCTAGGCCACTTTGTTCCTTTTAGACCCTCCTTAAAACTCTCTTCTTTGGCCAAACCTATGGTTATTCATGCTAATATTTTCAACTTTGGCTCAACAGATTATTTTCGTAGTAACACAGTGAAATATCTTCAGGCATGTTTCCACATTAAAGGCACAACAGAACAGCAAGGTAAATCATGTTGTAGTGGAAAATGTGTAGGATGCCCACTACATTCTCCTGCCTACTCAAAGGTATTAAAAATAACAATGTCATATTCACACTAAAACTAATAGACATATTTCCAAAATATTACACATGCAAAAGTGGAAATACACAGCTAGAAATTAGTAAATACAATGTCATGAACCACACTATCCAGGCTTCGCAGTATCCTGTAAGTTTCGAAAAGATCCCCCCCTCATCCTTCTAAACTCCAATGACTACAGACCCAGAGTCCTCAACCATTCCTCATACAATAAGCTCTTCATTCCAGGGACCATTCTTGTGAACCTCCTCTCGATTCACCTGACGAAGGGACTAACCCCGAAAGCTTGTGAGTCTATTATCAAATAAATCGGTTGGACTAAAACCTGGTGTTGTCAGACTTTTTACTGTGTTAACGCCAGTCCAACACCGGCATACCCACATCCTTTCCAAGACCCATCCTTCCTTAGATACAGGGCCCAAAACCACTCACGATGCTCCAAATGGAATCTGACTAGAGCCTTTCACAGACTGAGAAGTACATCCCTGCCCTTATCTTCTAGCCCTCTCGACATAAAAGCTAACATTGCATTTGCCTTCCTAACTGCCAAGTGAACCTTAAACAAGGGCTCCCAAGTCCCTTTGAGTTTCTGATTTCCTAAGCATTTCCTCTTTTAGAAAATAGTCTATGCTTTCATTCCTCTTGGTCCTATTGAAAAGTTCTCTCCCTTTCCTCTCCCTCTCTCCTTCCTGCATCTCTAACTTCTTAATTTCTATGTTTCTTTGTAATTGAAGCCTAATTCAATTTCTTCACTTCTTGAAATACTGGGTCTGGCTAACACCTCTCATATTTAAATACGTTGATATGCTTTCAATTAGCCTTCTTAGACACTGTAGCTAAGACTATTTCCAATTTATCTGCCATTTCTATTTATTTGATTTTTGGCACATCTTTCAAACTTGCTGTAGTGGTACCGTCTACTTCCAGGTAAGATTGCGCTAGATCAATAGCCATTCTGCTGCCTTCTTACTTTAAATAACACATTCTCACTTGGTTCTACTTGGTCCTCATTCTTGTTACATTCAAAGTCAAAAATCCCTTCGCCGAAGGAATTAAGCTTTTTTTTAAGATGCCAGTCAAGAGCCCCAATTTTCTGTCGTGGACCACATGGATATTATCTGCAAAGGCATCTCAACTTGAAACACCAGTTCTTGGTGGTGTAGAGTTTTGTTTGGAATGGTGAGGAATCACGTGAAACCTCAGTGAAAATAACTAGCCCAGTCATCGTGTAACGATTACCAAAGACTATTTATTAAACTAAAGAAAAATAAATACACATGATTAAGACTATAACACTAAGACAATTAAATATGTGAACTACTAAACACACACATGGTTTAAAAAGCAGTAACTCCTTGACTATCTTAGCTTGAAGACTGTAAAACTGGCCTCTCCAGCTCTTAGATGTTGCAATGCTTTCTTTACTATGAGATGTTAAACTAGCCTGACTGCTTTTGCAGGTGCTGGCAATTATGCCACGGTGCTTCTGTGAATCCTCCCTCTGTATATTTGGGCTGCCTGCATCTCATTTTGTGACTCTCAACATTAGCATCTGTATACCCCCACTGATCTCTTAGTTGTCTAAGTAAGTTGTTTTCTGGTAATAGCTATTTATACCTGATTTTGTTTGCTAATCTCATTGCTGGGAAAGGTTGCATCTCATCATCCCCTTTAAATGCTGGCTACTGCTGTCACTAGGCAGATCTTTTTACCTGTTACTGGACAGAGCTTTGACATCTCAAATGCACTGATCAGTCCTTCAAAATGTATTCTTTACACAGTCTGATAAGTGGAAGATTATTGAAAATCGTTTTATATAAAATTTCTGATGAGCCTCCTCTAGCTTTACTACTGTCCAGGATGAGTTATGGCAGCCTTTATCATGGTACACAGCAGTCAGATTCTCATGCTGGGCCTCCATCTTCAGGCTCCAATCCACCAATCTTTGCAATTCTCTCCTTACCTGGCATAATCTATTTATACATAAAAATTCAAGTGATTCCTCAGCATTATTTGCAAGGTGATGTATCCAACACATCAACTACATGATCACATTTTTCAAAATAGACCTTAGGGATGTTAGGATATTCGCTTAAAATGCTACAGGGATAAGGCATCTTCCGTTCTACATTCCGTTTTGACGAATATGATGTATCCCAAAGTGAGGATATATGTTCCACAAGCCAGATGCAAAGTGTTAATTCACAACTGCAATGAGAGAGAATTTCAGTGTCTTTTTGTTGCTTTTTGCATCTTGCAGTATTTCCAGATCTTGCAAAGATATCCCATCTCCCCAAACATGCAAGTCTAACCTAGATAAATATTTATTTTGTGTCCTACATTGCCACATATGGAATATTAAATGCCCAAATCACTCCTGGAAACGTATTCAATGAATTAGCTCTCACTTCCCAGTGTTGCAGTCAAAATCATGGTTCACCAAACCCTTCATTTAACTGGTTTTCTTGAGGCTCTATTAGCCCATCTGTTCTCATGCTTCCTTGGGCCACAAAATGATCAGCTTGCTTGACATTATGTCATTTAAATCCTGGTGTCAATCAAGAAACTATAGCTTTTAAACTTCAGATCTGCTTCCAGAAAATTCTTCATTAACTTTTACTCAGACACTTCCTCATTAGTCTTTACAATTTCTCTCTTTATCCACAGTTTAAATGCATTCTCCATTTCAATCACCAGTTCTGTTACTGTTGTTCTAAGTTTGACATAACATTATGAATTAATATGCCTACAACTGTTAATATCAAAAGCAATGACAATTGTACACTGTACTTTTATTGCAAGAACAAACAAGAATTTTATTAGCATCTCACTTATATTTGTCCTATCCCACATAACAATTTGGCAACAATTCAAAAGTCCACAAGTCCAAAATGTGATCCTCCTCTATCATTTGTAATAGATATAAGATTTGATAAAAGTTGTTTTGTAAAAAATTAATAGCTGAATGAATTCACAGGTCTGTAATTTAAGCTGCCTGGCTGAAATTGAAGATATGCTATTTCTGTTTCCCATCCATACATGTACGGTTAATAGTAACTTCAGACTCATGCTTATGCTGTGAACTTTTGCTTAACCTTAGTTCAGTTGCTCACACCAAAGTCAGAAGGTCAAGGATTCAAAACCCACTCCAGAAACTTGAGTACAGAAGCTGGATTGACACTTCAGTGCAATGCTGAATGAATGCTGCACTGCTGTAGGTGCTTTTGACAGTAAAAATCATCATTTTTGACATCAAAATTTTGACATTAAATTTTCCCAATGGCATTATTCCAGGAAGAGCAAGATAGCTCTCCTAATATCTAAGTCAAAATTAATCCTTCAATCAACAGTACTGAAACAGATTATCTTGTCATTTAACATTACTGTTTGTGGGACTTTGCTAAACACAAGCCAGTTGCTGTGCTTTCCAACATTCAGTGCAGTAACTATATTTTGAAATCAACTTATTATTTGTGATGCCTTTTGAAATAGCCTGACATTGTAAAATGCACTATAAGTATCAGCTCTTTTTTTACTTACGCTGTCACTGTGCCTCCTTGCATTGCTGCTATTTGTCTTCAACTTTGTGCCTGCTTCTCTTTTCAAGTCTTAACATCCCCTTCCTGCTCCCACTGCTTAACCAATTCCAACTGTGATTCAGTTTCTAGTTTCACAGCCATATTGAGTTCATTTTTGTCCTCCTGTATGTGATTCTTCCTTCTGATCATTTCTTGAATTTTGATTTAAATTTTTGGCTTAGCACAGTTCTCGCATCTAATGGGAATGCCCAAGTATATTACTCAGCTAAATTCATAAAAATCCACAGAATCCCTACGTTGCAGAAAGAGGCCATTCAGCCCACTGAGCCTGCACTGATTCTCCAAAAGATCATCTAGCCTAGGCCTGCCCTCCATATCTCCATCATCCTGCACATTTACCATGGCTAATTCACCTAACTCACACATCTTTGGACACTAAATCCACCTAACCTGTACATTTGTGGACTGTGGGAAGAAACCAGAACACCCGGAGAAACCCACACAGACATAGGGAAAATGTGCAAAGTCCACACAGAGTCACCCAAGGCTGGAATTGAACCTAAGTTCCTGGTGCTTGCTAACCACTATGTCGCCACTAATTAGACTGAACTGGAGAAAGAACAATGGATCAATCATCCAAATATATTCTACACAAAGCAGCAGTTAATTGTAATTTCTATAAAACAAACTGTTTTATCCATTAATCTTAGTTATCAGGTTGTGTAAAAAAAACTTTTAAAGAATAAAGAATAATCCCTTCTGAGCTGAGCACTTTCAGATATTTATTCATTTCTGGCTATGTGTTTCCATTTTGGTGTAATATCTTGGAAATATATCTACTGTTTCATTCTGAATGTAACAGTATGGCAGTTTCACTGCCTTTTGAGTAGACAACGGAACCTGAAATTATTCATTTATGAAGAACACCAAAATTTCTGGGCAGCAGCTGCAATGAAATCATAAGACCATAAGACATAGGAGCAGAATTAAGCCACTAGGTCTTTCGGGTCGAACCAAGTAAACAAACTTAAATTACATTCGGACAAAGAAAAAGGGGGCAGCTCCCCAAAAGGAGGGGGAACGGCCCGAACAGAAACAAAAAGTACAAGGAAACTTAAGACACGTCAAATCAAAATGTGATTGTTGGGGTCTATAACGCACCTCAGCCCCCGCGGTGCCCAAAGGGCATGGAAGGCCTCGACTGTGCCCGCGGACACCGCGTGCTCCCTTTCCAGGGACACCCAGCCGCGAACGCAGCCGCGGTAGAGGGGCAGACAGTCAGGATGGACGGCCCCGTCGATCGCCTGCTGCCTGGACCTGTTGATGGCGCGTCTCGCCAGGCCCAGGAGCAGGTTCACGAGGAGGTCGGCATCCCGACCCTCCCCTCTCCACACCGGGTGTCTGTAGATCAGGAGCGTGGGACCGAAATGCAAACAGAACATCAATAAAAGGTTCTTCAGAAAATCAAAACAGGAGTGCAATCTATAACACAAAACGTAGACGTGGTCCACGGATTCCACAAGGCCACAGAAAGAGCAGTCTCGGGAGCCCACGAACCAGCGAATCCTATGGTTGTGCGGCACTGCTGTGTGCAGCACCCTCCACCCCAGGTCCCCGAGGTAATTGGGGGAGATCCCTCCGTAGAGGGACCTCCATTGGGGACCTCCGCTGCCCGGTGGCAACAAGGCCCGCCAAGGTGTGAGAATTAAGCCACTCAGCCCATCAGGTCTGCTCCGTCATTCAATCATGGCTGCTATTTTCCTCGTCCCAATAACCCATAATCAGCACAATCCACTCCGTTAATGCATTTACATTACCAGTTTTCAATCAGCTTGACACAAGACATTAAGCAATTGACCAGTCAGTGAACATCCCACTAAAGACACTGATAAAAACCAGAGACAATGGCCTAAATTTTCCGATCAGGATTAGAATCCTTATTTCCAATCTAATCAGAGAAAAGAAACTAACATTCCTCCTATTTTTCTGGCAGGAAAATCACAGATTGGTGTGGTTTCTGTTCTGTCCAAGACCACAATTTGTAAATTTGCAGATGGAACAAAAATTGGGGGAGTAGTGGATAATGGGGAGGATTGTTAGAGGATACAGCAGGATATAAATCAGCTGGCGACCTGGGCTGAAAGACAGTGGATGAAATTTAACCCAGATAAACGTGAAGTGGTGGATTTGGAAAGTCCACTGCAGAAAGAAAGTAAATGGAAGAGCCCTTAGAAACATTAGCACACAGAGGAATCTAGGTGTGCAAATCCACAGCTCCCTGAAGGTGGAGAAGGGGGTCAAGAAGACATACGGCATGTTAGCATTCATTGGTCAGAGCACTGAGAATAGGAATTGGAAAATCACGTTGCAACTGTATAAGACTTTGGTTAGGCTGCATTTGGAGTATTGTATACAATTCTGGTTGCCACATTACTGAAAAGATGTTGATGCATTGGAAAAGGTAGAGAGGAGATTTACCAGGATGTTACCTGGTAACATGGAGAAGGTTCAACAAATTTGGATTGTTTTCATTGGAGCATCGGAGGATGAGAGATCTGATAGAGGTTTACGAGATTATGACAGGCTTGGATAGAGTGGATTGAAGTGTCAATTAGTCAGGGGCATAGGTTGAAAGTGAGAGGGGGCAAGTTTAAAAGAGATGTATGGGGCAAGTTTTTCCACACAGAAAGTGGTGAATGTCTGGAACGTGCTGCCGGAGGAGGTGGTGAAAGCAGATTCTAAAATAATGATCAAGCGGCAACTGGATAGATACGTGAATGGACAGGGACAAGAGGGATATGAGCCAAGTAGAGGCAAGAAAATATTAGAGAGGCAGGTGTTGGCACAGATGGGCTGAAGGGCCTGTTCCTGTGCTGCACTGTTCTTTGTTCTTCTTTGCAAGAAACTACAATGGATTGTGCACCCAGTCCATCACTCAAACCAGCCTCCCATTCACTGACACTGTCTACGTTTTGCTCTGTTTTGGGAAAGAGACAAACAGGGTGGGGGTGTGTGTGTGTGCGCGCGCAGGGAAAGAAGAGAGTCGGGGGGGGGGGGGGAAAAAGAGTCAGGGGAACTGGGGGAGCAGCTCAACAAGTCGGGTGAGGGAGTGGGTATTACACTGGAAAGGGGTCTTCTGAGACGGTGCAGCTGTATCTGTTGCATTGTTACCAAGGGGTTGGACTCAGATTTTCCTGTTTAACATTTCTATTCAGTGGCAGCTTGGATCACTCTCGGTCCAGAGTCCATTTGTTCTCCCCGTATCTGCCTGGGTTTCCTCCCACAGTCTGAAAGATATGCAGGTTAGGTTGGCTATGCTAAATTCTCCCTCAGTGTACTTGAACAAGCGCAGGAATGTGGGGACTAGGGGATTGTCATAGTAACTTCACTGCAGTGTTAACGTAAGCCTATTTGTAATAAATAAATAAGCAAATCTGAACCTTCTCCAGACTCAGTTGGTGACTCTCGCTAGAGTCGAGGAATTGCCAGATGTTCAAATTTCCTGGGCAATTCCCACAGAAAGAAGTCCAACAGGTTTATTTGGTAGCAAAAGCCACTAGCTTTCAAAGCACTTGCTGCCCCTTTGTCAGGTGAATGAGTCACCTGACAAAGAGACAGCAAGCTCTCAAAAAGCTAGTGGCGTTTGCTACCAAATAAACCTGTTGGCCTTTAACCTAGTGTTGTGAGACTTCTTACTGTGTTTACTCCAGTCCAATGCTGGCATTTCCACATCACGAATTCCCACAGAGTTAGTGCTTGGTCCCGCAGCGCTCCTTGGGGATTTGGTGTCCAACGATCCGGAGTTTTGATTGAATCTTTCTCTAATGTGCTGGCGGAGCAGTGAGTGGGTCAGTCGCTGCTGTTTCAAGCCCTGAACCAAAAGCTGCTTGGGGTGGCAGCATTTCTAATTGCAGGGACACTTTAGTCTCATCAGTTTAAATCCCACACTGGACCCCCGCTTTAAAACCTGAGGGGCAGCTGAAAGGCAGAGTGTCGCTGGGAGCTGTGGTTCACCGTTACACAGTAAGGTGTCTCACAACACCAGGTTAAAGTCCAACCAGTTTATTTGATAGTAATCCCACAAGCTTTTGGAAACAGTGTTCCTTCGTCAGGTGTGTGGAAGGTTCTGTTCAGAGAAGAGCATATAACACACAGTTTACAGAATACTGATTAGAATGCAAGTCTTTACAGTTAACCTGCTCTTCAAGTCTTAAAGATGCAGACAATGTGAGCAGAGATAACATTAGCATAGGTTAAAGAGGTGTGTATTGTCTCCAGACAGACAGCAAGTGAGATTTTACAAGCCCAGGCAAGTCATGGAAGAATGAGGGGAGATCTCATTGAGACGTATAAGATGATGAATGGGATGGATAGGATAGAGGTGGAAAGACTCTTCCCGCTCAAAAAAGACAGTAGGACTAGGGGGCACAGCCTCAAGATAAAGGGAGGGCGGTTCAGAACGGAGTTGAGGAGGAACTTCTTCACTCAAAGGGTGGTGAATCTCTGGAATTCTCTGCCCATTGAAGTGGTGGAGGCTGCCTCGCTAAATATTTTTAAGAAGCGGGTTGATGGGTTTTTGATAAGAGAGGGGATTAAGGGTTATGGGGAGAGGGCGGGAAAGTGGAACTGAGCCACGACAGATCAGCCATGATCTTATTGAATGGCGGGGCAGGCTCGAGGGGCCAGATGGCCTACTCCTGCTCCTATTTCTTATGTTCTTATGGGGGTTACAGATAGTGCAACATGAACCCAAGATCCCGGTTGAGGCTGTCCTCATGTGTGCAGAACTTGGTTATCAGTCTCTGCTCAGCGATTCTGCTCTGTCGTGTGTCGTGACGGTTGCCTTGGAGAATGCTTACCCAAAAATCAGAGACCGAATGCCCGTGACCACTGAAGTGTTTGCCAACAGGAAGGAAAGGCAACAACCTTCTGACCCAACAGGAGGTTCTCCAAGGCAAACTTCACAACACACGACAGCGCAGAGTCACTGAGCAGAGACTGATAGCCAAGTTCCACACATATGAGAACAGCCTCAACCAGGATCTTGGGCTCATGTTGCACTATCTGCAATTCCCATGACTTGCTTGGGCTTGTAAAATCTCACTTACTGTCCTGTCTGGAGACAATACACATCTCTTTAACCTATGCGAATGCTATCTCCACTCACATTGTCTGCATCTTTAAGATTTGAAGAGCAGGTTAGCTGTAAAGACTTGCATTCTAATCAGTATTCTGTAAACTGTGTGTAACTTTTATGTGCTCGTCTCTGAGCAGACTCCTCCACACACCTGACGAAGGAACACCGTTTCCTAAAGCTTGTGAGTTTACTATCAAATAAACCTGTTGGACTTTAACCTGGTGTTGTGAGACATCTTATACTCTGTTTACCCCAGTTCAACGCCGGCATCTCCACATCATGTTCACCGTTACTGACAGGCGGCACAGTGTGTCCATGCCGCAGTTTTCAGTTATCCCCGTCTTTGCTTCAGCTCCGTATCCAAAACTGGACAAAACCTAACCCTTCCTCCCGCTCTCCCATTCCCATCCAGCCACTCGCACCCAACCCCGGGCACCTCTCCCCCCCTCCCCGAGCCCCCCCTCACCGCCACCCCCGGGCCCCTCTCCTCTCTCCTCCTCCCCCCGGGCCACCCCCCCCCCCTCACCAGGCTCCGCTGGCGACTCCGACCCCGACCCCGATCCACCGCCGTTGCTGTGGGTTTCCTAGGCCCCAGTCCGCCGCGATTCCGCTCCCCGGACCGGCCGATCGTTCCGTGATCCCGGTCTCCCGGTGAGGGACGGAGGAAGGGCGGCCAGGAGAGAGGGGAACACCGCCTCTCCTTGGAAACCACACAGGAGGGGAAGGTATCCAGCCTCTTACTCACCCTGTGGTGTGTCCCGCCCGGCCGGCCTGCCAGGGAAATCTGCTGCACGCGATTCGGTAGTGTCGCTGCGGTCCCGCTGCTAAAAGTGTCCCGGGAGCTCGCAAGCCAGAGGAAGAAACCGTCAGCAGGTTCCTCTCCCTGATGGAGGGCTTTCTGCTGCACAGTTTATAAAGTTTATTTAGTAGTCACAAGTAGCCTTACATTAACACTGCAATGAAGTTACTTTGAAAATCCCCCAGTCACCACACTTCAGCACCTATTCGGGTACACTGAGGAAGAATTTAGCATGGCCAATGCAGCTAACCAGCACCTCTTTCCAATTGTGGGAGGAAACCGGAACACCCAGACAAAACCCACACAGATAGGGGAGAATATGCAGGCTCTACACAGATAGTGACCCAAGCCGTAAATCGAAACCAGGCCCCTGGCACTGTGCTATTCATTGTGCCACACCATTACCTCCCCCCCCCCCCCCCCAAGTGCACCAAGATAAACATCAGTTGTTACCAGAGGACCGTCAACTCTGTAAAAGATGGTCTTTTCAGTCTGCTCAAAACTTTCTGCTCTTTTAAAACAGCTAGGAACCATGAACGATCAATGTTGCAGAGGCCCATCCAAAGTTTAAGACTATGTGCTGCAGCGCACATTGAAGTTTGGGACAACCCTGAGAAGTCTCAGTGGGGAAAAGCCACTGTTAAGTAAGGCACTTCTGCCAAAATATATTGAGCAGCTGGAAATCACCTAAATCCTTTGTGCTGTCTGCACCAGAGAATGTTTGGGCTGATAAAAGGCAACTACCATTCGCGCCACACAAGTGCCAGGCAATGACCATCTCCAACATGGCCTCCAGTTTGTGTGGTGTTTGCACATTTTCATGGGTTTCCTCCGGGTGCTCTGGTTCCTCCCACACCCCAAAGATGTGCAAATTAGTATGATTGGCCACAATCAATTGTCACTTAGTGTTCCAAGATGTAAAGGTTGGGGGGATTAGCAGATAAATGTGTGAGATTACGGGGATAGGGTCTGGTTAAAATGCACTGTCAGAGAGTCAGTGCACACTAGATGGGCTGAATGGCCTCTTTCTGCATTGTAGAGATTCTATTCTATAATGAGAGAATCTGGTATTTAAGTGCATACCATCATCGAATCCTCGTTATCAAGATCCTAGGGAGTATCATTGAACTCAACCGGCCATATAAATACTAGGTCTCCAACAGCTGGTCAGAGGCTGGGAATTCTGAGGCATATAACTCACCTCCTAACTCCCCAAAGCCAGGCCACCATCCTCAAGGCACAAGTCAGGAGTGTGATGGAATATTCTATTTGCGTGGATGAATGCAGCTCCAACAACACTCAAGAACTCAACACCACCAAGGACAAAACAGCCACTGGATCGCCAACCCATCCTTCACCTTCAACATTCACTCCCTCTATCACTGATATACAGTAGCACCAGTCTGTAACATCTACAAAATGCACCAAGCAATTCATCAAGACTCCTTCAACAGCACCTTTTAAACCCACAACCTATGCTACCTAATAGTATAAGGATAGCACATAACACCTGTAAATTCCTGTCCAAACCACACAACATTCTGACTGAGAATTATTCTTTCACTGTCACAGGATTCAAATCCTGGAACTCCCCAGCAGCATTGTAGGTGTACCTGCACCAGATAAATAGCAGTTCTGGAAGGCAACTCACCACCACCCTCTCAAGGGCCATTAGACTTTGGAACCAAATGCTGACCATGTCAGGAATGGCCACATCCTATGATAGAATGAAGCAAAGTGTAAAAGTACATGGTAAATATAATCTGGTACAGCAAATGTAAGGGGGACCTCGTTTGAAATAAACTGATCTATATTGCATTTTATGTGATGTTAAGTTTGAACTTTATGTAATATACTTGTAAATATTTTATGAATAAAGTATGTTTTGGGAAAAAAAATCTTGGCATGCACTTACTACAATGATCACGGAAACTTCCATAGTACTGCAATGCTGCACAGGAATTGTACAGGCACCTGGAACAAGACCACAGAATTCCTGTACTCTGCTTGATTTTACTTAGGATTTCATGTTATCGTTACTATATTCTTTCTCCGTCTTTACCTGTGGAAGACTCGCTGGAGTCATTTGCTATGAATGGAGGGGATAGTTCTGGTTGTCAAATAATCCCACTAATACATGGGCTGAAATAATGGATTTTTACATGATGAAAATGTCACTTGTATTTGACATATTGGCTGGGGTTTTACTGACTCACCCCGCCTGTCGACCAGTGGAACAAGCCAGTAAAATCACAGGAGAGTCGAGAAATCAGGATCACACTTGATTTCTCAGGTCTCACGATTTTACAATTGCTGAATTTCTGGGGAGGTCTACCTCTCGCCGGAAATGTGTGAGAGGCTGAATAAATTATTCAAATTTATTATAATGTTTATTAACGTGTGAATTGCAAGCCTGGTGCTGAATCGTCAAAGCTCGTTTGCCTTTCTGGCTCTCCGGGAGATGTTCTCTCCAGCTAGGAAAACAAGTGCTCCCCATGAATGGGGAACAGTCATGTTGGCCTCACTGGTAGAACCTGGTAGGACATTGAGGCTCCCCAGGGAATCTTGGCACTGCCAGACTGGCACCTCAATAATGCCCATCAGGCACTTAGCACTGCCCACTAGGCAGTGTCATGGAGATAGGACCTATGGGTGGATGGGGCCTAGAGGGGTGGGGCCTGGAGAAGCAGCTCAATCGTGGGGGGAGGGGGGGGAACTGCTGCAATTTTGCAGACAATTGTTTTGGGGGGTCCGCTGCCACAGGCGGGGGAGGGAAAGGGGGCCTACTCCGCATTGCGAGTGTTGCGGGGGGCAATTGCAAGGCAACTGGTCTGGGGGCAGTGGGGCCTGCATTTCAACTGATGTGGAGCTCACAATCAGCTGCGGGCCCCCACAATCGCAGAGGGGAGGGGGAGTTTGTTCAGGCTGCCTGTAGCAGCAGGGCCTGACAGCTCTTTCTCTGTCAGATCCCAGCTGTTGGAATTGCACATGTGCAATAACTCCCTTTGCAGATGCTATTGCATGTGTGCAGACACAGAGGCCTGCCCATGTGCAATAGTTCTCTCTGCAGGCCGGCAGGTAAATTACGCCTAGCCCACTGCCTGCAGCAGCTAGAAACATCGTAGCCCATATTTTCAACGTCCAAGTCCATAAGATTGAGAGTGAAAACTCACCCAAAAAACAGACCAGGAACTTTCTCATTTTCACGCTAGCTTAGAAAATAAATCTCATAAAATTCCACCCATTGGGTCAGATGATTGACAGTGTACACCAGATGTAAATTGATGGAAAGGAGCCATTTGTTCAAAACAAAGGATGATTTCAAATATGCCTTTAAAATGCAAATGATTTCCTTTAGCTGCTTTCTGCTCCTAGAGGAATCCAACAAGCTTATATAACTGCAAAACTATCTCGCTCATGCACACACACTCTCTCGCTTCTTATTTCCATTAAGAAAGAAATGAATTGTGTAACCATCCTGAAGAAAACACCAGTGATCTTACTTATTGCTATTTATTGGTCCTATGAGGTGCCTTGAAACGTCTTAATATGTTGACAGTGCTTTATAAATTAAAGTTGTTGTTGCACATTGACTGTAGAAGCCACAGGGAAAGCTAATATAGATCTCTTGAATGGAAAAATGTCATAATTAAAATATGCTTTAATGGTTTACAACATAAGAGCACAATAATTTTTGTTCCATGTACCTTTTAAAAATATTCCCATAGTATTTTTATATCTGTCCCTTTATGTATTAGATTCTTTTGTTATTTTGGATAATTCTGCCACATGATGTATTTTCTATAAATGCCCTGTTGGATAGAGGTTTTGTGATGCTTTTCAAAGAAGATATGGAGTTTTCTCAGTGTCCTTACCTGAAATTCTTCCTTCATGGACTGCAGAGGTTGAAGAAAGTGGCTCATCTTCTCAAGGGTAATTAAGGTTGGGCAATAAAAATACTGGCTTAGTCACAACACCTATGTCCCATGAAAGAATAATAAAAAAACACCCAAAACTGATTAATTGATCTTCCATCTGACTTGCAGTTTGTGAGGCTACGCCTACTTGACAACTACCCTTCAAAAGTAACAATTTGACTGTGAAGTGCTTTGTGATGTCCATCATAAGATGCTTTATAAATCCAAGTTCCTTATTAAAACTTTTGGAATAATCAGTTGTTAAGACTTAGCAGGAAAGACAATGAGAAGTCTACACTTACAATTAATTGATGTTTTCTTGTATTTTAAGATAATTTCCAACAAATTTGGTATCATAACATATACGGTACAATACAGTTTGGCTGGCATTGCACTCAGTTGGAGGATGTCAACTAAACTCTTTAACAGATTCAAAAATTGGTAAGGTTCAGATTGTCTGTTTCATTTGCACTCCAGTATGTGCGCAGGTTTCTTGCATTTGGCTATACTTTACCTTTGTTGTGTTCTCCAACATTCAGCCTCAGATCTTTTTGAAAATGTAATCTTACTAAAAATGTTAGTAAAATGATATCAGTATCCTACGAGTTATGAAATCTCCCCAGTCTGGGCCAAGTGTTTGTGTGGAGTCGCACATTGATTCCTGCTCAATGAAATCTATCATTAGTTCAAGATAACATTCCATGGCTGCCCATTTTTGAGCTGTGACAAACTGCATAGCCCCTGAAAATGGGCACTACATAACCCAATTTCTAGCGTTCAGCTTACAAAAAGTTTGGAATGGCAAATGTTTATGAAAATAAGCACCAGTAAATGAAATTAAAAAGAATAAATGCAGCAGGAAATAAAACCCTTGAGTAGGTATCAATAGCATGATTGTTCTTTATAATAACTGCGGTAACATTCCCCTTGGCAGATTTCTTCCTTCTTAACTGTTGACTGTCTGGATTTGAACATGATGCACGTTCCCTGGCTTCTGTAGTTGTTACGCTTAAGCGACCTTCAGCGTAGTCTGACAGGTCCAGCTGGCTATCATGGTAGCAGCCATCAAAAGCCATGTTTTGCGTCTGATTCAACCTAAAGGAATCTGAAAACTAAAAAATAGAAGTGCTTTTGTGATTATCACTAACTAGTACTGAGATACCAGCATAAGATTAGGTTGACTGTTGGGCCCAATTTTAACTTCGTGTTAGTGGATAGGTTGTGAATGGGTTAAAATTGGACCCTATACAAAATTCAATTGTTCTTAAAGCAATCTTCACATTTGCAAAAGTATTTACTGTAATATAATTTATTAAGTGAATCTTAAACAATGTAAAATCAAATTAATATACTTTAAAATCAATGCAGTTTTATTTAAAATCTGCTCCTTCCTATCAGTGTAACAATAGACTAATGCCTCCTATGAGATGATATTTCTCCTCACCTCTACTTTTAATAGAAGACATTAAGCTTTGAACCCCTGTTTTGGATTCCCCCTGCGAATAGCATCAACACTGTCAAGCCCCATCAGGATCTTATACATTGCAATAAATTCATCTCATACTTACAAATTCCAATGGGTGTAGGCCCAACCTGCTCAACCTTTCCTCATAAGAAAATCTAGTGAACCTTCTCGAAACTGCTTCATGCCTCTACATTTATATCAAATGTCTTTTGATGCTGCCAGCCATTTCTTTTGCCCCAAAAAATCTCCAGGAAGGCTCAAATATGCCTTAGAAATAGCTATAGCCTTTTTAAAGACCCACATGTTTTAGCCTCCACACCCCGACATATGTATTTTTCATGTTCGTGTAATCCATTGCCCATAGCCAGCCTAGTGCAATGTGAAAGTGAGAGACTAATAATTGAACTGACCACGGACATTTCTGTGGGATAAGCATTTTGCCAATCTGACTAATTGGTTGCAACGAACTGCTGTCTGTTCCACTGATGTGGGAATGCTGGCGTTGGACTGGCGTAAACACAGTTGTCAGACTTTTTACTTTAGTCTGTTCCACTCACAGAGCTGTAGAATCAATGCTCGTTTCTCTAATTGGAGCAGACAAATACAGTTTCTGAAGTAATCTATGTATGCCTTTAAATGGCGGTGAATGTCACGTTTCTAACAGTTCTCTCTTAAAATTACAAATAGAGTGTCACAACAATCAATTGTGACTCACTAAAGCTACACTGTTACAGTGGGAGAATCCTGCATAAATTCACCCCACAATGAATTTCATGTGCTGTATAGCTCATAAACAGTAAAAATTTTATAATCCACATTTAATGGCAGAAAGTCATATTAAATTAATTTTTTAAAGTTGCTAACACAAATTATGACCAACTTAAGGTTACTTTTCCTTGGAAAACTGCTGCACAGTTGCTTTGGAGTACAGTGGAATCTTTACAGACCATTTCAAATCAGATCAATTTGTTCCAAAACTAAACTTTGAGACACGTTAGCATGCAATTTCCCTGAGAAAATAATTTTCCTAACATTGTGTGTATCAGTTCTCCTTGGATGAGTTGGACATTTCTAGACTTGTGCTGCTACAACCTGCTGACCTGCTACCCTCTATGATGCAGATCTAATCTAGATCCACATTCCTCCGTGATCATGTTTATTCCAGATGCAGATTTAACCATAAAATGGAGCAAATGTCAAGTTTCTTGCCCTTTCCTCACTACTGCACTTTAACTAACTCCTTCCAAGTTCCAAAAAGCAAAGTCCCATTCTCCTTGGCTCCCACACTGCTGGATTTCCAAGTCACTTTATGTAACTAGACCGATATTTATCATTTCTCTTTTCTGGGTTCAGCCTCACTGCCTCTCTCTTGTGGACCCAATGTTTCATCATGGTACTCTCATTATTTTTCTTTTCTGTTCTCATGTGACACTGACTAATTTTAATTGATTCAATCCTGCAGCTTTAAAAATTCTGCATTTAGTGTTGCTTTTGGCTGGTTTATCCACTAATACTAAAACTGAGCCAGACCAATCTGAGAGAACAAGGTAAAATGTGTTAAAGAAAAAATAAGTTACTTAGTTGTCTTAAATTATAATAGCTGTTTGTTAGCTGATGCATTAATGACATTTTTCATTTGAATCCCCATGAGGTCTTAATTAACAAAAGTGGGGAAATTGATTGAATTTTATAGGAGAAAATTAGTTTCAGGTATAAATATTAATATTGAATGGAACTTTTGCAGAACTTTATTTGTTTTTGCATTTTGTTGAGAATGTAGATTGTAACGAGTATGCAGTTTATCTAGTCCCACTACTCTTCAGGTCACCCCATTAGTTTAAAAATTTAATTCACTCACCAAAATAGCCAATTGTTTCCTTTCACTACTGTTAGACCCAGAATAAAAGAAACTTTAACCAAGACTCTTTCAACAAATTCAGCATGACTGATTTGTTACAAAATGAAACTTTTAAAAAAAAGTTGCAAGAACTGGTTAACACACAATTGGGTTCTGGAAGTATAACTAAATATCCCTTTTTAAAAATGCCCCAACACGTGCACACACACACACGCACACAAACGAACAAAAAAAAACAAACAGATAGGGCCTCTGCAGTAATGGGCTTTGGACGATAGATTTTACAAAGTAAAGGGTAAGTTTTGCAGGGTTTCGCTGCTGTTGATCTGGGAGTTCCTTTGTGTGAAGAAGATATGCTCCAGTAGATGTCTGATGGTTCTCATCATCATAGCTTCAGCATGGAGGATAATATAGAGCTGGATCAGCTTTGCAGGTTTCCAAATGCAGAAAAGTTATAGTCAGCTGAGGATTCTCTGACTGAAGATTGATAATCACATGGAATTTTAGACAAGACAGGGAGATACCAAGTTAGAGGAGCCTTCCTTCTCGGTTTATTCCCAAAACTGAGTTCAAAACAATAGGTTGAAAACTTAAAGCTCCTCTGTCACTAGCTTTTGCCTTTAAATCCATTTGCGGGATGGGATTCCCTCTGGGCTCCCACCCACCTGAGCACACAGTGTTTTAATGCTGAGGCAGATAAGGTCTTGGGTAGAAAGCCTGGCCTTGCCCCAATTGAGGTCGTTAAGTGTGCAATTAATGGCCCCTTAAGGACCATTCCCAACCAGCTGCAATTTTTAGACTGGTGGAAACAGTGAACCTCTCTGGGGGAAGGCCAGAAAGAATCAAAGTTAGACCTTGGCTGGGAAGTGGGGCAGAGGGTGTGCCTACATCAGAAGCTCCCTTCTCATAAGAAGGCATCCTTACCTTAAGGCCTTGTGACCTCTGGACCTCTTTCCCCCACTGACCTCTCCCCTGAGATCTAGATCACCCCCAGCAACCTCCAGCACTGCCCTACTTACCTGGCCTGGAACCCTTGTAATTACCCTGTCCTGCAGCTCTGGTACTTAGACTAAGTTAGGTTCGTATACTTCCTCTTCTGCCCATTGCAGCGCTGCCACTACAGGAACTGGAGAGCTGCCAGCTTGGTCAGCATCTCTCTAAGGCAGGACTTCCTCTCGAATAAGAGGCAGAAGTCCTGCCTGCACCTAAACAATGCTCATTGGAGCATACCTTGGAATTTAGCTGCAGGGCAGTCAGGCGAACACATCCACGCTAAATCTCCCAGTGGCGGGAAGTGAGCCCTTGCCAACCAAAAAATTCAGGCCATGGTTTTCTGAACACAATGTTGCCATTGTGAGAAAGATAGTGTCATATTATTTGTCAAAACTATTAACGATTGTAATTTCAGTACATTGAAATGCACATACTGTAAAAGGAAAAGCTCTTTATATAATTTGTGAAGCGAACGTTCAAACATCTCTCCCAATCTCTATTTTGTATCCACATTTTTTGAAATTAATAATGCTCAGTAATAATTACCTTCTCTCTCTGCTTCAGTTTTTTTCTCTCTTCAACAGTGGTTAGGTAGTTCACAGCTGCGTATTCAATTATAGAAAGGAATACAAAGAGAAAGCTGACCCAGAGGTAGATATCCACAGCTTTAACATAAGATACTCGAGGCATGGATGCATTCACTCCAGTTATAATTGTTGACATTGTCAGAACAATTGTTATTCCTTTCAATGGAAAAGAAAGAAATAGATGTAAGTAATGTTGATGGTATGGGACAGACCACAGTTAAAAGTACTTAAGCCCTTCATTCTAATCTGGATCAAGAGGAGAGAATGGATGGGTCACACATCTGTGGCCAGAATCCCCAATTCTATTGGGATTTTGCTGCTTTTTTGACAATCCATGATATTAGCAGATAAACAATTCTAAGCACTGCTACCAGCAGTAGCTTAGAAGGAACGCAGTCCTGAATCCTGAGTCACCAGACCTACTGCTATTGGAAATATAAAACCTCAACAAGTTCAAGATTACACTTTCGGGAATCAACATTAAATATTATGGGAGACATGGTAGCACAGCGGTGGCACTACTGAGTCTGCACATTCTCCCCATGTCTGCGTGGGTTTCTTTTGGGTGCTCCAGTTTCCTCCCATGGTCCAAAGATACGCAAGTTAGATTGATTGGCCATGATAAATTGCCTCATAGTGTCATGGGAATTAGCGGGGTAAATGAATAGGAATACAGGAATAGAGCCTGGCTGGGATTGTGGTTGGTACAGATGGGCTCAATGGCCTCCTTCTGTACTGTAGTGGTTTATGATTCTATGATAACATTTTCAGAAAGCATTTTAATGGGCTTTTTCAGAAGAAGTGCAATGAACCAAGCTAAATGTATAACATGGAGTTAACTTAAATCAGAATTATGCACTAACATCAAAGGTTAGATAATTTCATTTGGGTAAAAAAAATGCATGAAACTTCCTCAATGCCACTTACATCAAAATTGGCACAAGTTTTTGTGTTGATGTTGCCAATGAGAACTTACACCTAAATTTATAGCCGTGCGTATGTAGCAGATTAAGTGTCATCAGTGCAGATAATTGTGAGTGGGCTGCTTACTTCTGTTTTGAGGCCTCGCTCTCAAGGAGCTGTTGCCTCCCTCCATTGTTCCTCTTCTTCTCCATCACTATGCAGTACAGGGGTATGGCTATTGGGAAAACCATTCCAGTTGCTTGACCCTTCTCAGCATGGGGGAGCAGGGTGGTGGGGGAGCACAAATCCAAAAAGGTTTTGTGTCACTGAGACTGACAGCACTTTCATTAAACATTGTGCCGGTCTCAACATGTCAAAATTAAGTCACAAATAAAATGGTTATCAAACTCCAGAAATTTCAGGTGCACCAATATCCAGTGGCCAGGCATTTTGCAACTAAATGTACACATTTAAATCTACACTAGCACATTACTTGCATAAATTCATGGAACGAGCAAAGCGTTTCAGGAAATGTGTCACAAAAGTAGCACAAAAGATTGAGGGAACACATATATAGCTCTACTTTATCTCGAAGACCCCCTAAGTATATCAAGATCCATATTCTAGAGGCAAACCTCCAACAGTAAACTGATTTCCATTCTCTCACTCTTGCATTAATGTCAAGAAATAGCTGTAGATGGTGAAACAATTCCAATTATTTGAACCCAGCTGACTTAAGGGAGCAGAATCTATCCAGTTTCTGGTGTAAGCATACAGCACAAAACATTGATAATTTGGTACTGACTAAATTGTCCATCCCATTAATTGTGATAGTGGAAAAATTGGCACCCTCCTGTGAGGTTTAAGTCTCAGCAAAATATTGTGCTTTTCATCAATCTAAGAGTACTTCAATCTGACATTGGCCATTTTTCTATCCCCCACTTCGATATCCACAAGAAAAAACATAGAGAAAATAAAAGTAAGTTACCCAGTGAAACCCGAGCTGGGACTGCTCTTCTGTCAATCCAGAAGGAAACCCAAGATAGCATGACCATTAACATGGTTGGAAAGTAGGTTTGTAAAAGAAAAAAGAAAATGTGCCTCCTTAGGATGAAATTAATGAACAATCTGTTGTACCAACCTAAGGAGAAAAGAAAAGTTACACAGAAATCATAGAATCCATAGAAACTCTACAGTACAGAAAGAGGCCATTCAGCCCGTTGAGTCTGCACCAAACACAATTCCACCCAGGCCCTACCCCCATATCCCTACATATTTTACCCACTAATCCCTCTAACCTACACATCTCTGGACACGAAGGGGCAATTTTAGCATGGCCAATCAACCTAACCCGCACATCTTTGGACTGTGGGAGGAAACCCACGCAGACGCAAGGAGAATGTGCAAACTCCACACAGTGTCCCGAGCCAGGAATTGAATTCAGGTCCCTGGAGCCATGAAGCAGCAATGCTAACCACTGTGCTACTGTCCGCCCAAATTGGGTAATTGGTTACAATTTAGGTAAAACTTCCTCTCGTGGTCTATCATGAATAATCTTCTACCTCAACTGCACTTTACACCCAATCACAAATCTCTCAATTCTCCTAGTGCCCAAAAACCTATTGATATTGGCTTTCAGTTTGCATAACAGGTGAGTAGCCAGGGCCCTCAGAGGTGGACAATGCCAAAGATTCTCAACCCTCTGAATGAAGAAATATTTCTTTGTCTCAAGCTAAAATGGTTGCCCCTTGGCCGGAGACACCAGGGGAAACAATGGGCCTGATTCTCCCATTGCGACCCGCAACTTTTCTGGCAGGTCCTGTCGAGAGAATTGTATGTCAGCCATTTTGTGGGATTCACACATGCACCGGGAACGCACGCGCGTCTCCCAGAGCTGGAGAACACCCACAGTCGAGACCACGCTGGAAACCAGCAGGAAGAGAAGTAACTCATTTGAATCTTTTTAATGTAATTTAAATATATTTTGCATGTGATTATCGGGCCCGGCATGGAACTTGCCAGGCCTGACAGCATCTCCTACCCATCAGGAGTACTTCATTCTGGCAGGGTTTAGAATATCTTCCTACCTTCATGGAACTAGATGGCGACCCCGCCAGAATGAAAGGGGGGCAATTGGGGCTCCCCAGGGATTCGAGTGGCGGGTTGTGCCTCCTGGGCATGAGCACTCTGGCAGTGCCAGCCTGTGCCTCTGGTACTGTCTGGGGCACCTTGGCACTGCCCAGTGGGAATCAGGCAGTGCCAAGGGGGCAGGGCTTACTGTAGGCGGGGCCTAGGGGGGATCAGTGGGAGTGGGGAGCCCTGCTGCCACTCATTGGGATCAATCTGGGCTGGAGGGAGGGCAGCGATTGGGGTAGGTTGGGAGGGTGGTCTGCTGGGGGAATGGGATCTGCCTCCCAGGGGGCTCTGACCCCAGGGGGGGTTAGGAGGGGCACTCTGCCAGGATGAGGGGTTGGGGAGATCACCACTGTTGGGGTGGGTGAGGGTGTGGGCTGGACACCAGGGCACTCTGAGGCAGGAGGGGTTAGGGCTGGATGAGGAATTGTTGTGGGAATCACGATTGGGCCATGGGGATTGCTGGAGGGGCAGCACTGCTGTGGTCCCTAGCTGGTGAGTGACTGAGCTGGCCAGCAAATGGGGAGACTGATAGATTGGGGCCACTGCGCATGCGCAGAGTTCCAGAGCTGTCAGACACCAGCACAAATAGGCCCCGCCCCTCTGGGTTTTTAATGGGATTCACAGTTATGACCTCTGCAGTGCACAGAGTGGGGAGGTTCAGGTCTAAAGCTGCACTGAAAAAAAGTTGTGATCTAGAACACCAATTCAGCACTTTTCCCACCAATTCAGCACTTTTGGGAGAATCGCCCCAATTTGTGAGCTGTCGAGTCCTCTTCAAGATTAAAAAAAAAATTTCAATTAGTTCACTTTTCATTCTTGTAAATTTCAGAGAATGTAGGGCCATTCTATCCAATCTTTCCTCAGAGGATAGCGTTTCCACCCCAGGAACCACTCCAGTGAACCTTTCATGCAGCCCTTCTAAAGCAAGTGGCTTTTTTAGGTAAGGAGACCAAAACAACACACAGAAACCACCATATAACTGTAGCACGACTTTCATACTTTCATACTCCACCTCCCTGCAATAAAAGCTAACAGAGCATTCATCTTCATAATTCTTGTTATCTCTGCATGTTAAGTTTCTGCTATTTGTGTTTGAGGATTCACATATCTCCCTGAATGCCCATGCTTACTAGTCTCTCATTTTTAAAACACATTCTGCTTTCTGCTTTTCCCATCAAAGTGAGTAATTCCACATATCCCCACTATATGAACATGGGGGCACAGTGGTTAGCACCCAGGTTTGATTCCTGGCTTGGGTCATTGCCTTTGTGGAGTCTGCACGTTCTCCTTGTGTCTGCGTGAGTTTCCTCCTGGTGCTCCTTTTTCCTTCCACAGTTCGAAAGATGTGCTGGTTGGGTGTGTTGGCCATGCTAAATTATCCCTCAGTGTACCCCAACAGGCACTGGAGTGTGGCGACTAGGGGATTTTCACAGTAACTTCATTGCAGTGTTAATTTTTTTTTATTCATTCATGGAACATGACCGTCACTGGCTGGTCAGCATTTATTGCATATTCCTAGTTGCCCTTGTCAAGGTGGTGGTGAGCTGCCTTCTTGAATCACTGCAGTCCATGTGCTGTGGGTTGACCCACAATGCCGTGAGGGAGGGAATTCCAGGAAGCCTACTAGTGACACTAATAAATAAAAAAACTTACCCCCTCTGCCACCGTCTTGTTCAATCAGTCCCTTTGCAGCCACTTGGCATTCTGTTTTCCCACTTAACTTTGTATCATCAGCCAGCTTAATGCATTATACTTGATCTCATCATCTAAACTATTCTTATAAGATTGTAAATAGCTAATACCCAACTACAGATCCTGGCAACACTTCACTGGTTACACCCTGACTTTTCAAAAATTAGTCCTTATTCCTCCTCTTTGTTGTGTATTTATAGTAATTTCTTACCAGCTTTATTCACCAAAGATCCTTAGACATCACCTTCCAAACCCACAACCACTTCCATCTAGAAGGATAGGTGCAACAGATACATGGGAACACCACCACCTGCAAGTTCCTCTTCAAGCCACCTGACTTGGAAATATATTGGCGTTCGTTCACAATCGCTGGGTCAAGATCCTGGAATTCCCTCCCTAATGGTATTGTGGGTCAATCCAAAGCTTGTGGACTGCAGCGATTCAAGAAAGCAGCTCACCACCACCTTCTCAAGGGTAACTAAGGTTAAGCAATAAATGCTGGCCAGCCAGCAACGATGTGGAGATGCCGGCGTTGGACTGGGGTAAACACAGTAAGAAGTCTGACAACACCAGGTTTAAGTCCAACCGATTTATTTGATAGTAAACTCACAAGCTTTCGGGGTTTGTCCCTTTGTCAGGTGAATGGAGAGTTCTGGCCTCAGACAGAGCATACAAAGCAGACAGTTTACAGATTACTGATTAGAATGCGAATCTTTACACATAACCTGCTGTTCAAGTCTTAAAGTGGCTAACAATGTGAGTGGAAGGAGCACTGAGTACAGGTTAAAGAGATATGTATTGTCTCCAGACAGTACAGTAGGTGAGGTTTTGCAAACCCAGGCAAGTCACGGGAGTTACAGATAGTGCGACATGAACCCAAGATCCTTGTTGAGACCGTCCTCATGTGTGTGGAACTTGGCTATCAGTCTCTGCTCAGCGACTCTGCGCTGTCGTGTGTCGTGAAGGCCGCCTTGGAGAATGCTTACCCGAAGGTCAGAGGCTGAATGCCCGTGCGACAGACACATATGGAGGTTTTGGTTTCATTTCAAAATGTATCTATTGCGCGTAGAGAGTTTATGACATGAAAAGCAAACACGTTTTAAAGAAGCACTGAGCTGTTGCTTAGCAATCGGGGCACCTTTAATTTGTAAAAAATATTTTGAGGTTAATTTTAACTGGACCCAACATAGCTGGAGCTTAGCAGCCAAAGAGGAAACAACCCCTAAAGCTCTGTCAGAGCAGAAGCAGTTCCATGAAATAATGAGTAGAAAGCAAGTCTCAGAAACTAAAGGACAGATAGTTCGAGAAACCAGAGAATTAAAACAGAAGTCCCAGGAAAGTTGAGTCAAAAGGACAAAAGGAACTAGAATTTGAACAAGGTACTGTTCATTGAAGTTAAAGATAGATCTGAAAAATGCAGAAGTTGGCTAGTGAGAAGCCACTATCTGATCTAATCTTAAGGTTGGTGATCTTAATACTGCCTGTGACACAATAGTGTTCTTTCAGCAATTAATCTATTGAGTTTATATGACAAGTGCAGTTTATGGGGAAGCGATGGCCTAGTAGCATTACCGCTAGATTATTAATCTAGAAACTCAGCAAAAGGTTCTGGGGACCCGGGTTCGAATCCCTTCATGGCAGATGGTGGACTTTGAATTCAAATTAAAATATCTGGAATTAAGAATCTTCTGATGACAGTGAAATCAATGGAGCATTGTTGATTGTCAGAAAAACCCAACTGGCTCACTAATGTCCTTTCGGGAAGGAAATCCGCCACCCTTATCTGGTCTGACTCCAACCACAATGTGGTTGACTCTCAACTGCCCTCCAACGGCAACTACATAGAACATAGAGCAAAGAACAGTACAGCCCTTCGGCCCTCGATGTTGTGCCGAGCTATGTCCAAACTTAAGATCAAGTGATCCCACTCCCTATCATTCTGGTGTGCTCCATGTGCCTATCCAATAACCGCTTGAAAGTTCCTAAAGTGTCCAACTCCACTATCACAGCAGGCAGTGCATTCCACACCCCAACCAATCTCTGAGTAAAGAATCTACCTCGGACATCCCTCCTATATCTCCCACCATGAACCTTAAAGTTATGCCCCCTTGTAACAGCTACACCCATCCGAGGAAATATTCTCTGCACATCCACTCTATCTATCCTCCTCATCATCTTATAAACCTTTATTAAGTCGCCTCTTATCCTCTTCCGCTCAAAAGAGAAAAGCCCCAGCTCCCTCAACCTTTCCTCATAAGACCTATCCTCCAAACCAGGCAGCATCCTGGCAAATCTCCTCTGCACTCTCTCCAATGCTTCCACATCCTTCTTATAGTGAGGTGACCAGAACTGCACACAATATTCCACATGTAGTCTCACCAAGGTCCTGCATAGTTGCGGCATAACCCCACAGCTCTTAAACTCACACCCCCTGTTAATAAATGCTAACACACTATAAGCCTTCTTCACGGCTCTATCCACTTGAGTGGCAATCTTCAGAGATCTGTGGCTATGAACCCCAAGATCTCTCTGTTCCTCCATATTCCTCAGAACCCTGCCGTTGACCCTGGAATCTGCATTCAAGTTTGTCCTACCAAAATGAATCACCTCACACTTTTCAGGGTTAAACTCCATCTGCCACTTCTTGGCCCAGCTCTGCATCCTATCAATGTCTCTTTGCAGCTTACAAGAGTCCTCCACCTCATGCATTACTCCACCAATCTTGGTATCATCAGCAAATTTACTGACCTACCCTTCAGCCTCTTCTTCCAAGTCATTGATAAAAATCACAAATAGCAGAACCCAGCACTGACCCCTGTGGTACACCACTGGTAAATGGCCTCCAACTGAAAATTTTCCCTCCACCACCACCCTCTGTCTCCTATGAGACAGCCAGTTGCTTATCCAATCGGCCAAATTTCCTTCTACCCACACCTCCTAACTTTCTTCATGAGCCTACCATGGAGAATCCTATCAAACGCCTTACTAAAATCCATGTATACGACATCAACTGCTCTACCTTCATCTACACACTTAGTAACATCCTCAAAGAACTCACTCAAATTTGTGAGGCAGGGCTTACCCCTCATGAAACCATGCTGACTATCCTGGATTAAGCTGCATCTTTCCAAATGGCCATGAATCCTACCTCTCAGGACCCTTTCCATTAACTTACTGGCCTATAATTACAAAGTTATTCCTATTTCCTTTCTTGAAGAGAGGAACAACATTTGCCACTCTCCAGTCCTCTGGCACAATCCCCTTGGACAGTGAGGACCCAAAGATCAAAGCTAAAGGCTCCGCAATCTCATCCCTTTCCTCCCAAAGTATGCTAGGATATATTCCATCTGGTCCAGAGGACTTATCAATCCTCAGGTTTTTCAAAATTGCTAATACATCTTCCTTCAGAACATCTACGTCCACCATCCTATCAGCCTGTATCACACTCTGATTCTCAGAAACATGGCCCCTCTCCTTACTGAGTACTGAAGAAAAGTATTCATTCAGTGCTTCACCTATCTCTTCTGACTCCATGCACAAGTTCCCACTACTATCCTTGACTGGCCCTACCTCACCCAGGTCAGTCTTTTATTTCTCACATAAGAGTAAAAAGCCTTGGGGTTTTCCTTTATCTGACCTGCCAAGGACTTCTCATGCCCCCTCCTAGCTCTCCTAAGCCTTTTTTTTAACCTATTCCTAGCTACCTTGTAACCCTCAGCTGAACTGAACCTTGTTTTTTCTTACGTACACTTCCTTTTCCCTCTTGACAAGACATTCAAACTCCTTTGTGGACCATGGTTCCCTCACTGGGCCATTTCCTCCCTGCCTGACAGGGACATACCTTTCAAGGACATGCAGTATTTGTTCCTTGAACAAGCTCCACTTTTCATTTGTGCCCATACCTGACAGTTTCTGCTCCCATCTTATGCTCCCTAGTTGTTGCCTAATTGCATCATAATTACTCCTGCCCCAATTATAAACCTTGCCCTGCCATGTGACCCTATCTCTCTCCATTGCAATAACGAAGGACACTAAATTGTGGTCACTATCTCCAAAGTGCTCTCACACAAACAAATCTAACACTTGGCCCATATCCAGTACCAAGTCCAATGTGGCCACTACAGATGGGCACTAAATGCTGGCCAGGCAGCAATGCCCATATCCTCAGACTGAATTAAAAAACAAACCTAGTTTAAAGGCAATAACTCTTTCCCTACCATCAAAACTTTTTGACTAGTTACATTTCTCATTACCTGCACTGCCCAAACAGCTGCAGCAGTGTTGAAATGCTTGTTGCTCTGTACTATGAGTATCCAGCAAGTATGAAGATGTTCTTAGTGGGCACAGTTCTGATAATTTGCTGTCATATTGTACAATATCAATGAACTCCTACTATCTTGTCCATTCCTTTCTACTATCCATTAAATCCGTTATAGTAAGAGAAACATACCAGTGCTGCTATAAAACGCAAGTCCACTTGATGCACGGAATTCTTGTATGAAAAACTGAGCAAGTAAAATCTGTTCATCTGTCTTAAGTGGTTCCTTTTCATTTGCCCAATGGAGCATTAGATCTTTCTCATTGTAAGCATCTGGAGGAAAACATTAAAGCATTAATAGATATGGCCAAGCATGATTACAAACTGGCTATACTGGGGATTACAGAAGTAATTATTTTGTCTATTCATGTGCATCATGTGCCACTAGTATACACGTATGTATATACATGAAAGAAATGCAACAGTTAGATTTTTGTTTGTACACATTCACAAAATGTAGATCAATTATGAAGAGCACTCATAGATTTTCATAAACAGTTTACAAACATAATAGATTATCCACTATTATCCTCTTCTTTCACACAAATACATGTTGCCTTTGAAACTCAATTAACTAGTTAATCTGATTAAAAATTGTGATTGCAGAATGAATTTGCTGCATTAATTTGTGAACATTGTCACAAAATATTTGTCAATTCACATGTAATTTGACCAAAAGATAATTTTGCTTTAAACAAACAAGTCAATTAAGGGACTTTTTCAATAAACATTCTGGGGTGGCATTCCAGAATAAATTACAAATGCAGATACATTCAATTTAAAAAAAATTGACATCTGAACTGGGCTAAATTTGAGCATTCACTAAATGCTTCATTTTGGTTCCTGTTGATTGTAAAGACAGTTCAGCATTCAAACGTAGCATGAACATTAAACAGAAAACATGAGTATATTGCCTATTAACATGGGAATCAATTAGTGCAATTGTTAAACCTCAAAACAAATAGCCCTGACAAGACTAACGGGAAGCTGAGCTGGATATTTTAAACAATGTATTCCCAGAAATATTCTTTTTTGCTGTCCTTCTATGGGTGTGGGTCCATGCTGGCACTTTTCCTTTGATAACTTGCCCATTAACCAATTATTTTTGTGTGACCTTTGTATTGAATGCCAAAGGGCAATTATTTGCCAGTTGAATTTCAGATCTTAAAATGTCAGGTCTCATAAGATAAAGAGCAAAATCTTACCCAAAAATGGCAGTGTGTTGATTCTGGCATGAAAAACCGAGTGTTTCCCATCAATGGCATCAGTGTGAATTTGGACTGAATCTTATGTCTCATTAGTAATAATTTTTATGCCCACGAGAATCATGCCGCACCTGCAGAGGGTTCCCTCTGATTCGCCCACCTTGCAAGAACCTAACTCCAGCAATCACTAGGGAGCTCCATATAAACAGTTCCCCAGCACTTGTTCCAGAATGACTGCAGGTGATGGCAGCCAAGAAGTCTGCACCTCACTTTTCGGAGGGGGCCCTGACCAAACTGCTGGATGGAGTGGGACAGAGACAGGACCCACTCTTCCCCTGCTCCAGGAGTAGGTCTTCCATCATCCCTGGCTAAGATGAGGTGGCAGCTCTGCTGAGTGAAAATGCACTCTAAAGAGAATGGAGTAACAGTATCAGAAGAAGATGGACAATTGTCTTCTCTCAAGAAGGAAAAGTGAACCATACCTAGTCTCCCAAGCAACCACCTTACACATCCCACGCACCCCCAACTCCATCTTTCATCCAGCCACCTCAGGGTTTGCTAATATCAGGAACCAAGTGCCACATCTCATTACCATCTTCAATCTCATCGCTCCCACCTACGGTCTGACTATGTGTTTCAATGCAGGACATACTCAACCACAACATGCATGGGCGGGTGCAGTCAGCTGGAGTCATGCCCGAACTCAGAACACTCACACGTTTTAAGGAGTGAGCCTCAGCTGGCTGGGGAGAAGGAAGAATGTGCCTGTGTTGAGAGTGAAGTGGGGCCAGCAGACTAACATGAGAGCCCTTAAGACACGCTGTTATTCCTCAAGTCCCAAGTGAGTAATCAATGTTTTTTCCTTTATCCCCTGTAATGCATTGATGTCATGTCCCTTCTCCTGAAGGCTAATCAGCTGAACAGGACAGACTATCCTTGGGTCTCCTGGACTCACTGGTCATGAGCAGCTCTGAGGGAGACTTCTCCAACCCCACACTGAAGAGGTATCACAGCTATCAGCTGTAACTGGCACTACCACAGATTTTATCACCTCGATGGGATCATTAAGTAGACAGGTTTCTGGGTCACCCACTGGTGAGTAACTCATACCTGAAGATCCACAGCAGGTGGAGGCAGGGACATCCAAAGGAACTGGCACATGGAGGAATGTCGGAGCCAGGACTCTATTGAGCCCCTGGCTGATAATGTGCCCCTGTTCCCTGTCATCCCACTGCTGCTGGAGTTACAGAGCCAGAGTTGTGAGCAACAGGAAGAGATGACAGCATCCCTGTTTGGACTGCAAGGTTGACTGGGGGAGTCCCTTGATTTCTATCAAGGAGATGATGCTATCACTGCATCACAACAAAGCCAGCACTGCGAGGGTGGTGACTGCAATGGAGACATAGGTGCAGGATGTGCAATCCATGGCAGGGGATGACCGCACCTTGGCTCAGCTCATGACTTACATGTCTGGGGACGTGAGCTCCATGGTATAGGGCTTCGACTGCATGGTGCAAGCACTGAGGGAAATCCACGAGCGTCAGCACCAAAGAACCACAGAGCACCTGGATGTCACTCCAGCTGCCCCTCAATACCATGGACGAGCACATGCATCCTTGGGAATCCGAAGGGAAGAGAAACGGTGGGAGTACAGCCTGGCACCTCCATCCAGGGGGCCCAGGCTTCTCCAGCTCATCTGATATTCTCCTCCCTATGACTGACACACCTCCAGTTCCTGACACCGAGGAGGGTAGCAGTCAACCATCCATGCTGCCTGAAAGCAGGCCTGGACTCTCCAGATCCCAGTCCCCCAGGGTGCTTGTACACTAACATTTTGGCAGGGTGTGGAGCAGCAAAACACAAGTTAAGTACACATTTGATCTGAGGCAGTCGGCACTCAACTTTGGGGGAGGCTCCAAAAATATGAGATAATGAAAGTTAAGCCAGGCCTCAGACACATCGATTATAGAGCTGTATATGGAAACAATTCCCCATTTACCTATTGGATGGGATAGGTTGTTTAAAAGGGGGAATAAGTTACAGTTCAATCAATGATTCAACAAAAACTCATTTTGCTGAAAGACCTCATTACAGTATGCAATAAACATTTATGAAGACGTTTATGTAATTCCTATTTTCCAGATCTGGTTTGTATATGATTATTATTTTCTTTATTTATTAGTCACAAGTTGGCTTACATTAACACTGCAATGAAATTACTGTGAAAATCCCCTAATCACCACACTCTGACGCCTGTTCAGGTACACTGAGGGAGAATTCAGCATGGCCAATGCTTCTAACCAGCTTGTCTTTCATCAGTGGAAGGAAACCATAGCACCTGGAGGAAACCTACGCAGACACATAGACTCCACACAGACAGTGACCCAAGCTAGGAATCAAATCTGGGTCCCTGGTGCTGTGAGGCAGCTATGCTAACCACTGTGCCACCATGCTGCCCTATCGGTCCAACAAAAATAATTACACATATCCATGGGACATAATATCATAGGATTTTTTCCTCCTGATTTGAAAAATACACACGTGAGCATTTTGATAGGATTGGTTAAAATAAGCAAAATACTGCAGATATTGAAATCTGAAATAAGGACAGTGAATGCTGGAAAAACTTAACAGATCTGGCAGCATCTGTAAGGAGACAAAGCAGAGCTAACATTTTAAGTTGAACCATTAACTTTGATAACTAGGTCAATTTGAGCAGAGGGTCATAATTTGGTGCATTACGAAGAAGTATTACTAATCTTTTTATTGATTTGACAAACATACGTTGGTCAAAACATGAATAATTTATTAATGTCATATACAACTGTGCTTTGATGTGATATTATAGTTAATGCTGATAAAATATTATAAAGATTACAAAACATGCCATGCTTTTTGACTGTTCTAGTAATTGATTGTTCCATCCCAAATTTTAGTTTTAGGCGGCATAGTGGCACAGTAGTTAGCACTGCTACCCCTTAGCGCCAGGGAGTCAGGTTCGATTTCCAACTTCGGTTACTGTCCGTGCGAGTCTGCACGTTCTCCCCATGTTTGCGTGGGTTTCCTCTGGGTGCTCCAGTTTCCCCCACAGTCTGAAAGACATGCTGGTTAGTTGCACTGGCCATGTCAAATTCTCCCTCAGTGTACCCGAACAGGCACCAGAGTCTGGCGACTGAAGGATTTTCACAGTAACTTTATTGCAGTGTTATTGAAAGCCTACTTGGAACTAATAAATAAGTAAAATAAACTTTTTATTTGACTTCAGTTTTCATGAATCTGTTAATAAAATTAATAGTATGGACCATAACAGAAACAAAAATAAATGCTGCCAATGATAGTCACATCATATTGCATGAAGTTATATAGAAACTTTATAATTCATGGATGGTTATGTGCATTGAAGAATAACCAAGTATAGCCATTCAAATTCAGCAACCAAAATAATAGATACTTACAGCTTTCAAGTTCAAGTGAGCAATTCTGAGTATCAAGGGGAAAGTTGCTAAAATCCATTGAACACATGGCAGTGACTGTTGTCCTACAAAAAATATTCATAATAATCTATGAATTATGCTTTAATCACAGCAACATAAACTCCAAAGCACTTTGAACAATACATTTAATATTATAACAGGAATGGTAACATGGTGGGAATGTTCCCGGATACCAGAGTTAAAGCAAAATACTGCGAATGCTGGAATTTCTTCACAGATGCTGTCAGACCTGACGAGGTTTTCCAGCATTTTCTGTTTTTGTTATAGTAATCCAGAGACCTAGACTAATGCTCCAGAGACATGTTCAAATCCCACTTTGGCAGCTGGAGGAATTTAAATTTAATTTATAAATCCAGAATGAATTGCTAGTCTCAGTGGTGATTATCCATGAAGCTACCAGATAATCGCAAAAACCTATTTGGTTCACCAATGCCCTATAGGAATGGAAATTTGCCATCCAACCAGTCTGGCCTACATGCGACTACAAACTTAATGTGGTTTGCTCTTAGCTGCTATACGAGTGTCTTAAAAAGCCACTCAGTTGTATCAAACCACTATAGAAATGTTGAACTAGGACAAAACCAGAACATAATCTGTAGTTTCATGGTCCAGCACATTGCCCACTCTATCATTACCATCATGCCAGGGGATCAACCCAGATTCAATGAGGATTGCAGTAGAGTATGCCAGGAGCAGCATCAAACATACCTGAAAATTAGATGCCAGCCTGGTAAAGCTACATCACAACGCTGTGTGTGTATTCGTAAAGCACCATGCTACAGGCAGAGCCAAGTGATCCTATAACCAACTGATCAGATTAATGTTCTGCAGTCCTGCCACATCCAATCATGAATCATGATGAAAACTCAAGCAAGTAACCAGAGGAGGAGGCTCCACAAACATGTCCATCTCCAAGAGGGAAGCTCAGCATGTCAACAAAAGACAAGGTTGAAACATTTGCTACCTGTTTCAACCGGAAGTGCCAAGTGGATGATTAATCTTGACGTCCTTCTGCAATCATCAGATGTCAGTCTTCAACCAATTCAATCCACTCATGTGATATTAAAGAAATGCCAAAAGCCACTGGATTCAGCAAAGGCTGCAGCCCCTGACAACATCCTGGATGTAGAACTGAACATTTACACTCCAGAACTAGCTGCATCCCTAGTCCAGCTGTTCCCATACTGCTGCAACACTGGCACCTACCCAAAAATGTGGAAAATTACCCAGGTATGTCGGAGTACAAAATGCAGGACAAATCTAATCCAGCCCCATCAATCCATTTTCAATCATCAATAAGGTAATGGAAGTCAGTGACAGCGCTATCAAGCAGCAATTACTCAGTAACAACCTGCTCACCAATGCAGTTCAGCGTCCACAGAAATCCTACAGTGCAGAAGAAGGCCATTCAACACATTGAGTCTGCACCGACAACACTCCCACCTAGGCCCTATGCCCATAACCCCACATATTTACCCTGCTATTCCCTCTAACTTACACATCCCAGAACACTAAGAGGCAATTTACCATGGCCAATGCACCTAACCCACACATCTTTGGAATGTGGGAGAAAACCCACACAGACATAGGAAGAATGTGCAAACTCCACACAGACAGTGACCCAAGCCAGGAATTGAACCCAGGCCTCTGGAGCTGTGAGGCAGCAGTGCTAACCACTGTGCCACCATGCCGCCCAGTGATGAAGCAGCTGAAGATGGATGGGTGTAGGGAATTACCCTGGGGAACACCCGCAGTGATTTTGTTTTGGGGCAGTGATAGTTGACCTCATACCTGGCATATGTGGGTAATTTTGCACATTTCTGGGTAGGTGCCAGTGTTGCAATTGTATGGGAACAGCTTGGCTAGAGACACAGGCATTTCTGTAGCGTAAATGTTCAGTTTTACATCCAAGATGTTGCCAATGCTAACCACTGTGCCACCATGGAGCCCAGTGGCCCTGGTTCTGCCAGGGCCAATGGGCTCCAGATTTCATTCCAACCTTTGTATAAACATGGTTGAAGGAACTAAGTTCCAAAGGCAGCATTTGAGCAAATAAGACATCAGAAAGCCCTAACAAGACTGGAGTCAATAGGAATCAGGGGAAAGCTCTGCTGATTGCAGTTGTACCTAGCAGTAAGCAGAAAGCAGAATACTGCAGATGCTGGAATCTGAAATAAAACAGAAAATGCTGGAAAATCTCTGCAGGTCTGACAGCATCTGTAGAGAGAGAATAAAGCCAATGTTTTGGGGTCATCAAGTCTCGTGTTTTTCTGACTTGCTGAAATATATACCGTTCTTTCACTGTCACTGAGTCAAAATTCTGAAACTCCCTCCCTACCAGCACTGTCGGTGTGCAAACATCACATGGAACACCACATGGACTGCAGAGAGTGAAGAAGGTGATTCACCATCACCTCCTGAAATGAAAAATAAATGCTGGCCTACCACTGCTCACTTCCCATATATAAAAAAAAGCAGTGTTTAGGATACTTGATGTAAGATTGGAGGTGTATCAGTCCTGAAAAACGTTCCTATATTGTTATCCATGTTGCCAAACATGAAAGAGAATCGATAATATCACAGAATTGTACACATTTTCATATTTACAATGCAATTAAATTGTCACACAATAGATTTTGACTGTTCAGAGCTCTGGCTTCAAGCTGCCAAAGAAAGCATGAGAACCATTTTGTTCAAATAAAACGAAATGAAAATACATGATTTCAAACGATGCAAAGATTGATTTTAAAATCATCGCAATTTCTAGTTCATGACTGATAAATTTATAATATGGTTTTAATTTTATTCATGGTTATAACACCCAATCGCAGCAACACTGCCTAAGAATTCCTTGAACCATAACTAAATTAGAACATCAGCAAGTCCAATGCAAAGCTGGGTTACCACCCAGGATCCTGATGGTGATGAAGAATTCCTCACAATGCCAAAGAAACAAGTTGAGCCCACAGCATAAAGGGTCTTAGAGCAACTTAAAATAGGTGTGTGTTCCAATCTGAAAATGGTGCCATGCTTGAAAAACTGCATGAAGGAAAACATTCACCTTCATCTTCCTCCTGCTCATTTTGTCCACTTTTGGAATCAGATCTGGAGGAACTGGATGACTGCACTCCCTCCATGAAGATTGGCTCTGATTTACTTCAGGGAGTCATTCAGCTCTGAAATCCTGCAATAGGTCCCCAGTCTCAATGTGTTGCCCACATGTCATTAATGTGCCATGATGAATAATTAGTTCACTTTCCTTCACCACCAAAATTTCACACCTTTATGAAGAGTTTTGGCACATTAAGAGCTGTTCCCACTAGGAATTTTGCAATCCCCAAAAATGAGTACTGCAGCCAAGCTTTTTGGGAAGACTTTACTTTAGTTCCTAGTCAACTGAGAGAGTGGGGCCTATTCTACAACATTTTGCAGAATACTTTGGGCCAGTATTATCTTTTCTTTTTTGAATCAAAAACAGGAACTTATGTGTTTCCAAAATTTGACCACCAACTAACAATGCAAACAAAGCAATTCCTAATTTCAACTCAGTCTGACATTAGGTAAAATTATTTCATCGATATAGTAATTAAAGTATTGGTGAAAGCATTTTACACAATTATTGCTTACACTTTTCTGTAGTTTAAAAGATTGGAGCAATAACAGAAATCATGGAATACAATTTCTATGAGGTGACAGTTTGGACTCTGAGAATGGGTGATACATTGTCTACCCATAAAGTAGTATGAGAGAGTGAGTGGATACAATAAAAAATAGATTATCAGTTTCTATTGACATTAAGCGATTATCCACTTATAAGGGATATAGGGAGGAAAACCCAGCTGAATATTAATGTGGAAAAACAGTACTCAGCAATACAAAAGTACTTTTAATTAGCAAAGTTTCACCTTAGACTGTACAGGATGTTGCCATCTGGATATACCCTTAGCATGATATTCTCCATGGTTGTGTCATGTATGAAAGATCTTTTGGAGTGAACAAAAAACACATCTGGAACCCAAATTTTCTTGACCAATCTTCCATCAAATGTCATACTTCTGTTGTGGGAACTTGTGAAAGCGAGTCTGCTATCTTTCCAGTAATGTCTTAGGTATAAAGTCATTGTAAAGTCCTAAGGATAAGAACAAAACATTACCATTTGGATTGTGAATTGAAAGAAGGATGATTGTAAAAATATAGAATGTTAATGCTGATAATTTTTTACATGACAAGCCATTGTTTTTGGCTCTCACTCCAACCTCATTCCCTCACTACATGTTCCATTCTTCCCCCCAACAACAATCTGAGACCAACCAGCCTGATCACAACGTAGGTGTCATATTTGACCCCAGATGAGATTCCGACTATATATTCACATCATCATTAAGATGGCCTATTTCCACCACCATAACCTTCACCCATCTCAGTTCATTTGCCGCTGAAAGTCTTACTCATGCCTCTAGACATGACTGGCTGATCTCCCATATTCTACCCTCCATAAACTGGAGATCATCCAAAACTCCACTGTCCATGACTCAAAGCACGCCAAATCCCATTCACCCATCACCCCAGCGCTCAATGATTGACGTTAGTGCTGAGTCAAGCAATGTCAATGTTTTAAATTCCTCCTCCTTGTTTCCGAATTCCCCATAACCTCATGCCTCTGTTTCTCTATATTATTTTTAGTCCCACAACCCAGCAAGATATCAATTCATCTAATTCCAGCTTCTAAACCTTCCACGATTTTATTTGCTGTCACCAATTTTTACAGGTGCATCATAGAAAACATTCTTTCTGGATGTATCACAGCTTGGTATTGCTCCTGCTCTGGCCAAGACCGCGAGAAACTACAAACCAACCTCCCATTCAATAACTCCATCAACACTTCCCACTGCCTTGGAAAAGCAGCCAGCATAATCAAGAAACCCACACACCCCAGAAATACTCTCTTCCACCTTCCTCTGTCGGGAAAAAGATACAAAAGTCTGAGATCATTTACCAACTGACTCAAGAACAGCTGATGCCACCAGATGTTTGGATGGATCGACAATATATTAAGAGGATCTTTCTCTACACCATAGCTATCACTGTAACATTATATTCTGCACTCTCTCCTTTCCTTCTCCCCTATGTCCTCACTGAATGTTATGTTTTGTCTGTGCAGCAGGCAAGAAACAATACTTTCCACTGCATCCCAATACATGTGACAATAAGAAATTATTCAATCAGAATCCTTAAGACCTATCTTTGTAACCAAGCATTTCATTGTCTAACTTAATATCTCTTTATTTGGCTCAGTGACATTTTTTTGAAAATGCTCTAGTCCTGGGGCTTTATATTACATTAAAGGTGCGACAGAAATATAGTTGTTGATGATGTATACAAGTTGACCAAGCTGATGGAGGATAGAAAGCTAGGGTGCATAATCTTACACTTCTTCATAGTGTAAAAAAAGCCAAACCTCTGAACACCTATTAATCAAATGAAATGACAATAATGATAGTAAAATACACAGTGCTCTACCATACAACTATTTTGCTTGTCGAGTTATAGTTCCGGTCTGAATCTCCAAAGTTTTTTATGAAGTCCACCTGGATCATAGGTTTTGCCTCATGATTTTGGCTAGGATAGCATAACATGTTTCTCTTCAGGTATGATTCAAATAACCCACTAGAGAACTTTTATCAAACAAAGTTTACTTAAAAATAGAGTTAACACATATAATAAGAAAATTGGCAAGACCTTTTATCAAATACATACAAGAAACAAAACAACCACTATAATGTATAAATAACCCTTAACAAATATATCTGTTCCAATCAAATCAATCCCATAGACAAAAAACCCTTTTCACAGGTTTAACACAGCAAAGATTAATGCTCACTTGATACTAGACTTGGGACCTTTGGATGAAATCTACAGTTCTCTGGATAGACTTAAAACAGTTTGAAATCAAGACAGCTTCCCAAAACACTAGGGACTCTAGGCAAGCCACCAGCAGCTAATCCCCCCCTTCAGAAAAGCAAGACCTTGCCTTCAGCTAACCAGCAGAATTCCCAAACTCAGGGAGAGAAAGATTTCTTTTCAACTTGATGCCCCTTCTAAAACTAAAACTCAAACCTCCAGCTCCAAACTGAAAAAGAACTCCTGTCACCTGACCTGCCAACCAATTTTTCTCCTAACAATGTAGAACCATAAACATGCCAATAAAAATAAAGAAACCCCTGTTTAAGCAGCAATAAAATGATACCCGTAAACAGCCCGACAACAATGAGAAAAACAAACTGAGAAAGTTTGCTTACAACTGCAGAGTATATGATTAAAAATAACACTTCTTAAAGATATACTAACATCACAATACCCTATCAACAATACCACTTGATGAACTTCTGCCCACTTTTCAATATGTAAAGATCTCCATTTCCTCATTAAGACATCATTTTTAAGGTAATTACACTCTGGTGTACACTCAGATTCCTCTTCCGTGTACGCTTTCTGATACAACTGTTCCATTTCTATATCTTTCTATTATAATTCTGCTAGTTTTCCCAAACTAAAAATATCCACCTCATCCTCGACCTGTTCTTGTTCTTTTTCAACCATTCGATCAAAAATTGTTTCTGAAAATTGAACTTCAATTTTCCCACCTTCACTCTTTGATTTCTCCTCTTGTCTTAACCTGTGACTTTGTGGCCTTGTTACTGCACAGTCAGGAAAAATACGCATCCTTCAACAGCTCAGTTGTTTGATTGTCCACTGGCTTTTCAACGACAGTAGGCATCATTCCCACCTGTGATTCAGCTATATCATTAGCCAAGATATATCATTTTCCTGAATAAGGTAATTTTCCTGAATAAGGTACTCCTACTATCACTTTACCACTCTTCACAGGACTCTCCAACCTCACCTTATATAATGGAACACAACTCTTCTCACCCTGAATTCCACGTATTACCATCTTTTCTTGCAATACTCCTCCAAAACTATACAACACCTTACCTCTTACCATCAAAGATTGACTTGCTCCTCATCTCTTAAAATTTTAACTTCTTTACCTACTCCTCCTGGTAAACACTTTACCCACACAAGTAAATTATTTAAAGAGATCTGGTACCTTCTTATTAATCAACTCCTGACCAGGCTGTACATTTTTTTGCACCTCTTTCACTTCAACTGAACTTTCCTTTATCACTTTAACAAACCCCACTGGCTTATCCTGCTTTACCACTTCAGTCTTCCCAGTGCTTTTCTTAAACCATTAACATTGACTTTGCATGTCTTAATTTATTACAGTGAAAATATCTGAAGCTCTTCATTTCTCTTCCACCCTCCCGTATTCCCTTTTTAACCCAAGGTACACTGTCTTAGTTATCTCCCACAAGATCTCCTTTACCTTTACCACCTAAGGATTTCTCTTTTCCCCTGTTTCTCACAGGCTAAAACTGATATTAGAAACCAAACTTTGATTTATGATCTAATTCATAATCATCCACTCCTTTTGCTGCTACTCTCGTAGTTCTACACATTTGCATTTCTAATATTTCAAGTTCAAATTGTTTTTCCAGTTTCTGAAGTTCTAATGCTCTCTCCTTTTCTTTTTCCCTTGCCTGCAATTCAAGCAGTTTAATTTCTTGTTCTTTTTGTTCCTCCCTTTCTCTGTCTTTCTCTATTGCATTTGCATCCCTTTCTTTGGCTTTTTTGTTCAACTAGGGCTATCCTTTCTTTTTCTTTCACTACTCTCTCCTTTATTTCAAATTCAAGCTGCTTCAATTCTTTTACATGTTTCAGCTGTTTCATTTGTAATTGAATTCTAGCCATTTCCATTGACTCTGATTGTGTTTCTGGCTATTTTAAGTGCTGAGCTATCACCACAATTACCTCCCCTTTCCTTACAGAGTCAGATAATGTCAATTGCAATGTTTTTTGCCAATTCCAAAAGTTTTGTTTTCATCACCTTTTGCAAACCACCTTGCATGACTTTCTCCATCCCCAGGAACTTCTTAGCCTCTGAAAGAGCCATTATTCCACAACACACTCCCTATTTAAACCTGAATATAACGCCTGAAAAGAAACCACAAATATGCTCACCACTCACTGTCTTTGAATTCAATAGTCCCAAATAAATCAAGAAATACAGATTCCAGATGAGCTTCCAATTGTTATTGATCAGGTCAGAAACTCCAAAGTGTTTTATGGAGCCCACCTGGATCATAAGTTTTTCATCGTGAATTTGGCTAGGATAAGCATGATATGTTTCACTTCAGGTATGATTCAAATGACCCACTTGGGAGCTTTTATCAAACAAAGTTTATTTAAGAATATAGTTAACATGCATAGTAAGAAAATTAGCAAAGCTCTTATCAATTACAAAAAGAAACAAAACAACTATAACGTATAACCCTTAACAAATCTATCTAATACGTTCCAATCAAACCAATCCCATAGACAAAAGGCCCTTTTTATAGGTTTAATACAGCAAAGGCTAGCGCTCGTGTGATATTGGACCTCAGACCTTTGGATGAAGTCTGCAGTTTTCTGGATAGACTCAGAACAGTTTGAAGTTAGATCAGTTTCTCAAAACACCAGGGACTCTAGGCAAGCCATCAACAACATATTCTCTCCCTTCATAAGGCAAGACCTTGCTTTCAGCTAACTAACGGAATTTCCAAAACCAGGGGGAGAGGGAGACTTCTTTTCAACTTGTTGTCCCTTCTAAAACTCAACCCTAACTGCAGCCAAGCAGAAAATGAAGAAAACTCCTGTCACCTGACCCGCCAACCAGTTTTTCTCCTAACATCCTAGTAAAAATAAACAAACTTCATTTAGGCAGCGATAAAAACCTTCTCCAGACAAATTGGTTTCATAATGACGTCAGCTAAGGCTGTGAGCTGAGAAACACTGAAGCTGTGAGAGCTGCAAAGATCATGATTTAAAAAACACTTTCTTAAAGGTACACTAATGTCACAGTTGTTGTTTCTCTTTCTGCACCTAGTGGGTGCACAAGGCAGACTTTCATCCCATTTTATGTTTTGTTTCCTAGAACAAGTCTAAAGTCAGCTTTAGAGGCACCACTCCATACCAAGCATAGTTGACTAGGAGTCTCTCCTGTCTTATCACCTGCTATTGGCTTTTTGGAAGGATTTTACAGATCAATACTCTATCCTGGGCTTTCAGGTCCTGGGGCTGGGACACAAACCCAGAGCTTTTACCCATTGCCCACACAATACCTCCACATATACAATTATGTAGTGCAGTTTTATTATAGATGATTAACTGTCTACAAACAGCTAAAGTTCAGACTTACCATATCAACCTCCGAAATACTGTCAATGCTTTCAATCTGGACATCTATACCAACAGGTACTGCAGCTCCTTGAAAAACAAGTAAGAAACAAGAAATTTTAATCTTACCTTTTTAACAAAGAATGTTCCACATTTTCTACAAAAAGACAAGCATAGCTTGGACTGTTGTGGGTTAGCAGAGCAACACCTTATATTTAGAAGAGTAAGTGTGTGGTGTCAAAGGCAAAGATGTTCAATGTTGGAACAAGCTCAGCCAGGTGGAGGCAGATGATAGGATCATGACTGGTTTAGCTTCTGTTTAAGGAAGAAGGGCAGACCATCCTAGTGAGGGGATGGAAGTAATGAGGATTTGACCATAAGGCAGAAAGCAGATATTTAGGACCAGGAACTTGGAAAATGTTAAAGTGACAGAGGATATTGGAAGACTCACAGGTATAGGTCAGAAAAAAGTGATGTTTAGTTGACTGAAATTACCTTCAAAGCAGATATAGGGAAGAAAACATTGAAAATATAAAAGGAGCAAATGACTTGTGAATGCTAAGGCAGTGATAACTTAATCAGTGGTAACTAAAATTAAAACAGGAAAAGGTAGTAGAATAAAATCCAATTGTCTAAGAAGAAGAAAAAACACTTTCTGCTCCATGACAATGATGATCTGACAGAGTCCTCAGTTTAAATTCATCATCATTGGGGGCAGCATTTCCTAATGTTGGGTCATGAGAAGGGAGCACTTTGGAAAACATGTTTGCTCCTGCGCTTATTTGTCAGTGCCACGGAGACCCAGGCAGAGTATGATGGATGTCACTTCACTGTGAATCCCAGTCCAAGACCCAATTGCCTTAAGGATGGCTCGTCCTGTCATTCCTTCAAAATATTCAGCTATCTTCAGGGGAAGAACTCACCTTTACATTTCTCTCAGTCTAATCTCCTAGGCTGCCTCATCCATCACTTAGAGCTTCGTGTAAATTGAAGCTCTTGGTTACTAAAGTCTCAATTGCGGCATTCATTAGAGAAATTTCCTCTGGGTATCTGTCCTCAGACAGTTATGGTGCTGCCATAGTGCTAAGGATATCTTCAAAGCCTTGCTTCCCCGCTGCACCAATGTCACACCCACATCTCTCAACAATGTACAACAGCACTTGCACGCTTCTGTAAAAATTCTTTAAGGACTAAAAGAAGCCATCTTACTGAATCTACAGCAGAAGAATTTTGCCATGTACTAACTAGAACTGCTTCTGTAGCTGCCACCTCATCATGCTCCTCATTCTTAATGCTTTGTGCATCATCCAATATTTCATTCTGACTCTCAATCTCCAAGTACCCCTTGAAGGACATTTCGGAGCTGGAATGGATGTGAGATAGACTGATTATAATTATTGCTGTGATACAGGGTGGTATTGTGTAGCACTGGGCTGCCTACTTCATTTTTGTAGGTGTAAAGAAAAATATGTCATTATAGTTGCTGATAATGTGTTTAGACAATGTGTGCCATGCTGCTGATCTGCAAAGTATGCAGAGAGTCAATGGATGACTTCTGGTGATAACAATTAAAATATTTGAAGGAGAATATTAGCTATAAATCACCCAAATTCTCCTATCTTTCTAACAAAAGACCCAGCTTTCACTATCCATAGGCCATAATCTCCATGACTGTTGATTGCCTTTAGCTTAGTCAGAAGTCCCCTACTTTTTATGTGAGAGTGCGAATGTCACTTGAAAAATCCAGATGTTAGAATTTGTAAAAGTCCCATCCCAGTATCCAGCCTTATTAAAATTAGAAAGATTAATATGTGATTCAAAGATTGGTGTGGGAGAAGGGGGTTCTGCTTCATAGGGCCCTGACATCAGTTCTGGGGAAAGCAGGGGTTGTACTGTTGCGACAGTCTGCACCTGAACTAGTGTTCTTGTGAATCATGTAAGTAGGGAAGTAGAAAGGGTTTTAAACTAAATAATAGAGGCAAGGGGTGAAATGTGAAAAGATGTGAGGCTGGATTTTCCAACCTCACCTGCAGCTGGGATTCTCTGGTCCCACTGAAATGAATGGAGATTTGGCTGAGCGCCAAATTCTCTCTTCTTGAATGGTCGGCAAATTCCGGCCGTGGTATATCAAAGAGTAGAGAAAGGGGGCGGGATCCTCCAGCCTTCCAGCCACGTATTCCCCAGGGAGGAGGCGTGCTGTTCGCTGGCCAGCAAGATTCCCTGGTCCTGCCGCTGTCAGTGGGATTTCTCACTGAAGCCATCCCACACCGTGAAACCCGTAGGCAGGGGTGTGCTACTGGCAGGACCAGAGAATCTCGTCACCAGTGAACAGCCAGAGCATCCCGCCCAAGGTAAGGGAGGAAAATACTAATATGAGAAATGAGGGTCAGAAAATGACAGAAAGGCATGGAGAGAAAAAGAACCTAAGAATGTACCAACAATCAAGACTAGATGTTACAAAGATAATCAAAATCTGAATGCCGTAGCATTTATAACAAAGTAAATCAATTAATAGCACACAATGAAGTAACTGAATATGATCTGATAGCCATTACAGAGATGTAGCTGCAGGATGACAAGGATTTGGTCCTCAATACTGAGAGGTACATGACATTCAAGAGGAATAGGAAGCTAGGTAATAATGGAGGGGTACCACTGTGAATCAAGAGTAGCGTTGGTGCAATGGTTAGAGATGACCTCAGTTCTTGAGATCAGGATGTGGGAGTGGCTTGGATGGAGGTGAGGAATAATAAGGGAAAGAAGCCACTCGTGAGAGTGGTCTGCAGGTTCCCTAACAATAACCACAATGTAGGACAAAGTATACACGGAGAAATATTGGGTGCTTGTGAAAAAAGGAGCAGCAATAATCATGGGTGCTTTAATTTATTTGTAAACTGGAAAAATCAGATTGGCAGTAATAGCCTGAATGAGAGGTTCTTGAATTATTTTGAGATCCTTTCTTGGAGGGTTAAGCAACTTTGGAACTCTCTGCCTTAGAAGACAGTGGAAGCAGGATCATTGAATATTTTTAATGCAGGAGTAGATAGATTCTTGCTAGGCAAGGGAATCAAAGCTTATCAGGGATAGAAAGGATATGGAACTTGAAACACAAACAAATCAGCCATGATCTTACTGAATGGCAAAGCAGATTCGAGGGGCCAAATGGACCAAATGGTCAACTTCTGCTCCTATTCCTTATGTTCATATGTTATTGGTCCCAAACTGATCTCCCCAAATGTCCTGGGGTCTGGGTAAGGATTGGAACAGGATACATACAGTAGGCATTATCTGCACTTGTTAACTTTATACTCGTGCTAAGCCAAATTCTGTTTTTCTCATCAGTTCTGAAGCCTATGAAAGATCTATGAAAATGTAAATTGTCTTCTCTGGTTTTTACAGTGAGAATAGTATATAAATAATTGATCAATTCACTAAATCTATGTTGATTGTATTGGCAAATACAGCCACAGTGCGCTCTGTGAAGGAATAGGGGAATAGGATATCATTTTTAATTGAACATGTGCAAACACCAGAAGATACTGTAGTAATTGTGAGTGCCAATGTTTTACCCTCAGTACAATGCAAATTCAGGGCCATTGAGCTCGATCAGTTGTTTTGACAATGTAATGCTTCTCAGTCCTATATTTTTTCTGTGGTAATATTATCTTAACATAACATTTTATACATAGGATTCAATATGAAAACTACCCCGGAGGATAATACTGGATGTAAGAGGAGATTTTTCTGGGTTTGTTTCCAGGCACATTCAACTACCTGGGAAAATTGGATGGATTTGAATACACAGAATAAAGGAACCGACCATTTTTCACTGCTTAAACCTCTCCTACAATATCATGACAACCACATTGTATAAATTGTACATTTATTGTGTAAATTGAACATTTATGTTGCACATTTGATTCCAAATGTTATTAGATCACTTCAGATTTTGGGAGATTCACAATGTGACTGTGCAATAGTGCCACTTGTGATTCCATGAAGTATCTTCTTATGGTCCAACCCAAGGCAGCACAACCTCCATCACAAGTTGGACATAGAGGCAGGTCCCATATCTGCTCTAGCTCAAAACTGGGATTGAATCTTCTGTTGTTGGCATCAATCTGATCCTACACTGGTGGTCCAGCCATCGCCACCATTCCCCTTTACCCAGGATTCCAAGTTGCTGTTGTAACCTGAAACATTGGATAGTGATGGTAGAGGCATCAATTTCTTTTCAGGTGGACCAGGAATCTCTCCTGTTCCTACTCTGCCATTGGAAGGATTTAAAAATTGACACTCAATCTGCTTGGCTGTATTTTAAACACACCTTCCTTGGCCATCCTTTGGATTTGAACCTTGGGGTTTCTGGCTCTAAGGAAGAGGTGCTACCCACCCTGCCGTACGACTTCCATTCCATGGGCTGTAGAAAATACACAATAAGAGTTACACTTTCCAAAACTTATGTAAAATGCTTAAACTATTAAATAGCATAGAAACCTACCTCCGAATCCAGGTCTCATTGCAAAATCATGATCTTCTATTCTGAGGAGTTGTTCAGATTTTGTTAAGTGTGTTTTGGTTGAATCTGATCTTTTACTTTCTGGTCGACTGAAGCAAAACAACACAATTTTTAAAAAAATCTTAATAGGAAAACATAAATGCAACACAGCTTTTAAAAGCATTAGTAATTACAACAGATGAGTTAAGTGAAACACATCTTAATACTTTTTGCGAATAAACAATACAATGGAATAAATACAAAGCCAAAACTGTCAGCTTGTGCTGGTGGCTTCTTCATCTGATCTCATAAGGATAAGAGAGGGACCTTTTAAAATGAAGCATTTAGTCTTACCACACCATTCCTCTTGGAATCCTGTCCGCCAACTCATTCATCCAGGAAGCTTTAGATATTGTGAGTGAAGACGTGGCATTGTGTAAATCACAGAGTATAATGGATCCAATGAGATGGGTAAGAAAGTGCCAAGCTCCAAATTTCAGGATACTGATTTTGGTGAATTCAGCAATAATAATGCCATTGAACGTCAAACGGTGATGATTAGGCTTATTCTTGTTGGAGATGCTCATTGCCTGCCACTTCTATGATACGAATGTTACTTGCCACTTAATAACCAAAGCCTGAATATTGTCCAGATCTTGCTGCGTGTGGACACAGGCTGACCCAGTATCTGGGGAGTTGTGAATCATCTGCGATCATCCTCACTTTTGACCTATTTTGTAGGGGAGGTAATTCCTGAAGATGGTTGGGCCTGGCACAAAATCTTGAGGAACATCCAGCAGTGATGTCCTGGCACTGGGGTGAATGGCCTCCAACAATCACAAAAATTTTCCTTTGTTCTAAGTATGACCCCAGCCAATGAAAATCTTTCCCCAATTCAAACTGACTTCAATTTTGCTAAGGTTCTTGATGCCACAGTTAGTTAGTCAAATGCTGCTTTGATGTCAAGGGCAGTCACTCTAGCCTGACGTCTGGATTTCAGCTCTTTCATCCGTGTTTTGGCAAAGGGCCTCAATGGCCTAAATTGAGTATTGGTGAGCAGGTTATTGCTAAATAGACCTCATCTGACAGCACTATTAACAACATACACTATCACTTTGCAAATGCTTAAGACTAAATTGATTGGATGAATTAGTTGCATTGGATTTATCCTGCTTTTTGTGGACAGGATGTACTTGGGAAATTTTCAATATTAATGAGCAGATGTACATGCTGTAGCTGTACTGGGGAATGGTTAGTCCTGGGGCACAAGTCTCAGGTACTACAGCCAGAATATTGTCAGGGCCCATAGACTTTGCTGCATCCAGCACCTTCAACCATTTCATGACATCATGTAGAGTAAATTGAAATGGTGGAAGACTGGTAACTGTGACACTGGAGACCTTGGGAGGAGAATGGGAAGGATGATGGTGGTTACGTACATTTAAGTCTTGTGTTTTGGACTGATGTGCTGGGTTCCCCTTCATTGAAGATGGAAATGTTTCTGGATTCTCCTCTTCCTGTTGATTGTTTAATTGTCCACAACCATTTACAACAGGATGTGGCAGGAATGTGGAGATTTTTATGTTTTCACTTGCCCACAGACTTTCTAAGGAAGTATGCAGATGGGCTTATTGCGATTGGAAAAGCATTTGGGTGCAGCTCTCTCTACAAGCTATCCTGTTTGAATAGGGCAAGCATCTGTGTATCTCCCTAAGGAATCAGATTGAAGAATCTTAAATAAGGAGTACAGAGTCTGACCAGGAAATGACAGTTAGAATATTTAATTAAATGTTATTGAGATACCGGCATTGGACTGGGATAGGCACAGTAAGTAGTCTCACAACACCAGATTAAAGTCCAACAGGTCTATTTGATAGCACAAGCTTTTGGAGCACTGCTCCTTCATCAGGTGAGTATTGCAAGACTGCTTACAATGTTAAAACAGTTACTGAAAGTAAAATAAAAAAAGGGAAAGGTATGACTAAAAGAGAGAAATAAAAATGACAAAGTAAACTTGTTATTATTTTTAAATTTCTAGCAATAATTAAAACCTGAAGGAATGAGACTCCACATTATAAAAGTTAATTTTGAGTGCCAGAGAGATTATTTGACAGAAATTATGACTTACCATACCATTAAGTATGTCATTATGTCTGAATGAACAAACCCCAGCTATTTCCACTGAGTTTAGGGCAGTGAAAAGCAACCTAGGATAGTGAGTGGGCCACATGAGTGGCCATACTTCATCTCAGTGGGTCGCAAGATTGAAATTGGGCAAATTGGTTAACCATGGTCCAGGCATAAGATTGAATACACACTGAATACTTCAAAAAAAGTTATAGAAAATGCAAAATCTTCATATATGAACAGAACTGTTATCAACTTCAAATGGTAAAATCAAGAAATTTTCACTCTTTGGATGCAAAGGGAGCATATGGCTTTCACAGTCAATGAGGTGGGTGATCAGCATGCACCTCGCTTCACTTAGAATCATAGAATCAAAGAATCCCTACAGTGCAGAAGGAGGCCATTCAGCCCATCGAATCTGCACCAACCACATTCCTACTAATGATCCTTGCTCTTGCTTTATGCACATATCACTTAAGTCAACAAAGAACAAAGAGCAACACAGCACAGGAAACAGGTCCCTCAGCCCAACAAGCCCGCGCCGCCATTTTAACAATGTGCTTTTTCTCCTCCACCCTTGACCCATGTCTATGCTTATGGTACCCCCATTGGAAACCAGATTAAGGGGAGAATAATTTAGGGACAATTTGTTACACCAATCAGCCTAAGTGCACATCTTTGGGAGGAAACCGGAGCACCCGGAGGAAACCCATGCAACCACAGGAAGAATGCGCAAACTCCCACAGATACTGGCCCAAATCCATGTATCTGCACAGCAAACAGTGATACCAGTCATACCAGTAGGAAAAAAAACTACGCAAATGGAAATAAGCAAAATGTGGCAACCCCTGCACATTGGCAATGGTCAACAACATATCTTGTGGGCCACACTCAGAACCCAGATGGGCTGCATGTAGTGCCTGGGCCACAGGTTGCCCACTACTGCTTTAGTGGGTATCAACCAAGTAAGCACAATGCCTTCACACTGTTCCATGTATTTCAATACCGAGTCTTTCAGTGAGGCATAGGTTTTTGGAGGAGCAGGGCATCTCAGATAACTACCTGCTTTCTATGTTTAACTGCACAAGTGCAATTGCTGAAAGATGCTCACTGATTCACATTTTAAGAACTACATTATCCGTTAGCCTTATCATTATTCCCATTGCAAAATTCAATCTATGGGAATTATAGTTTTTTAGGAAAGGGAGTACATATTTCTTGATTACTTGTTCATTCAGATTATTTAAATATCCATTATAGAGTCAAAGAGAACTGAAGCTAAGTGATGCTCTAAGATGGATATTGATTTGAAAAATGTGTGCATTTTACATCGGTAGAATTTATGCAGAGTTGGATCACTAGGAAAGAGGCTGAAGAGACGGATGTAGTGACCATTTGTATCAAAAGCTTCAGATTCGTTAAGAAGGATGAGCAGGGAGACCATTCTGCAGTCACAACTGCATTGAATGTTGGTGACATTGATTGGGGAAGTTACTGTAGGTTGGGTGAAATTGGGCTGATCTGCTCCAAAGAGTTAGTGAAGCTTCATACAAAGTTAAGTAAGAATGGTGCATTGAAAAAGCATAGAGAGAAAGAGGTTAGAGATGAAATAGTAGTTCAAGGTGATGAAGAGAGTTTGATAAGGTAAAGATAAGAAAACAAGCAGATGGCATTCTTAATGATAAAGGTTTCCCATATCAAAACCTGCGCTTAACTGAAACTCTGAATCATTCCAGCTCAGTGGCTTGTCACGTCAGCTTCCAGTTAGGCAGCAATTTACCATAGTATGGTTTTCATAGAATTGGGCATGTTGGACAGATGGGAATAAGAATTGCTAAAATGTGTCCTGCACAATAAAAATAAGCAGAGCCCAGGTGATTGTCACTACTAAGGATATCAAGTATTCTTGATGCCAGAGCAGAGCTGCTTACCTTTTCTGCTTGATGTCCTCAGTTGTGGGCTGCTGATGATGCTTTTTGGCATGATTTCCCTTTTCCATTGCAACCGGCAACAAGGTGAGAAACAGCAGCTCCCAAAAGATCAGCATGGCTTTTACTTCACAGGTTTCTTATACATAGAGACAGTCAAGGTAACTCAAGGCATCATGTCATTTTGAGCAGGTCATCCCACCTGAGACATCCATGAGAAAAGTATCAGCTTCTCTGAGCATGCCACACATTTCACCACCTCACTTTCTTTTCCTTCAGTTCTGGAATCCGTTTTTAGCCCAACTGAAAAACGTCCTTAACTGTTTAAAATAAGCCAAATAATCTTCAGGGCTAAAGCCTGATTGGAATATACCCAGTTTTATAATTTATGCTTTTATTTTCATTGTTTGTAGATGGGTATCACATTCAAACCTCAGCCTGCTCCAGAAGTAGAAAACAACAAATACATGCAAGATGCATTTCCGAGAATTAGGAAAAGGAGTGACGTTAATTCGTTTTAATCCTCTTTATAACCACCCAGATTCAACGACAAAAATAGTCCAGCAACATTAAATTCTGATGAAAACTCACTCAGTCTCTACCACCTTATTGAAAACCAGATACAGTAAATATTTTCAGGCTCAGAGAAGGGGTGAGGTAAATACAAGGGAAAAAAACCTGGCAAATTTTATAAATTTTATAAACTGACAATCAAGTGCTTCGTGTGGAAGTTTTTTTGAACAAATTATTTAATTGCATAGAGATAATCTAAGGCTTTCTGGCCATGTTATGGGATAGATTCTCCAGAAGTGATGTTACAAATAATAAAATGGTGTGTTATTCTGGAAAGCCAAATACAATAATGTGGCGTTTGGTAGATACATCAATTGATGCACTTACCAGCATTAATCCCCATGACTAAAGCTGGAGTTTGGCAATTGCTCCAAATAATCGGGGATTTGGAAGACTTTGAAAACTGCAGAATTGGGAAAATCTATTTACGGTAAATGATTGTGGGGGAGGCAGGGGATCTCACCAGAGGTCTGATTTGACCATATAAAACATTCCAGCTAGGGCAGGCTCACTCTCAGATTTTCAGAGAGAGAATAAACAACAGCTTTTCACAAAGGGGTTTGGCGATGGGGGTGGGTAGTGAGGGGGAGGGGGGGGCGCAGAATGCGGTCATGATAGATTAAAAGCTCACTAAATACGGAATCCTGGGCTGATGCTGACAGAGATATCGCTGTCTACGCAAACATTTCTTTCCACGTAAATCCCCTGCTCGGTGCGTCTTTCATTTGTCAGAAGCATAGATAATTAAAAGGGAGAACTCGGAAAGTGGGAAAGGGTCAGAAAGAGAGCGAGAGAGAATCAAGGCATATTTAAGACTGCGTCTAAAAGGAAAAAAATCAAAACAACGAGAATTCATATAAATATATAAGGGGAAAAGACAAAACAGCAACAAAATTGTGGGAATTAAATTCACAGAAAATAACAATGTTATAGACGATGTAGAGGCCATTTTCCCTGTACTTTATGTGCTTGTTCCATCAATTGCTCAACTGCTTTAGACAGTCCAAATATCTTCGGTTTAATTATTTCCATCTTAATGCACACTCAATCATGCACATGTATATGGAGAAAACGGCAAAAAATATATTACATGCATTAAATAACCAGAGGATTGAGTAAGTTTTTTTTAGGCGAGGTATTGTTATGATCTGAATTGCATTGTTTGGTGCATTGGCCGTGTTAAATTCTCCCTGTGTATCCCAACAGGTGCCAGAGTGTGGCAACTAGGTGATTTTCATAGTAACTTAATTGCAGTATTAGTGTAAGCCTACTTGTGACACTAATGAATAAACCTGAACTTGAACTTAAACTGTCTGAAAGAGTGGTGCAGCAGATTCTATAGTAACCTTCAAAAGGTTGTTGGGTATAGTTGAAGAGGAGAAAATAAATGCATGGATGTAGGGGAAGAACGGGAAAGTGGAAGTGATTGTTTCGCTCCTGGAAAGAAGCAGTACCTCTGTTAGTGTGCTGTGCAATTCCACTGCCACAACATTTGGTTGTGCACCACAAGGTATTTCAACTGTTTCAGGCCCTAAAATGGTGCCCAGGCCTATGCTGCATGCAGATAATTCTGGTGCAGATTGCACTGCGGTACCATTCTGGACAGCTTGTTAATGCAGTATTGGTAGGAAGTGTGCAAGTGGACAAATCATGACATCAGTCAGCAGGTTTGATTCTAATTATTTAATTTCTGCCTCTGAAATCTAGCTAATGTCTTTTCTTAACCTGCCACAATGAACATGCATACGGCAACAAGAAAGACAGTCCACCAGTGCTATCTAAAGGGATAATTAACTACTTTCAGGTTAATTGCTGATTGTTTTTTATTTGTTGGCTTGTTTGAAGCTATTAGAAGTGTTTGAAGATTTGTACTGCCAGCTGAAATCCACATGGCATCCAAGTGGTGAAGGCATTCAAGGGTTTTGTTTGGACCATTCACTCCTGATCTTGGATGCTGCAGTTTCTAACGCATCTGGCCTGCAGCATAATGGGGGATTGACAATGGGAGACGTACAGGAGAAGAAGCTGCTCTGAAGGAGAGAGAAATAAGGGGAGAAGGGTCTCTCCAGGAAGCCTGTCAACCCAGAGTCTACAGGGACCAATGCTCCTAACACCTCTTCACCAAGGAACAGTGTGTGTCTGATACCTCTCAAAAAATATAAAACCAAAGCAAAACATCTGCTGCTGACTGTGATTCTGTGAACGTGCAGCACATAGAGAACAATTCTGAGTGCCCTAATAGCTACACTAACAACGAGTTTAAGATAATCAGTTCAGCTTATACATGGCAAATTTATTCTTGCAAGAAAATCCAGACATTCATATTTAGGGACCCATCCTCTGCAAACAAAAGGACCATGTTCAAGCCTTGGGTGGAATGGTGGGACAGTGGTTAGCACTGTTGCCTCTCAGTGCCAGTGACCCAGGATCCCCAGCTGTATGAAGTCTGCACGTTCTCCTCGTGTCTGCATGAGTTTCCTCCCACAGTCCGAAAGACGTGCTAGTCAGGTGCGTTGGCCACTTTAAGTTCTCCCTCAGTATACCCAAACAGGTGCCAGAGTGTGGTGACTGGAGGATTTTCACAGTAATTTCACTGCAGTGTTAATGTAAGCCTACTTGTGACACTAATTAATAAACTTAAATTTACACCTTTTTTGAAATACTCTGAAGCATAGAGAACCTATAGTTCCCCTTTTTTTTCCTATGGCAATTCTTCGGCAAATCAGAGTCAATTTGCTAACCAGTCAGTGCCTGTTTCTCCTGTAGTATAAATCATTTGAAGTTTGGCATTCTTGTGTTTGTCCTGTTAAGTGCAAAGATAAGAAACCTTTGACAACATTTTCAGCAAATCCAAGTCCAGTACTCCAAGACACTTTCTGTAAATCTGTTCTTCTAACATGACACTGCTTATTATATCATAATAAAGCTATGTTGAGAATAACCCTTCTTTTCCAAATGCTGCTTAGGCCATTTAAGTAGTTGCTGTATCGATGATTTTTTTAAAGGTCTGTTAATTCCAGAAGCACCCTTGTCAATGAACATATGTCATGAGAGATAAAATGGGCTTATGAATTTTCACTCAGACAAAGGAAGAAAGAAAGTATTTACTGGACGTCTCAAAACACTTTTGAGCCAATGTAGTACTTTTCTTTGAATTGCAGCCACTGTTAGACTGTACGTAGCTAATTAGTGCACAGCAAGTTTCCACAATCAGCAATGTGAAAATGACCAGACTGACCTCATCATCTTGGGTTAGACATCCGTCAAGAGTCGCAAATACAACTTAGTGATGCCTGTTGGAAGTGCACATATGGATATCAATTCAGAAGGGATTGGGCTCAGCTGGGATGCTCTGAATGCTTGAACAGGCCACCGATCCCAGAGCCTGAAATTGCTTCTCTGGCCTCCTCGGAGCACACCTGGATTGCATTGGGCCTAGAAATGTGACTTGCCTCTTTTCAGCGCTATTGGATTAACTGCCTTAGCTAGGATCGGGGAAATTGTATTGGGGCACATTGTTACAGTATAAATAAATGAGCTGTGTCATGTAACTGTAGGAAAAATTACCTTTAAATGTCCCTGAACCTCATTTTGTCCAGGACCAAAGTCTGGCACATTAGTAAAGCTGCTATATGCAGACGTATTAGTGTTGCAGCCAACTGGGCAGGTGCAGCAGGTGGTCAGGAAGGCGAATGGGATGCTGGCCTTCATAGCGAAGGGGATTGAATATAAAAGTAGGGAGGTCTTGCTGCAGCTGTATAGGGCATTGGTGAGGCCGCAACTGGAGTACTGTGTGCATTTTTGGGTGCCGCACCTGCGCAAAGATATTTTGGCCTTGGAGGGAGTGCAGAGGAGGTTTACTAGGCTGATACCGGAGTTGAGGGGGTTGAGCTATGAGGAGAGGCTGAATAAACTGGGCTTGTACTCGTTGGAGTTTAGAAGAATGAGAGGAGATCTCATTGAGACGTATAAGATGATGAATGGGATGGATAGGATAGAGGTGGAAAGACTCTTCCCGCTCAAAAAAGAGAATAGGACTAGGGGGCACAGCCTCAAGATAAAGGGGGGTGGTTTAGAACGGAGTTGAGGAGGAACTTCTTCACTCAAAGGGTGGTGAATCTCTGGAATTCTCTGCCCGTTGAAGTGGTGGAGGCTGCCTCACTAAATATTTTTAAGACGCGGGTTGATGGGTTTTTGATAGGAGAGGGGATTAAGGGTTATGGGGAGAAGGCGGGAAAGTGGAACTGAGCAGCGACAGATCAGCCATGATCTTATTGAATGGCGGGGCAGGCTCGAAGGGCTGGATGGCCTACTCCTGCTCCTATTTCTTATGTTCTTATGTAATGTCAGCCTGGCAGTTCCACCTCTTCCAAAAATGTCCTTTAGATCTCACTTACAGCAAAATTTGGGAGTGTACATAAAAAGACAATGGAACTTGGTTCAACACCATATCCCTTCCCAGAGAACAAGACTTTAAAGGCCCTCAATGGGATTTCAGGGCTTCAATCACTGAGCTGAGGACTAAAGCAACTTCAATGATCAACGGAGGGTAACTGATTTCACAATAAGCATAATAAGAGAAAAGCAAGAATTTACAAACATAGAAACTAGAAGCAAAAGTAGGCCATTCAGCCCTTCAAGCCTACTCTACCATTCATTTTAACCATGGCTGATCATCAAATTCAATATTCTGATCCCCCCCCTTAACCCCATATCCCTTGATCCCTGTTGTCTTCCTGCGTGTGAGCAGTTACTAATTAGCAACCGAGAATCATTGGCTTACTTGATTTTACTCTTGTATCTGGATCACGAAGTGTGAAAATGAATCCCAAGGTTAGGGTCTGAATTCATGATCCAAGTTGGCACTTCACTGCAGAACAAAAGGAGGGCTGCATTGGCAGAGGTGCTATCCTTTAGGTGGGATGTTAAGCTAAGGCCCTACCTATCTGTTCTAAAATGTAAGTGCTAGCTAACATTCCCCTCTCGATCAGTACCACAAAAAAAGAAAGATGGATGAGTCATTCATTTTTGACCGTTATTGAACAATACCCGGCACAAAATGGCTGCTGTTTTCACCCAATGTAATGACTTCAATCAGGTCATTAAGGTCAGCCTATTGGAATATGAACTCCCTGATTAAGGAGTCAATTAATGGGCCAATTAGAGAGTCCTATCCTTTTATTTAACCGGGAGTGTCAGTTCCTCTGGCACTCCCAAAGGTAAGCTGCTGACTGATAGCACTCTATGTACAGCTGTAGGAATTGTAAGTAAAGGGATTTCAGTGAAGGGACTTCTGTGTCCAAAAACTTATTACACACACCAAACAAGCTTCTGAAAAATAATTAATCATGTAAAGTGCTTGAAATAATTTTGACCTGACAGAATGTTATATTAAGGAAATAATTATTGACACATGTTAACCACAATAATATGGTTAATGAAAAGACATGAGCTGAAAATAATCTACATCTGATCAGTTATTTTCACGAAAGCTAAAATTGGAAAGTTTCAGTAATTCAAATTAAACAATTGTAAAATGACAATATTGCAGCTTTCTTTGCACAGTTCAAAATTTTGTTCCCCAGGAATTTGAATTTAGGGACAGGCTGCACATTGCAGTTCTGTTCATATGAGAAAAAGAATGCAAAGTAGCTTTAAACATATTATAAACACCAGAGGGAGCTATTGGTCATCATCACTCCCCTGGCGCCTCCCCTCCGCCCCCCCGCCAAACCTGAGTTGGATGGCTGTTGAATGTTTTGTTTTACATCTCATGTGTTTGCATTCTCCAAATGTCATGGACTACACCGAACACTCAGCAATGTAATCTGCAAGAAGAAAAATAATGACCTTTTTCCTAATAGTAAAAAGCACAATATTCTGACTTGACATTTTATTTCACATAAGAGTAAAAAGTGAAGTCACGTGGAGGTTCCGCTTCAAGAGTAATAAGAATTGTAGATTAAGTTAATACGCAAGGCCATTGCTAAAGTCAGTAACATGTGTTCAAGGGACAATTGGATGCTTCAACAGAACTAAAAAATGGAGCTGCAGAATTTTAGCATTGTAATGTATTGATATGTAACATTCTGATTGTTATCAAATTAATCAAATTTTGCATGCTGTAGAGACCTTAACCTGAAATTAAGGGGTACTAAAAGAAAGGGCTTCAGTGGCACAATGTTTAACATTTCCCATCTCCACCTTTGCTTCAAATATCTTCACAGTAAACACTGTCAGTTTGGTAAACCCATTCAGAAATCATGATAGCACAGTGGTTAGCACTGCTGCCTCACACCGCCAGGGAACTGGTTTGATTCCCAGCTTGGGCACTGTCTTTGTGGAGTCTGCACATTCTCCCCATATCTGTGCAGGTTTCCTCCGGGTGCTCTGGTTTCCTCCCACAGTCTGAAAGATGAGCAGGTTAGGTGCATTGGCTATGCTAAATTCTCCCTCAATGTGCTCAGACAAGCACTGGAGTGTGGTGACTTGGGAATTTTCACAGTAACTTTGTTGCAGTGTTAATCCACACCTACTTGTGACACTAACAAATAAATATTAACTTCTAGGGACTGCTGTTTTGACTGACTGAAGTGGGCCATGTAATCATTGTATTAGGACAGGTCTGATGCACAATTTGCACACACCCAAATTAGACAACTGACAATGAGCCCCAACTTCAGAGTCATGGCTCATTAACAAAGCAAAGTGAACATCTAGAATGATTCGAGTCAAATGTTAGAAATTTGCACAACTGGAGTGGGAATGATTTGCTGTACAGGAATTGAAAGAATCTTATCTTCTCATTCTATTTTTCCATTGGAAATTTGCAGATTATATTCTCTCTGGTGAGCAAAGTGTCATTGGCTTCCTTGATGCTTCTGAACACCATGTAAATAGTACTGCAAAAGTTTTCTATTGTAGCTAAGGAGAATAGCAAGACACAAATTTCAGGGTTTGGTAATGATGTCAGTATAACTGGCAGTGCCACTTCTATGGTAAAATTTATCTGTAGGTCAGTCGCAACAGGTGGCATAATTAAATCACTGCTTCCTCGGTGAATTTTAACCTGTAAAGGAGGTTCTGTATTGTCATTGTCAACTAGATGTGTTGGGCTAATAAATACAGCTGTGTGGAAATGACTGGTGTGGACAGTCCACCTCTAATGTGTAATCTCACTCCCTTCTCATGCTTACTTTCATTCTCTTCAATTTACAAGAAAAAATCAACAACAAAGGAGGGCTGAGAAATCCCAGGATTAGTTTAATGACACTAGCAGGCAAATGTGCAAGTGTTATCAGCAGGAGGCCAGATACACAGGGAGAGAATGGAACTTTCAGAAATGGAAGCTAACTGAATCAAAGAGAGGTAAATGGCCATACTGTAATAGGGGAGCAATGTTCTTTAAGGTATAATATGGCATCAAATTTCTTGACTCAGAAGCATTCAGTAAAGAAAGGAATGTGAAGAGGGAGTGAAATGGTTTTGTGCAAAAGAAGGGAAAAAGCGTGCATCTAATTTGTTTGATTCTAATGTGCTCCTGCACAAACAAGAGAAAGATAAACGTGTCAAGAGAACCATGACAAAACCATCATATACAGTAGCATCAACCACATGAAAGGAAGTAACTGTGGCTGAAGATTGATGAAGAGAAAAACCTTTCACTCCATTCTAGCTCATCAAAAATGACAACCATTCATTGCTATTCATCCACTCCCTTCCACGTAGTTGCCTAGAAACATCCACTTGAGGGAATACAGAGAATATATATGAGAAACTGATACATGTTGGCGTACAGAGCTCAAGGAGTCCAAAATGTAGATGCGGAAGTGAGGCTGGGTGCACTGGAATGGAAATCCTTTGCATCAACCCCCTAGCATAGAAGAAACAGATGATGATCTGGGCTCCTTCAAGGATGAGGATTCCAGCTGAGTATTATACCTGTATGGAGGTTCTGTGTGGCTTCTCCTGAGACGTGTAGTGCATGACTAACACAATTGCAGTATTTCTGTGAAATGGAGGATTCTTGCACATGCAAAATTCACATATAAGTTAGGGTGACTGAAGGAATCAAAGGAGTGCTGTCTACTTTAGGGCATTCTTCTGAGAAATGAGCCTAACAGCAGATGACTGACTAAATGATCTTGTCAACACCACCCAGATGAAAGGGAAAACAAGCAATTGTTTTCTCCAATAAAAGATACTGAGATCTTTTCTCTTGGGAAGACAAGGGATGATCTGAATAAGGTCTTTAAGATTATAAGAACATAAGAAATAGGAGCAGGAGTAGGCCATCTAGCCCTTCGAGCCTGCCCCGCCATTCAATAAGATCATGGCTGATCTGTCTTGGCTCAGTTCCACATTCCCGCCCTCTCCCCATAACCCTTAATCCCCTCTCTTATCAAAAACCCATCAACCCGTGTCTTAAAAATATTTAGCGAGGTAGCCTCCACCACTTCAACGGGCAGAGAATTCCAGAGATTCACCACCCTTTGAGTGAAGAAGTTCCTCCTCAACTCCGTTCTAAACCGCCCCCCCTTTATCTTGAGGCTGTGCCCCCTAGTCCTACTGTCCTTTCTGAGCGGGAAGAGTCTCTCCACCTCTATCCTATCCATCCCATTCATCATCTTATACATCTCAATGAGATCTCCCCTCATTCTTCTAAATTCTAACGAGTACAAGCCTAGTTTAGTATGAAAGGATTTGATTGACGTGATGTAAAGAAAATGTTTTCATTTGTGGGGGAATCTAAAACTAAATGTGTAAATAGAAATTACTCACTAATAAACACACTCAGGAATCGAGGAGGATTTGTTTTACCTCAAGCATGGTAAGATGTGGAATACACTACTAGAAGTTGAGGAAAATCCCATAGATACATTTAAAAGGAAGCTAGATATTCACGTGAGAAGAAAGGAATTGAAGGATAAGGTTGGATGATGTGAGGTGGGAGGAGCCTTGAATGGAGAATAGAAGGCACCAGTCAGGTTGAATGGCCTGTTTCTGTGCTGTAGGTGCTATGTAACTCAATGTTAACTCAGAACATTTTATTTCCTCTGGCAGCTGCCACAAGAGTTATCAATCACATTAACCAATCCACAGATGTCCCAGCCACAGATGTTTCAGCCATATGTCACATTGTTTAAAAAAGATGAGCAATTGACATTTCATCAAATCAAGGAATAACAGAATCTTACAACACAGAAATGGGCCATTGTGTTGGTGCTGGGCTTCGAAAGAACAGCGATGCTCACCCCATTCCCACCTTCTGTAAGTACCTACTCAACTTACTTTTTAAAATGATTTATAGAATCAACTTTTAGCACCTTTTCAGTATTCCAGATCCTGACAACTCTCTGAGTGAAAAAATTCTTCTCATCTCTCTTTTGCCAATGAACTTATTGTGTGTTTGCTTTCAACAATATTTAACTATAATTTTAAAAAGAGAGCTGGAGATACATTGCAATTCTTTCAGCGTGTTAGAAATCCTGGAACTTACTGCCTATCAGCACTTTCTAGGTAACAGTCCATAACATGGACTGTAGCAGTACAAGTAGGCCACTCAACATCATTCTCTCAAAGGAAATTAAGTTCAGGCAATAAGTGTTGCCCTCACAGGCAAAGCTCATATCTCATAAACAAATAAATAAATAAATAAATCTCATAAACAAATAAATAAATAAATTTTTACCCTGCCTGGCCAGGCCACTCCATCACCAGAGGCCATGAAGTTCCCATCATAAGAACATAAGAACACAAGAAGTAGGAGCAGGAGGTTCAGTAGGCTGATACTGATGATGAGGGGGTTAGAACATAAGAACATAAGAAATAGGAGCAGGAGTAGGCCATCTAGCCCTTCGAGCCTGCCCCGCCATTCAATAAGATCATGGCTGATCTGAAGTGGCTCAGTTCCACTTTCCCGCTGTCTCCCCATAACCCTTAATTCCCTTGTCTGCCAAAAACCTATCTGCCTCTGTCTTAACTATATTTAGTGAGGTAGCCTCCACCACTTCAACGGGAAGAGAATTCCAGAGATTCACCATTGGTATCAATGGGTTCACCATCCACCATTTTTGGTTGACAGAAGCATGGTGACATAATCAGTCGTCAAAATCTTGCTCCCATTCACAGGATCTTACGGTCCTGGCGCTGATACACTTCGGCCACAGGTTTCCCAGCGGTGAGGGGTGCGTTCAATGGGGTGTTGACAATGGCAGAACCATAAGATCTTGCCGCCAGTGAGAGCGCGCCACCTCCTACCACTGTGAAACACACCGTAGAGTGGGAAAAAAATCCTGCCCAATCATTATATGTAATGTGAGACAAAACATTTCCAGCGTGCAGTATACACTGCACAACAAAAAATGTTCTTGAGATTAGTGCTTCTCTTCCCTCCATCCAGGCACAATTGCAGAAATACACCCAGAAGCAATGCAAATATTCCCAATTTGCACCATGTGCGATATTACATTTTTGCATTATGAGACCAAAGAAAATTAGGCCATTGGCTTATTTGTTCATAGTCTCAGTTAATTTTTATCCACTTAAATTGTAATTTTGCCTCCCTTTGTTAATGCAATACTTCAACTTGAAATGTACTTAGTCCTGGGATACTAATAGTCATAACAAGCGAGGGTTTTACTCTTCCTTCCTGAAGTAAAATGCACATGATGTGTTTGACGTTGAGCCCTAGCTTTCTTTATGATACATCAGTTTCCATTGTCAACGTGTAAAAATTTTCCCCATGTAGAGACGTCCGATAACCAGAATAATAAATTTAACAATGGAGCTTTGTAATAACTGCATTCACAAGCTTGCCACTTCATAAATTTTTTAGAGCTACCTTTGATCAAAGATCATGCGCATGTGCCATTATTGAGTTCTATTAAGTTCTCCCTACACTATAAATGAGGCATAGCAGCAATGCCAATCAAAGGCAAGACTATAATTCCCAAAGTTGTTTTCCTTTCATTAATGCTTGTCCTAGCTGTAACAAATCTTTCCACTCACTGCTCATTGCCTCAAATCCAACCCTTCAGCATTCTGATTGCCTCCTACCCTTTTAAGCATACAATTCTGCCTTGACTGCACAGAAGAGCTACTGAGCTCTGTCCTCTATCTGACTGGCAAGCTGTTGCCATCAAATAGTAATGGTCGCCACACCTGCAACTTGCCTGGAGTGCACGCAACCCAGAATTTGGGTCCTTTATCAAGGCACACTAAAAGCATCATAGGCTACAAAATTGAAGACAGCTGTTTGACTAGTCAAGACTTTGCCAATCTCTGCACGCACAATTTAGCTAATCCCACTCCTCGCCCTTTTCCAAGGGTTGCAATTTATTTTTCCTTCAGGTGCTTTTAGAATTCCCCTTGGAAAAGCTTGCTTTTAGCTGCCTCACCAGACTCTAAAGCAGTACAATCCAGAATTTTCCTGGTATCATCTTTGGTTTCTTTGTCAATCATCTTAAATCTGCATCCTCTGGACCACTGAGAATTTTTTGTCGAGACCACCATGATTTTGAAGACTCCAAATAAATCTCCCCTCAATTGTCTCCAGGGAAAACAGCCCCATCTTCTCCAATCTACCCATGTACAGGTGACTGAAATCCCTCATTCCTGGAAACATTCCCATAAATTTTTGCTGCACTCTCTCTAACGATTCTACATCCTTCATGAACTGTGGAGCCTTTAATTAGATACAATACTCCAGCTGTATTGTAACAGTCCATCATGACTTGCTGACTTTATGCCTCTATATTAATGTGGTTCAGGATCCCACGTGCCTTTTTAACCACTTTCTCAACCAGTCTTGTCATCTTTTTTATTCCTCTGTGGGAAGCGGGTGTCGCTGGCTAGGTCAGTATTTGTTGCTCACCCCAAATTGCCTTTGAGGAGGAGGGACTTAAGTGTCACTGGCTAGAGCAACATTCTTAGTTGCCCTCGAGAAGGTAGTAGTGAGCCCCCTTCTTGGACTGCTGCAATCCATGTGGTGGAGATACACCCACAGTGCTGTTAACTTCTCAGCATCAGATTTCACCCATTCCACCAGCCTGTCTATGTCCTCCTGAAATCTACCACTATCAGCCTCACAATTTATATTACTTCCATGTTCAACATCATCTGACCCCAGTGTCATTGGAGGCGCAAACATTTATGTTCTATAAAGATTCCAAAGTGCCTCTGGGTACTGACAAAAAAAACAGTTGTCACCCTGGCATTTAAATTGAGTCCACTATATGGGCAGCATGGTGGCACAGTGGTTAACACTTCTGCTTCACAGCGCCAGGGACCAGGGTTCAATTCTGGCCTCGGGTCACTGCCTGTGTGGAGTCTGCATGTTCTCCCCATGTCTGCGTGGGTTTCCTCCGGATGTTCCAGTTTCCTCCCACACGTCTTTGATGTGCAGGTTAGGTTGATTAGCCTTGCTAAATTGCCCCTTGACATCCTAAGATGTGTAGGTTAGGTAGATTAGACATAGTAAATATGCAAGGTTACAAGGATGAGGGAAGGGTAGGCCTGGGTAAGATGCTGTGGTGACATTTACTGGGGTGGGTGTTCAAAGTGGGAGTTGGGTAGGGTGTGGAATTTGGGAAACCTAAAAGTCTGGGTTTGAGTTAAATGATATCTCCACCCACACTGCCATTTCCCTGGCCTGAAAGCTGGCCTGATTGTTAGGCTTGGCTATCTGAGGATGAGCTCGATAAAAGGCCCCAGAGAGGTTTTGCAATGGTGCTTGGGGCTGAATAGGTCATTCTGCCTTTGTTAAAACCGGGAGTAGACAAGTTTGAGGTGCGGTTTGAAATTACTCACAATTTTACTTTACACCCAACCCAAATGTATACTTTTGGGATATTGCAGGCTTCATTTATCCTGCAGAACCACATCCATTATAACCCATCCTAGGAAGGTAATGCAGTTTTCAAGATACTGTGTTGTAAAACAAATTATCTATTTTGCATGCATATTGAGCAGTTAGCAGATCTATGTAATTTGTCAAGCAGTCAGTGAGTATATGAAACAGTCTACAGAGAAGAAACAGTGGCTATTGCCTTTTTGTATTCACACATTTCCGAAAACTTTGGTAGCTTCTTTGCTCGTGTTATCAGCAATACCAGTCTGAGTTCTATCCTTTAATTGCCTTCAGTCTCAATTACTCTAATATCCTCTTTATCAGTCTCCCATTTTCTACTCTCCATAAATTCCACTGATTTAAAACTTTATGGCTCGGAGCCTATCTTGCACCAATTTATATTAGTTCCTTTTGTTTAAGTTCCTCTTTGGTCTTGTTCCTCCCCATCACCAGCCCTTTAGTTGATTGTTTTACTCTGCTCAAAGTGCTGACTTACAATGGGGACTTGAATTTCTCTATAATAATACATATGACGAAGAGAAGAGCAGAGAAAAGCCAGGATTAGGGATTCTTCATCAAACATCATGGAAGGTGTTTTTCCCCTGTTCACACAGATCTACTCATCATGCAGTACACACAAAAATGCCTTCCTCGGGCATTTCCTACAATCCATGTCTTCAAAGACTGCATGATTCTCTGGAGATTATTGGAAAAATGTTCAACTGGTGTCTGAAGAGCTACATCCAGGAGAAGAACAGTGTTGTCCATACCAATCAAAGTCAGCACTGTCCTGAATCTCTTTGCAACTAGAATTTTCCAGTCAGTATCTCATAAGATTTGTCACATTAGTTAGGTAGCTATCCATTTATTGCCTTAAAGCAGTCACTGATGCTCTATTGAAGTGCTGTGCAGTTAATATAATTCTATTTGTCACATTGTATAATCACAAAATGTTAGCATGCAGGAACAGCAAGTAATTAGGCATATGGAATGTTATGTCAGAAAGGTAGTGATAACTTAAAAGTATCATGGGAATCCAATAAAGTAGAATATTCCCAGTTGGTTATATGTTGGTTAAAAAAAAATTGAGAAATATAAGCTGCTTAAGGGAGGGACAGTTTGATTATGCTAATTGAATTAGGGCTTTTGATTAAGCGACACCTTAAACAGATGTTTACCTAAGACAAGCAGGTAGCAATGGGGAACAAAACATAAATTGGGTTTGAATAAGGTGTTAGAGGTTCAAAGGAGGAGACAGGCTATGAGCCAATGCCCCAAAAATACAAAAGCACAATACCCCACTTGCTGAAAATCTTAAATAGAAAGAGAAAATGCTGGAAGTACACCTAAGGCGATTGCACAGAATAAGATACTGTATGGACAGTCAATCAGCACCCAAAGAAAGAAGGCCACAACTAATAACCATTGCTTTCAATAAATACAATTTAAGTCATCCAATAACATCACTTCATATCTACTTGTTCTCCTGATATATTCAAAAAAGATCTCTTCCTCTCAGTGACTTCAATCAAGTCCTTTAATAAAGTAGAAGTCAACATTTCTCTATCATTACCCACACCTCAAAAAGAGAAAGCATATGTTGAGGTGAGGTTGGAACTCCTTATAAATAAGCCGTCTTCACTTTGCAGAGCAATGTATTCTCCAAAAAATACCTTATCTATAATTTATTTCAATATTCTGTCTAGACTTTGTGCCAAGTCAACCTAATTATTTAATTATGAATCTCCTATTTCCATGGGATGCTTTCTGAGTCAGATGTGTGCAGTGAGAAGGTGGGAGACTTGAGGCTATTTATCACTCAGGGAAGCAAGTACTACTGAGGTCCTAGTTTCTAGCAGCTTTTTTTTATACAGACAAATCAGGCTCATGTGTGAATAGATAAAAACCACAATACAAGTTACAAATAGCTCAAAACAGATCAGCTCAAGATAAAAAAAGGATTCTCAAAGATTATTTACCCTGGTATTGACAAGGGAGGGCATTGGTAACATAATTGCCCCAGTCAGATTTAATGCTGACAAAATTAATGGCTTGCTATCAATGACATGGCAGTCCAGAGAGTTAAAAAGGGATTAATCAATAAAATCACAGATAGATGGTACTGGACGTCACATCAGTGGGTTTGAAGACAAGGTGAGTGGTCAAGATAGTTAGGTTAGGTTAATTGTATAAAATCCATGAAAATGTCTGTAAATTAGGTTCACACACATTGTGGATGTGAAACTCATGATGCCACTGGAGAGTGGCAAGGAAGAAATCTGTCCGAAGTCTTCCCTGTCCCTCGCCGGCAGGAACTGCAACTTCCAGATCTCGAGGCCCACCAACAATGTCACAGATGGCGAACACGGACTCAAGAAACCGCCACATGTTCCCTGACTTCCACCAAATTTTCAGCCCACCTCACCATTCCCTCTGAAGACAAATGCAATCTGAAAATTTGCCCCTTAAGTACATTTCACATTCAACATGTACAACCAATTCCCATTGGTAATCAATAAAGGCAATAGAATGTCAAGGTAAATATTTAGGAAAAGTAGAACATGAGCCAAATTTTTAAATGGCTTCAAAGGGGAGACTTGAGGCAAACAAGTGCCTCTGGGCCACTTTGATTCTGAGAGATGAGGGGTGGATGGCTTTTACCAACCTGTAAGTGGTAGGTAGTCTATTAAGTCAATTAAATGTGGAGCCCTCACTGAGGCTGAAATGCAGCTAAGGAATTGAAGTGGCTTCTGAGTGGCAAACCAGGTATTGAGGTGCAGTGATCCATTCCATTAGGTCTGTAGTATTCCATCTGTAGTCTTTGTCCATCCAATGGAAGAGGGGGCACTCCACTGTCATAGTCTTTTTAATGGTTAAAAATCTTAAAAATCACTTCAGAAAGCATCTCTGCTGTGAGGAAGGTCTATCTCTCTCTCTCTTTCTCTCTTCCTTCTCGCAACTGAATAGCTATTAATTGGTCTGCTGGTCACAGATTGCATCAAGCACCAAAGCAACGTGAAGTCAGTACTCAGAAATTCAGCCAATGCCAGAAACAAAATCCAGCCCTTGAAGTCTGAAGAAGCAGTGATCAAACCATACAGTACCTTCTTCAGCCAGAACACACTGAATTCCCAATCCACAATGTATTCTTACAAAGGAAGGCTGTGTACTTTATTCGTATTTAACTCTTATAGCAAGCATGCCCTGCACAGCACATATTAGATTGAGTTAGCCAGTTACATTCGCCTACATACTGTCACAAGCAGAAAGTTATTTAAACCTGACACTTAGTGGCTAGATTGGTCAGCTATGTGGTGAGGTGGGGGAGGGCTCTGGATGTAAATCTGGAGAACAGTGGCAGAGTATGGGGATGATTGTCTGGGTCTGAGAAGTTTATGCCGCAGAATTTCCCAGCCATAATTTAAAAATGGACAGATAATTTACTAAATACATATAAACTAATTTTACACAAGCAAACATATTTAAAAACAGCACTTTGGTCATGTAAATGTTCTTGAACAGCAGAATGAAAGTACGTAAATGATTCAGTATTATTTTAGTGTACATAACAATCTGGTGTGACATTCAACATGTACTCTGCTGGAGTTGCAACTTCTTGTTAGCTTTGAGCTGGCAGATCAGCTGTTCCAGAATCATACAACAAAGACATGCTCTTCTTTCATTTCACAGAATTCTTCCAGTACAGAAGGAGGCCATTTGGCCCATCGAGTCTGTACTGACCACAATCCCACCGAGGCCAATCCACCTGACACTACGGTCAATTTAGCATGGTTAATCCACCTAACCCATCCTTGAGCTGTGGGAGGAAACCAGAACACCTGGAGGAAACACATGCAGACATGGGGAGAATGTTCAAACTCCACACAGACAGTGAACGAGGCCAGAATTTAACCTGGGTCCCTGGCGCTGTGAGGCAGCAGTGCTATCTGTTGTGCTACTGTGCCACACAAGTCTGAAGGTAATAATTTCAACAAGAAATTAAAAAATAAGGAAGGGTTAATGTATTAAATGGTTGTGTTGTATAGACTAGGAGGGTTCCTGTTTCAACCCCAACCACTTTGTATGAAACCAAAACCAAATTAACTAAATCAAATAAACTGAGGGATAAGGTAAAAGGGGAAGCGTCTTAAAGAATACTACGTACACAAAAACAAATCACAAATGAAATTTAAAACATTCAACCAAAATGTGATTAAAGGTGTCATTAAGGCACCTCAGCCCCTGCACTGCCTATAGACCATGGAAGACCTCAAAAATGCTGGTGGAGACTGAATGCTCCCTTTCCAGGGATGCCCAGCCGCGAATATTGCTGCAGTAGTGGGTTGACAACAGGCTGCATTTAACCTGAGTTAACTCAATTCTAGTGAGATGCTACAATTGTTCTGAGACAAGATTCCTGTTCTTGATTATTATTCAACAACTACAGTTGTAAGTACACATATGTAGAAGTTAATTACATCAACAACAGATTGGAAATACAAAGCAAATACTTGGAAGAGGAATGACAAATCAATGCTTAATCTAATATGGAGACCCTTCCCCAGTTATCTTTTAATGACCAGAAAATTGGGAGTATGCATTCAGTTTACTGACCTTCATACCTGATTCTTCGGAGGGTAATTTCCTCTAGTAGGTCTCTTTACTGGGGAGGAGATTTGCAGAGTATCTCCTGGAAGGAGTTATGCTTCCATCCTCTCTTTTACCTGCAAATCCTGCATGGTCTATTGTACATTTGGCTTCAGGTGGATAAGGAGGTTTTGATCTTGTAGATTTGTAAAAGCTTCATGAACAGAAGCTTAAATCTACAATTTTCATGGCACTTGGCAATTTGTATAGTCAGCGTTTTGCTGTCATTGTACTTATAAAGCAACTTCATAAAACAAAGTCCAAAGATGGGCAGGTTAGGTGGTTTGGCTATACTAAACTGCTCCTTAGTGTCCCAAGATGTGTAGGTTAGATGGATTATCCATCTAACCTAGACATTAGCCAAATATTAGCCATATATTTGGGGTTATAGTGATAGGGCAGGGGAGAAGAACTGGGTAAGATACTCAGGAGGCACTGCTGCTTCACAGCACCAGGGACCTGGGTTCAATTCCTTGGGTCATTGTGTGTGCGGAACTTGAACATTCTCCCATGTCTGTGGGTTTCCTGCATGTACTCCAGTTTCCTCCTACACTCCAAAGATATGCAGGTTAGGTTGATTGGCCAAGCTAAATAGTCCCTTAGTTTCAGGGGACATGCCGGGTAAATACATGCGGTTAGGGGGATAGGGCCTGAGTGGGATTGTGGTTGCTGCAGACTCAATAAGCCAAATGGCCTCCTGCTGCACTGTAAGGATTCTATGAATTCTATATGGGAGTATACAGGAGTTGGAATGTCTTGTTGAATTTGTAGAAGACATTAGTAAGACCATACTTGGAATACCCCTATTATAGAAAATGTATTATTAAATTAGAAAGAGTACAGAAAAGATTAACTCGGATGCTACTGGGACTAGATGGTTTGAGTTATCAAGAAAGGCTGGATAGACTGGGGCTCTTTTTCCCAGGAGTATAGGAGGTTTAGGGGTGATCTTATGGAGGTCTAAAAATTAATGAGGGGCATAGATAAGGGAGGTGGAGGGTGGTATGGGGAGGGGGCTGGTGGAGTTCAGTGATTGTAGTGGAGCAGATGCTGCTGATGCCATGCCTCTGTTGTCCATATCCTTCTCACTGCTAGGGCCTGCGGTTATGGAGGGGTTTGGGGACCAGCAGTAGTGCATTTTTCACATAACATACACAGATGGCAATGGGTCCATGGTAGAGGGTGCTGGATGGGGTATCAATCAAGTGATCTGTGATCCTGCATTGTGTCCAGCTTCCTCAGTGCTGTTGCAGCAACACTTATCCAGGCATGTGAGCAGTATGCCCTCAAACCCCTCATTTGAGTTATTGCCTGTGCTCCCCCCTCTCCACCCCATCCCCATTTCCAGGGACTGACCCAGGCTGGGTCGATATATCATTGAATCATGTCTGCTGTGATGAACATGGAGAATAGCCACACAGGTGCAGTTGGGATATGTTCAGGTCTTCAGGCTGATAAACAGCCCTGCACACATGCACAGTTTGGTTCTTTTTGATCTAAGAATTGTTTTGGGGCACTTGTGCAGAATAGACATGGAAGAAGATGAAAAAGGTCATGTGGCCTAAAAGAGAACATCATTTGGAAGAATGTGCCCAGAAGAAGCTGAACCCAGGAGAGGGACAGAGAGCTGATCCCAACAAAAACAAGAAAGGTTTAAACCAGGAAATGGGCAGAAAGAGGTCCCAAGAAGACAGCAAGGTACAAGAACAGGAAACTAAATAAGTTCCTGTCAAGTGAAATGGAAAGTAACAAGCAGAAGAAAAGGCTTGAATGTATCCAAGGAGTCAGCCAAAATTCAGTGACTCTTTACTATGGGCTTTTGAGCATGGTGTTCTGCTTGGCATGGCTGAATATTTATGATACATGCAGGTGGAGATCCATGCGAAAGCAATCTTGGAAATAATGATTATAACACTAGAGGTAGATCCATAGAACTATAGAACGATAGAATCACTACTGTGCAGAAAGAGGTCATAGAGCTCACTTGAGTCTCTGAAAGAACATCGTACCCAAGCCCACCACATCCCATCCTCATAACCTTGAGCATTTTCCATGGCTAATCCACCTAACCTACACATCTTTAGACACTGGTGGATTTGGTGTGGTCAATTCACCAAACCTGCACATCTTTGAACTGTGGGAGGAAACTGGAGTACCCAGAAGAAACCCACACAGAATAAGGAGAACATGAAAACTCCAGATAGACAGTCACGAAAGGCTGGAATCAAACCCAGGTCCCTGGCACTGTGAGGCAGTAGTGCTGATCACTCTGCCACCTTGATACCCCAATGCTGTGCTACCATGCCACTCCTTCCTTGTTGGAGGCATCCAAGTGAAAGAATCGTTTGGGAGAAATTCCAAGGTGAGTTCTTGGAACAAGGAGTTTGAAAGCACTAATGAAAAATAAAGGGTTTTAATAAGATCAGTTGGCTCTTGGTGTGACAAGCATCTGGGGCGGTTAATGATTAGCCTATTAGTTTATATGGACTTTACGCGTACAATGAATATTGTGAGTATAAGATAGATTTTGAAGTTGTGTTAACTTTACGAATTTGGATATATATCTGTAAAGTATTTTGGGGGTGAAGGAATAGTGTAATGTAATTATCTAGAATCATAGAACTCTTACATTGCAGTAGGAGGCCATTTGGCCCATCGAGTCTGCAATGACCATTATCTCACTCAGACCCTATCCCCATAACCTCACATATTTACCCTGCTAGTCCCCCTGACACTCTGGGACAATTTAGCATGGCCAATTAATCTAACCCGCACATCTTTGGAGGAAGATGTGGGAGGAAACCAGAGCACCTGGAGGAAATCCATGCAGACATGGGGAGAAGGTGCAAACTCCAGACAGACAGTGACCCAAGGCCGGAATTGACCCTAGGTCACTGGCACTGTGAGGCAGCAATAGCAACTGTGCCACTGTGCTGGCTTTATTAATTATTTATTTTATTCTTTGGTTTAAAATTCATTAGCAGACTCCTGTGACTCTGTCCCTCCATGCTTCTAAATAAAACTAGATGTTAGCGCCTATGAAGTCAGGTTCCAGCCTGGGATCTGACTTATCCAATAGTAACATCAGCTCATATCATTACACTGCAAATGAAGCACTTTGTTTACCATTTGCGAGAAGCCTCCCACACATACTGCTCCTTTTCCCTCCTCTGATTTCTGAGTCTAGACAGAGTCTTTTCTTTTATCGAGACAGATTATCAGGGTTGCCCTTCAGTTGTCCAGGTGAGCTGACCTCCAGCTCTGCTCACCCAATGACTCTCCTCCCAAGCAACATTTCTTCAGCTGCACATTAAGCTTGTGGACTCAGTGCTGTGCCTTCACATGAGGATGGGCACATGAGCTTCCAAAACATTTCCAGAACCTTTTAACCCTCCTCCTGTAACCCACACCCTCTTTAGTATCGTTATTGCCCCCCACCCCCCATTGTGATCTTCAGTCTCTGATTTGTGACACTTGAATACCCCCCATTACCCTCCTGCTCCCTCACTATCCCCTGCTTTCCCATGGCCCCTCCACTGCTCCCCAGTGCCTCCTCCCACATGCTGGTGAAGGGCCCTCCAGACTGGCAACGTTGGCTCTATTCTCTCTCCACCTGCTGAGACCTTCCAGCATTTTCTGCTTTTATTCTTACTTTTATGTTCCTCTCATAATAAAGGATAGCATTAGCCTTCTCAACTACATGCTGCATCTACATACTATCTTTTTGTGACTCATGCAGTAGAACACCTAGCTCCCTGGGCATCTCAGCATTCTGCAGTTGTTCTCCATTTAAGTAATATTCTGCTTTCTTATTCTTCCTGCTAAAGTGAGCAACTTTATATTTTCCCACATTATACTCCATCTGCCAGGTTTTTGCCCTCTCACTTAATCTATCTATATCTAACTGCAACTTCACAACTGATGTGAGGTTATTAATATGCAGCCTTCTGTCTTGATACAGACTTTTTTCCCTTCAATTCGCCAGACCAGATTTCAGACTTTTAAATCAACTGTCTTTTACTAGCTCCAGGAAGGACACTAGTACGCCAGCTTGTGGCAAGCCAAGGACCTGAATACGGGGATAGATACAGTGATAGATACAGTACAGTGACACAGTGGTAGCACTGCTGCCTCAAAGCTTCAAGGACCTGGGTTCGATTTCTGGCTTAGGTCACTGTCGGTGCAGAGTTTGCACATTCTCCCCATGTCTATATGGGTTTCCTTTGGTTACTCTAATTTCCTCCCACAATCTGAAAGACATGCTGGTTGGGTGTATTGGCATGCTAAATTCTCCCTCAGTATACCCAAGCAGTGCTGGAGTGTGGTGACTAGGGGATTTTCACAGTAACTTCATTACTGTGTCAATGTAAGCCTACTTGTGATTAATAAATAAATAAATAAACTTTAAACAGATATACTTCCAGGTTGGAATACAAGTAATTAACATATACCAATCAGAAGTGTGCATTTGTAAATGAGTTAGCTATGTCCCCCACAACTATTGATGAGGGCTACATCATGCACAAGATATAAATATCAAAAACCAATTACAGCCTCTGCATGAGTGCTTCATTATAATATCTAATCAGCGTCAAGATTTGAATATGCTAGCTAATCTAATTTATCATCGTTACAAGTTCTTCTTAACATCCCAGTTTGTACCCATGTTTGTAAATATCAATGACCTCTTCCATGTCCATATGTCTGGTTTAATGAATTCCCTCTGACATTGAGGGCAGGATTTTCTGGCCACACTCACTCTGGAACCGGAAATATCCATGCCCAGAGGACACCTTGACATTGTCCACCAGGCATGGGCAGTGCTAAGAGGATGGGTCCTATTGTGGGTGGGGCCTAGGGGCAATCAGTGGGGGTGGGGGGTCCCGCTGCCACTCTGCAGACAGGATCAGTCTGGGATGGAGGGAGGACAGCAATTGGGGTGGGCTGAGGGGGTGGTCTGCCACAGGGGCCTACCTCCCTGGCCAGGGGTCTGACCTTGGGTGGTGGTCAGCGGGAGGGGTTCTGCCGGATTAAGGGGTTGAGTGGGATCGCCTCTGCTGTGGGGTGGGCTTTGCATCAGGGCATTCCAGGACGGAGGTGTCAGAGCTGGCCTGGGAATTGCTGTGGGGGCCACGATTGGGCCGTGGAAGTGGGGTGCTGGAGGGGCAGCACTGCAGGCATCCCGGGCTGGCCAGCCAACCAAGGAGGCTGACAGATTGGGATAAATTGTGCATGCGCAGAGTTCCAGAACTGTCAGACTCCGGAGCGAATAGGACCCATCCACTCTGGGTTTTTAATAATATTCACGTTTGGGACCTCTGCAATGCACAGAGTGGGCGATTCAGGTGAGAAGCTGAACTGACAAAACTGTCAGGATTTAGAACAGTTCTCCTGCCAATTCAGCACTTTTGGGAGAATCGCGGCCCAGATTTCTGGCATCTACGTGTGCACAGTAAAACATGGAAACCCACATTTCCCAATTCTTTCCAAATTTTCTGCCCGCATCTCCCTGAAGGTGAACGCAGGCTGAAAATCGTTCCAAAAATTATTTTGCTAGATGATGTTTCAGAGAAAATAGTTGTGCCTCGGAATGTTTTTATTGTATAGAGGTATGCTGTGTGATATACAGAAAGGTTGGGAACCACTGGTCTAGAGGACCAACATTCACTTTACTCTTTTCCTGGTTAAATCCATAAATGTTTTAAACATGCTATCCCTCTGGTCGCAGCTATTGTCACTTCTTAATCAAATAATTGATTGTCGTAAAATATAAAACGTTCGTTTCCACGTGGCGCAGTCCCTATCAAAAATGGATGAGATTGAACTTGGTTCAGTCTTTCTCTCCATAGCGAGCTCTCTAAAACTCCACCTAGTGGAATATTGCTCAATGTGGTTCTCGAACAACCTCCTCTGTCTGCAGCAGATCAGCGAAAGAACAGCACCAGAAGAAATGGATGCTTTCAGCTTTTTTCGCGATTATTGAACGCATCTGCCCCTTCCCTTCCTTCTCCCAGCGGAGGCGTTCAGGATGAGACCCCCGGGCGGGATCTTCGTGTCTGTCTTTCTCTTCGCTGCTGAGCTGGTGGCAGCCCTGTATCTGAGCAGCACTTACAGCTCAGCCGGCGACAGGATCTGGCAAGGGCTCACCCTGGTCTTCGTGCTGGTGCCATCAATCCTGGTGCAGTTCACTCTAACCTTCGTGCACCGGGATGTGAGCAAGGATAGACCCCTGGTCCTGTTCCTGCATCTGTTACAGCTGGGACCATTCGTCAGGTATGGACGGGGAGCTTGCAGACTCTGCTGCTATGACTGGGAGAGGGATGGATGAGGAATCTCCCGAGGATGTTTGGTGAAATACCCTGCTGGATACTGACTGTGGGTCTGTTTTACCCAGTGGTGAACAGAGTGGGAGACATGAGTGAATGTTAAGATAGGATGGCTTATATGTCAAAGCTGTGCTCACCCCCAAGACCACTTTAACTCACAATGTTATCCATTCAATTTTATCTATAAAATGAAGAGGAGATAAAGGGTTCTGCGTTGATAGGTCGTAATCCCGAAAGGTATTTCATTCACACTGGGTTTACTCCCATTACTGACCACTCCCATTGCCATTTTTTTCTGGTTCTGTGAGATAACATGGATTTAAACAACAGAGCAGCTATGTAAACACTACAGGTGTAAGATCTGTTTATATTGGAGGAAATGTTTGTATAAAGAGGGGGGAACATCATTGTCCTGTCTCAATACATAACAAGATGTATATCAATCATTTGGTGAATTGAGCATAGCTGTGGCAGAGGGAGGTGAATATTGTGTAGATACATGCCCACACGGAGGGCTGTTTCAGCTTGTAGGACCATTCATTAACTCTGCAGCAAAAAATATTTTGATTCTCAAACACTGTTCAACTAGAGAGACGAGAGTCTGGGCGTGTGCGCATTTACATGCATTAATGTTCGCAGTGAACCATGTTAGGAAGAAAATCACCTGCGGGTAAAGTTATTTTAACAGCAAATTCACCAACTAGCCCTGGATAAAATATTGTGCATCCTCCATCATCACTGCAACCCGACCCGATTCGCCGGATGCTGTAAGCTGCCTATTTTGGACAGAATGTGGAGTCTGCAAAGTGGTCAGGTTCCAAATCACTTTTAACCTTTACAGCCCGACACACCAAACATCTCCCCCATCCCCCACTTTGCAATCGCCCACCCTGAATGGTAGCCCTAGAATTCAGCATCAGTTCCCGTCCTCCCATATTGCAAGGGATGTATAGTTCTGTCCTATCCAGGAATCACCCACCATGGAGCTGCAGCAGCCACGCCATTGTCCTTGTACAAGAATTAGCGAATGGACGTGTGACCCAAATTGTATCACAAGGAAAACGGCCCATTGTCTATTTGAATCTGTTTAGGAAAACGCGCACACGCCACTATTAAACAATGGGCATTTCTGGAAAGGGCCACGGAAGGTGTGGGGTGGGGTTTGCCTGCCGGAATTAAACATCAGGGCAAAATGGTGATATTTCATGTAGTGACCCTCGAGCAGCATTAAGTGCGCCTGTGACAATGTCAAACTGCAAAGCCGTGCGTGCTATGCCGGCAGCCATGGATGTATGTTTACTCAGGCGTGTCTAATCATTCTGCGGCTCCTTTCAGCCTCTGGTTTCTATCTGACTGAGCTGACCGTGCTGGAATGGATGTTCATGCTCCTGATTCAACTTTTATCAGGTTCCATGCAGCAGCCGTAAAGCGTGGCTGTAGATAAAGCCCAGCAAATACTGCCTGCTATGTTTATCCATAACAGGCACACACTGCCTTGCTGGCCTAGTGGAACCCTCTTATCCCGGCTAAATAATCTATTTAAAGGATCGTTCACCAACTGAAATATTCATTAACTGCTAAATAGTAATACAGCCATGATGTGGGGTTGCCAGCGTTGGACTGGGATGGGCACAGTAAGTAGTCTCATAACACCAGGTTAAAGTGCAACAGGTTTATTTGGTAGCAGGAGCTCTTGCTACCAAATAAACCTGTTGCACTTTAAACTGGTGTTGTGAGACTAATTACTAATAATACAGCAGATTAATTAATTTGATTGCCGTATCTATTAAGTATTGCATATAGTTTTGACTACCGATGCTGTCAAAGTCATACTTTGTTGAGAATCCTTCTTTTGTAACCAATACGGCCTCGATTTTTTAAATATTCATTCAAAGAATTTGGGCTTCGCTGGCTAGGTGAACATTCACTGCCCATCCCTAATTGCCCTTCAGAAGGTGATGGTGAGCTGCTGTCTTGAACCACTGCAGTCCCTGAGATATAGGTACACTTGATGTGGAGGTGCCAGCGTTCAACTGGGGTAAACACAGTAAGAAGTCTTACAACATCAGGTTAAAGACCAACAGGTTTATTTGATAGTAAACGCCACAAGCTTTCCAAACGCTGTTCCTTCATCAGGTGAGCGGGGAGTCCTGATCAGAAACAGGGATTCTGATCCCTGCAGATTAGCTGGAAAGACTCACATTCTAATCAATATTCTGTAAACTGTGTGTGTCTTTACATGCCCTATTTCTGATCAGAACTCTCCAGTCACCTGATGAAGGAACAACGTTCCAAAAGCTTGCGGTGTTTACTGTCAAATAAACCTGTTGGACTTTGACCTGGTGTTGTGAGACTTCTTACTATATAGTACACCCGCAGTGCTGTTAGGGAGGGATTCCAGAATTGTAACTCAGTGAAGGAACACAGATATATTTTCAAGTCAGGATGGTGAGTGGCTTGAAAGGAAACTCCCAGGCATCAACGGCCTTGCCCTTCTAGACGATGGTAGTTGTGGGTTTGGAGGATCCATGGTGAATTCCTGCATTGCATCATGTAGATGGTTCATACTGCTGCTGCTGTGCATTGGGGCTGGAATTAATTTTTTGGAAGGGGTGCCAGGAACTTTGTCCTGGATGATGTTGAGCTTCTTGAAGCTGCACTCACCCAAGCAAGTGGACAGTATTCCATTGCACTCCTGCTTTGTGCTTTGTAGATTGTGGTCAGGCTTTGGGGAGTCAGAAGGTCAGTTACAGGATTTCTAGCCTCTGACCTGCTTTTGTAGCCATAGTATTTATCTGGCTAGTCCAGTTGAGTTTCTGGTCAATGTTACCCCAGAATGTTAACAGTGGGGAATTCAATGATGGTAATGCTATTGAAAATAAGGGGCCAGAGTTAAATTTCTCCTGTTGGTGAAGGCCATTGCCTGACACTTGTGCAGTGCAACTATTACCTGCCACATGTCAGCCCAAGCCTGGATTTTATCCAGATCTTGCTGCATTTGGACAGGGACTGCTTCCATATCTGAGGAATTGCAAATGATGCTGAATATTGTGCAATCATCAGTGAACATCCCCACTTCTGACTTTTATGATAGAAGGAAGGTCATTGATGAAGCAGCTGAAGATAAGGAACTCCTGCAGTGATGTTGTGGAGCTGAGATGACTGACCTCTAACAATCACAACCATCTTTCTTTGTGCTAGTTATGATTCCAGCTGAAAGTTTTCCCACTGATTCCCATTTACTCCAGTTTTGCAGGGCTCCTTGATGCTACACTTAGTCAAATAATGCCTTGAAGTCAAGGGCAGACACTTTCATCTCACCTCTGGTGTTCGGTTCTTGTGTACACGTTTGAACCAAGGTTGCAATGTCAAAACCCAAACTGAGCATCAGTGAGCAGATTATTGTTAAGCAAGTGCCACTTGCTAGTGCTGTTGATGACCCCTTCCATTACTTTACTGATGATCGAGTGGAGACGGTGGGGAAATAATTAACTGGATTGAAAATGTTCTGCCTTTTGTGAACTGGACATACGTAGACAATTTTTCACAGTGACAGGTAGATGCCCATGTTGTAACTATGCTAGAACATCTTAGCCAGGGGCGCAGCAAGTTCTGGAGCACAAGTCTGAAGTACTATTGCCGGAATATTATCAGAGCCCATAGCCTTTGCAATGTCATTTACATTCAGCCATTTCTTGAATACCATTTGGAATGAATCGAATTGGCTGAAGACCGGCATCAGTGATGCTGGACCCTCTGGAGATGAACCATTCACATTAGCACTTTGGGCTGAAGATTGTTGCAAATGCTTCAACCTTATCTTTTCACTGATGTGCTGGAACTATCCATCATTGAGGCTGGGAATATTTATGGAGCCTCATTTAATCATTTAATTGTCCATCACCATTCATGGCTGGATGTGGCAGGACTGCAAAGTTTAGAGCTTACATCAGATAGTTGTGGGATCGTTTAGCCCTATCACTTGCTACATATGCTGTTTGGCACACAAATAGTGCTGTGTTGTAGATTCACCATTGGCACATCATGCCTGTACTGCTCCTGGCAAGCTCTCTTGCATTCTTCATTCAAGAGAAATGGAGAGGGTGGCCTACAATTAACATTCTCTTGAAGCATTTATTTGTCACCAAAGACATTGAAAGATGTGGGGCAGTGCAGGATAACGAAGGTGCAGTCGCACAATCTATTGGGAACAAGACCTCACCATTATCAATCATGAGTGTGAGCTCGCAGATTTGAATGTGAGGTTAACTCCACAAGATAACTTTCTTGTGGCAAATGGGGGAATGTTTCTGTGAAAAATTAGGACAGTGAGGACTGAGTAAGCAATTAATGTTGGAATATGTGAATAGTGCATGTGAAAACATTGTGTAATCATGTGTTATTTTGACAAATATGATAGCCAAAGTTTTGACATTAACCTGCATTGGTAAGGGTAGCTTAATTGTATTACAGTATCCAAGCCATAATTTACAACATATAATTGGGAGTTATATTACCTTGTTTATACCATAGGTACAAGATGCAGCAACAGATGCCTGTACCCACTGACCTGGACCTCTGGCTCATCGTCTGAGTGTCTCTCAAATCCCCTACATTCTCTCTGAACTTTTTTACCTTTTTTTCTGTCCCGACCTCCTTCTTATTACCCTTTCTATAATTCAAAAGCAGAGTTTTACCAGACCAATCATTGACTTATATCCATCATCTTATTGCTCAATTTTGGGTTGACCCAAGGTCCTTGTCTACTCAGGGTTCGACCTTCAGATCCCCTTACACCACCTGCTCTGACTGTTGGGAATGTGATTAGTGCAGTTATGGCAACACAAAGGGACATGCTGTTATGCTTGAGATATGTGGTGTTCTTGATGGTCTAATGATTACAGATAGATGCTCTTCCTCATCTTATCATGAACAAAGGCACCAGTCCTCCCAGTATTCTAGTCAGGAGGCGGTGGTAAAGTGGTTATGTTATTGTACTAGTAGTTCAAGGCTCAAGTTATTGCTCTGGTGATATGGCCTCAAATCCCACTATGGTAGCTGGTGGAATTTAAATTCAGTTAATATATGAGGTGTATAACATTAGATCATGACCACCATTATTGAAATTATCATAAATTGTTGTAAAATCCCATCTGGCTCCTTCACCAGATAAATCACTCACCTGATGAAGCAGCGCTCTGAAAGCTCATGATTTCAAATAAACCTGTTGGACTTTAACCTGGTGTTGTGAGACTTCTTACTATAAATGGGATGCAATTGCATGACCTTATTTTCCATTATGAACTTCACCAGCAGAAAGCTTGGTCAGAGAATTGTGGCTATAACCATGCCACATAGGCCATTTCATTTAAAAAGTTAAACTCACAAATACTTGCAGCTGCAGTACAGACAGCGAGTAAAATGGTTTTTAAAAAATCAATTTTAATGTAGCAGGAATATGCAGGGAGGCACCAGTTATGTTCATGAAGCAGTGGTCATGTTGTTTTCTATATGTCAGATAAAATAAATGTGTTATGAAGTACTTGGGATAACCTTCGGGGGCAGCAGACACAAAATGGAAAATGGATAAGGCATGACACTGGTAAGTGCTGGTAACTTTGCTGCATCGCCAGCAGTGTGACCCAAGTAAGAAGGCTTATGACATTCCACTGGAGAAACCACCCTTTGATAAACAACCATTTAATCAGCAAAGAAATGTGTTCATCATCAGAACTCTGTATCACAGTGATTATTTAGCAGCTGAGGCTTGCAATGGTTACTTCCAGCCAGCCACAGTATTAATTAGAACAGGAATACAAAAGCAAAATATTGCAGATTCTCGAAATCTGAAATAAAACAATTGGTTGGAAGCATCTTTTGTTTTATCCATTTGTTGGACATGGGTGTCACTGCAGGTCAGCATTTATTACCCACACCGACTTGCCTGAGGGCAGTTGAGAATCAACTATGCTACTGTGGCTCTGGGGTTGCATGTAGGCCAGGCCAGGTAAGATGGCAGATTTCCTTCCCTAAAGGACATTAGTGAACTAGATGGGTTTCTCCAACAATCAATTATGTTTTCAATGATCATCAGTAGATTCTTAATTCTAGATATTTTTTAATTGAATTCAAATTCCAACATCTGCCATGGCAGGTTTCAAACTCAGGTCCCCAGAACATTAGCTGAATTTCACCCTGCACCCACCCCTCCCCCCCACCCCCACCCCTCCCCACCGAGCAGCAAAAGAGAGTTAATGTTTCAGTTTGGAATGATCTTTCATCAAAAGAGTTTTTTCTCTGGAGTGTAGAAGGCTGAGGGGTGACCTTATAGAGGTCTATAAAATAATGAGGGGCATAGACAAGGCAGATAGTCAATATCTTTTCCCAAAGGTTGGGGAGTCTAAAACTAGGTTTAAGGTGAGAGGGAAGAGACACACAAGTGCCCAGAGGGTGGTGAGTGTCTGGAACAAGCTGCCAGAGGTAGTAGTAGAGGCAGATACAATTTTATCTTTTAAAAAGCATTTAGATAGTTACATGGGTACGATGGGTATAGAGGGATATGGGCCAACTGTGGGCAATTGGAATTAGCTTAGGGGTTTTAAAAAGAAAGCGCATGGACAAGTTGGGTCAAAGGGCCTGTTTCCATGCTGTAAACCTCTATGATTCTCTGACTCTAGAAACATTTCTGATGAAATATTGGTAGGGGGATTGAATTTAGGAGTCGCAGCGTCATGTTGCAACTGTACAAAACTCTGGTGCGGCCACACTTGGCGTATTGTGTGCAGTTCTGGCCCCCACATTATAGGAAGGATGTGGAGGCTTTGGAGAGGGTGCAGAGGAGGTTTACCAGGATGTTGCCTGGTATGGAGGGGAGGTCCTATGAGGAGAGACTGAGGGATTTGGGGTTGTTTTCGCTAGAAAGAAGGCGGCTAAGAGGGGATCTTATTGAAACATATAAGATGATTAGAGGTTTAGATAGGGTGGATAGTGATAGCCTTTTTCCTCGGATGGAGAAAGCTAGCACGAGGGGGCATGGCTTTAAATTAAGGGGGGGTAGTTATAGGACGGATGTCAGGGGTAGGTTCTTTACCCAGAGGGTGGTGAGGGATTGGAATGCCCTGCCTGCTGCAGTTGTAAATGCGCCTAGTTTGGGGGCGTTTAAGAGATCCGTGGATAGGTTTATGGATGAAAAGGGATTGGTTTAGGTTAGAAGGTTATTGTTTTTTAACTGGTCGGCGCAACATCGTGGGCCGAAGGGCCTGTTCTGCGCTGTAATGTTCTATGTTCTATGTTCTATGAAAGGTCATCTCAATCCAAAACATTGGCTGGGATTTTCCCAAAGATCCTGCCCGTTATCTGTTTCTCTCTGTAGGTGCTAACTGAGCTGCTGAGTATTCTTTGTTTATATTGATTAGAACATAACATAACACAGAAGTGAGACAGTAACAAAAACTTAACAATACGTCTTTCATATTCCTTTCTGTTTAATATCATTAGGTGTCTTGAAGCATTGTGCATTTATCTAAATGTTGGGAGAGTTGAAGAACCTTATGTCAGCATCACCAGAAAGAGGCAGATGCAAAAACATGGTTACTCTGAAGAAATTGAGAAAGAAGTGGGTCAAGCAGAAGGCAAAATGTTCACCCACAGAGCTGCTTTTAACAGGACTTCAGTGATCCAGGCTTTCATAGGCTCTGCACCACAACTTACACTCCAGCTATATGTTAGTGTAAAAGAACAGTTTGTAACACCAGGTAGAGGTATGTATTTTTGTCATATTGGAATTGTACGTTTACCTAAAGTTACTTAACCAAACGGAAATCTTTAGGATCTGGGCTTGAATTAATCCATACTAATTGGATGAAGGTCTATTATTAGAGTGCCATTATATTCAGGCACCAGCATTGCTTCTGTTGAATCTGATGCTAATTTTTTTCTTTTAAATTTTTATTACAGTACTACAATCGTTGTCAAAGAATTATATCTGTGATCAACATCAAGGTTTTTAAAAGAACTAATATAGTTCTTTTATTATTTATTTGACTGGAATAATCAAGCAAAAACTAATTACTTGTGCAAAAAGATGAAAACAGATGCAAAATGGACGCAGTACCAATAAGACTAACCTGTCTGCAAGTCTGGATTGAGCCTGGAATTTTATTCCTAATTGCTGATGACCATAATTTGAATTTGCCTGAAGGTTCTAAACACAAGCCTGCAGATTTCCCAAATAAGTGCTGTTTGTGCAGGAGTACATGTGGGCTCCTCACACTTGTTTGTGCTGAAGGTGTGGAGTGCTGTGGCTAGCACTCAGCAGGCTAGCTCAGGGGTCAAGGGAGAGGACAAACAGGGTCCTGGTTTGAAGTCCTGCTGGGGAAAGTCCAGGAGAAGAGGAATGTCCTGTGCCCACAGAGGGAAAGGACACCCCTCCTCCCCATCCCCACCACTATCTTCTTGTTCCTCTCCACTGCAGCAGTTGGTGCTCCTCTGCTGGCATCATGTCCTCATTGCATCCCTTGTCCAGACCAAGGGGCACCCCTGTCAAGATGTCCAGGACCAAGCACTGCCTTTCACCTGGTGACACCTAGAATGTGCCCAATAGGGTGGTGTAGCACAGCACTTACTGTTTTTCGTTGAGAATTTCCAGAAAACATGGTTTTGTTGAGTGTTGGCAAAGCCTGAACAAAGTATATCCTGTTGTGCTTCAGAGATTTGCTACAAAGCTTCAACAGCAATGAAAATGAAATGGCGAGTGTCCTATTAAGTAGCACATCAAATACAATCAATATTTTGTTTACTCCAAAATAGCTGGCCATTGATAGTAAGTGTTAAGTTGAAGTGCTAGCCATCCAGATACCATGCTGACTCTTTACTGAGTGCTAACCATCATGTTAATTGACAGTGAACTGTTTAACCAGCTTCCAAGTGGTCATTTCAGGCTCCAATCATTTTAACAACTTATTTTGCTCTCATCTACTATCACAGTTTAAGCTGCATCCTGGCTACCCGCAAAGGCTCTATGGCATCAACCTGAGTTAACTCTGCTTCTCTCTCCACAGATGCTGTCGGACTTGCTAAGCATTTCAGTATTTCCTGATTTTATTTCAGATTTCCAGCATCTGTAGTATTTTGCATTTGCACTATTTATTTACATTTGTTATTCATTATCCCAGGCTTTTTGTTACCAGTTTGGTAACTAGTGGAGTGCCGCAGGGATCGGTGCTGGGGCCTCAGCTATTTACCACTTATATAGATGATCTGGAGTAGGGGGCTGAGTGTAGGGTGTCGAAATTTGCTGATGACAATAAGATGAGTGGAAAAGCAAATTGTGTGGAGGGTGTGGAAAGTCTGCAGAGGGATCTAGGTAGGCTGAGCGAATGGGCGAGGACCTGGCAGATGGAGTACAATGTTAGCAAGTGTGAGGTTATCCACTTTGGCAGGAATAATAGTAGGAGGGATTACTGTTTAAAGGGTGAAAAGCTGCAGCATGCTACGGTGCAGAGGGACCTGGGGGTCCTTGTGCATGAGTCGCAAAAACCCAGCCTGCAGGTGCAGCAGGTGATCAAGAAGGCGAATGGGATGCTGGCCTTTATAGCGAGGGGGATAGAATATAAAAGCAGTGAGGTCTTGCTGCAACTGTACAGGGCATTGGTGAGGCCGCAGTTGGAGTACTGTGTGCAGTTTTGGTTGCCGCACTTGCGCAAGGATATTTTGGCCTTGGAGGGAGTGCAGAGGAGGTTCACTAGGCTGATACTGGAGATGGGGGGGGTTAGAACATAAGAACATAAGAAATAGGAGCAGGAGTAGGCCATCTAGCCCTTCGAGCCTGCCCCGCCATTCAATAAGGTCATGGCTGACCTGAAGTGGCTCAGTTCCACATTCCCGCCTTCTCCCCATAACCCTTAATCCCCTTGCCTATCAAAAACCTATCTACCCGTGTCTTAAATATATTTAGCGAGGCAGCCTCCACCACTTCAAACGGGCAGAGAATTCCAGAGATTCACCACCCTTTGAGTGAAGAAGTTCCTCCTCAACTCCGTTCTAAACTGCCCCCCCCCCTTTATCTTGAGGCTGTGCCCTCTAGTCCTACTGTCCTTTCTGAGTGGGAAGAGCCTCTCCACTTCTAGCCTATCCATCCCATTCATCATCTTGTACGTCTCAATGAGATCTCCCCTCATTCTTCTAAACTCTAACGAGTACAAGCCTAGTTTATTCAGCCTCTCCTCATAGCTCAACCCCCTCAACTCTGGTATCAGCCGAGTGAACCTCCTCTGCACTCCCTCCAAGGCCAAAATATCCTTGCGTAAGTGCGGCGACCAAAACTGCACACAGTACTCCAGCTGCGGCCTCACCAGTGCCCTGTACAGTTGCAGCAAGACCTCCCTACTTTTATATGCAATCCCCCTCGCTATGAAGGCCAGCATCCCATTCGCCTTCCTGACCACCTGCTGCACCTGTAGGCTGGGTTTTTGCAACTCGTGCACAAGGACCCCGAGGTCCCTCTGCGCCGTAGCATGCTGCAGTTTTTCGCCATGTAAGTAGTAGTCCTTCCTACCATTATTCCTACCAAAGTGGACAACTTCACACTTGCCAACATTAAATTCCATTTGCCAGTTCCTGGCCCATTCGCCCAGCCTATCTAGATCCCTCTGCAGACTTTCCACACCGCACAATTTGCCGTTCCACCAATCTTGGTGTCATCAGCAAATTTCAACACCATACACTCGGTTCCCTCCTCCAGATCATCTATATAAATGGTAAATAGCTGAGGCCCCAGCACCGATCCCTGGGGCACTCCACTAGTCACCAGCCACCAATCCGAATAGCACCCATTGACCTCCACTCTCTGCCTCCTATTTGACAGCCAATCCCCTATCCACGCTAACACCTTACCCCCAACTCCATGCCCCCTAACCTTCTGTAACAACCTCTTGTGCAGCACCTTATCAAACGCCTTCTGAAAATCAAGAAACACCACATCCACCGGTTCTCCTCTATCCACCGCACTAGACACATCCTCATAGAATTCCAATAAATTCGTCAGACACGACTTCCCCTTAACGAAACCGTGCTGCGTCTGCTCTATCAAACAATTCTCCTCAAGATGCCTCGCTATTTTCTCCTTGATTACGGATTCAAGCATTTTACCTACAACAGACGTTAAACTAACCGGCCTATAATTCCCTGCCTTTTACCTGCTACCCTTCTTAAACAACGGCGTAACATTAGCTGTTTTCCAATTTTCCCGCACTTCCCTGGAATCCAGCGAGGTTTGGAAAACAATCATCAAGGCATCCACTATCACCTCCGCCATTTCTTTCAGAACCCTTGGGTGCATTCCATCCGGTCCTGGGGACTTGTCCACAGTCAGTCCCTCTAGTCTGTCTAGCACTGCCTCTCTAGTAACAATAATGTAATTCAGGCCCTCTACTCCTAACATCTTTCCATCGGTAACACCCGGCAAACTATTCACGTCATCCTCTGTGAAGACCGAAGCAAAAAAGTTATTCAAGGCCTCAGGACTATGAAGAGAGACTAAATAGACTGGGTCTGTACTCGTTGGAGTTTAGAAGGATGAGGGGGGATCTTATAGAGACGTATAAGATAATGAAAGGGATGGATAGGGTAGAGGTAGAGAGATTCTTCCCGCTTATAAAGGACAGCAGGACTAGAGGGCACAGCCTCAAGATAAGGGGGGGAAGCAGGGGGCAGTTTAGAACGGAGTTGAGGAGGAACTTCTTCACTCAAAGGGTGGTGAATCTCTGGAATTCTCTGCCCGTTGAAGTGGTGGAGGCTACCTCGCTAAATATATTTAAGACGTGGGTAGATAGGTTTTTGGTAGACAAGGGAATTAAGGGTTATGGGGAGAAAGCGGGAAAGTGGAACTGAGCCACTTCAGATCAGCCATGATCTTATTGAATGGCGGGGCAGGCTCGAAGGACTAGATGGCCTACTCCTGCTCCTACTTCTTATGTTCTTATGTTCAATTGGTAAAGTTACATACTACTTTTGTTAAAATGTCTTCCTGATTATACCTCTTACTTCAGCATGCTCACTTGCTGATAACCTACACCCCAATAATAGGCTGAGAAATTCATTTGCACGTGCCAGTTTCTCAGTTCCAGTTGCCTTACCAAAACTGCTTCTAATTCTCTGTTTCAGACCTTTTATCCTTTTTTATTTGGTCTAATGAGAACTGTGCCAGATTATTTATTCATTAGTCAAGTTTTCCTGGCAGAATCTGAGTGAATTTTTTCCTCACCCTAAGCATGGCCTTGACATCCAACGGAAAAGCATGGTCCCCAAATTGGACAGAGTATTCAAGCACTCGTCTCAGCAAAAATTTCAATAACCTTTTGCTTCTGTATTTGATGCATCTATATACAGACTTCATAACCTTGAATGTTGCAATTTTGCAGCTTCGGACAACTTTTCTTTCAAACTTCTAAAATGTATTTGAACCCACCCCGCAGTCCTTCTGTTACTTTTTATATTTAAATATCTATTACTATTTAGAGCCTCTTTCCTAACTTTATTCCTCACAATAATGTATCATCTCGCATTTTTCTGCATTAACTTTGATCTGATATCAATGTATTCCCTCTATTAGTTGTTCTTCTGGTCTGTGTCCTGCTGAAGCTGCAAGCAGCCCTCCTCACATTCCGTATTTTGTGCTGTCTGTCAATTTTGAGCACTCCCAAATATGGAGAAGAACAATTTTGACCCCTGAAGGATGCCACTGTTTACATACATAAATAGTCCCAAAAAATCCATTAATCTTTCATTTCTGTTTTCTGAACTTCAAATCCATTTGTAATCCACATTGCCACAAGTTTTTTAAATGGGTGGCATGGTAGCACAGTGGTTAGCACTGCTGCCTCACAGTGCTAGGGATCCAAGTTTGATTCCTGGCTTGGGTCACTGTCCATGTGGAGTTTTCACATTCTCCCTGTGTCTGCGTGGCTTTCCTTCAGGTGCTCCGGTTTCCAGTCTGAAAGGCATACTGGTTAGGTGCCTTGACACAATCAGATGCCAAACTGTAAATACTAGGGGAATTTCACAATAACTTCATTGCAGTGTTAGTGTAAGCCTTACTTGTGACAATAAATAAACTTTACTTTAAAAATACCTAGGAATGCATCTCCATAGCGATTCTCCTAATTGTCCATCATAGCTTTCAAAGAAGAAAATCTTAGCAAAACAGCTTAAATGCATGTTTCCTCATATTTATACTATTTTGCTATTCAGTGCCATCGTTCACTTGGTTAGCAAGTTCTGTGACTGGGCTATATTTTAATTCATTTATATGATCACTGGGTTTCAAGACAAAAAAAACTACAAGCTCTGTTTCATTTTCAGGAGTACTAATGGTGATTTCTCTGCTTACCATTGTATATGGAGCCTTGAGGTGCAATATCCTTGCTATCAAAATCAAGTATGATGAATATGAGGTGCATGTGAAGCCTGCGGCCTACATCTGCATATTTCTGTGGCGAAGCTTTGAGATTGCCACCAGAGTTGTTGTTTTGGTCCTTTTCAGCTCTGTGTTGCAGATATGGATTCTTCCTGTGGTTCTCTTGAACTTTTTTACATTTTTCTTCTATCCGTGGATATTATTCTGGAACAGTAAATCACCTTTCCCTGAGAACATAGAAAAAACATTTACCAGGGTAGGTACAACAATAGTATTGTGTTGCCTCACATTTCTTTACGCTGGTGTTAATATGTTCTGCTGGTCAGCAGTTCAACTCAAGCTAAGCGATCCTGATTTAATTAATAAATCTCAGAATTGGTACAGACTAGCTGTGTATTATATGTTAAGATTCATTGAAAATGCTCTTCTTATCCTCTTGTGGTATATTTACAAAACTGATGTGTATACCTATGTGTGTGCTCCTTTGTTGGTGATGCAGTTGTTGATAGGGTATTGTATTGCAATCTTTTTTATGCTTGTGTTTTACCAGTTCTGCCACCCATGTAAGAAGCTCTTCAGCTCCAGTATTTCAGAAGGATTATTTGCTTGCATTCGTTTCATTTGTTTTATACCCTATTGTCGCAAATCTTCTGAGCCCATAGAAAAAGCTGTCTTAGAACCAAGCAGTGCCAATGACCATGAACAGGGAACTGAACCCAGCAGTAAATCTCAAGATTAGATGGACCCTTCAATGTGCAATTGTCAATGCACAGGACTTTTTTTGTGTGCATCCATTTAATTTGGATTCCAGTTCTTTCTCGATATTATAAACTCAACTTCAGATGTTTGGAGCTTATAATTCCATCTGCTGTTGAGTGATACTTGACAGTAATCTTAATGAACACAAGTTCACAATATGCAGCCTCACCTGCCCGGATGACATAGGAAATTACAGGTGCACTTCACGTGATTATTTTTATTCCATTAACATTAATGAATGGAAGTTAATCAGCAATGGAACTTTAGTTTGCCAATATGCATCCCCAGTGGCTGAAAGTTACTCTATTAACAATCCTAAATTAATCCATAGAATCACTATAGTGCAGAAGGAGGCCATTCAGCCCATTGGTCTGCACCAATTCTTTGAAAGAGCATCTTACCCACGTCCACCCTCACTTTATCTCCTTAACCCTGAGCATTTACCATGACTAATACACCTGAACTACACATCTTGGGACACTAAGGGGCAATTTAGCATGGAATTTCATCTAACCTGCACATCTTTGGACAATGGGAGGAAACCGGAGCACCTGGAGGAAACCCATGCCGACACGGGGAGAACATACAAACTCCACAAAGACAATCAAACCCGCTGTGGGGCATCAGTGCTAACCACTGTGCCACTTCCAATTGCTACCATCAGTTCATTAGCTTTTTTTTGTTTTGATCCTTGTGGGTGCATTATTGAAGTAGAACTGCAGATGAACTGCAAATGGAATAGGAAGATAAAGATCACTTCTTTGAACATAGAGAGAGACAATAGTGTACTAGTATTGTCACTAGACCAGTAATCCAGCAACCCAGTGTAATGCCCTGGGGACCTGCTATTAATTTCAGTGAGACTTGATAGAAACCCACCATGCCAGATGGTGAAATTTGAATCCAATAAATATCTGGAATTAAAGATCTAACATTGACTTTGAAACCATTGTTGATTGTTGTACAAACCCATCTGCTTCATTAATAACCTTTAGGGAGGGAAATCAGCCATTCTTAAATGCCCTTCGAAATGGCCTAGCAAGCCATTCGGTCCAAGGGTTATTAGGGATGAGCAATAATTGCTGGCCCAGTCAGCGGCCCAAGCCCCATGTAAGAATTTTAAAAAGTCAATTTTGACAAATTAGAGCAAATGCAAATTCTTCCAATTTGTAATGTGATCAGCTTACAAAATGCAGATTTCATGGTTTCTTTGAATGGAAGATTCATTCACTTTGAAACTATTTGTGATAATTGTAATGTTAGTACATTCATATGATAATCCTCTTTTTACTGTCTGAACAGAAGCCTCATTTTAAGTGGTTAGGATGGCCAGCATAGGAATATCATACAAATGTAGTATTGTATATCATTTCTAGACTGTTGTCCCCTAACTGAATGTCCTGCAAAAGTTGCTGCTTGAGTTTAGGTGCAAAAATAATCCAACATAATTTGGAAATTGTATTGTGACTATATATGAATATGATCAATATCATATTTTTGTAATTTGAATATCAGAATTCAAATTCTAGCCAAATTAACACTCCGTATCCACAAATACACCATTTGAAAATAACCAGTGACATAATCCCAAAAGCTTTATGTTTTCCTCAAAATTAACTTTCAGGCAGTTAAATGCCAATTGTTTAACAATGCTTAGAATGTAACCTCATCAATTTATCCAAGGTTCACTGTGGAATACTGGCCTATTTTCATTTCTATTCTGCTACATAGATTTTTAAACCAATTTATTTTTCTCCCATCCTAATTTTCCCAACTCCCCTTTCCGGGGTGTGGTTCCACAGGCAGGTGACATCCTCTAATACCTTACCAAAATGATCATCATTGACTTGTGAGCCTGCAAGAGTCAGTAGACTTCCCAAGGTGAAAGCTAATTCTCGTCCTATTTTCATCTCCCATCCATCCAATGCATACTTAAAAAAAAGCAGTGAATCATGGTCACAGAAAAGGAACATGCCTCCCATTTAAAGAAAAAATGTCCTTCCCAATCTTTGAGAAGGTAGGCATCAAGTAGGTCTCATGTTTTCTTGTTCTAGTACCAATACTGCACCAGCTGAGGGTCAAAGATCAGAAACTCCCAACTCCCTACCTAGTCTTGCCCCATCAATGACCAATAGGTGGATGTAGGCTTGCTTGTTATTCTCATCACACAATTTATTTGAGGAAAAATCATGACAGTGCAGGATTTACAGTTGATTGAAAGAGAAATGCTTAATGGACTGAATTGCCTTTTCAAACTTTAACACTATGCTCATGAGTCACACTCTAAAGTTGTCATATTTGAATGAATAGGACATGTGGAACTTGCTGAATAGTTCATTATAGATTTAGATGTAATAACCAGTCAATAGATATTTAACATTAAAGATAAATTAATTTGTGTACTTGTTTGGCAATGTCAGTCACTGTTATATTGTTCCTTGATAGCAAAATAGAAGTGGGATTTCTGAGTGTCATATTGTGCTAAAGCCTGTTTAGCATACTCATTAAAATGTGAAAGCCCCATTGTAAGATGCAAGTGCTAAACATGACTAAGTTCTCAAAAGCTCATGCAAGCAATGTCCAAAAAAAAATCACAAAAGACTTTCTGGTAGATGCTGGTCAGTAGGACAATAAAATGCAATTAATTGCATGTAAGCCACACAAAATAGCATACACATTGATGGGACTGGAAGATCCCACTGGTGGCCAATATTGAGTAGTCTGTCCCACCGGAAAATATACCCAGGGAGGAGAAGCAATCACCCTATATATATTGCTTTGAGACATTTTACAATAAATGATGAACTGCATCGAAACTTAAAATTCTTCACTCAACTTGGAATTTCTGTGAAAAACTGTTTGGTTTCACAGCAAATTTATCTGCTTTGCATGTAAGAAAATGCCTCATGCAAAACATCTAACATGGATGCCAAGAACACCATCAGTGTGGAAACTTAATAAGCTGATAGTTGAGCTCTTGGCAGGATATGGTATTTTCATGGGCTCAACTTACCTGTCAGAGAGTATTTATTTACCAGGGGTTTATAACTCAGACAGCTGGGTAAAATGCCTTGTATCCTACCCTACCTCTGCCACAAGGAAAAGCTGATGCTAGCAGCCTTTCACTTGAGGCTAGGATTGTGCCAACAACTTAGAATGCATCCCATGAATCAATTTTCAAAAGAAAAAGGTTTTGAAATTTTGCACATTAATTCTAGTATTACTATAATTATCAGAAAAAAGTATTTCTAAGTTTAAGTGACTAGAACTTTTACCAGTATGTGCATTCTTAGACACCTTAACTGAGTGTTGATAAAAAGCATATAGGAACATGTTCTTAAAAAACATTGTGAAAATATACTGTTTGAAAGACTAAAGAAGAATCTTGTAAATATTTGCAATGGAAAGAATAAACATGAATACTAAATGAAGTTTGTAAATATTAATAATAATTTTTAATAAATATATAAATGTGTTTCAAATGGATCTGAAAAATAGTTTACAGGTTTGTGACAACTGTAGCTAATAATGTCAAATAAATGGATACATTGAAACAGCAATTTTGTATTTTCTGGTGTGTTATTTGTATATATTTATGTTGAAATAATTTGGGTACTTGTGCACAAGTTTTCTCCCCTTCCCCATCCCAATCCTTGCAATCCATCATAAATGTAAGTTTCCAATTAGAAATGTTACTACCACCATATAATTCACAAGAATTATATAAGCTAGGCCAGCTATTGAAACGACAGGAATGTTATCCCATTTAACTTCACATTGCATCAAAATATCTTGAATCCAAAGTAACATGCATTGACTAGTGAAATTTTCCATCTGCTACACAACATATATAAATGAATCAAATCATTTCTCTTAACATGCAAACTGGAATTGTGACTGGAGTCACTCGTTGAACAATAGCAACTTGTATTTGTATAGCACTCTTAATTTAGCAAAATGTCCCAAGTACCTTCACAGCGGAATTACAAAACAAAATGCAACACTGAACCACATAAGGGGGTATTAGGGACTGGTGACCAAAAACATGGTCAAAGGGAGAGGTTGTAAAGACTGTCTTAAAGGAGGAAAGCTAGGTAGAGAGGAGGAGAAATTCAGGGAGGGAATTCCAGAGCTTAGGGTCTAGGCAACTGAAGACACGTGGTGAAGTGATTAAAATTGGAGATGCACAAAGATCCAGATTGGAGCAATGCAGATATCTCAGAGGGCATTTTGAGTCCACGTAACTTGGGACTCCATATGACTCTTCTTTTTCTGAAGAGTCGTCCAGACTTGAAATGCATTCCCTTTCTCTCTAGACAGGTGCTGCCACATCTGCTGAATCTTTCCTGTTTTTATTTCAGATCTTCAGCATCTGCAGCATTTTGCTTTTATCTCAGAGGGCGAAAGGGCTTGGAGGAGACCAGAGATGGGGTAGGGGCCAAGCCATGGGGGATTTGAAAACAAGAGTGGGTACTCTAAAAAGAAAGTGCTACAGATGCTGGTTATTGGAAATAATCAGAAAATGCCAGAGGTTTTCAGAAGTTCAAGCATCTTTTGTGGTGTGAGAAACAGAATGAAGTTACTGTGAAAACTTTCATTACAGCTGGGAAAAGTTACAAATGTAAAAGGTTTTAAGTAAGTAAAGGTGCTCAGAGTGAAAGAAAAAAGAACAAAAGGGAAGGACTGTGATAGGGTGGAAGATAGAAGAGATTAAATAACAGGAGAGTTGATGATGCAGGACCAAAGGAGTGGTAATGGAAACAGTGGGTGTGATCTTACCGACTATTCACATTGTGTGAGAATCAAAATATCATGAATCCAGAGTAACATGCACTGACTAGTGAAATTTTCCATCTGCTATGCTACAGATATGTGATTCAAATCATGGAATCCTGGAATCATGGAATCCTACAATTTGGAAAAAGGCAATTTGGCCCATTGAGCTTGCAAAGACAACAATCCCACCCAGGCCCTATCCCCAAATATTTACCTTACTAATCCCCCTGACATTAAGGGGCAGTTTAATGTGGCTAAATCCTTTCTATTAACATGCATACTGGAATTGTGACTGGAGCTTGTATTTGTATAGCACTCCTAATCCAGCTGGATGTCCTCAGCTGCTTCACAGTGAAATCACAAAACAAAATACAACACTGAACCACAAAGGGATATTAGGGCAGGTGACCAAAAACGTGATCAAAGAGAAAGGTTGTAAGAAATGTCTTAAAGGAGGAAAGCTGCAGCAAAGTTGGAGAATTTTGTGTTCAGTGAAATCTCCATTCATTGCAGCAGAATGGGAAAATCCCACCATAATGTCTCCCAAAAATGGAAAATCCCATTGCAATCTGCAGCCTCCCACACCACGCCACCACCGCACGCCCTCCCCCCCCCACTGCCAACAACCTCCCCAAGGGAGACAGAACCCCCCTACGGGAGGCAGAACCCCCGGGAGGCAGACCCCGCCCCCTGACAGACCACCGCTTCCCAGCCTGCCCCGATCAGTGGCCTTCCTCTAGTCCTGACCAATCCTATCTTCAGAGTGACAGTGGCACCCCCTCCCACCCCCACTGATCCCTCCTAGGCCCTGCTCAAAACTGGCCCCATTCCCTTGGCCCAACCCCCTTGGCACGGACTGATGCTTGGTGGGCAGTGCCAAGGTATCCCCTTGGCATTGACAGTTTGCCCCTTGGGTAGTACCAGAGCACAGGCTGGCACTGCTAGGGTTCCCATACCCAGGGGGCACCACCGCCACACCCCTCCCACCTAAATCCCTGGGGGGGGGCCCCGTTTGCCCCCCCCCTTAACTCTGATGGGGTCTCCCGCTAGTTCACTGCAATTGGGGAGCTACTCTAAACCCTGCCGGAGTGAAATACTCCTGGCGGGATGGGGGATGCTATCAGGCCTGGAGAATTCCGTCCTGAGCCCGATAATGACATTTAAGATAGATTATGAATAAATTTAAATCACTTACCTTGTCTTCCTGTTGGTTTCCAGAGCAGTCCCGACTGCACCTGCTCTCTGGCAGTGGGAGACATGCGCATGTCTGGAACACATGCGCGAATCCCGCAAAATGGCCGACACGCGCATCTCCCAACCTGACAAGCCAAAATACATGCGTGTCAGGATGGGAGAATTGGGCCCTATGTGTCTAGAGGAGGTGTGAATGGCAGAATATTGAACAGCTGTTATCCAAAAGCGAAAATGAAGGTAAAATTCAAACACACAAAGTGGAAGGAAATGCGATGGGGGGGGGGGCGGCAAAAATGGTGGACTGAAATTACTGAATGTTCAGTCCGGGAGGCTGGCTGATCAAAAAGTGCCTATGTTGAGCCTCAGTTGAATATTGCAGGGAGCCAAGAATAGAGATCAACATGAAAGCAACGGGAAGGTTTAAAATGACAGGTGGAAATTGAAGGTGAGAATTTTAAATGTCAAACATTGCTGAACCAGGAGCCAGTGGAAAGCAGAGAGCACCATGTGATGGGTGAGCAAGATATGGTGAAAGAAAGGGTGGCACAGTGGTTAGCACTGCTGTCTCAAATTTCCAGGGACCTGAGTTCAATTCCCAGCTTTGGTCACTGTATGTGCGGAATCTGCATGTTCTCCCTGTGTCTATGCGGGTTTTCTCCGGGTGCTCCATTTTCCTCCCACAGTTTGAAAGACGTGCTGGTTAGGTGCATTGACCTGAACAGGTGCCGGAGTGTGACGACTAGGGGAAATTCACAGTAACTTCATTGAAGTGTTAGCGTAAGCTTACTTGTGGCTAATAGGTAAACTTTAAATTGCCCCTTAGTGTGAGTGGGACTAGCTAGGGTAAATGTATTGGGTTATGGGGATTGGGCCTGGGCAGGATTGTGATCGGTGCAGACTCGATGGGCTGAATGGCCTCCTTCTGCAGGGATTCTATGATTAATCTATAAAATGAGGTCAGTAAGTGAAGGCTAAGGGAAGGAGGCACAAAACACAGCCCGCTGGGAAAACTGGTGGGTCACTGGGCAGGCAACTGTAAACATTGATTTTAAATGAGAAAAGTTTAAAGTTCATTTATTACTGTCACAAATAGGCTTACCTTAACACTGCAATGAAGTTACTGTGAAAACCCCCTACTCGCCACACTCTGGTACCTGCTCAGGTACATTGAAGGAGGATTTAGCATGGCCAATGCACCTAACCAGCCTGTCTTTCAGGCTTGTGGGAGGAAACCAGAGAACCCAGAGGAAACTCTCACAAACACAGACAGAGTGTACAGACTACACACAGACAGTAACCCAAGCCGGGAGTCGAACCCAGGTCCCTGGTACTGTGAGACCACTGTGCCACCATGCCAGCCCACAAGAGGGGAAAGGGAGCAGTGAGACACCACTAAACAGCACAAGGGGAGAGCGAGAGCAGGAGTGGCCACATCTGTGTCTCCAAAATATCACATTGTGATGTTTCAGGAAATATGGAAGTGATTGTTTGGTGAGTATTTGTTAATTAATTAAGAAAAATAAGTGAATGCATCAACAGAGATGGCAAGCAGGTGATACATTGCAGCTGCAGTATGTGGCTGCAGATGGGCACCAGTGGTCCACAGCAATGAAGACTGTGACTCAACAAGCTTCCGGGAGAGTCAATAAGCTGGCTGCTGGGCCAAGTGCTGTCCAATCCATCAGTGAAGGGGAACGTTACCTGGACATTAAATCTATATTCGAGAAAAAACCCACCCCCAAAGTGACACAGGAAAGATGAGTTACAAAGTTAAGCTGTAAAATAGGAGCATGGGCTGACTCTGAACCAGCCTTCAGCAGCCAAATGACAAGAGGATCTTGAGTGAAAGAGAGGAAAGCCCAGACAGGATAGAGTAAAGGGTTACTGTAAAGAGGATATTCCAACAGGGTAAAAGACTTACTGCACAAACGATACTGCAGCCATTATAGAGCAGAGAGTTAATATACAGAGGATTCTCCAGACAGAGTAAAGAATTGCTGTAAAGAGGATACTCCAAACAGGGTAAAGACTTGCTGCACAGAGAATATTCCTGACAGGGTAACGAGTTACTGCACAGAGGATATTCCACATAGGGTAGAGAAGAGTTACTGTACCAAGGATATTCCATGGACCGTAGAGAGTTTCAGCAGGTTTGGCAGCACCTGTAAAAAGAGAAAAGAGCGGACGTTTCGAGTCCAGATGTCAAAGCAGCTTTGACCAAGGGTCATGTGGAGTCGAAACATCAGCTCCTTTCTCTCCTTACAGATGCTGTCAGACTAGCTGAGGTTTTCCAGCATTTTCTCTTTTGATTTCAGATTCCAGCATCCACAGTAATTTGCTTTTATTATTATAGAGCAGAGAGTTACTGTACACGGGATACTCCAGAAAGAAGTCTCACAACACCAGCTTAAAGTCCAACAAGTTTATTTGTAGCAAAAGCCACAAGCTTTTGGAACAGGCTGTCCCTTTGTCAGGTGAGTGGGAGTTCTGATCACAAACGGGGCACAAGGACACAAACTCAATTTACATTAATTATGATTGGAATGTGAGTCTTTACAGCTAATTAAGTCTTAAAGGTACAAACAATGTGAGTGGAGAAAGCATTAAGCACAGGCTAAAAGGATGTGTATTGTTTCCAGACAGGAAAGTTAGTGAGATTTTGCAAGAGATAGCCAAGTTCCGCACACATGAGGACAGCCTCAACCGGGTTCATGTCACACTATCTGTAACCCCCACAACTTGCCTGGACTTGCAAAATCTCACCAACTTTCCTGTCTGGAAACAATACACATCTCTTCAACCTGTGCTTAAAGCTCTCTCCACTCACATTGTATGTACCTTTAAGACTTGATTAGCTGTAAAGACTCACATTCCAATCATTATTCATGTAAATTGAGTTTGTGTCTTTGTGCCCTGTTTGTGATCAGAACTCCCAGCCACCCGACAAAGGGTCAGCCTGTTCCGAAAGCTTGTGGCATTTGCTATAAATAAACCTGTTGGACTTTAAGCTGGTGTTGTGAAACTTCTTTCTGTTTTTACCCCAGTCCAACGCCGGCATCTCCACATCACAGGATACTCCAGACAGGGTAAAGCAGAGAGTTACTGTACAAAGAACAAAAAACATCCCAGCACGGGAAACAGGCCCTTTGGCCCAACGAGCCTGCGCCGCCACATCCTCCTACACCTACCCTGCCATGTGTGTATGTGAGTGGAACCCCTAATGTAGCCAGATTCAGGGGAGAATAGTGTCAATTTGGTAAACCAATCAGCCTAAGAGCACATCTTTGGGGTGTGGGAGGAAACCGGAGCGCCCGGAGGAAACCCACGCAACCACAGGGAGAATGCGCAAACTCCCACAGACACAGGCCCAAATCCATGTATCTGCACAGCCAGCAGTGATAGTCACTGAGCTGTTGTGGTGCCCATCTGCTGGTCCAGGATTAAGCACACACACGGGCACGCAGTACTAGGCCACTCTCGGAACCTCCAAGAGCAGCCCACGCACGACCCACCGTGTGCATGCCCCTCGTTTGACAACAAGATGGACCGACACCTGTGGAATAAAAAGACAAAACATTAACATGTAATACTACATTTCCGGTGTCGTCCCGAGGCTCTGACCCTTTTTAATACCGTCTACTATAACCCTCCTTCCCTGTTTCGCTCATGTGTCTATCTAAGTAAACCTTAAACAAGTCCAACGTGCCTGCCTCCACCACCTTACTTGGTAGCGCGTTCCATACCCCCACGACCCTCTGCGTGAAAAACCTTCCTCTCACATCCAAATTATACTTCTCCCCCCTCACCCTTAGATCATAACCTCTCGTAATTGTCCCCAATCTAGGGAAAAGCCTACCACTGTTGACTCTATCTATTCCCTTCATTATTTTATACACCTCTATCAGATCCCCCCTTAATCTCCGTCTTTCTAAGAAGAGCCCCAGTTTCTCCAACCTTTCCTCGTAACTCAGTCCTTCCATGCCAGGCAACATCCTGGTAAACCTCCTCTGCACCCTCCCCAGGGTCTCCACGTCCTTCCGGTAGTAAGGTGACCAGAACTGGACGCAGTACTCCAAATGCGGTCTAACCAACGTTCTGTACAACTGAAGCATTAGACGGCAGCTCTTATACTCTATACCCCTTCCTATAAAGGTTAGCATTCCATAAGCTTTCTTCACAACCTTCTCCACCTGTGTTGACACCTTCAGAGACTTGTGCACCTGCACTCCCAGGTCCCTCTGAATTTCTATACTCTTAATCGGTCTACCTTTTATCACATAGCTCCTCCCTGCATTATTCCTTCCAAAATGCATCACCTCTCATTTGTCAGGATTAAATTCCATCTGCCATCTATCTGCCCAATGTACCAACCTATCTATATCCTGCTGTGTCACCTGACAGTCCTCCTCAGTATCCGCCAATCCTGCCATCTTGGTGTCATCTGCAAACTTGCTGATCACACCACGTACACCCTGTTCCAAGTTGTTTATATATACTACAAAGAGGAGAGGTCCCAGTACTGAGCCCTGCGGCACACCACTGGTGACTGACCTCCAGCCAGAAAAGGTCCCCTCGACAACTACTCTCTGTCTCCTATTTCCCAGCCAGTTTTTGATCCACCTATCTACCTGTCCTTGTATCCCATGTGCCTTAACCTTTTCTACCAGCCTACCATGAGGGACTTTGTCAAACGCCTTACTGAAATCCACATAGATGACATCAACGGCTCACTCGTTTTTGTCACCTCCTCGAAGAATTCCACCAGATTCGTAAGGCAAGACCTCCCCCGTACACAAGATACTCCAGACAGGATTGGGCTGTTAGACAAGAATGTGACTGGGGCAGTTGTTGAAGCTGCTTTCTGATAAATCTTTAATAATGCTGAGCACACTAACTGTGCAGTTCTTCTTAGCCCAAAATTAAACAGGAATTTAATGCAATTCAACCCACATGCTGTCTGTTAAAACTTCCATCTCAGTAACATCCCCCATCTCCACCTTTGCCTTTCTTGATGGTAAACACTGTCAGTTTGGTAAACCCAATCAGAAGTCATGGTAGCACAGTGGTTAGCACTGTTGCTTCATCACATTAGGGACCCTGGCTTGGGTCATTGTCTGTGTGGAGTTTACACATTCTCCTCGTGTCTGTGTGGGTTTCTTCCGGATGCTCCGGTTTCCTCCCACAGTCTGAAAGACATGCTGGTTAGGTGCATTGACCTGAAAAGGTGTCGGACTGTGGCAACTAGGGGAATTTCACAATAACTTCATTGCGGTGTTAATGTAAACCTTACTTGCAACTAATAAATAAAGTTTCACAGTCTACACTCTTGTAGAGCATAAGTTTTTTTAAAAATAGTAAAATAGAAGATAGAAGTGAAAAACGAAAGAGCGTTCCAGGGTCACTTATCCTCTGATGTTTCCATTTGTTAGGGCAGGACATGTTGATTCAGCCATGCTTAGCTGGCCAGAGTAATCAGATCACACAGTCTGATGCAACTCACCATCCTTCCACATGGTGGCACCAGACACTCATTCAAATGTGTTAAAACATAAAAATCCTTCCTTCCAGGTGTTAGTACATTTTAACAATTCCATGTTGCAGAAAGTAGGGGCGAACTCATGAAAACATCACAAACTACCTACAAGAAAGACCATTCAGCCTATCCCATTACACCTATCCAGAACAACTTCACACTGCCTTCATTGTAGCATCTATTTATTTCTTAACTTATTCTAAAGTGTGTGCCAAAATCACTTTGTCAAGTATTATATTCCAAGTGCTGATCACTTGGTGTGACAGCGACATTCCTGAAAGGTAATATTGTAATAATGTTAGTGAACTAGTAATCCAGGTGTTTGGGTTAATGGTCCAGAAACAAGAATTCAAATCCCACCACAGTAGTTGAGAAGTATCAGTAAACTAAATAAATCTTGTATCACAAAACTAGTATGAGTAATGATCTGATTGTTACAAATGTCCACGGTCCGCCCTTTGCCCGCTCTGATTCCCATGGCAGGTGGAGTGAGAAAATTTGCCCCAGGGTTTGTTTATCTATAAATCACCCTAGCCTGAAAACATTCATTAACCACTAGAGGCCTTGGACATTGGAGGGGATATTTGATATCTACAAGTCAGACACAAAGTTGTTTTGTTAAGGACCAGATAGCATATTCAAGCTTTTACGCTGATTGGATATTATAAGCAAGTAGATGTGCACATGTTGCGATTGGTCATGATGTAAACCCAATCAATAGTTGTGAGTGCATTTGGATAACTTATATACAAGTGCACATCTCTGATTGGTATATGCTGATTACCTGCAATCAAACCTGGAAGTATATCTGTTTGTGTAACTTTGTAACAGTGCTCAGGACTGCACCACCAGCTGGCGTGCTGGAGCTGTCACTGTAGTTTATGAATAAATAGCTGATTTTAAAACTCTAAATTTCTTCCCTACTCACTTGAAGGGAACAAAATCTGTAAGCAGCTAACCACCAGCAGATCCACAACAATATGTATGGTATTAACTACGTGATATGTAGAGTGTTAAAATTTGATACATATGGTGTTTACATTTGATATAAGTGGTGTTAATCTTTGATACGTATGGTGGTAACATTTGATATTTATAGTGTTAATATTTGATGTGTATTGTGTTACCACTTAATAAAGATGCTGCTAAGATTTGTTATACAAGGTGCTAACATTTGTTATATATGGTGTTAACTTTCAATAATTAATCCCTTAATCTGAGTGAGATGATACCACTTTAATCTGCTAAATATTACTGAATCTTTGTAAAATTTTAATTAAATTTCACCCTGTTTATGAAGATGTTAATATTAACCCCAGCCTTTGTTATGTTTCTGTAATTAAAGCTGCCGTGCTTGATAAGGGTGGTGCAGTTGCAGCAAGTTTCTGTATTTATACCGTTGTACACATGTGAAATTGCCTTGTCTTCAGATGGAATTTCTAATTTTAGTTTGCTTCCTATTTTTGAACTCTCTGCTAACCGGTATAAAATTGCTGATGCTGCAATGAAAATGCATGAAGTTATTAGTTACATTATAATTTCAAATTAATATTTCCAATATGCTGATGTGGAGATTTATAATTTAAACGTGCAATGAATACAGATCTTGGGGGCCAGAACAAATTTTTTTTAATGGCATCATAACTTACACGCTGTTTCCGAAGAATCTAAGCAGTCATCTTTAAGCCTGAGTGCAATGCAGCTTATTTTTAATTTAACAAATCTCCTGAGTATGAATGGCTTCCTCTTTCGGTGTTCTGCAAATTGCTCTCATGCTCATATCAACTAATGTGCTAATAAAATGTGCTTCATTGGAATATCACAAAGAAAGATCTGACACTCAGCCAAGTAAGGAGATATTATAGCAGGTGGCAAAAAGCTTTGTCAAAGTGGTAAATTTAAAGGAGTGTTGGAAAAGAGAGGTAAAGAGGAAATCCCAGAGATTAGAGCCCAAGAGACTGAAAGCACAGGCACCATAGAAACCTTACAGTGCAGCAGGAGGCCATTCAGCCCATTAAGTCTGCATCGACCACAATCCCATCCAGGCCCTATCCCATAATCCCACATAGTTACCCTGCTAATCCCCCAGACTCTAGGGTCAACTTAGCACGACCAATGACTCTAACCCACACATCTTTGGACTGTGGGAGGAAACTGGAGCATTCGGAGGAAACCCAAGCAGACACGGGGAGAATGTGTAGACTCCACACAGACAGTGACCCAAGCCAGCAATCGAAACTGGATCCCTGGCGCTGTGAAGCAGCAGTGCTAACCACTGTGCCACCGTGCCGCCCCAACAATTAAAATCAGTGATTCTCCGCAGGCTAGAATTAAATGAGCACCAATATTTTGGATAGTTTTGGAGCTGTTGGAAATTATAGAGATCAGCAGAGGCTTTTAGGGACGGCAACAACGACCACTGTTGCAGCCACTCACACCTCACTGTATATCACTGTATACAAGGTATCTAAGATACCTATGTCAGACACCTATTCATAGTCTGCAGCTTAGCCTTTGACACCATTATTCCCATGAGACTCATCTCCAAACTTCATGGCCTGGTGCTCAGCTCCTCCCTCTGCAACTGGATCCTAGGCTTCCTAACCAACAGACCACAGTCAGTAAGGATAGGCAACAATACCTCCTCCACCATCATCTCAACACTGGTGCTCTGCTAGGCTGTGTCCTGAGCCTCTTACTTTACTTATCATACACCTCTGACTGGATCCTAGACTTCCTAACATGCAGATCGCAGTCAGTAAGGATAGGCAACAACGCCTCCTCCACAATCATCCAGTGCTCCACAAGGCTGTGTCCTCATCCCGTTACTATATTCCTTATATACCACTGATAGTATGGCCAAATTCCCCTCCAACTCAATTTTCAAGTTTGCTGATGTGAGATCCGACCTCCTGTTGTGGGTCGGATCACAAACAATGATGAGACAGTACAGGAAAGAGATAGAGAATCTGGTGAACTGGTGTGACGACAATTATCTCTCCCTCAATGTCAACAAAATGAAGGAGATAGTTATTGACTTTAGGAAGTGTAGTGGAGAACATGTCCCAGTCTACATCAATGGGGATGAAGTAGAAATGGTCGCAAGCTTCAAGTATTTAGGTGTCCAGATCACCAACAACCTGTCCTGGTCCTTCCATGTAGGCGCTACAATTAAGAAAGCCCATCAACACCTCTACTTTCTCAGGAGACTAAGGAAATTTGGCATGTCCGCTACAACTTTCACCAACTTCTACAGATGCACCATAGAAAGCATAGTTTCCAGTTGTATCACAGCTTGCTATGGCTCCTGCTTTGTCAGAGACCACAAGAAATTACAAAGGGTTGTGAATGAAGCCCAGTCCATCACTCAAACCAGCCTCCCAACTACTGACTCTGTCTACACATCCCATTGCCTCGGAAATGCAGTCAGTATAATCAAGGATCCTACAGACGCCGGACATGTTCTCTTCCACCTACTTCCTTCGGGAAAAAGATGCAAAAATCTGCCAACACATACCAAGTGACTCAAGAACAGTTTATATCCTGCTGCTGTCAGATTTTTGAATGGACCTACCTTGCATTAAGTTGGTCTTTCTGTACACTCTAGCTATGACTGTAACACTACATTCTGCACTCTCTCCATTCCTTCTCCATTTCCAGTATGCTTTGTCTGCATAGTGCGCAAGAAACAATACTTTTCACTGTATACTAATATGTGACAATAGTAAAATCAAATCAAATCAAACTAGGAATGGTGATAGAAGTGCCAAGGATATTGGCTTATAGATATGACTTAATGTGAATAATCAAATGTTGTAGATTTGGGCTGGAATTTTTTGCTCCCATACCCCTCCCCAACCAGTGGTGCAGCCAGTGAGCAACTCAAGTTGCCATTTTCTTCAGTAACACCCGGAATATCCCACTGGTGGTCAATGGTGAACTGCCTCTGTTGCCAAAAACCCGCCATGGTGGGACCAGAAAATATGAACCTTGGACTAGAGTTCATTTCTTCTAGCTTGTGACTTGGCTTGAACATAAATGGCTTGGTAACATTCATCTGTGGTAAAGCAAAAGGTATTTTCTTTTAGTCATGGCATTATAGCACTTATTGAAGTATCGGCATGAACCATAATGCATGTAATCTAGCATAGGTTTTGTTCCCTTCTTGCCTGATCTCTATCCATTGCCACTGTTGATTGGCTCCTTTGGAGACTTGATCTGCCTGATCTACAGCAGTGACTGGCCAACCAGCTAGGGATAGATTCCCCATTCCCTCTTCTCTCAATGACCTATTCTGAGGAGAGGTCTATTTGATGGCATCAAAGAAAACACCTGGAAGTGGAGAACGTAGCTTAATAAGTGAGTTAAATAAAGGGTTTCAACCAATTTGTCTTACATGATTTAGGGATTCTTGAAATCTTCTGGAGCTGCACTCATCCAATTAAGTGGAAAGTATTTCATCACATGACTGACTTGGACAGATTTTGGGGAGTCAGGAGGTGAGTTACTCACTACAAAATCCCCAGCCTTTGACTGCTCTTGGAGCCATAGAATTCATATGATTCATCCATCACTATTCAACAGTAATTTGATGGTGGGGTATTTAGTGATGACAAAGCCATCGGACAACAATGCCGGAATTTTGCCGCCTTTCCCACCCGAGGACAATGGAGGATGCCATTTTGCGAGCCATGCCACCCTGCTTCTGGGGCGAGCAAGGCGGTAAAATTCCGACTCAAAAGGCCAGAGGGAAGGGGAGGCGTGGGTGGTTAGCCTCTCTCCTGCTACTGACAGAAATATCTACACATAATTTTAAGCACGTCTGTACTGTGAAGACTAGAAAAGCTTTGGTTTGATTTAATATAATTAAGCCATGCAGTTCGTTTTATTCATTTCATTTCTTGTCCAATAGAGAAGATGGTTGTTGTGCAACTCACTGAAAAAGTTCTCACTTCCTTGTATTTTTGATTAAATTGACATCTGTGTGTGAGTTCTTCAGTAGTTCAAGCATGGGAAACTGGCTGGTGAATGAGGGAGTTTCAATCTTCGTAATTGTAAGTAATCCAAACGTAAAAAGCAATGGTTCCACACTTTTATATGTGGCTTCATTCCTCTTTTACAACTCGTTTTAAATAAAAATTTTAAATATTTTTAAAGCGAGCTGTGCTGTTAAATTTATATTTTGTTATTTTTGTGGCTACAATTTCAGAGAACTGAAATGCTCATGCTTCCAACTGTTTGTTCTTTAAAGAACAAATGATAAAACAAAACACTTGAATCGCACAAAGAAATCCTAAGAAATTGCTCATAGAATTGTTCTATTAGAAAATACAATTTCCTCTCGAATACTTCTTTAGCTAAACAATGAATATTAAGTATTTAGATTCAAGTATTCCCCTTTCTTAGTGCCGGAGACTAGGGGATTTTCACAATCACTTAATTGCAGTGTTAATTAATAAATTTTGTTGCCTTTGCCTTGCCATGGCATTCAATTTGTTTTAGATAAGATGTGTCAAATAACAAACAGAAAATTTGTTATCACTTGAACAAATAGGAAATGTATTTTAATGAAGGTTATTGTTGTATTTATTCACGTTATCAAGGGAACCACAAACTTGTTAAAAAGTGAGTTTGAGAGTTTACTGTTAATTGCATACTTGATACAACAGTTCAATCGTTATTTTACTGAACTCATAATCCAAAATCCTAAAGTCTGGATTAATAAATGAACAGTTCAACATCACCACTGTAGTTTCAGAATGATTTTGATTTGATTTATTAATGTGAATTCAGATTACAAAAATTTGAAAATAAAACACTATATAATGAACTTGAAGCTACCAGTTAAAAACACAACTGGTTCATTAATGTCCTTCTGGGAAAGAACCCTATCGTCCTTTCATATATGATTGACTCTAAGCAACCATCTGAAGTGATCTAGGAAGGCATTCTAGATCAAAGGATGCTATCAAAATCACTGCAAAAAAATAGAAAGAATTGTATTGCAGCAGTACAAGAAGGTGACCCAGTTCAATCATCTCAGGGCAATTAGGGGTGGGCAATAAATGATAGTCTTCCCATTAATGACGCCCACATTTTTTGGGGGGGGTTGAGAGATTATTTTCAAAGTTGTTCTAATTTTTGATTAACACCTCTATCTTACAAGGAAGTCTGGAGAGCTTCATTCAATAAATATTAGAATGTGAAGAGTCAACAGATTTGAAGCATAAGCATGGTGGCACAATGGGTAGCACTGTTGCCTCACAGCTCCAGGGACCAAAGTTTGATTCCTGGCTTGGGTCACTGTCTGTCTGCAGTTTGCACATTTTCCCCGTGTCTGTGTAAGTTTCCTCCCACAGACCAAAGAGGTGCAGGTTAGGTTGATTGGCCATGCTACAGAGCAGAGTTGTATAGGTTAACGGGATAAATATGTGGTGTGATGGGGAGAGGGCCTGGACGTGTTGTCAGTACAGATATGATGGGCTAAATGGCCTCCTTCTGCACTGTAGGGGTTCTATGATGAATTGTTCAAATTGTAATTAATAGCATAAGCAGATGCAGCAAATATGTTTTATTCAAATTGATGTAATTTAGGAAGTGAATTAACGAACTTTTTATTATTTTTACCCTGGTCAAGATTTTGGAAATTTTGCGTAACAGTTAGTGATGAAGTGTGATATTTTATCTTAGTGTGTGCTCTCTAAATGGTGATTTTCCTACTCCTAAAATTGGGTATTAACCCTTAGCTCTCGTTTGCAAAGTTCCTCTATTCTGGTGTTTGTATCTGACTGTGCCTGGAGAGGGCACAAACATGTTAAGATGTGGCAATGGATATTACTGAGCTAAGATTTTCCCTAATAGTTCTTCGCACAAATAAAGAGTCAACCGTCTCCTTAAAAACCTGGTGCTATTGATTCTTGACCAGTTATTATTAATCATAAATGAAGGCTTGGTAATATCAAGATAGATCTTTACTTTTAACTTTTCACATTGATCTTCTACTTCAAGACTTTTTGCAAAATACTGTTAGTCTTTTACATTGTAGGAGTTGGGGTTGTGCTCTGACACATCACTTAACTCCTCACCCCTTGTAACATGGTGCATTTGTATGCGCTAAAAAGGAAGCAACCATGGGCCTCTTTAACAACAGCCAAAGACACCGATCCAAATCTCTCCTGGCCACAATTATTTTCTTTGACAGGTATTGAGAGAATCAAGACATCCTATAATGATATTGCTACTCGATACCACCCTGGAATAAAAAAAAGCCTCATAGCCATACCAACTCCCCTCTATTCCTAGAACATCACCCCAGCAAAGGCTGAGTCATTGATATTTCTAATAACATAAAATCACAACTTTTGGTAACAACCGTTAATATTAGCACTGACCAATTATCATCTGCAGCCCTCACTTTTAACATTTGACACCAGCCATAGTTGTTGTTTAACAGTTTGTAACAGGGTGGTCCTGATTGATGGCCACAATCAAAATGTAGTTTCAGTTAATATTTTGTCCACACGTCTGCCTTATACTGCCATCACTATTTATATCTTGTATCTATCACGTGAATGGGTGGTCTAAGACATGCTCTGTTGAAAGGGTACTTTGACACTTCCATCTGTTGTTGCAGGTAGAATCATAGAATCCCTTCAGTGCAGAAAGAGGCCATTCAGCCATCAAGTGTGTACCAACAACAATCTCACCCAGGGCCTATCCCTGTAACCCCCATGCATTTAGCCTGTTAATTCCCCTGACACTAAGGGACAATTTAGCATGGCCAATCATCCTAATCCACAGATCTTTTGACAGAAACCGAAGCACCTGGAAGAAACCCACACAGGCATGGAGAGAACGTGCAAACTCCACACAGTCACTCAAGGCTGGATTTAAACACAGGTCTCTGGAGCAGTGAGGCAGCTGTGCTTGATTGGAATAATGCGTTGTTCTAACTCCATAGCATGGAATTTTTGTAACTTGTTCAGAAGTTAACCTGACTAACCATCTTGGCCCCCTGTCGTGCAAGGAACGCTGCAGAAAAGGCCATGACCCAGAAGTAGCTAGTTTTCCTAATTCAGCGGTTACAGAATGTAAGAGGAATCTGAAATTGAAGGCTCATTAAAATACTTAAGTGAGTGCCCTGCTTCCTGGAAGCCTCCCAGATTGGATGCCCCTCTCATTTCATCTCTATTAATAACCAATGGCAGGCAGGTTTGAAGTGGGCTGGGCTTGGGGTTTAAGTTTTGGGATTCACCTGACCCAAACTTCCATTTCTCGGGGCTTAAAATGACCCCCATTATACCAGGGTTTGTATTACTCTGTACTGTGCATTGACATAAAGCACTGCTGACATCTTTGTGTCTTTGAAATCAATTCTGACTGACAATAGGAACATTGAATAATTACAGAACAGAAGAAGATCATTCAGCCAGTCACATCCATGCTGGATTGTCAAAAATAATTCAGCTTGTCTCACTCCCAAACTTTTCCCTGTAATCCTGGAATACTGTTTTCTCTTCAGACGCTTAGCCAGCCCCTTTTTGAACACCATGATTGAATCTACTCCTCAGAATACTCTCAAAAATGGCATTGTAAATCAGGAACACTTTCTGAGTAAAAAAAAGTTGTACTTTCTGCAAACACAGTGTATGAGCAATTGTACCACTTCACTCGGTAACGTCATCGTGAGAGACGGAGATCAAACTCTACTCATGCATTGTAATATAAAACACTCGGCAGAGCAAGGACTAACGTGCAACTGAAGTGTGGCAACACCCACAGCATGTAATCACATGGTAAAAGACCAGTCTAGAAGAGCACTTTGTAAGCATTTAGCCTGCATGTAAGACCATACTTAGAACCATAAATAATTAAAGTCTGCTAATAAAGGTTTAAACACACAAGTTCTCACCAAGATCTCATCACTGACACACCAGCACCAAAAGATCAAGAACTCATATTATGACACTTATTCGCCAAACCTGGATGTGATACTTATCCTCAACATTTAGTTTGTCCACTTTTTTAAACAAAATTCAAACTCTCAAGAACTCTAATGAGAGCTGAACTGAAGAAGAAGATTCAATTAGCAACCCTAGAGAATGGATTTTGGAACCAGAAAGGGTTGGAACCAGAACAAAATACAATATCCATTTTCACCTAGGAAATTTCTTTATCTTTCTCTTGGGCACATTATCAGTTCTACTACAGGTACCGAGCCCCAAATCCATTCAGGACCAAATGTGTGCCGGATTTGAGGATTTTATGGATGTTGGATCCTAGGCCTAGCATGAACTTATAATACACAAAATAAAGCACGAGAAGAAAGAGGAAGAGAAGTTTTATTCAAATTGCTATCCAGGGTGCCGGCTTCAAATGTGGCTGGTTTTTGTGTCCTTCTGGATTTAGCGGCATTGGATAAGAAGTGTGCTACCTGTATTTACAAAGCCTGGGAGATCATTCTTCCATACCTGATCCATTTTGCTATTCTCTGCACTGTTTTCTTTTACACACTCTGCAACATACATAGTTTCGTTAGCAATAACCACAGAAATGTGTGGTTTTACTTTCCAATGTTTTAAACTGGGCCATGTTTGCAGTCAAAGCGTCAATGGTTTTCTGCGCAGACAAGTTTACAATGTAGGTGGGTGCTAGTGGCCTGCATTGGCAGGAGACACAGCGCATAAAAGAAGTTCCTCTTCATATCGCCATTAGTTCTTTTGCTATTCACCTCGGATTCTTTCCAACATGGAAACTCTTTTTCTTTAGATATTTTAGGCAGATCCTTCATTACTTTGAGCTTTCTTTTCAAATCTCCTCTCAGCATTGAGCTTGACCTTACTTGCCATTCACACCACGTTCCAGTTGCGGCAAGGGTGGAAAACTTTGGCGGCCAGCCAAATCTCCATTCACTGCAGTGGGATGGGAAAACCCCGCCGGTGTGAACAACGGTAGGTTTCCAGCCATCACCAATCTACCCACGCATCCCACAGCCCTGGAATCATTTTTGTAAGGGTGGATTTTCCAGCTGTTTCTGCCAGCAGGATCACCCAGTCCCACCGACAGCGACTTTTCCCCGCAGCTGCCCTGGTAATTGCAGGTGTAAACAATGGGGAACCCCGTTGACAGTGACAGGACTGGAAAATCCCACCACCAGCCAATGGAGGACTGCCTTCGCTACTGCAAAACATGTCACTGGAGGGGAGGGGGTGGAAGATCCCATCCTGAACTTTTAGTGCCCCCTTGCTAAATCCTTCCTAAAGTGTCATGCCCAGAATTGTATGAAACATTCCAGACAAGACCTAAGCAGTTTAAGAGTCAGAACTTCCTTGTTTTTGTACTCTATGCCTCTTTGTATAATGTTCAGGACTTATATGCATTTTTAAGAACATAAGAACATAAGAAATAGGAGCAGGAGTAGGCCATCTAGCCCTTCGAGCCTGCCCCGCCATTCAATAAGATCATGGCTGATCTGTTGTGGCTCAGTTCCACTTTCCCGCCCTCTCCCCATAACCCTTAATCCCCTCTCTTATCAAGAACCCATCAACCCGCTTCTTAAAAATATTTAGCGAGGCAGCCTCCACCACTTCAACGGGCAGAGAATTCCAGAGATTCACCACCCTTTGAGTGAAGAAGTTCCTCCTCAACTCCGTTCTAAACCGCCTCCCCTTTATCTTGAGGCTGTGCCCCCTAGTCCTACTGTCTTTTTTGAGCGGGAAGAGTCTCTCCACCTCTATCCTATCCATCCCATTCATCATCTTATACGTCTCAATGAGATCTCCCCTCATTCTTCTAAACTCTAACGAGTACAAGCCTAGTTTATTCAGCCTCTCCTCATAGCTCAATCCCCTCAACTCCGGTATCAGCCTAGTAAACCTCCTCTGCACTCCCTCCAGGGCCAAAATATCCTTGCGCAGGTGCGGCGCCCAAAACTGCACACAGTACTCCAGCTGCGGCCTCACCAATGCCCTATACAGCCGCAGCAAGACCTCCCTACTTTTATATTCAATCCCCCTCGCTATGAAGGCCAGCATCCCATTCGCCTTCCTGACCACCTGCTGCACCTGCAAGCTGGGTTTTTGCGACTCATGCACAAGGACCCCGAGGTCCCTCTGCACCGTCGCCTGCTGCAGTTTTTCGCCACGTAAGTAATAGTCCTTCCTACCATTCTTCCTACCAAAGTGGACCACCTCACACTTGCCAACATTAAATTCCATTTGCCATTTCCTGGCCCATTCGCCCAGCCTATCTAGATCCTTCTGCAGACTCTCCACACCCTCCGCACAATTTGCCTTTCCCCCAATCTTGGTGTCATCAGCAAATTTCGACACCCTGCACTCGGTTCCCTCCTCCAGATCATCTATATAAACCACTCTCTCAGCCTGCCCTGCCACCTCGAAAATTTGTACATGCTTATCTCTACGTCTCTCTATCCCTACACCACTTTCAGAATTATACCCTTTCATTTAGATGCCTCTCCTTATCCTTCCTACTGAAAAGCATCACTTCATGCTTCTCTGCATTAAATTTCATTTGTCATTTATCTGAAAATTCCACCAGCTTGCCTCTACTACTATATTCTGCATGATACTTTGGTGTCATCTGAACGTTTCGAAATTGTGGCTTGTACGCCCAAGTCAATGTTGTTAATTTACATTAAAAAAAATGGTTCCAGTATCGACCCTGGGGAATCCCTTATACACCTTCTTCCAATACAAAATCAACAAGTCAGTACCACTCTCCGGTTCCTTTCAATCCAGCTTCATACACATACTGCCACTATCCCTTTTACTGCATAGGTTTCAAATTTATTGGCAAGCCAATGTGTGGCACTGCATCAAAAACCTATTGCATACTCATGTACAGGGGCCAGAATTCTCCCATCTCACATGCCAAGCTATCGCTGCCACCGAAAATGGAGAATTTGGTGCTTAGCCAAATTTCCATTCACTGGAACAGGATTGGAGAATCCAAGCCACGAGCAAGGTTGGAGAATCCGGTCCAGGGCTTCTTTTGCGTGGTCCTCATTAACTTCCTCTTTTACCTAACTGAAAACCTCAATCAAATTAGTTAAACATGATTTGCCTTTAATAAATCCATGCTGGCTTTCCCTAATTAATCCACATCTACCCATGTAAGTGTTAATTTTGTTCTGGATTATAATTTCTAGAGGTTTTCTGACCACCAAGTTTAAACTAACTGACTGACATGTAGTTGCCAGATTTATCTTTACACCCTTTTTTGAGCAAGGTTGTAATGTTTGCAATTCTCCAATCCTCTGGCACTACCTGTACAACAAAAGCGGATTAGGAGGCTATGATCAACAGGGCCTCAGCAATTTATAGAACATAGAACATAGAACACTACAGCACAAACAGGCCCTTCGGCCCACAAGTTGCGCCGACCACATCACCTACCAACCTACAGACCTATCTATAACCCTCAATCTCATTAAACCCCATATACTCATCCAGAAGTCTTTTAAAAGACCCCAGCGAGTTCGCCTCCACCACCACTGACGGCAGCCGATTCCATTCACTCACCACCCTCTGAGTGAAAAACTTACCCCTAACATCACTTCTGAACCTCCCTCCCCGCACCTTAAATCTGTGTCCTCTCGTAGCGACCATTTCAAACCGGGGAAATAGCCTCTGAGAGTCCACCCTATCTATTCCTCTCAACATTTTGTAAACTTCTATCAGGTCGCCTCTCAACCTTCGTCTCTCCAGGGAAAAGAGTCCCAGCTCCCTCAACCTAACTTCATAAAGCATGCCTCCCAGTCCAGGCAACATCCTTGTAAATCTCCTCTGCACCCTTTCAATAGCTTCTACATCTTTCCTATAGTGAGGCGACCAGAACTGCGCACAATACTCCAAATGAGGCCTGACAAGGGTCTTATAAAGTTCCAGCATTACCTCCCGACTCCTAAACTCAATCCCTCGATTAATGAAGGCCAGTACACCATACGCCTTCTTGACCACCTCCTCCACCTGCGAGGCCGATTTAAGAGTCCTGTGGACCCGGACCCCAAGATCCTTCTGCTCCTCAACACTACTCAGACTTCTGCCCTTAATAGTGTACTCGTTCATCCCGTTGGTTCTGCCAAAATGGACGACAACACATTTATCCGCGTTGAAGTCCATCTGCCACTTCTCCGCCCAGTCCTGCATCCTATCTATGTCCTGCTGCAACTTTTGCCATCCTTCCAGATCATCCACAACACCACCGACCTTCGTGTCATCAGCGAACTTACTTACCCATCCCTCCACTTCCTCATCCAGGTCATTTATGAAAATGACAAACAACAAGGGTCCCAGAACAGATCCTTGAGGCACTCCGCTGGTGACTGACCTCCATTCAGAAAAAGCCCCATCCACAACCACTCTCTGCCTTCTGCAGGCAAGCCAGTTCTGGATCCACAAGGCCAAAGGCCCTTGGATCCCATGCCCTCTCACCTTCTCAAGAAGTCTTGCATGGGGGACCTTATCAAACGCCTTGCTGAAGTCCATGTACACTACGTCCACGGCACTTCCTTCGTCAATGTGTTCAGTCACATTATCGAAGAACTCAACTAGGCTTGTAAGGCACGACCTGCCCTTGACAAATCCATGCTGACTATTCCTGATCATGTCAAACCTCTCCAAATGTTCGTAAATCTTGTCCCTCAGAAGCCTCTCCATCAGCTTACCAACCACTGAGGTCAGACTCACCGGTCGGTAATTTCCCGGGCTATCTCTGTTCCCTTTCTTAAAAATAGGAACTACATCCGCAATCCTCCAATCCTCTGGAACCTCTCCCGTCTCCATTGACGACGCAAAGATCATCGCCAGGGGCTCTGCAATCTCTTCCCTCGCCTCCCACAGTATCCTGGGGTACATCCCATCTGGTCCCGGCGACTTATCTACCTTGATAGAATTCAGAAGTTCCAACACATCCTCCTCCTTAATATTCACGTACTCAATCCTTTCCATCTGCTGCAAATCCATAACAAAATCTCCCAGATCGGCTTCCACTGTGAATACTGAGGCGAAGTACTCGTTAAGCACCTCCGCCATTTCTTCTGGTTCCACACAAACCTTTCCCCCCTCACCTTTTATCGGTCCTATCCCTTCTCTTCTTATCCTTTTACCTTTCACATATTTATAGAAGGCCTTGGGATTCTCCTTAATCTTACTCGCCAAGGTCTTCTCATGACCCCTTCTGGCTCTCCTAATTTCCCTTTTAAGTTCCCTCCTACAGTCCTTATACTCCTCAAGATCTTTAACATCTCCTAATTCCCTGAACCTCTTGTACACCTTCCTTTTCTTCCTGACTAGGTTCAACACATCCTTTGTGCACCACGGTTCCCTCGACCCACCAAAACCCCCTCGTCTCATCGGAACGTTGTCATTCAGAGCTCCAGACACACATTCCTTGAATATCTGCCACCTTCCTTCGGTACTTTTCCCTAAGAACGCCTCCTTCCAGTTTATTTGTCCAAGTAACTTCCTGACTTCTTCGTATCTCCCCTTACCCCAGACAAACACCTTCCTAGCCTGCCTGATCCTATCTCGTTCCAACGCAATTGTGAAGGAGATAGAATTATGGTCACCATATCCAAGATGCTCTCCTACCGAAAGATCCATCACCTGCCCTGGTTCATTCGCCAGTACCAGGTCAAGTACAGCCTCTCCCCTCGTAGGCTTGTCCACATACTGCGTCAGGAAACCCTCCTGAACACACCTAACAAACTCCTCCCCATCTATACCCCTTACCCTAGGGATATTCCAGTCGATGTTTGGGAAATTGAAGTCTCCCATCACGACAACTCTGTTATTAAAACATCTCTCCAGAATCTGTTTCCCTATTTGCACTTCAACTTCCCTGTCACTATTGGGCGGCCTATAGATTACACCCAGCAAAGTTTTTGACCCTTTGCTGTTCCTAACTTCCACCCACAGAGATTCTGTAGACAATCCCTCCACGACATCCTCTTTCTCTGTAGCCATGACACTATCCCTGATCAACAGTGCCACGCCACCACCCCTTCTGCCACCCTCCCTGTCCTTCCTGAAGCACCTGAAGCCTGGCACCTGAAGTACCCAGTCCTGTCCCTGAGACATCCAAGTCTCCGTAATGGCCACCACATCACAATCCCAAACAGCTATCCACGCCCTAAGCTCATCTACCTTATTCACTATACTCCTTGCATTAAAATATATACACTTCAGCCCATTTCTTCCCTTAATTCTAAAGTTTATTTATTAGTCATAAGGAAGGCTTACATTAACATTGCAATGACACCGCCACAGTCTGGCACCTGTCCAGGTCAATGCATCTAACCAGCACGTCTTTCAGAATGTGGGAGGAAACCAGAGCACCCAAGGAAACCCATGCAGACACAAGGAGAATGTGCAAACTCCACACAGACAGTGACCCAAGGCAGGAATCGAACTCCAGTCCCTGGCGCTGTGGGACACCACTGTGCCACCTTGTCACCTGATAATTCCCACAGTAACCTTGGATGCACCCATTCAGTCCTAGTGACTTCATAATTTTATGTACAGTTAGTTTTTCTTAAATCACTTCTTTATCAATTTTAATCCATTAATGCCTCAACTATCTCCACTTTCACTAACCTGACTTTTCTTATTTTCTCTCTTTGCCACTCTTCCATTTTCTATCTCACCTGTTCTCTAACTTTCCACGTTTAGCCTGATTCTTGCTTTGCATTATAAAGTTGACATCTGTCACATGTAGCTTTTTCCTACTTCACACTCTCTATCTCATTTTTTTATGTGGCACTGGTTTTGTTTGCACTACCTTTCCCCCTTGTGCAAATGAATCTCGACTGCACCCAAGCCATCTCTTCTTTATAGGCAGCCCATTGTTACATTACAGTTTTCCCTGCTAATCTTTTATTCAAGTTTACCTGGAGCAGATCTGTTCTCACTCCACTGAAATCAGTCCTCCTCCAATTAGAATCATACAATGCCTACAGCGCAGAAGGAGGCTACACAGCCCCTTGAGTCTGCACTGACTATCCAACAGAGCATTTTACCCAGGGCATAGCCCGTAACCCCACATATTTACCCCACTACTCTACACACTTTTGTGACACTAAGGAGTAATTTACTGCGTCCAATCCACCTAACTTGCACATCTTAGGACTGTGGGAGGAAACTGGAGCACCTGGAATAAACCCACACACACACAGGGAGAATGCGCAAACTCGACACAGATAGTCATCCAAGGCTGGAATTGAACCCAGAACCCGGGCGTTGTGAAGCAGCGGTGCTAACCATTGTGCCACTGTGTCACCCTCATTTAAAGGAGTAAAAGTAAACTATTTTACTCAAATTTCTTCATTTCCTTTTCTGCAGCTGACATTGGGAATGATCTTACCAGCTGTTCACACCACACTCCCACTACAGCAAGGTTGGAGAATTTAGCGGCCAGCCAAATCTCCATTTACTACAGCGGGATAGGAAAATCCCACCGGAGTGGATGGCCCTAACATTCCGGCCATTATGTTTGAATGTTTAGGTAAAAGTGTAGGGTGGCATTTAATCCAGGCCAGTAATTGAAATTTTTCAGTTTTTTTCTTGCCTGATTGCTATGTTATATACATCATAACTGATGTAGTTCAATCTACTTAATACTAATTACTCATCCTGGATGTACACTATAAAGATATTGAAAAAGTATTGTACTTTGGGGGAACCTATTGTATTTGTTCTAGCTTATATGTGTCTTACTTCTCAGTAAACTTCATTCATACTTTTCATCCTGAACTATATGATTTGCCAACATGGTGTATCCAATTAGTTGAAAGGATCAAGTATGCATGATGGTATCGCTCCTACTTCCGGTGATAAAATGATATAATGCTTGCTGATAGACTTGCTATCCTTACTACTTTGTCATCGTGCATCTTTTAGTTGCTGCCTACAGCTGTCTGGGTCCTCACTTCTAGACTTCTCTTCCTAATCCTTACTACTTCGTACATGAAGTCAAGTCTTGGTACATGAGAAACATTACTTTGTGTTTGGAAGCAACCTAAACTGCTGAGAAAATGTTTGGAAAAGTTTAAGTACGAGGACAAGTTGCATAGGCAGATGTATCGAAGCCTAAATGATGATCTAATTGACCTGTTTAAGGTGATCAAGGCATTGCTAGGGTAGATAGAGAGAAAGTAGCTCCTCTCATAGAGAACCAAAACAAGAGGATAATTTGAGCTAGGTCTTTCAGCAGAGATGCCCAGAAAGGATGGTGGAAATCTGAAACTCTTGCAGAGAGGTAAACTGAAAAATTCAAAATTGAAATTGAAAGGTTTTTATTTGGCCGAAGTGTAAGGGATATTGGAGCCAAACTGAAGTTCAGATGCCTTTAAGCTATGATCTCACTGAATGGCTAAATGACCTTCTCCTGCATTTCTAAAATACCCTTGGAATGTCAAGATCATAGCATGCCTTACCAAGCTGTGGATAAAATATATGGCTACATTTCAATCCAGGAATTATCCAGTTTAGAAAATTCATAGAATCATAGAAACCCTACAGTTCAAAGGAGGCCACTTGACCCATTGAGTCTGCATCAACCCTCTGACAGAGTTTCTTACCCAGGCCCTCTCCCCTGCCCTATCCTTGTAATCCTGCACATTTAGCATGGCCCATCCATCTAACCTACACATCTGGGGACACTAAGAAGCAATTTAGCATGGCTAATCCATCTAGCCTGCACATCATTGGACTTTATTTGGTAATTCTCAGTAGTTATTACATTGGGGTGCTCTTGTGTTTTATTTTTGCACACTTTGAATGGTTTTTAAAAAAGAAATTGCTCGCAGTATCAAAATCTGGGCACAATATCACCCACCTTAACCCTACACATGACAAGGATTTTCTAACTTTTAAAGGTGTTTTCCTTTAGTTCATTACTACATACCTTGTTACTTTTGTTTTGGTTCTGATATTTGATGTTTAGCATCTTGGAGTTTTTTTTTGTCAAGTGTTGAATTAGAAAAGCCCTACAATGAAAGTTGTTTCTTTCTCATTAATGAGGTGTCATTTTGAATCCAATAGTTTAAAGGTGTTTCTGTTCTTTTTAATAAATTCAGAAATCTAGGTTAGAACCTAAGGACACACCACAAGTAAAAAGACAGGAGATAAGTCCAGGGAAATCAGAGTGGCACGATGGCACAATGGTTAGCGCTGCTGCCTCACAGCGCCGGGACCTGGGTTTGATTCTGGCCTCAGGTCACTGTTTGTGCTAAGTCTGCACATTCTCACTGTGTCTGCGTGGGTTTCCTCTGGGTGCTCTGGTTTCCTCCCACAGTCTGAAAGATGTGCTGGTTAGGTGGATTGGCCACGCTAAATTCTCCCTCAGTGTACCCGAACAGATGTCAGGAGTGTGACGAATAGGGGATTTTCACAGTAACTTCATTGCAGTGTTCATGTAAGCTTACTTGTGATACTAATGAATAAGCTTATTCCTGAAGGTCGAATGAAACAGGAAAAACTGCTGGGGAGGTGGAGGGAAGTGGAAAGCAATCAATTAGATTTAGAGACGGTGGAATGGGCTAGGATTCTCACATAATGGGGCAACTGTTTCTCTGTTCCACATGCAGGTATCATAGCCTGGACCGCATGTTCTGAAGAAAATTGAGTTAGGAGGATTTCACAAGAATGTAACACAACCCAAATTACTTTTCCTTCATTCATTTAAACAGCAGGGAAGCTGACCAAGATGTATGACCTTCCTTGTCTAATCTTACACTTCCAGAGGAACAAACAAAATGGAACTAGAGAAATCGAAGTTAAGCCACAAAAGACTCAAGAATGTTTTTTTTCTCAGTCCTGTGCAACACGATTCCTTACCATGCTCATTTTTCTCTCTTTTTATAGCTGGTGTGGCTTGGAATAAATGCATTTCTCTTTGTGCATTACTTTTTCGTGTATGAAGATGGACCGAAGTTTTATTACACACGGGAGCTTCTTGGAGTGAGTTTGCATACCTTTAGCCACCATCATTTAGATGGCAGTTCCCTTACTGCAGAAGCACAGCTGCTCACATTTGTTTCATTTTATTTAATGTAGTCTGCACTGGCTTGGGCTCGAGCACCCGCTGCATGTTTGAACTTTAACTGCATGCTGATCCTTCTACCAGTGTGCCGAAATCTGCTGTCATTCCTGAGAGGATCATGTGGGGTAAGTGTTAAAAAATCTACATGATTGCATAAAAATGTGTGCATATTTATCTCTTTTTAACATTTATTAACCACGCAGATCCCCCCTAACACACCCTCACCTCTCTGCCTTTAAATTGCTTGCAACATCTCTCTTGAGAAAGTGGGCAGGCGATGGGTATTGATGTGCAGGTTAGGTTGGTTGACCATGCTAAATAGATCCAAGGGTCAGAGGGTTTAACAGGATAATTTAGGATTACAGAAATAGAGCCTGGGCGGGTTTGGGTTCGGTATAGATTCAATGGGCTGAATAGCGTCCTTCTGTACTATGTATTCCTCCAAATGTTAGTGTTCGTACAGGCAGTGGGATAGACTGACAGAAGCTCCACAGGATTTCCTACCTGGCTTTCAGTTTCAGTGCTTGGTGCATCATTCAATGGAAATTTGGAAATCCCATTTAAAATCCCACAGTACCAGTGAAGCCACAACACGTAAGAATAAAATGACATAGAAGCACTACAGTACAGAAAGAGGGCATTCGGCCCATCGCATCTGCACCGACCACAAACCCGCCCAGGCACTACCCCCATATCCCTACATATTCCCTCTACTATTCCCTCTAAACTATGCATCTCAGGACGCTAAGGGCAATTTTAGCATGGTCAATCAACCTAACTTGCACATCTTTAGACTGTGAGAGGAAACCGGAGCACCCGGAGGAAACCCACACAGACACGAGGAGAATGTGCAAACTCCATACAGATGGTGACCCAAGCTGGGAATCAAACCCAGGTTCCTGGAGCTGTGAAGCAGCAGGGCTAACCACTGTGCTACCGTGCTGACCACAAAGGTGCTTCGCCATACTGCTGATATGGAATTATTTCTGGTTCCAATACTTGATCTTTTTTGTTCATTAGTAGAAATGATGGCCAAGTGTATTATCAATAGATGATTCCTTCAGAGAACTCAGTTAATGTTCTGGGGACCTGGCTTCGAATCTCGCCATGGCAGATTCAAATAAAATATCTGGAATTAGGAATTTACAGATGACCGTGAAACCATTGATGATTGTTAGAAAAACCCATCTGGTTCACTAATGTCCTTTATGAAAGGAATCCTGCTCTCCTTACCTGATCTAGCCTACATATGGTTCCAGAGCCACAGCAATGTGTTGACTCTCAACTGCCCTCCAAGGGATGGGCAATGTATTTATTCAAAATATTTATTCATTCATGGGATGTGGGCATCCCATGTGGCTAGCATTTATTGCCTGAACCTAATTGCCCTTGAATTGGTGATGATGAGCTGCCTGAACTGAACCACTACACAGTTCATGTGATGTAGATACACCCACAATGCTGGTGGGAGGGAATTCCAGGATTTTGATCCAGCAACAGCAAAGGAACGATGATGCATTTCCAAATTTGGGTGGTGATTGGCTTGGGTTGGAACCTGCAAGCAGTGGTGTTCCCAGGTCTCTATTACTTGAAATTCAATAGCCAACTACTGTACCTCAAGAAAGAAATAGTTTATCTCCTTTTTTCTCACCTATTAAAGACACTGACTGGTGTTGAAGGATAATTCCATGTGCCCTCCAATATCTCACCCTTTTAAAGGGCAGGATATTTGGGAGGTTAAAATTTAAAGTTAGAAGTTGAAGTTGTTTTAATAAGAAACTAGGTAGTTACCTGAAATAGGTGGATATTAAAAGGGAATTAGGGGTGTAAATAAGAGGAGGATTAGACCAGAGAAAAATGTGAATGCAGACTTACTGAGATGGCTTGTTTCTGTGCTGCAATGTTTTAAATTGTGTGCCTTTTATTCACTAACTTGGTGGGAATCCCAGAAGCAGATTTACCAGGCTGATTCCTGGGATGGCAATTGTGTCATATGAGGCAAAACTAAGTCAGTCAGGAATATATTAATTGGAGTTTAGAAAAATGAGAGGGGATCTCATAAAAAATTATAAAATTCTAACAGGATTCGATAGAGTAGATTCAGAAAGAATGTTCCCAATGGTGCGGGGAGTCCAGAACCAGTGGTCACAGTTTGAGAATAATGGGAAAACCATTTAGAACTGAGGTGAGGAGTAATTTTTTCACCCAGATAGTGATGAATCTGTGGAATTCACTACCCACCCCAGGCTCTACTTCTGTAACCGTAAATTATCCTGTTAAACCCTCTGACCCTAGGGTCTATTTAGCATGGTCAATCAACCTAACCTGCACATCAAAACCCATCACCTGCCCACTTTCTGAAGAGAGATGTTGCGAGCCATTTAAAGGCAGAGAGGTAAGGGTGTGTTGGGGGGATCTGCGTGGTTAATAAATATTAAAAGTGTTGTCTTATTTCAAGAAGAAATTAGATATAGCTCTTGGAGCTAAAGGGGTCAAAGGATACTGAATTTGATGATCAGCCATAATCAAAAAGAATGGTGAAGCAGGCTCAAAGGGCCAAATGGTCTACTCCTGCTTCTAGTTTCTATGTTTCTAGGCAAAACATTTTCAATTATGAGATTATTTGACCTTTGGTAATATGTCTATTTGTACACTAAAAAGATGAAAGAATAAAGGCAACAGCACATGCTCCTTTTAGCTGATAGGATGGTGGTACATGTTGAATTCCACATGCCTTTTGAAAAGAAAAATCTTTGCTAGATTTGCTTGAATAAAAATCTTTGCTAGATCACTGCTTGACGCAAGCAACTCACCAAAGCTCCCTGGACAGCACCTCAAAGGACAGGAGCAGCAATTGTATGGGAACACTACCACTTGCAAGTTCTCCTCCAAACCACACATCATCTTGACTTGGAACTATATCATTGTTCCTTCATTATCACTGGGTCAAAACCCTGGAAGTCCTTTCCTAACAGCACTGTGGGTGTACCTGCACCAACCTGACTGCTGCCATTCCAGAGGCAGATCACTACCACCTTCTCAAGGGCAGTTAGCAAAGGATGAAAAATGCGCACCTAGCCAGTGACATCCACATCCTGTGAATGAATTTTTAAAAAGGATTACTGCAGGTGGCAGTAACACAGGAGAAAGACAGGGGTTCCTTACTGCCTGCCATCCATTTTAATCCCTTGCTCTCAACGTTAGTGCTGAGTGAGGGGGGGGGCGGTTAACATCACAACTGCAGGATTCTCATTATATTACATACCAGGTACTGAGTATGCACGTGCTTGCCTGCATATCATGGCAGAGATAACAATGAGGTTAAGATTATCATTGAAGTAGGAATCAGACAGTAGCTTTGGGTAGTGCATTGGTGCAGTTAAACACAACTGATCAGAATGCTGCTTTCCAAGTTGCCCTTTCATCCACAAACTGCATTGTACCAGTATCTCAGCAAAAGATTCAGTATTGAAATATATGGAATGGCACGAATTTGCTTTACCTACACAGACATGCAATAAACGCACCAGAAAATGTTTAGTTTGTCCATTCAAGAGTTAAGTACATTTTTAATGTGTGATACCCTTGTGGAGTGAACCACATTAAAATGGCTCTCTGCTAACACAAATTCCAGGTTCAACGGCAATTAGGGATGGGCAATAAATGCTCGCCTAGCCAGCGACATCTGTACCCCATGAATGAATAAGAAAGAAACATAATAGGACGCTCAACAAGAATTGGGAACAATTGAGAATTTTTCTCCTAATTATTTGAGCTTGTACATTGTTCTAGGTGATGCTGATATCAGCAGTAGATCAGTTTAAACATACACCTGTATACTTGATACAGTCTTTTATTGTAACATCTGTTTTAATTCCAAGTGCTGCAGAAGAACTCTCAGAAGACAATTGGATAGCAACATCTCCTTCCATAAGCTGGTAGCTTATATGATTGCCCTGCACACAGGTAAATTAGAAAGTTCTAACTATTAGTTCTCACTATTATAGTGAGTTTTGTTTCTTCCTGAATTCAAGCCAAGAAATCAGATGAAGTAAGCTGCAATATTTAAATGGGTTTTTTTGGGGATCAATAGTAAAACAGAGTGTTCATAATCAGAAAGTTTCAGACTTACTCAATCAGCTTTGGAAGGAGCTAATCAAATTCTTTACCACAAAAGGAACTTCAAATCTTCCCCTCTTTGGAAACCACCTCAGCCTTGTGTAAGTAATGCAGGTGTCTGTAATTACATCCTGTGTTAATGCTCAAGCATAGATGACGTGTTGTCTGCACTAAACACAAAGATAACCACAATTGTAAAATAGCAACATTGACATTTCTAAGTTTATGAGGCTTCATCCTGATTTTTGAATTAATTTTGGAGGGACACTGATCAGATTTGATCTGAAATCAGAAGGTGCCCCTATATGCCACGCTGAGGAATTGACCTCACTATGAATGCAAATAATCGAACCAGTCAGCTGAGACACACAAGTGCGCAGCTAGACATCAGTCAAGCAATGAAAGGAGGAGAAACTGACTTCCCGTCTGATGAAACTCATCACCTGAAATATGGGCCTTGATGTTGGCCACTTCAAGCTGGGCAGGAGTGGGAGGGTGGAAGGTATAAAAGAGTTAGACTCAGGGAACATGACCTCCACTTACAGTTCCCACATCCACATTCTTTTTTTACAGCATATTGGCATATTTAAATTGGTTTCCACAGTTTAAAATTAACTGTTACTGCACAGACAGTGAGAGAGACTCAAGGGCTGCTGGCTCCACACAATAAATAGAAGGAAGAACACAGTGCAGCCAGAATGGTGAAATAGTCACTGTAGTGGTATGGGGAGTCCGGTGCATAAAGGGTTAATTTGGGACTAGGTGCTGCACCTTCCACACAGTGATGTACAAAGATGCATGATCCAGACCCAAGGTCAGTTTAGACATGGGCATGAATGGTAAAGAACATCCTGGCTCCCAGCATCAGATTATGGGAGTACCCCAAAGGTGTGCTGGGAAATCCCTCTTGGAGGTTCCCAGGTAAGGCTTTACCCAGCAATTGTCCAGAAGTGATATCTTCTTGACTGGACCTGACAAGTTTCAAGCCAGAATTACAAAAAGCAAAAGCCGAATGCATGAAATGGAAAGTTGAATAAGGGAAAAAGTATCCAAAGGTTAAAAAAAGGGCAGGAGAAAGGATTCGATGATGAGGAACTGTCAATAAACATACTGGCTATTGCTGGTACAACAAACTGTTACTGGGTCACTCCCTTATTGGACAGACAGTTGTGAAAATGGAGGCAGACACTGGAAAAGCAGGTTCATTAATATCACAAACTGTTTATCAAGAAAAGCTTCACCATATTACCTTGAAACCCTTGAAAGTAGTGTTTAAAAACCTATACTGGAGAAGTAGTTCTATTGAGGGGCTGTATTGATGTACAGTTTGTAGACTTATCCTTGCATATCGTTAAAGGAAACTATCCAGCACTAATGGGAAGAACCTGATGGAAAAGGTCAGATTAAATTGGTCAGAGGTAAGTCTCATGACAGATTCTGAAGAAAATCTAACAAAAAGTCCAAAGGAACAGAGAATAGCAGCTGCTGAAAAAGCTTTGAAAGAAGCTGTGGCCAAGGCTCAGGCTAGAAGTGCTGGGACCAAGATGATGAAGGCTCAGCATAGGGCAACAAATATGTTTCAGGATTGAGAAACAAAGGATGAAGTGTTTATGAAAGATGCTTTGACAGAAGTGAAGGTCAGAAGTACACTGGAAAATACAGTGAGGATTGTCGGAATGCGTTTACATGTTCCCTTTGTAAATTCCAAGCCACGGAGGAACAAGAAGTTGAGGCACATCAGAAATCTTATCACAAAGAAACCTTGGAGTTCATTGGAAAGAACATATTGCTTGGAAAAAGAGTTGTTAACTTCCTTCATGCATCAGTGATCAATAAGAATAAGAAGATTGCTGATCATAAACAAAGGCAACAACAGGAGCAAAAGCAGCCAACAAAGAAAGCCATGAAGGATGTTTGGATGGGAGTTGCTCCAGATGAACATATGAAAAGAGTTGGAACTGCTCAGAGTGCGGTCCGCAACACTAATATTCCTTTCCTATTTCACTCTGTACAGCAGCATCTGAAGTCCAATGAACATACCCACAGCAGGAAGGATTATTATGACCTGGTCTGGCTCAACAACCCCATCGTAAAGGCTTAATTTGAAATGTTCTTGAAGGGTGAGAACCCTTTTGGAAATGTTCAGGAGCAACAGTTTCAATTGGATAGTTTGGAAGTTGCATTCATGACAAGACCTAGAATATGAAAGTGAATGCAGTGAGAATGCAGCCCCAAGGATCCAACAGAGGCACACCATAATCTGGAGAAGGCACTGCACAAGCTGTGTCACAAGGTTCAGGTAAAGAAGGCCCTGGTAAGCAGCATGGAGGGCCAGCTGTTGGCAACAGGAAAACAGATCGACAACCTAAGGCAAGAACTAAAGAGGCTGGAAGCTGAGCTTGAGCAAAGTCAAAGAGCTCCAACACCTGCAGGACACCAGCTCCGCCTTACTCCAGCTAAGATCAATCCTGGATGTGCCACACTCAGCAGTGCGAATTAAAGAACACAATAGAATGAATTACAAGAAAAGTTCTATTAGGAGTTTAAGTTTATTTGTTAGTGTCATGTGTAGACTTATATTAACACTGCAATGAAGTTACTGTGAAAAACCCCTCGCCGCCAAATTCCAGTATCTGTTCATGTACACTGAGGGAGAATTTAGCATGGCTGATACAACTAACCAGTACATCTTTCAGGCTGTGGGAGGAAACCGGAGCACCCAGAAGAAACCTATGCAGGATGTGCAGACTCCACACAAACAGTGACCCAAGCCAGAATCGAATCTGTGTCTCTGGCTCTGTGAGGCAGCAGTGCTAACCACTGTGCCACAGTGGAAGTAGAGAAGAAGAAGAGACAAGCCTTTGAAATAGCAGCAGAATTAGGTCATATGATGAGAGAATAAGATGAAATGTCGTGTTTTTCATCAGGATCAAGAGGTCCTGGCAAGGAACTATACCTCAACTGAAAAGTGAGGTATGTGCCATCAACATAACACAGGCAGGACCAGTCCCCTACACTGTAAAAACCCAAGATGATGTAATATGGGGATGACATGTGGGTCAAGTTTTGGCAACAAGAACCAATCTGCCAGAGATAGAACTGACTGAGAATCCACATCAAGCTGTGCCAAGAGAAACCTGAACCTTCCTGAGAATCTAACACCACCAGAACTAATTGGGGAAGGCAGTACCTCGGTTGAGGACACTCCGACACCAAGTCAACCTCAGAACGTTATGTTGACTGTGATTAAGACAACCATGGATGACATCCAAACCAAATCAAAACCACCAGAGGTTGCAGTAAACACTAAAAAGTAGATGCCTGAGGTTAACATAGAACATAGAACACTACAGCACAAACAGGCCCTTCGGCCCACAAGTTGCGCCGACCACATCACCTACCAACCTACAGACCTATCTATAACCCTCAATCTCATTAAACCCCATATACTCATCCAGAAGTCTTTTAAAAGACCCCAGCGAGTTCGCCTCCACCACCACTGACGGCAGCCGATTCCATTCACTCACCACCCTCTGAGTGAAAAACTTACCCCTAACATCACTTCTGAACCTCCCTCCCCGCACCTTAAATCTGTGTCCTCTTGTAGCGACCATTTCAAACCGGGGAAATAGCCTCTGAGAGTCCACCCTATCTATTCCTCTCAACATTTTGTAAACTTCTATCAGGTCGCCTCTCAACCTTCGTCTCTCCAGGGAAAAGAGTCCCAGCTCCCTCAACCTAACTTCATAAGGCATGCCTCCCAGTCCAGGCAACATCCTTGTAAATCTCCTCTGCACCCTTTCAATAGCTTCTACATCTTTCCTATAGTGAGGCGACCAGAACTGCGCACAATACTCCAAATGAGGCCTGACAAGGGTCTTATAAAGTTCCAGCATTACCTCCCGACTCCTAAACTCAATCCCTCGATTAATGAAGGCCAGTACACCATACGCCTTCTTGACCACCTCCTCCACCTGCGAGGCCGATTTAAGAGACCTGTGGACCCGGACCCCAAGATCCTTCTGCTCCTCAACACTACTCAGACTTCTGCCCTTAATAGTGTACTCGTTCATCCCGTTGGTTCTGCCAAAATGGACGACAACACATTTATCCGCGTTGAAGTCCATCTGCCACTTCTCCGCCCAGTCCTGCATCCTATCTATGTCCTGCTGCAACTTTTGCCATCCTTCCAGATCATCCACAACACCACCGACCTTCGTGTCATCAGCGAACTTACTTACCCATCCCTCCACTTCCTCATCCAGGTCATTTATGAAAATGACAAACAACAAGGGTCCCAGAACAGATCCTTGAGGCACTCCGCTGGTGACTGACCTCCATTCAGAAAAAGCCCCATCCACAACCACTCTCTGCCTTCTGCAGGCAAGCCAGTTCTGGATCCACAAGGCCAAAGGCCCTTGGATCCCATGCCCTCTCACCTTCTCAAGAAGTCTTGCATGGGGGACCTTATCAAACGCCTTGCTGAAGTCCATGTACACTACGTCCACGGCACTTCCTTCGTCAATGTGTTCAGTCACATTATCGAAGAACTCAACTAGGCTTGTAAGGCACGACCTGCCCTTGACAAATCCATGCTGACTATTCCTGATCATGTCAAACCTCTCCAAATGTTCGTAAATCTTGTCCCTCAGAAGCCTCTCCATCAGCTTACCAACCACTGAGGTCAGACTCACCGGTCGGTAATTTCCCGGGCTATCTCTGTTCCCTTTCTTAAAAATAGGAACTACATCCGCAATCCTCCAATCCTCTGGAACCTCTCCCGTCTCCATTGACGACGCAAAGATCATCGCCAGGGGTTCTGCAATCTCTTCCCTCGCCTCCCACAGTATCCTGGGGTACATCCCATCTGGTCCCGGCGACTTATCTACCTTGATAGAATTCAAAAGTTCCAACACATCCTCCTCCTTAATATTCACGTACTCAATCCTTTCCATCTGCTGCAAATCCATAACAAAATCTCCCAGATCGGCTTCCACCGTGAATACTGAGGCGAAGTACTCGTTAAGCACCTCCGCCATTTCTTCTGGTTCCACACAAACCTTTCCCCCCTCACCTTTTATCGGTCCTATCCCTTCTCTTCTTATCCTTTTACCTTTCACATATTTATAGAAGGCCTTGGGATTCTCCTTAATCTTACTCGCCAAGGTCTTCTCATGACCCCTTCTGGCTCTCCTAATTTCCCTTTTAAGTTCCCTCCTACAGTCCTTATACTCCTCAAGATCTTTAACATCTCCTAATTCCCTGAACCTCTTGTACACCTTCCTTTTCTTCCTGACTAGGTTCAACACATCCTTTGTGCACCACGGTTCCCTCGACCCACCAAAACCCCCTCGTCTCATCGGAACGTTGTCATTCAGAGCTCCAGACACACATTCCTTGAACATCTGCCACCTTCCTTCAGTACTTTTCCCTAAGAACGCCTCCTTCCAGTTTATTTGTCCAAGTAACTTCCTGACTTCTTCGTATCTCCCCTTACCCCAGACAAACACCTTCCTAGCCTGCCTGATCCTATCTCGTTCCAACGCAATTGTGAAGGAGATAGAATTATGGTCACCATATCCAAGATGCTCTCCTACCGAAAGATCCGTCACCTGCCCTGGTTCATTCGCCAGTACCAGGTCAAGTACAGCCTCTCCCCTCGTAGGCTTGTCCACATACTGCGTCAGGAAACCCTCCTGAACACACCTAACAAACTCCTCCCCATCTATACCCCTTACCCTAGGGATATTCCAGTCGATGTTTGGGAAATTGAAGTCTCCCATCACGACAACTCTGTTATTAAAACATCTCTCCAGAATCTGTTTCCCTATTTGCACTTCAACTTCCCTGTCACTATTGGGCGGCCTATAGATTACACCCAGCAAAGTTTTTGACCCTTTGCTGTTCCTAACTTCCACCCACAGAGATTCTGTAGACAATCCCTCCACGACATCCTCTTTCTCTGTAGCCATGACACTATCCCTGATCAACAGTGCCACGCCACCACCCCTTCTGCCACCCTCCCTGTCCTTCCTGAAGCACCTGAAGCCTGGCACCTGAAGTACCCAGTCCTGTCCCTGAGACATCCAAGTCTCCGTAATGGCCACCACATCACAATCCCAAACAGCTATCCACGCCCTAAGCTCATCTACCTTATTCACTATACTCCTTGCATTAAAATATATACACTTCAGCCCCTCAGTCTGGGCATTTCCCATCTCCACCACCTGTCTAACCTCCCTCGCATACTGCCTGCGGTCCTCCCCTACCTGGGAGCGAACCTCCTCCGTCCCAGTTTCCCCAACACAGTTCCCTCCCCCCATCCTTTCTAGTTTAAAGTCCCCCCGGTAGCCTTAGCCAGTCTTCCCGCCAAGATACTAGTCCCCCTGGTATTTAAGTGCCACCCGTCCCTACTATAGAGGTCCCACCTACCCCTAAAGAGGTCCCAGTGATCTAGGAACCGAAATCCCTGCCCTCTACACCAGTCCCTCAGCCACGCATTCACCCTCCACCTCATTTCATTTCTTCCCTCATTCTCCCTTGGCACAGGCAGCAATCCTGAGATTACTACCTTCGCTTTTCTCTTCCTCAGCTGCCTACCCAGTTCCCTATAGTCCTTTTTCACAAGTGCCTCCCTCTTCTTACCTACATCAGTAGTACCTATATGTACTACTACCTCCGGTTCCTCACCCTCCCCTTTCAGGATGTCTGGGACCCGCCCAGAGACATCCTGGATCCCAGCCCCAGGGAGACAAACCACCATCCGCGACTCCCTTCTACGTCCACAAAAACGCCTGTCTGCGCCCCTCACTGTGGAGTCCCCTATTAATACTACCTTTCTGCTTCCCTTTTTGATTTTTTGGCTCACTGGCTCAGCTCCAGAGAGCTGGCCATCGCTTCCTCCCTCAGATGAGCTGTCCCCCCCAGTAGTACTCAGGCCAGAGTACTTATTTTGAAGGGGGACATCCACCGGAGTGCTCCCCATCACCCGTGTTTTCCCCTTCCTAATGGTAACCCAAGTGCCCTCATCCCGTTGCCCTGGTGTGACTACCTGCTGGTAGCTCCTTTCTATAACGTCCTCACTCTCCCTAACTAGCCGAAGGTCCTCGAGCTGCATTTGCAGCTCCTTAACCTGGTTTCGTAGGGCCTGCAACTCCACACACCGAGCACAGGTGTGGATGTCTGGCAGGCCAGGAGCCTCCAAGACCTCCCACATGTTGCATTGGCAACAACATACAGGTCTCACACTCATATTTACCCCTTATAGCAACCCAAAGGAAAAAAGGAAAAAAAAAACTTACAACTTACCTTATCTCTTTGGCCCTGTGAGCCAAAGCACTTACAGCACACACAAATACAAAAGCAGTCTTACCAGCTCTCAGACAGAGCCCCTCTCTCTCTCTCTTTTTTTTTAGGTTAGGGGAGGGGGGAGGGCTGGGATACTCTACCCGTGTAGAGTATCGGGAATCCCCTCCGGTCTAATTTATAGTCGGGTAAAAAAAAACGCGACCCGAGTGCCCCCGCAACTACTTCCGGGGTCAAACCGGGGTCAAACTTAAAAAAAAACAATCAAAAAAAACCCACTAAAAAATAAAGTTAGTTTCTAAAAGAAAAAGTCACTTTTACTCACCCACAGCTCTCCACTCTCAAATCGCAGCCTCTCTTCAATGCTCCCACGGAACAATGAGGCTGGACCCCCGAGGTGAGTAAACTTTTAAAGGTGAAAAAAAAAACGCGACCCGAGTGCCCCCGCAACTACTTTGAACTAGGTTCAGCAACAACCGCTCAGAGAGAGACGACCTCCGGAACATTTGACCTATTGACTGTTGTTTATTAATCATTCATATAGCTAATTTTGATTGCTGTTGTTATGCTGTTATTGGTGTCAGGAACCTTTTGACTTAAAGGAGCAAAAGTGTTGTGTATTCATGTCGTTTCTAATATTTCATCAGTAGCAGCTTTACAGTGGAACAGGGGCAGTTTAAGAGACTGATCATGTGATGTTGTTGCAAACGGGCAATCTATCTTAGCAGCCGGTAGCATTAACATCCTTTCAATAAACCTCTTTGCTTGTTTAAACCTGTGAAGCCTGCAGCCCATCTTTCAAAACCACCACACCAGTAAGACACTGGCTGGGATTTTCCAGCCCTTCATGTTGGCAGGATTTTCCACTCCCACTGATGGATTTCAATGGCTAGCCAACTGGAAAATTCTGGCCACTGGTGGTAGCTACAAGTTTCGAAACTTTTACTGGTAAAATACAATCAAATTAAATGTTACGCAACAAATAAAGAATTCCTCATCAGGCCATGAACAGTCACTCTGGGATTTTGATCCAACCAACAATTGCACCTGTAAGTAAATTCAGAGATAGATCAGCATCCCATATCTAAAAAAGGAAAATTTTTTATATTTCAATACATTAGTTGTTAAGATTCAAGGGCCAGTGTATTGGCACTAGACAAATTTAACATTGCAGTCAGTAATGTCATATTGATCTACTTCCACAAGCAGTTGTAACCATAATTCAAACAATGTTCTGAAAATCATTTAAGGTTAATTATCTTGCCATCACTTGGGATGTACAGGTCACTGGCTGTGTCTCCAAGGTTTGGAAGCATTTGGGCTGAGTTTTGCTTGGATGTTGTTGGGGCTCCAGCTGTTGCTGCCATAGAATGCCAATGGTGCAGAAGGAGACCATTCAACCCATTGAGTCTGCACAACCACAATCCCACCCGGGCCCTATCCCCATAATCCCATACATTTACCCTAGCTGGTCCCCCTGACACTAAGGGGAAATTTAGCATGGCCAATCCACCTAACCCACACATCTTTGGGGTGCAGATGGGCCTCAGGCATCTCCTGTGAGGCAGAGTGATTTTTTACTTCTTCCACCTGCTCCTGGAGCTGGGAGACATGGAAGAAAAGGACAGGAAAAAGAGAGGGAGAGGAGAGATAGTGAGGGGGAAAACAGAGGGAGGGTGAGTGGGGAGAGGGAGAGAAATATAGCATGTTCTGTCGTAAAGCTAATGTATCAGTACACTTCTGCTGTAAATTATAAAAATACCATTAATGCCACTCTAGGAGGCCATTGGGTCAATGCAAGTTTATGTTTCTAAATTGATGCTGCTTTAGTTCCAGGAGAAGGTGTAAGTAATAGTCAAATAAATGAGATTCCCCATTCTGAGAGTGCCACAATTTCATTGTGTTGTTTTATATTCTGAGTCTTCACAGGGCTGCCCCCTCTTCCTCCAGGGTCTCAACTTTCTGGCATAGGAACGTTCTCTCTTCTCTTTGCCTCCTGATCCTCTTATCCTTCTTTTGAAGTGGTGATTGGTTTGAAGTGCAGGCGGGGGTGGTCTAGAGGTGCAGATGGGCCTAAGGCACCTCCTGTGAGCCAGAGGGATTTTCTGCTTCTTCCATCTTCTCCCGGAGCCAGGAGACATGGGAGAAAGGGATGGGAATGGGGGGGAGAGGGGCGATACTGAGGGGGAGAAGGGAGGGATGATGAGTGGGGGGAGGGAGAAAAATACAGCATGTTCTATTGTAAAGCTAATGCATCAGTACACTTTTTCACCATTCCTTGTAGCCAGGCCCTCCAAGAACACCTTCAGCCTCACAACTCCAATCACTTGTCTTTCTTCTCAATTACCGACTTCCTCCCAGCATGCCCAACTGTCCTTACTGCAGGCATCCCAATTTCTGGGGATTGTCACCAAGGATCCCAGACTACAGCTTTGTAGGTTCTTCAGCTGCTTCCAGCCTCACCTACACCCTCCCTAACTCTGTGAATAATGGGGCCATTATTTCTGTCTCCCTCTCCACAGATACTGCTCAGCATCTTGAATGTTTCCAGCACTTCTGTTTCCATTTCAGGTTTCCAATATCTACAACATTAATCTTTTGTTTGACTTCATTGTTCTGTGCCGGATTCCTTCAATTTTTTCAATTGCTACCTTGTGGAATTGAAGGGGACAACTTGAGTCAAACATTACAATTTTAAGGTTAAGATTAAGAATAGCTCAGAGTAAGATTGTGTTAGACTTGTAATACTTGATGATATTTTACAACTGTAACTTTAAGAAAATTATCGACGTGATTTTCCCAGCCCATTGCACTGCTCAGGGTAGCACAGCAGGACGTGAAATGTCAGCGGGAGGCCAAAAACAGGAATGGCAACCAGCGTCTGACCAGTCACAATCTTCCTAGGCCATTTTTTTTGGACTTAATCAGCTTGGCGCTGGGGAAAAGTATGAGGCTGGTTACAATATGGAAATACAGATTTCCATCTCTTTAGTGAGCCCAGAACACAATCATCTCAGGCTTACTAAAGTTTCGGACCCTACAGTTGGAGGTCCTCACCTGCAGGGATTATTTATGATCACCCAGCATTATGGGATCAGGTGTGATGGCCTCACTGGTGGGACCAGAGACCATTGAGACCTCCTGTGAGATTGGGGCTGAGGGGGGGACACCTTGGGGAGCAGTGCAAAGAGGGTGAGGCCTGAAGGGGGCCGAGCCTCATGGGGCAGGGCCAGATGGAGGTAGGGAAGGAGGTGGAGGGGGGGAGGGAAGGGAGAACTGTGCATTAGGGCACTGGGGGCTGATGTGGGGCTGACCATCGGAAGCTGAGTCGGGTCTTCAGGGGGCCTGCCAATCGTGGAGGGAGGGGTTTGGTGCCAGCAGCTGGGAGAGGCGGAAGGCACATGTCAACCGATTTGGGAGATCAGCACATGCACACTGGTTATCTGAGCAGTCTGATACCGGTCTCTCTGGCGGGATTAGGCCCTGCTCCCACTTGCTGATGTAAATCTCCTGAAGGCCTCTCTGATACAGTAAATTCTAGAAATTAATTTCACTAAGCTTGCTCAAAAACCAACAGGAAAAACTCCTGTTTTCCTGCCTGTTTGGTATTTAGCTTTTCTTTGGGAAAATCGCACCCTATTTGTGTAACTTTCAACAAGGAACCAGACTATGCCACATTGACTATTTATCAGATTTTCATTTAAACACTTTTACTAATGGATTGAGAACCATGGCTTTAGCTGACTCCATTGGCCATATATTGCTCATTAGTATTTAAATAATGCACAATCTCTTTGAACAATAGATTAACCCCATTAGTTTTTTTTTACCTACATATTGCAATATTTATGCAAGGTTATGGCAGTCTGTGCATTACTTCCTTCACAGCCATTCACATCGTTGCACATTTATTCAACTTTGAGCGATTTATGGACAGCCAGCTGGGTGAAAATGGACCACTTAATGCTGCTTTGTCTAAAGTGGGAAACAACGGAAGTTATCTGAATCCAATTAGAAGCCCTAACACGGTAAGATTCAATTTTCCATTGATGTTTAATGAAGTTACCAAATGTTACGGACATTCATCATACTGTATAGAAAAGGCCAGTCAGCCAATCAAATCTGCATTAGCACTCTGACTATCTTACCCAGGCCCTCTCCCCCACCCTAAACCCATAACCCCACATATTTACCTCAATAATTCTCCTAATCTACACATCTTTGGACACAGGTGCAATTTAGCATGGCCAATCCACGTAACCTACAGATCTTTGGACTGTGGGAGGAAACTGGAGCACCTGGAGGAAACCCACACAGACACGGGGAGAACATGCAACTCCACACAGACAGTCATCCAACTGGGAATTGAACCCAGGTCCCTGGAGCTGTGAGACAGGAGTGCTAACCACTATGCCACAGTGCCACCCATCATTAGATATTGCATTAGTTGGTAACTTTTAAAGGCAATGTTCACATTTCAACAGATATTTTACGGAAGAGCAATAGAATTTTAATTTTTCCACATACTACTCTTTTTATCATCTCCAGACAATTGTCTTTCTAATGGGAAGATGTGAGTGCGCTGTACAGCTTATCACAAGTTCTATCACGGGTGCAACTCTCAGAAGGCAGTTTTCATTGCTGAGTCTGATTCAGACTTTGGTGCACTTTGTGTCAAAGCGCACTTGGCACTAATTAGATTGACCCACATTCATCGTGCTTAGGACTGTTACAGTTATTTGAAAAAAAGGGATATACATTTGTCTGCACCCAGTTTCCAACCTGAATGTGGTGATGAAGTTACAAAATGCATCTGAACCAAGAGGCTGGGGACCAGCGTATAAATCGGGCTGACAGTACCTGTCACATCTCTGCAGGCAGCGTGACAATTCGATGGAGATCAACAAAGAACAAAGGAAGGTACAGCACAGAAACAGGCCCTTGGGCCCTCAAAGTCTGTGCCAATCATAATGCCGTAACTAGACAGAAACAAAACCTTCTGCCCTTACTCAGACCATAACCCTCTATTCTCTCCCTATTCATGTACATCTGGATGCCTCTTAAATGTTGCTAATGTGCCTGCTTCCACCATCTCCTCTGACAGTGCATTCCAGACACCCACCATTCTCTGCATTAAAACTTTTTTCCGGCACGTCTCCCTTAAACTTTTCCCCTCTCACTTGAACCTGTGCCCCTTGTAATTGACATTTCCACGCTGGTAAAATGTTGGTCCACTGCTTGATTGGCAGCAGTCTGAAAGTAATTCCTGAAGGATGTTTGGGGGCACAGGAAAGGGGGAAATTAAGTAACATTGGGCCATCATGCTACTATAGAGCCAAGAGTGTTTTCCTGACTTTCCTTAGGATGGGTGACAGCGTTTCTTCTACATCACTGACTTCCAGATTTTCTACCTCTTGCTGTTCCACCACTACCTGATCAGGTGGCATAAGGGTTGAAGTGAGGAAATAGTGAGAAAGCAAGAGGTTCATGCTTCCAATATCTGCAGCTTGGAAATCAGAAGAGATTGTGGGATGAGGGGTGTACGGGATGTGAGGAGGAGGCTTTGGTATTAGGGCAACATTCAATCCAGCCTTGTGACTGGCTGCATCTTCAATTATGTCTGCTCAAATGGTGGCGTGCACTGTCTCTGCCAGAGGGTGAGGACATAGAAGCACATCTGTCCTCTTCACCAGTTAAATGTTGCTGTCTATGGTTATGCACAAACCTAAACTGTATTGTTTATACATTTATTGTCTTTTCTTTCTAGAATCCAACTAAAGTGACGTTCACAACCTTGGCTGGGTTGAGTGGGGTTGCAATCACTCTGGCTCTGATACTAATGATAACATCATCAACAGAAATTATTAGGCGATCATACTTTGAAGTCTTCTGGTACACTCACCATCTTTTCGTGATCTTTTTTGCTGGACTTGTGATCCATGGAGCTGGGTATGTTTTGTCCATGGAAACTGTCTTCCACAACAACTGAAGTGCCATGTTCCTTCATTTCAGTAAATGCTTTTCAGATGACACAAATGAAACAACAGCACACCTGGTTAATGCTAAATATTTTCTTGGCAGCAGGTGTGTCCAGTGATTCTATCAGCACAGCTCCATTTACCATGTGATGTGCTAAAAAATGTAACGAATGCTAAATCATGCCCATCATCATTGGTCACAGTTGTACTTTAGACAAACAGGGAGCTAACCAGGTTACAGAGTCTCTTATTCATTAATGAGCTGTTGGCTGATCACCGATCCCTAATTCCCATGAACTGAGTAACTTGCTAGGTCATTTCAGAGAGAATTTAAGATTCAACTGCATTACTGTGGATCTGGAGTCACATATAGGCCAGGCCGGATAGGGATGGCAGATTTCCTTCCCTAAAGGACATTAATAGAGATTTTTATGACAATAGTTTCATAGTTACCATATTTGATTGTTAATTCCAGATCTTTACTATTAGATTAAAATTTCACCATCTGTCATGGCAGGATTTGAACCCAGATTCCCTACTGGATTATTAGTCTAGGGACAATACTACTACGCCACCAGCTCCCCTAATTGATTGTCTAATTGCAATAATGCTTGAAATTAAATTGAATTTCTTCACTCCCAGGGACACTTCTCACCACTGCCAGACTTCCCAAAGTGTTTTACAGCCATGTAGTGCGGTCACTGTTATAATGAAGGAAACATGCAAAAAAATTGTGCACAGCAAATCTCACAAACAGCACCATGTTAATGATCAGATAATTTGCTTTTGTGATTTTGATTGAAGGATAAATATTGATCAGGACATTGGGGACAGCTCCCCTTCTCTTTTTTCAAATAATGCTATGGAATATTTTATATCCATCTGAGCAGACAGATGGACCTTGGTTTAATAACTCATCAGGAGGATAGTACCCCCAGTGACACAGAGTACTACCTTGACTTTGAGCTCAACCTCTGGAATGACTCTAAAACCTAGGACCTCATGACTCAAAGATAAGAGTGCTAGCCACTGAGTCATGAAGAGTCAGTTTCTGGTAGCCATGCTCCAGCAACATATTCACCTAAACTTAGGAAAATAGAACTAGTGAGGGTTCATTGATGGCACTACAATATAGGAGAGATAAATGGATCGTCCAGTTGGTAGAGGAGAGGAATCGGGTTTGGGGAGAGATTCAATGAGCAGTGTATTGAATGGGTGGGTGGGAAGAGATGGATAACTACTTCTGTGCTTGCCTTGGTTTGCGGGGTTGTTGATATACCATGCTGCACTATAAGAAGGAAGTAAAGATTTTCATCTATATAGCACCTTATCACATCTCAATTTTTCACACAAATTACTTTTGAAGTGTATAGGTAAACCCAACCAACTTGTTCACAGCAAATCACCACAAAAAACAGAGTTGAATGACAATGCAACCACTTTGTCCACATTAGTTGACAGATAGATATGAATGAGCACACAAGAGAAATTTCCTTCGCATCAAAAAAGGCCACAGGATCTTTAATATCCAGCTGACAGAGCAGGACGGACTCCAGTTTAACAGATAAAACAGCAGGAGAAGTTTCCCTGCATCTCACTTCCTCATGCTTTGCAGATGTTAGTAATGAAAACAGAAGTGCAAATGAATATCTCCAGGCTGTTTGCACAAGACATACTTCCAGGAGCTGCCTGAATGGCAAGGAAAATTTCTTGCCTTGAAAATTTAAATGCCCGGCAAATAATATTATTATCAAGTCACGTCATTTTGCAAGACATTGCTGAGCAAACATCTAGCCTGAAGATTATACATCTAAACTGGGTAATAAATGTCACGGAGCCACTGCTGATCAGAGGATTTGTAATGATACTGTAAGTTCAGCTAAATACTTATTACTAACAGAGAAAATTCCTTATAGCAATGCAGTATTCCAGCAGTACAGTACCAAAATGTCAGTTTAGATTATCTGCCTAACACCCAAAATGGGACTTGAATCTTTATAGCTTTCTGAACACAATCCAAACTGACAACCGACCTAAAGGTACAAGTTTACTTAACGTATGGCTTGGTCAAAGAAGACAGAGGGTAGCAGTGGAAGGGTGTGTTTCTGAATGGAGGACTGTGACAAGTAGTGTTTCTCAGGGACTGATGCTGGGACCTTTGTTGTTTGTAATATATGCAAATGATTTGAAGGAAAATGTAACTGGATTAATTAGTAAGTTTGCGGATGACACAAAGGTTGATGGATTTGTGGATAGCGATGAGGACCATCAGAAGATATAGCAGGATATAGATCAGTTGGAGACTTGGGCGGATCGATGGCAGATGGAGTTTAATCCAGGCAAATGTGAGGTAATGCATTTTGGAAGGTCTAATACAGATAGGAAATACACAGTAAATGGCAAAACCCTTAGGAGTATTGATAGGCAAAGCGATCTGGGTGTACAATTCAGGTAGAGAAGGTTGTTAAGAAGGTATAAGGCGTACTTGCCTTCATCGGCTAGGGAATTGAGTTTAAAAATTGGCAAGTCATGTTGACACTTTAGAGAACATTAGTGAGGCCACACTTGGAATATAGTGTTCAATTCTGGTCGCCACACTACCAGAAGGATGTGGAGGCTTTGGAGAGGGTACAGAAAAGATTTACCAGGATGTTGCCTGGTATGGAGGGCATTAGCTGTGAGGAAAGATTGGTTTGTTCTTACTGGAGCGACAGAGGTTGAGGGGAGGCCTGACAGAAGTCTACAAGATTATGAGAAGCGTGGACATAATGGATAGTCAGAAGCTTTTTCCCAGGGTGGAAGGGTCAATTACCAGGGAACATAGGTTTAAGGTGCGAGGGGCAAGGTTTAAAGGAGATGTACAAGACAGATTTTTTACACAGAGCGTAGTGGGTGCCTAGAAATCACTGATGGGGAAGGTAGTGAAAACGGATACAGTAGTGGCTTGTAAGGGGCATCTTGACAAGTACATGAATGGAATGGGCATAGAGGAATATGGCCCCCGGAAGGGTAGGGGGTTTTAGTTAAGTCGGGCAACATGGTCAGTGTGGGCTTGGAGGGCCAAAGGGCCTGATCCTGTGCTGTAATTTTCTTTCTTCTTTGTATTTGTTACGTTTAAAAGGAGGAAAAAAATCACTGAAGAATATGAAGGGTCCCATTAATAGTCTTCAGAAATATAGGAGTTAAATACGGCTGCAGACATTTCAGGAATTTGTGGATGCACAGACAGATTAGACCACTTCCTCCTTCACTCTCAACTGCCATATGCCAGACAGACCTGGAGAAAAGCAATCTAAAAATAGATGTCAGGGATCTATGGTATTTAATTTAACTTTTAAAAAAAATGCCTCTTTAAAACATTCTCACAAAGAATGTATTTTTTGTTTCAAATCCACAGGCAAATTGTTCGTGGTCAAACAGAAACCAGCCTGAAGCAGCATAATGCTACCTATTGCAAGCATGAGTATGCAAAATGGGGGACTATCCCACAGTGTCCTCAGCCTGTTTTTTCAGGGAATCCACCAATGGTACGTATGTGTTTGGTTCACTTTTTAATGGTGATACTACTAAGAGGCCAATGTGATCACATTAAACCATTCATACTTCTCTGCCTAAACATCCTGATCCTCTTTATAGACTTGGAAATGGGTGGTGGGACCAATGGCCTTGTACGTCTGCGAGAGATTCGTGCGATTTTGGCGATCATACCAGAAAGTTGTTGTCACAAAAGTAAGCATATATATTCAGCTGATATTGTTGAAAAGTGTGCAACATTACCACAAACTCTTTTTACTGTATAGCCAAAGCTTGCATGTGAAAAGATGGAAAGATGTTAACATTCTTTGAAGTAGCACCTTTGTTTTTAATCACCAGAAATAGATTGAAAGTTGGAAACTGTAGTAGAAAAATTGCTCAGGAGAAAAACTGCAGCCATAGTGCATTGTGTCATAATGCTTTAAAACCTGTGTAATCCCTCATAACCGTCTTCGTGTTGAATATATGAACAAAGCCACGGAGTTCTGGAGAAGTGCCAAATACAATCTTTCTCATGTAAATTGCCAAGGGAAAAGAAGAGAATTATTTTTGGCACATCCCTTGCAACCTTTGCAGTAAGTTTTAGAGTGGAAGCAAAAACAGCAAATGCTGGAAAATCTCAACAGGTCTGATTGCAGCTGTGGAGAGACAATAGAGCCAACAATCCTGACTCAAAACATTGACTTTAATCACTTCCCACAGATGTTTTCTGACCTGAGATTTTCCAGCGTTTTCTGTTTTTGTTTAGATTCCAGCATCTGTAGCATTTTGCTTTTAGCTTAGAAGGGAGGTAGTTGCCCTGCATTGTGACTTTGAAAACTATATTACTTGATGAAAGAAATGGAATAGAAAATGTATTTTTAAAAGTAGACTCAGTATACTGCCAACAATAAAATCTCAATAGCATGATATGTAAATCCAATTTATTTTCCTATTCATTTTGAAGCATCAATAACAGCTCATAGTTAATATGAAACAATTCCAGGCATTTCACAGAAGTATTAATAACAAAATATTGTCTCATGTGGCTCTGTGTCATATTAAGTCAGATGAAGCTGTGTAGAGAGGTGGTGAGGTGCAGAACTAATTCTGAGATTAGGGCCCAGGCAATCGAAGTTACTGCCATAAATGCTGGAACAATTAAAATTGGTGATATTCAAGTGGCCAGAATTAGAGGAGCTCAGATTTCCCAGAGGATTGTGGGCTCAAAGAGAGTACAAAGGTTGGGGGGGACGGGGGGTGGGGCGTAGGGGGAGATGATATGGAGGAATTTGGAAATACTGGCTGGGAAGTTGGGTGGTCAGGATCAGGATTTTAGTGGTAATAAGATCAAGGGAGCAGATAGTGTGTTTCATAAGATAAGCTCAAAGAGGGCATGAAGGGAGATAGGAGAGAAACGAAAGAAAGACCCAAATCCAGGGCTTGGGCATGGAGGAACTTTTGAGAAGGTTTGGCCAAGTGCGCTTGTGGAAGAATTCCTACAGTGCAGAAGGAGGCCAATCAGCCCATCAAATCTACACTGACTCTCATGACAGAGTATCTTACCCATCCCTGTAATCCCACATATTTATCCTGCTAATCCACTGAGCCTACACACCTTTGAACACTGTAGAGATGTGAATGGTCTCAAGAAAAACAAAGCAAATTCTCTACTGTTAGAATTATATTACACAAGGATCTTATGTAAGAAAGTGAAATCTGACTAAGAATTGCTTGCTGTTGTGTATAGTTGTACCATTAATTGTCATTTGTTCAATCAGTTGCTACAGTATGTGTCTCTACCCCTAGGTTGTTACCCATCCCTCAAAAGTGTTGGAGCTGCAAATGAAGAAGCGTGGCTTTAAAATGGAGGTTGGCCAGTACATTTTTGTCAAATGCTCAAAGGTTTCGAGGCTGGAGTGGCACCCTTTCACATTGACCTCCTCTCCAGAGGAAGACCACTTCAGCATTCATGTGAGAAGAGTGGGAGATTGGACAGACAGTTTGTTCAAAGTATGTGGTGGAGACCAAATGGAATTCCAAGAAGCATGGAAACTCCCCAGGTGAGAGAGCTATCAACCTTTGCATCCAGTCAATATTATTCCTGCCAGTCAATATGATATTTTAGAAACAAAATTACTGTATAAATTCCATTCAATTTTTGAGGAATGATTTGGAGCTCTCAGTAGGAAACTATGCTAAAGGATATGTGTGGATCCCTGGGAATCACAAGCCAATGGTCTGTGATTCTAAGATTGCTCCCTTTGTCAGAATAGTAATTTAGAATGCTGGATTACAGAATAATTCCTTTGAAATTTAATTCTGTTGGTTCTGAATTATACTTAATTTGTTCTGATGTTCAAGGAGGGATTTTAACTCACTCCAGCCAGTGGAAATCAGACAGTGCGTTGGCTCTTTTTTCCTACTCCAATATACTGCAGTTCTACTAACGTTGAGAGGTTAAGATGTTCACTTGTATAGGCCACGGTCTCAGTAATGTCAAGATCCTATTGCTCACATGCACCTTGAAGCAATTTTAATGGACTGAGCAGCCAGTTTGACCAGAGAAACACTCCTGTTACCCAGTAGTGGCCCAAAGGGTAGGTTAAAAAAATCATTTTTTTAATTGTGTCCTGGAAGGAAAGTATGGGCATCCGGGGTCCACCATCCTCTGACCCTTCCTATTCACAATGTCTTGCTGAACTCCCTCCCCATTCTTCCCAATCCTGTGACTTAGTAGAGTGCCGGCGGGTGGTCCCTGGGTTGTTCAATCTTCTCCTGTTGGCAACCAGCCAGCTGCCCATTTACACCTCCTTTGGAGGGAGGGAGGGAGATAATGCTGAGAAGTGGGATGTTAATGAAACTAGCTTCTTAAAACTGACCTGTCTCTCCGCACGGGATTGCCAGGTGGGAGGTCTGGCAGTTCCCTCCAGTTTTCTAACCATGCATTGAAATTCACAATGTAAATCTCTGAAACCTTGACATGAAGTAATTCTAATTCCCATACATAGGACTGAGGGTCAGTTTAGCTCAGTCAGCTGGATGGTCAGTTAGTGATGCAGACAATTCCCATACAGGCTGAGGTTATTCATGAAGGCCTGCCTTCTCAACCTTACCCTTCACCTGAGTTCAGTGATCGTCAGGTTAACTCACAACCGATCTCAGCCAATGGTCATTTGGGACAATGGTAACTTTACCTTTAGTGAACTTGAAATTATGCTGCAGGACTAGTTGACAATGCATTTTTCTGAAATCTGTCTATCCATTGCCTTAACAGAGACATATCAAGACTTTCTCACCACCATGTGCTCTGTTTTCTTGGGATGCCCTGCTTCTGGTTGAGATATTTTGATATCAAAGAGATTACAATTGCTAGCAGGGTTACTTAACATTTCTGTTTCAGAATTGCAGTTGATGGTCCTTTTGGCACAGCCAGTGAGGATGTCTTTCTGTATGAGACTGCTGTCCTTGTTGGCGCAGGGATTGGAGTAACTCCCTTTGCATCTATCCTCAAATCGGTCTGGTACAAGTTAACCCACTCTGATCCTGATCTCAAACTGAAAAAGGTAATTGCGCAATGAGCACATTTACTGATGGAGATTTATTTTGCTTGCGTGCATTGATCAGCAGAATGTAATTGATATTTGGTTTAGATTCAAAGCTTTGTAAATGAAAGTAAAATAAAAATCAGTCTTAAGACAGGAATGTGAAATACAATAACTGAAGAATATTAAGCTCCTCTAGAATGATGGGGTCAAGAAATGTGATGCAGATGTGATGCACATGTCCTGTCCTTCTTTTAGGATGGCAAGATGGCTAATCCCTGTCATTCATTGTATCCTTACTAGTGCCATGCAGCCAGTTGAGCCAGACTGCCCTGTCCCATGCCAAGTTGTTCAGGCCCACCGCTGCTCATGGTTAGCAACCACAGCTACCTGAATGGTAGCACAGCAATTTTTCACTGTCACAACTGAGGAAATAATGGGAGCACTCGGATCAGTAAAATTACACTGAAGACAGGAAGTAAGACTTTGCACAAAGCCTATTCATAATTATTCCTATGTATTATTAGATGAAGATGGAATTGAGCTTTCGGATTATATTTCTTTTTTCTGGCGTAGGCATTGATATTCAAAGTGAAGTAAGGTTAAGACCCATCGGGCTAGACTGGGGAAGATAAGGACAATTTATAAGCACTGTGGAACAGGCTGTGTACAGTGTTAGAGAGGGTAGGAGGAAGCATTCATGGGTAATAAGGGGCAATGGTGGTTGATGCTATTCTTCTTCCACTGTATCTTTCTGTTCTTGGGTGTGTTGCTGCCCTGGAATGGCAAGGATTGATTCCTCATTACTGGAAAATTATCATCAAATAGTAAATGACCATAAGTCCAGTACCCACTCAGAGCAGTACTGCCAACCCTCTCCTCCTAAACTGTCCAGGAAATCAGTAGGTTTCTTGATCATGTTTCTGGGAGCAGGCAGAGAAACAGAACATGCTAGTAAGTTATATATTTCACTAGACTAAAGCCTACGAATCAGTCCAGAGCTCCACTAGCAAAGTATGTTGGGGGAGAGGGGTGGACTGAGTAGTGGGGAAGGGTCACAATCACAGAGAATGGGAAACTTTAGAAGGCAGCTCCTACTCCTCTAGAGCCTAGAAAATAACTGAACACCTTGTTCTACAGCGCCATGGGAACTGCACATAATCCAGTTAATTCCTACCTAAAACTGGCAATTGAAGTCCCAGATATGTTATAGGACTGTACTGTTATAGAGTGGTAATTTTTTTTGAGATTGGTTCAGTCACACACTTGGGTTGGTAAAGCTAAATACTCTATTTGTAGCTATTATGCAAAGGAAGGCATTCAAATGTTGTGTATATATATTCCTATTTAACGTTGCAAGATCAGTACTAGGGAATAAAAAATTCATTATTGCTGCTGACTCCTGTTGTGAGCTCTCCTGATACTTTAAAATCTATTGCTAGGGGCTCTGAAAAATATTAATGATCATTTTTTACTGCCACAATTGCAGATCCCAAAAATTAAGTCAATTTTCTTTGTAACCTTATACCAAAAGCCTTTCTTTAGTTTGTCAGGTCTCATATGGCAATGTCTTTCACACAACTAGATCTTTTATTCTTGCTAATAAATCACTGAATGGCTACCAGAAGTAGTCTTATTTTCTTGCTAGTACAGAACATGAAAATTGCTGAAAAAAGGGACATGTTATCATAGCTTTTCGTCTTGCACTCATCAGAACTATTGCAAGAATAATACATTTCAAACAATCACATAAGGTACAGGAGAAGAGGGTGCTGATTGGCTGGTAAGTTGATTCTGATCAGCCAAGGCTTTGTCATGGAGAAAGAAACAGAAAACTATAGGCTTCCCAAGCTTCTGGGTAATTCGAAGAGGTGCAACGTTTGAACATATTTCTTTTGTTCACAGAGATTGGGTCCATGCATATGAGTGTATGTCACTTGTAACAAACATAAATGACCAAATTACAAACCTGACTGATTATCTTCAAGTAAGGAAAGTTTATTTACTAGTCACAAGGAAGGCTTAAATTAACACTGCAATGAAGTTATTGGGAAATTTCCCTAGTCACCCCAGTCCAGCACCTATTCGGGTCAATGCACCTAACCAGCACGTCTTTCAGAATGTGGGAGGAAACCACAGCAGTGGAGGAAACCCAGGCAGACATGGGGAGAACGTGCAAACTCCACATAGATAATGACCCAAGCTATGAATTGAACCTGGGTCCCTGGCGCTGTGAAGCTAACCATTGTGCTACTGTGCCGCCCAAACTGGTTATTAGTGTAGCAACTACCAAACTTAGGATTGTTTAGTAAGTGCTGCCCAATCACAGCTAACAGCAGACAAGCACAGGCTGGTTGAAAATGATCTTTACTGAATCTATTCCACACAACCTCTTGCCTTTATTGAGTTACCCAGGAACTTGGAAAAGCTAAAGTTCCCTGTTGCTTTCCCCATGGCAATCAAAGTTGACATATCAACCAATCAACCCCTACTTTCTGCTATTGTATAAATTGTGATTGTTTGAAATTTGGCATTCTTACATTTGTCCAAACGAATGCAAGGTGTAAAGTTTCAGCAAAATGTCTCTGTTTTTAACAATACACTCTGATGGTATTTTGTATTTTCTTGGAAACAAAATATTCAGTTTTAAATAAATCAGATCATGAAATAAGTATAAAGTAGCAACAGAAAACAGTCAGTCTAGCTAAACACAGAACACTTGAAGACTTTGGCTGGAGTTCTCCGGCTATGCATGCCACACTGCCGCTGCCAATGAGAATGGAGAATTTGGCATCCAGCCAAATGTCCATTCATTGCAGCAGGAGAGGAGAATCCCAGGTGCAGGCAAGGTCGAAGAATCCAGCCCTTTATGTTTCTCGCGGTCAATGTGGGTACGTGCTATGTTAATCAGGAAAGCACATCATCCTGGGTAAGATAACAGGGGATCATGCCTTTTTAGTTTAGCATGTGACAGCTCTGTGATGTAGAAATCTATATCATTGGATAGCAACTTGGAAATGATGGTTAATGTTCTAGGAAAATAGAAGGGCAAGCCACAAAGTGAAATTAAACTGCCTGTTGAGTGAAGGGATAATTGAAATGGCAAAAGGAATTAGAGAAAAATGTTACTGATCAATTGTGAAAGGTTAAAAAAAGATAAATTACACAACGGACACAATACCACAATCTTGGTTCCTTTCTCAGATCTACTTTTATTGGCTATGTCGAGAAACCAGTGCCTTCGAATGGTTTGCTGACCTCCTCCAGTCACTTGAGTCACAAATGCTTGAAAGAGGCAATTCTGATTTCCTGAGCTACAACATTTACCTCACTGGATGGGATGAAAATCAGGTAATTATTGTTAGCAAACTCATTGAGTAAGCTTTATCAAGGAAAGTTGATGAAAAGAAGTCTAAATTCTTGTTCACCCCTTCCTGCGCCTTGCAATGACCAATCTGCTTAAAATGCTTTTCCGACCCTAAATGGTCTAGCTTCCCACTGGGGTAAGATCCTAGCTCTGATCCTCACATTGAATTGGCCCATATCAGTTAGGGCAGCATTACAATTGACCTGATCATTCCAGAGTATGTAAAAGAATATGACTAATTACCATTCCTACTAATGATCTTCGTCCAGGCATAACTTGTCATACATCAAATAATTTAGTCCCTGACATAGTATCACCAATTAAATATTTATATAATTTACCGTACTAACACATAAATGTCTTTCAGTTGATCAATGTCTTTTTATTGTGGAAAGTAATTTGGTATGTGTGCTAGTCTAAGATACTGCACCCCCGAGAGTGGAATGACACTAATGCTTAGCTTAGCTTCATCATATTCCTGTGAAATAAACAAAATCAGACTATTTGTGAATAAGATGAATAAGGTCTGTGCCACCAGTGTATTTGTTTATGTCTTGTACATATTTTTATGGTCAATGCATTATCACAAATGTTCTGGTCAGTTAAAATAGAAAAGCAACAGTGTGAATGTAGGACTTAGGAGTTTAGCTAATTGTTCACTTCGTGTGTAACAACATTCTTTCCCTGTCAAGGTGTAGACTTAGTATTTCTACATGTCTAAAGTTGTGTGGATAAATGGAACAAATTAATTCACGTATTCTGATCATGTGGGTAAATTTAATTCTGATTTTCACCAAGTAAGATTCTACAATTAGCAATCTCAAACTTCCCCAAATATTACAGAACTGTAAGATTCCAGTAAGCCAGGCAACCATTCTCAAGAACTTTCAGAAGTTGAAATTGGGTAAATTTTAAACCACAGATGTATATATATATATATATGTATATATACACACACAGACATACAAGTTTGAGGAACTGTCCCATGGAGATTATTTTGTCACATCACACTACTAAAAACATTATGAATCATAGAATTCTATAGAATAGCAGGCAGTCATTTGACCAGTCATTTGTGTGCCATCTAGTTTAGTTCCACCTCCTCAACTTTTTCCTCCATAACCTTCCCAGTAAATGGGGTGGCATGGCGACACAGTGGTTAGCACTGTTGCCTAACAGTGCCAGAGAACCGGGTTCAATTCCGGTCTTGGGTGACTGTCTGCTGGAGTTTGCATATGCTCCCCATCGTCTGTGTGGGTTCCCTCTGGGTGCTCCAATATCTTCCCACACTCCACAGATGTGCGGATTAGCTTGATTAGCCATGCTAAATTGCCCCTTAGTGTCAGTGGGATTAGCAGGGTAAATAACATGAGGTTACGAGGATAGGACTTGGGTCAGATTGTTGTCGGTGCACTTTGATGAGCCTAATGGCCTCCTTCTGCACTGTATGAATTCTATCATTCTATATCTAGTCATCTTCGTGTCCTTTTGAAAACTCCTATGGAATGCCATTATCCCGTTATTGTTCTGGTAAACCTCTACTCTATCCTCTTCAAGGTCTTGACATCCTTCCCCTAAACTAATACCCAAAACTGTAAATAATATTTCAACTGGCAGTCTAAAAAATGCTTTGTAAATGTTTGGAATACTTTCCTAATTTTTGTAATCAATATACCTATTTAAGGCATCAAATATCCAAAGTGTTTTCTTAAATGCCTCATCAACTTGAGCTGCTGTCTGCAACATTTTGTGAATATTCACATTCCCAGTGTGTTTGTATCCATAGAACCATAGACCCATAGAAAATTACAGCTCAGAATTTGGCCCTTCTTGTCTGTGCCGAACCATTTTTTACCTAGTCCTACTGACCTGCATTTGGACCATATCCCTTCACGCCCCTCTCATCCATGAACCTGTCCAAGATTTTCTTAAATGTTAAAAGTGACCCCGCATTTATCACTTTATCCGGCAGCTCATTCCATAAGAACATAAGAACATAAGAAATAGGAGCAGGAGTAGGCCATCTAGCCCTTCGAGCCTGCCCCGCCATTCAATAAGATCATGGCTGATCTGTCGCTGCTCAGTTCCACATTCCCGCCCTCTCCCCATAACCCTTAATCCCCTCTCTTATCAAAAACCCATCAACCCGCATCTTAAAAATATTTAGCGAGGTAGCCTCCACCACTTCAACGGGCAGAGAATTCCAGAGATTCACCACCCTTTGAGTGAAGAAGTTCTTCCTCAACTCCGTTCTAAACCGCGCCCCCCTTTATCTTGAGGCTGTGCCCCCTAGTCCTACTGTCCTTTCTGAGCGGGAAGAGTCTCTCCACCTCTATCCTATCCATCCCATTCATCATCTTATATGTCTCAATGAGATCTCCCCTCATTCTTCTAAACTCTAACGAGTACAAGCCTAGTTTATTCAGCCTCTCCTCATAGCTCAACCCCCTCAACTCCGGCATCAGCCTAGTAAACCTCCTCTGCACTCCCTCCAAGGCCAAAATATCCTTGCGTAAGTACGGCGCCCAAAACTGCACACAGTACTCCAGCTGCGGCCTCACCAATGCCCTATACATTCCACTCTCACCCCACTCCCTGCGTGAAGAACCCCCCCTAATATTCCCTTTAAACTTTTCTCCTTTCACCCTCAACCCATGCTCTCTGGTTTTTTTCTCTCCTAGCCTCAGTGGAAAAAGCCTGCTTGCATTCACTGTATCTATACCCATCAAAATCTTATACACCTCTATCAAATCTCCCCTCATTCTTCTACACTCCAGGGAATAAAGTCCTAACCTATTCAATCTCTCTCTGTAACTCAGCTTCTCAAGTCCCGGCAACATCCTCGTGAATCTTCTCTGCACATTTTCAAGCTTATTTACATCCTTCCTGTAACTAGGTGACCAAAACTGTACACAATACTCTAAATTCGGCCTCACCAATGCCTGATACAAGCTTGATGTGTATATGCCGGCGTTGGACTGGGGTAAACACAGTAAAAAGTCTGACAACACCAGGTTTTAGTCCAACTGATTTATTTGATAGTAAACTCACAAGCTTTCGGTGAACTCTCCATTCACCTGACGAAGGGGCTAACCCGAAAGCTTGTGAGTTTACTATCAAATAAATCGGTTGGACTAAAACCTGGTGTTGTCAGACGTTATACAACCTTACCATAACACTCCAACTTTTATACTCAATACTCCGATTTATAAAGGCCAATGTGCCAAAAGCACTCTTTACGGCCCTGTGATGTCACTTTTAGGGAATTCTGTACCTGTATTCCCAGATCCCTCTGTTCAACTGCACTCTTCAGAGTCCTACCATTTAGCCTGTACATTCTACTTTGGTTTGTCCTTCCAAAGTGCAATACCTCACATTTGTCTGCATTAAATTCCATCTGCCATTTTTCAGCCCATTTTTCTAGTTGGTCCAAATCCCTCTGCAAGCTTTGAAAACCTTCCTCACTGTCCACTACACCTCCAATCTTTGGATCATCAGCTCCAATCTTTGTATCATCCCACTGCAAAGTGTGCCTTTCCATCTTGTTCTTCTTAAAGTGCATCACTTCAGACATAATTTACGTTCAACTGCACTTACTATGTGACGTCTTATTTTACCTGCCTGCCCACATCTTCCTGAAATCTGTTGCTATCCTCCTCACGATCCGTTATGTTGCTACATTTTATATCAGCAAATTTTGAAAATGTTCTCCCTAAGCCCAAGTATTGATCAATTATATGTAATACTAAAGGAAATGGCCCCAATGCTGATAGCTGGGGATCTCCAGTGCATGCTATGTGCATCTATTTTACAAATAAGTCTGTTAATTAGTATTTTATCAAATGCCTTTTGAAAGTCAATATATGCAACATCTGCTGCACTATCTTCATCAATCCTTTGTTAATTTATTACAGAAACCCATTACATTACTCAGATATGATTCACTATTAACAAACTTGTCCTGGCTGCTCCTTGTTAATTTATGCTCCCCCAAGTAAAAAATTGTCTGTGGCAATGATCACTCATAGTTTTCCCAGGTTTATCTGCCTCTCCTATTTTTAATAAGAGTAGAATATTTTCAATCCTCCAGTCCTCTGGCGCCATATTGTTGTTTTCCCTCCTAGTTTTCTATGCGTCTCGTTTCTCCTTTGTGCTATTACGTCTTTGTTCCTCTCCTACTGCTAAATTAATGTGAACCCTCACTAAAAGCACCAGTTAATCTCACAGTGAGGGCATCACGTCTCAAAAGTCTGGGGCTAATCTGTTTGGCTTGCATATGTTCTTCCTGCTCAAGACCTGGTCCCAGTGCCAGAGATTTCTGAACCCTACTGTCCTTGCACCATGTTTCCTATCACACACGCTCACCTGTTTCTGTACTCACAAACATGTGGAAACCTGGAAGTCACCCAGGGTTCACCACCTTTAATGTCCTGTTCTTTAATGGTTTTCCAAACACCTGACTGGGTCCCTGCCAGACCTTTAGTCTTTTCCTACCTACACCCTGGGCTATGGCTTCTAGCTGTTGCTCTTTAATGAAATGTCATAGAATCCCTACAGTACAGAGGAGGTCATTCAGCCCATCGAGTCTGTGCTGACCACAATCCCACCCACGCCCTATTCCCATAACCCCACACATTTACCCTGCTAATCCCCCTGACACTAGGATGAATTTAGCATGGCCAATCAAACTAACCCGCACATTTTTGGACTGTGGGAGGAAACTGGAGCATAGAACATAGAACATAGAACAGTACAGCACAGTACAGGCCCTTTGGCCCTCGATGTTGTGCCGAGCTATATCCGAACCCAAGATCAAGCTATCCCACTCCCTGTCATTCTGGTGTGTTCCATGTGCCTATCCAATAACTGCTTGACAATTCCTAAAGTGTCCGACTTCACTATCAGAGCAGGCAGTCCATTCCACACCCCAACCACTCTCTGAGTAAAGAATCTTCCTCGGACGTCTTCTTATATCTCCCACTATGAATCTTATAGTTATGCCCCCTAGTAACAGTTACACCCACCCGAGGAAATAGTCTCTGAACGTCCACTCTATCTATCCCCCTCATTATCTTATAAACTTCTATTAAGTCACCTCTCATCCTCTTCTGCTCAAAAGAGAAAAGCCCTAGGACCCTCAACCTTTCCTCATAAGACCTACCCTCCAAACCAGGCAGCATCCTGGTAAATCTCCTCTGCACTCCCTCCAATGCTTCTACATCCTTCTTATAGTGAGTTGACCAGAACTGCACACAATATTCCAAATGTAGTCTCACCAAGGTTCTGTATAGTTGGAGCATAACCTCGCAACTCTTAAACTCACACCCCCTGTTAATAAATGCTAACACACTATAAGCCTTCTTCACGGCTCCATCCACTTGAGTGGCAACCTTCAGAGATCTGTAGATATGAACACCAAGATCTCTTTGTTCCTCCACATTCCTCAGAACCCTGCCGTTGACCCTTGAATCCGCATTCAAGTTTGCCCTACCAAAATGAATCACCTTGCATCTGGAGGAAACCCGCGCAGACACAGGGATAAAGTGCAAACTCCACACAGACAGCAACCCAAGCCAGAATTGAACCTGGATCCCTGGCACTGTGAGGCAGCACTGCTAACCACTGTGCCACTGTGCATATTTCCCAATCCCTCATAAACATCCTTTATGTGTTCAATGGTATGAGAAAAAGAAAATGTGTCATCTTCTGGTGATTTCTCTAGATATTAACTTCAGTATAAATCACAACTTTTAGATTTTGTCACCTAAGGTTATACATTGAGCACCAAACTGAAAGTTAATGATATAGAGCTTCTGCCTTTATAAAATAGCATCATCACTGTTTATTATGAACAAAACACAAATCTTAGTTAAGGTTTACTTTATTGTATAATTATGGAAATTTTGAAAATACATTACAGATAGATCAGCATTTGAAATAAGAAAGATTGGCTATCTGTTTCAGCCATAACCCTTCACCAGAGATTGTCTTGATGTGATAACCATTGGCAGCAGTTTTGTTCATATCACAACATTGAAATATTATCCATTTTCATTAGACAATAGGATAGAAATTATTGATGGTGAAATTAGCAAATGAATCCTTAACAGATTTGTATCAGATTTCTTTCTCCAGTATTTTAATCAAATAAAAGAGGAATTAATATTATGTTTTAAGTGGTTTGCTTGATTCCATCACCACAAGCATCTTTTACCCTATTCTCGCTATCCATTTGCTTTATAATGCAAAGTCTTAGTGAATTAGTCTTAGCCATTTGTGTCATTTTTGAAATGCTCCTCCATTCAGTGATGAACACTAATGCAGAGGTTAAACCTTATTTTCATCCCTGTTAGGCTACTCACTTTGCCATGCACCATGAAGCCCAAACTGATGTCATCACAGGACTCAAACAAAAGACTTTATATGGGAGGCCAAACTGGGAGATTGAGTTCAAAAACATTGCATTCAAACATCCAAGGTAGGTCTTTGAACAAAGCAACAGAACCTGATGTGCTGATTTATTTTAATATGTTTTACATAACTTCTATGACAATGCTTAAATAAAAACGAAAAATTCTATTAATGACACAGGTATATATTTATTGTTGCTGTGGTTTCCAGCTTTATTAATACATGACTTTACTCCCAATTTCAGTACTCCTCTTCATGGTTGGACATCAATCTCTGAATCGCTTACTGTTCAATAATGTAGTTGCTAGGCAACAGTGAGGGAAGACAGACATAATTTTCACTATATCCCTTAGGGAATATAAGCTGAAAAGTGACAACATTAAATAAAACCAATTAGGGCTTAAACACCAATTTTCCCTTTAAACAAAATGCAATCCCCATTTGCTTGCATGTTACATAATCAGCTAACTTGGGTGGAATTCTCCCAAAAAATTCTAAGTGCCGAATTCAGGTAAAAACTGGAGTAAACCCCGTTGCTTTTTTACAGTGGGACTTTCAAAATGAATCTCCCACATGCTGTGCATGACAAAGAGCCCTAGCGTGAACCTTGATAAAAATCAGTGGGCAGGGCCTATTCCCACCCGAGGAGCCAGCAACATAGTGCTGAGTGGACCACTCCGCATATGCCAATCTGTCAGCGCCAAGATTGACACATGTGCAGTAGCCCTGCACTGCCAGCCTTCCGATCGCTGGCCAGCTCGATTGCTGGCCAGCACAGCAACCCCCTATTGCTGCCCTTCCAATCCCCCAAGCCCCAGTCGCCGGCCCCCCGGACATGTCCTTCCCCTCCACCATCCCACCAGCCCATCTCAATCTCCATTGCTCCCCCAGCAGTCCTGATCTCCCCGATGACCACCCCCTCTTCATTCCACCCCAATGGCCAGCCCCGATCACTGTCCACATTCCCTCTGTCACTGATCCTGAAGGCAGTGGCAGCCAGACCTCCTACCCTCACTGATCACCCCCAGCAACCCCGCTTCTTCTGTTAAGCCCTGGCCCCCTCTGGCCCTACCCCCTTGGTGGGCAGTGCCAAGGTATCTCCTGGGCATTGCCATTTTTCCTTGTGGGCAGTGTCAGAGGGCACTTTCCCCTTATCCCCGACCTCCTAGAGGGTCTCCATGGCCTCCCTTCAGTCCAGTGGGGTCAGTAAACCCTGCTGGAGTGAAACACTCCTGGCAGTGGGAGAGAGGCTCGCAGGCCCAGAGGCCTCAGTCCTGGACTTGCTAATGACATTTAAATCAGAGTTATAATATTCAAATATTATCTGGCGGCTGGAGACACAAGGAGGCTGTGGCATCCAGTGGAAAGTCTATTACATAGCATCCGCTTATGTGTCCTGGCCCGCTGCATTGCTATAAAGCTGGCAGAATTGACCCCATTGTTTTATTTATATTGCTTTATTTTAGATTCCAGTTACACATTGGTGTGTATTCAGAACATTGCTGACATTGCAACAACCTCATTTATGGTGAAAAAAAATTGCCTCTAGCATGCACTTCTATAAAATTTCCTATCAAGTTCTTTTGCCCCAAGGAGAAAAATTTCAGCTTTTCCAACATAACTTTACAACTAAAATCTCCCACACCAGAACCTTATGGATAAATCTCTTCTGCATCCTTTCAAGGACCCTCACATCTTCTTTAAGTGTGATGACCAGAACTGTTTGAAATACCCAGCTGGTGCCTAACTAGTGCTTTAATAAGGATCAGCATAATTTCCTTGATTTTTGTCCTCAATGCCCTGATTTATGAAGCCCAAGATCCCATATGCTTTTTTTAACCATTCTCTCCAAATGTGTTGACATCTTCAAGATCAATGCACATAACCCCAGTCTCCTGTGTTCCTGCACACTCTTTACAACTATTGTTATAATACTGTAGAGAGTGATAACTTCAAAAAATATTAACTTACAGTTAATAGTTGAAAGGATGATACATGACTTCATGTTAAGAATTTTACTGTAACAAAAGATTAAAATCTCTATTGACTAAACATTATATTTGTCTTATTATTCCTTAAAGTACAAAACAGAAAATTCCCCCTTTCCTTTTAGAAGAAACAAAAACACATTAAATTCTTCAAAGTCCAAGGTGATCCTTAATGCCCAAGAGTTGGTATGGTGGCAAGGTGGTTAGCGCTGCTGCCTCACAGTGCCAGGGACACAGGCTTGATTGGGTCACTGTCTGTGGAGTTTGCATATTCTCCCTGTGTCTGCTTGGGTTTCCTCCAGGTGCTCTGGTTTCCTCCCACAATCCAGAAAAGTGTGGGTTAGGTGGATTGGTCATGTTAAATTGCCCCTTAGTGTCGGGGGACTAGCTAGGGTAAATGCATGGTGTTGTGGAGATAGAGACTGAGTGGGATTATTGTTGGTGCAGACTTGATGGGCCGAATGGCCTCCTTCTGCACTGTAGATTTCTATGAGTTAATTTTTGTTCTTTTCCTTTCTCAGGGAATATTTAAGCTCAGAACTACGTTTCACACTGGAGGGGGAAGGGGTGGGGATGTGGTCACACCCACACTCCCTCCCCCTCCGCCTCCCCCTCCCCCCATCCCACAAGAGATTCTTCGTCTAACAGGAGCTAAATAAATCTTCAAGCTTCATTTTGACTCATCATAAATTTGGCCTTTTCAATCCAAGCATGAGCTCTCACCTGTACTCCTGCAGTGGTCAATGCCAGTAGTTAGCTACCTGGTGCCGCTCTCCCTGATAGACTAACCTTGTCTGTGAAATTTCAGGAACATTTTAAACCTTTCTTCTCTCAAAGCCCATCTCCACTGTAACATAAACCACATGGGTCCTTTTTCCAAGTGGAAATGTTGAACAGCTATCCTTGAGATTCCAACTGTCTTCTATTTTGGAAGTAAATGGTTGATTGAAACTGTTTAGAACCTGACATTATCGACACTTTTCTGGAACTGCAGAGACTCACAGTCTATCCACTGTTAGCACATAATCTGTCTACATTGTCCTCAAGTGTAAACAACTTCCAGCTTCTTGCTAGTAGAACAAAGGGCCCCTTTAATCTCTGACAATCAAACAGCCTAGGCTTGGTGTCAGGCAGACTTCAGAACAAATCATACGACTCCCTAAGTTAAAGTCCCAAAATATTAAAAAAATAAAACCTCATAATTGTAATACTGTGCCATTCAGTCCAAATTGCCTTGTCCTATCCCATCTCCCAAAACTCATTACCTCACATTCTCTGGCTATGACTCATCTTTCACTCCCTCCTCCTGTAGTATAAATATCTCCCACTTTCTATGCCTTTTAGCTTTGACAAAACGGTAGTCTGGACTCAAAACATCAGCTCTTTTCTCTCATTACAGATTCTGCCAGACCTGCTGAGATTCTCCAGCATTTTCTCTTTTGGTTGCATCACCTCACACTTGGTTAAATTCCATCTGCCACTTGCCTGTCCATTCTGCTACCCAAATCATCAATAGAATTCATAGAATCCATACAGTGCAATGGGAGGTCATTCAGCCTATCAGGTCTGCACCAACCACAATCCCACCCAGGCCCTCTTCCCATAGCCCCACATATTTATCCTGCTGGTCCCCATGACACTAAGGTCAATTTAGCACGACCAAATCAATCTAATCTGCACATCTTTGAACTGTGGGAGGAAACCTGAGTACGTGGGGGAAACCCACGCCGACACGGGGATAAACTGCAAACTCCACACAGACAGTCACCCAAGGCCGGAATTGAACCTGGGTACCTGGTGCTGTGAGGCAGCAGTGCTAACCACTGTGCCATCGTGGTGCCCGCATCTTTAAGCTGATTTGTATCATCCTCACTGTTTGTGACTTCTCCAAGTTTCATATCATTGCCAAATTTTGAAATTGTACTCTGTATTCCAAGACCCAACTCATTTATGTATAACAAAAGGGGAAGTGATCCCAGCACTGCCCCTTGGGGAGCATCACTTGTCTAGCATCCTCTAAACTGAAAAAAATAACTTTTTACCATGACTCTCTGTTTTCTGCCCCGAAGCCATTTTTTTTTATCCAGATGGATCCCCAAATCTACAAACTTCAATCTGATTAATCAGCACAGCTTGGGGTTACTAGTCCAAGAATCTTACAAAATCATTATGGTACCACAGTATGTCAACTGTTGGCTCAAAATCAAAATGTTGTAATTTCCAACCATGTACCAAAGATCAAATTTATAATCTCAGTTTACATTTTGGTACAGTATAACAATCTATTGAATATATAGAATAAAATGATAGTATCCCTGCAGTGCAGTAAGAGGCCATTCGGCCCATTGTTTGCACTGACAATCCCGCCCGACTCTATTCCCATAAACCCACGTATTTACCCCTCTAATCACTCTAACCTACGCATCCTAGAGCACTAAAGGGCAATTTAGCATGGCCAATGCACCTGACCCACACATCTTTGTTCAATATGCTCTTCCTCAGGTGAAATACTTAATTGAAACCAATCTCTCTATATTGAATGTTAAAACTTGAATACTGCAATGTGTTTTCCTTTGATCACTGCATCAACACCAATTATCATTCAACTCTCAAATATTTGTGGAACTCTGCCAGCATAAAATGGCTGCCACAGTTCTAAAGAAGGACAGGACCAGCTGGTGCTCTGCAGGAACACTTGGTTTGTTGCTCTTGAGTGTTATTTGGATGTTACTATCCCAGCAGAATTGTAAACAGAAATAGCAATCTAAGTGGAAAAATAAAAGAGACTATGTTTTTACAAAGTAAGGTGCCATTATTGAAAGTAATATCTTTTCTTTTACAGCACTAATGTGGGAGTCTTCCTTTGTGGGCCACAGGCTCTTGCTAAAACCTTAAATAAGATGAGTAGTGCTCATTCATCTGCTGATCCAAGAGGAGTGCATTTTATATTCAACAAGGAAAACTTCTAAATTCTTTTTCTTCTGATTGCACTGTTTGTATTTTTCACAAAAAAGCATGGCAAAATTCTCACGCATCTATATTAGCTAACATTGTCATCACTTTTCAATATTTTCTTAAAATGGCTCATATCCAGCCTTCTTGTTGCTAATTGTCTGTCCCTAAGTACTTCTGTGTTCCCAAAAGCATTGTGCAATTCTCACATTGTGTGATAACAGCAGATTACGAATGTAATACTTGCCAGCATATACCAATGAGTCCACACTCATGTCTAATACCTTTGACCAAACTGATCAAATTTTCAATGCAATTTTAATTTGTGGGTTTATGATATGTTCTGGTTATATATGGGCTCTCTATAGTTTATGGATGGTTAATATATTGGAGAAGAAGAGGCTCAAACTAACGTGGCACCAAATGAAATCTGCTTTTTGTCATATCTGAAGTAATCAGGAATAAAAGTTTCAAATGTAAATGAAACAGATTAACAGTAGGATGCACAAAACTTTTGACAAGTAGACAAACTGCTTTGTCTTTAACCACTGCTGTAACATAGATGCTTACAGATGCTAACATTGGATGGTGAATTTGCGTAGCAAACCAAAGCTGCATAGGTCCATTTCTCATACATTGAGAGGAATTTGCATGTGTTGTTCAATCTTTGAGTAATGAAAGTCTCAGATTTTAGAACAAGCAACTATTTTATTGAATATCAGACAGTATTGTGACTGCTCTGTGTAATGTCAATTAATAGGATTTAAAGAATACTTAAATCAAATTGTTCAAAGATTATCATATGCATTTTTTTATTTTGATGGCCAAGAGAAGACAAAAATGATTGTTTATGATTTCTTTCATGGATATTGTGTAACAGTTAATGTGTCACTTCCTTCAAATAAAGGATGTTGCTATGTGTATCCACCTGAGTTCTATGCTTGTCTACGTATAAGATATGTTGAACAACCTTTCTACAATTTCACGCAGGTTCCCTCCTGGACCTCTTCTTCCACTGCCTGTGTTGGTGCTGCTTCTTACTTTTTCTCTTCTCTAGAAAATGTGTTTAATTTTCCTTTTAATTTTCATTCCATCCTTGTCTTTATATAATCTATTCCTTCCTAGACTTCTCTTTGTCTCTGGGGAGGGGTTTCCAGCAGACACTTATTTATAACAGAATCCTTTGATTATTTGGATTTCCTCCTTTCCATCTACCAATTGTAAGCACAATCTCTGCTCCCAAATTCTCAGTCTTCATTGCATCCGTTCCATTAATACCAAGTCCCACACTAAAACTTCCAAAGTATCTTCATTTCCCTCGGCCAAAGACTCACCCATTCCCATACTTCAGCACTCACTCCTTTGCACATCCCTATTTCTTTAATTTCCCTCATCAGTCCTCTCATTGACATATGGTAATATAACATTGTTCATTTCACCCATCTCCTGTTTTCCACTTTAGCACTTTACAGGTCATTCTATTAATTTTCCTATGTGTATTTTACCCCTCCCCTTGAACCATTCCATTTAAAATATTGTTTCATCTGTACTAACAAACAGTTCTGGTGAAGGGTGCAGGTGTGAAAATTGAGCTTTTTCCACAAATGACCCCCTGATCTGTTGAATGTTGCCAATGCTTTCTGCTTAATACTGACCCTGATATTACTGTCAATGGCAAACCGAAGGCACATATCCTTGACCTAAAAGGAATGGAATCCCAGTTTGGGTCACTGTCTGTGTGGAGCTTGCACATTCTCCTCTTGTCTGCGTGGGTTTCCTCCAGGTGCTCCAGTTTCCTCCCACAGTTCAAAAGACGTGCTGGTTAGTTGCATTGACCATGCTAAATTCTCCTTCGGCTATCCTTGACCTGAAAGGAAGCTGGCCACCGAGGTCCAGCAGGCTTTGCAATGTGGATTTTACTTTTTCCAACATTCATTTCATTCTGGAGCCCACTGTAGAGGAGCTGTCATGGCGAATGAAAGTGATGTCATCAAGCAGTCAATTATATTGAGGAATTCTCAGACAGAAAAGCAAGAAATATCATTTTACAAAAAAAAATAAAGACTATAATACACACATGGACAGAAGCTGAAATACTAAACAAACTTGTGCAAAGGTTTAAGCACACAGGCTTCAAAATAATATCAATGTATTTATTTATTAGTGTCACGAGTAGGCTTACATTAACACAGCAATGGAGTTACTGTGAAATCCCCTAGTCGCCACACTCCGACGACTGAACAGGTACATAAGGGAGAATTGAGTATGGTCAATGCAACTAACCAACACATCTTTCGAACTGTGGGAGGAAACGGGAGCACCTGGAGGAAACGCACGCAGACAAGGGGAGAATATACAGACTCCGCACAGACAGTGACCCAAATTGGGATTCCATCCTGGGTCCCTGACACTGTGAGGCAGTAGTGTTAACCACTGTCCACTGTGTATTTGAGAGAGTTAAAAGAAGAATGGTACAGATGATGTCAGAACTTAGCTGTCAACTAAAAGAGCTCTGTCAGGAAGAAATGCCTTTACTTCTACTTGAACAAAGAAAATTGAGCAAGGACAGCATATCTTAAAATGTTGATGTTTGTAGATAATGCAATTGAAAGCAAACTATTTTGATTGCAAGTACAGCACTAGGAGATACAAACGTGAAATGTATATGTCTCAAACTGAAATTCTGCTCAGCATAATTCTTAGTTCATTAATGTAATTCTATGTAATTCCTACTGACGATATTTCTTGTCTTTAATCCCTTTATAATGATTGTTAACACTCTGGAAAAAATGAGCCAGGAGCATGGTTTTAACAAAACTTCACAAAGTAAGTGATCCAACACATTCCAGAAACTTCTAAAAAGAATAGCGAAGGTTTAAAATCCTAGGATTAATTTAGAAATAATTGGATGCTACAATGAGGGACAATGATATGTTCCCTCTAGATTGATGAATTAATATGGAGACGATGGCCTTCCACATCCATAATTATATCATCCTGAGTTCACACAGCGGAATTTAAACCCGATGGAGTGTTAGATATGTGGAACAATTGCAGGAAGAGCAGTCCTTCAAAAAAGTGAGAGTTAAATAGCTGGTTAGCTTCATGAGTGAAAGCTAAGTGTCGACTGAGATGACTAACTGCTCCAGTTGGAGAACACAATGGTTTCCATGCTGTTCAAATTCAGCTAGGTGTCTTTGCTTTCGACAATAGTTTGACAAGAATTATAGAATGCTTACAGCACAGAAGGAGATCATTTAGTCCATTGGAACCATGCCTGTTCCTTTCACGAGCAACTCTGCTCATCCCACTCCCCCACCCTCACTGTAGCCAGATATATTCTCCCCTTCAAGAGCTTATCAATTTCCCCTTTGAAAGTAACAATTGAATTTGCATCCACCATATTGCAGGCATTGCACTCCAGGTTCAATATACTCACTGCAAAAGCAGTTTTTCTCATATCACCAGTGCTTCTTTTGTCAATCAGTTTAAATTAGTAAGAACATTAGAAATAGGAGCAGGAGTAGGTCATCTAGCCCTTTGAGCCTGCCCTGCCACTCAATAAGATCATGGTTGACCTGAAGTGAAATCAGTTCCACTTTCCCACTTTCTCCCCATAACCCTTAATTCCCTTGTCTATCAGAAATCTATCTACCTGTGACTTAAATATATTCAATGAGGTAGCCTCCGCCACTTCAATGGGCAGTGAATTCCAGAGATTCACCACCCTTTGAGTGAAGAAGTTCCTCCTCAACTCTGATCTAAACTGCACCCCCCCCGCCCCCTTATCTTGAGCCTGTGCCTTCTAGCTATCCTTTCTGAGCAGGAAGAATCTCTCTACCTCCACCCTATCCATCCCTTTCATTATCTTATATGTCTCTATAAGATCCCCCCTCATCCTTCTAAACTCCAACTAGTACAGACCCAGTCTATTTAGTCTCTCTTCATAGTCCAACCCCCTCATCTCCGGTGTCCTCTGGTTCCTGATCCTTCTGCCAATGGTAACAGTCCTTTGTTCTATTTGTACCATTTTTGTTCTCTTTATAGACTCTTCATTATTTTGAACATCTCTATCAAATCCCCGCAATAAAAGTAATAATTCTAGTACCAGTCCCTGGGGAAGTCCTCCAGTCTGAAAAGCAACTCTTCACCACACTCTCTTCCCTGTCATTGATCCAACTTTTTAATCCATGCTGCCTTTGTCCTTTTTATCCCATGGACTTTAATTTTGTGTGGCACATTACTAAATGCCTTTTGGAAGTCTATGTACACCATATCAACTGTATTATCCTCATTACCCGCTCCTTACCTCATCAAAAAATGAATCAATTTAGTTAAGTACAGCTTACCTTTAACAAATCCATGCTGTCTTTTCTTAGTTAATCCACACTAGTGCAAGAGACTGTTCATTTTGTCCCAGATTACAGTTTCTAAAATCTTTCCCATCACTGACTGATCTGTAATTACTGTGTAACATTTGTAATTCTCAAATCCTCTGGCACAAACCCATCACCTCATAATAAAAGGATGTTTGTAAGAATATGGTCAGTACCTCTGCAATTTCCATCCTTACTTCCCTCAGTATCCTTGGATGCAACCCATCTAGTCCTGAAGACTTATCAACTTTAAACATAGCCAGCTTTTCCAATGTTTTCTCTTGATCAATTTTTAGCTTGTCCAATATTTCAACTACTCCCTCAATTAAGACAACTTTTGCAGTTCCTTATTTCTTAGTGAAAGCAAAATAGTTATTTAGTACTTCAACCATGCCTCTGCCTCTACACTTATGTTCTATTTCTGATTCCTGACCCTCCTATTACAACTATTATACTATTTGTATTACAATAGGAGACTTTTGCCCAATGTTTCTCCCTCATGGTAATGTACCTTGACTGTATCTCCTTAGATAACCTCTGTTTCTTAACTGTTTGGTCTCCCAATCTTCAATTCTTACTTATCCAGGAGAGTCTCTTCTCATCCAACTGATATTGGCGCTCCTTCATTTAATAATTTTTAACTCTAGATTGCTCCTGGCCTTTTTGAATAAGTAACCTAAACTGAGAACCCATGATCAATGTTATCTAAATGTTCCTATCCTGACATAATTGATCATTTCCCAGAACCAGATCCAGCAATGCCTAAGATGTAGACGCTGGAAATCTTAAATAGAAACAGAAAATGCTGGAAATGCTCAGCAGGTTTGGCAGCATCTGTCGAGGGAGGAACAGAGTTCACATTTCGAGTCTGTATGAGTCTTCTTCAAAGCCAAAAATACCATTATCCTCTTCGAGCTAGAAAAATGCCAATCAACCAATCAATCTGAATGCACTTCAGAAATTTGACCCCTCTCCATCCTTCACACCATTACTATTCCAGGCTACATTTAAGATAATTGAAATCCCCCATCATCATTCTTTGGAGTTCTCTGTAGCCCAGAAAATGCAGCCAAGAGAGTAATGACACCTCAACTGTTTCATAACTTAATCAGAGAGATTTTGTCCTTGGCTGCTCCAGGCTATTCTCTCTCTCCAGCACTGTAGTATTTTCTTTAATCAATAATGCCACCATCCTTTCCTCCCCTGAATACCTTGTATACATGAATATTTAATACCTAGTCTTCAGCCAGATCTCCTTCATCATCACAACATTATATTCTCATTTGGCTTTATGCATCAGCAGGTCACTGACTTTATTTACTGCACTGTGTGTTTACTTACTTAACCCTTCTTCAAATAGTTTGCCAATGCTAGGTTACTTGGGCAAGGTATAGGATATCGATTGACAAAAAAAGACAGTACCCCTGCAAAGAGTCAAACAGTTTCGTAAAGAGATGATGGGGAGATAAAAAGAAAACAGTGAATCAACAAGGTTGTGTGTCGACAGCAATGAAAGCAGGAGCCAATGCAAGGGAAATATTCCAGAAAACTGTTTGCCAATCCAAAAAAGCCAATAATCAAATATTCCTCACTGATTGAAAAATTAACAGACTTGTAGTGAGAGTGGGTTTTCAGAGTGTGCAGCGAAGAATTAGAAATCATTGGAGAGGTAGAGGTTACACAAGTATGTAGGTTTCTTAATTAGTTCAAGTGAGGTAATGCCTGCAAATAAATTTGAATATGTTTTCAATGCCCTTCAAAGGCATTCAAAGCTGCTTTCACTGACATAAGAAAATATCCTGTATCCAATGTACCCTATGGGCCAATTTTAACTCTGTGTACATACATGGAATTTGAGTGAGTTAGAATCTTGCCTGATGTCTAGCTGTTTAGACTCAGATGGTAATCTCGATAGAATGTGGCCTGATTTTTGTTAGACTCAATTTTAAATATTTGCAAGATCAGAATAGAACACAATTTAACATTCTGTAACAAATGGTGTCAACATCTTGCATTTCCAGGTCAGCTGAATTCTCCCCAGTCCCATCATGGGATTTAATAAAATAACTTCCCTATTCTAAAGAAAATCTTGTTTGAATATTATTTTGCCAGTTGCACTTCTTCCAACCGATGGGCTTTTAGCATAAGGCGCACTGACAGGTGTGACAGAGTCAGTTGTACCTTCTTCTGCACAGCTGTTATTGAGAAAGAGTCGAATAAGAGTAATATTCTTAGCAACATACGGAAGAAATGGACAGGCTTGACAGAATTACATGAGTATTTGTTCCTCTTTTTTCAAAAAGAAGTTGGAGACTTTGCAGATTTCTCACATTAAAAGATTAGAACAAAGAACAAAGAAAATCACAGCACTGGAACAGGTCCTTCGGCCTTCCAAGCCTGCACCAACCATGCTGCATGTCTGAACTAAAACCCCCTACCCTTTCAAGGACCATATCCCTCTGTTTCCATCTAGGATGGAAATTAGGCTTTATACCATTACACTATTTTAAGTTTTCTTTTTAAAAGATTAACACTCATAAATAGTACATTTGTCAAGGACTGATATTTCATAAACTATACAAAGTAAAAATATCAACTGAGTCAAAGGCTTCCTTGCACAATTTAATCTTTTTGTATTGCAAAACTAACCCATGTCATGCTGTGGGTTCACAATGATACACATTTCAACATAATTGTAAATTTCCCGCAAGGCAAAATGACTGGCTTTTACTTTTCAGTAACACCCAACAGAAAAAGCCAGGCTTTACAGAGCTGCAAAAGCGCTTCTTCCTCTTTACAAAAAAAATTTGTAGTTGTTACAAATTGCTAATATTAAAATGGTAAATACTACTGTATATCAAAACAATACATTTACCAGTGACTGATGTTACATATATTGCATAAACAAAGTATCAGCTGATTGAAAGGCTTTCTTACACTTATACATTACATTTTGCTTGTAATTTGTCACACTGTGATTCACACATCGACATCAGTTATTTGTCAACTTCTCTATAACACATGATTACCTTGAGTTTCATTTAATTTCAAATAGACTCAAAGGCATACAGCTCTGAAAAGTTGCTCTTCTCAACCCATTGCACCAAGTTGTCCAGGTGATGTAAAAGAAAGTCACCTCACCCCTACACCCCAAAAACATCCCAGAAGGTATCAGTTCTGGAGACCTGACAGAGTTTGTATTACTTAGGGTTCGATAAATGCTCCAACTTAGGGTGACGCGGTAGTACAGTGGCTAGCATTGCTGCTTCACAGCTCCAGGGACCTGGGTTCGATTCCCGGCGTAGGTCACTGTCCTTTATGGAGTTTGCACATTCTCCTCTTATCTGCGTGGGTTTCCTCCGGGTGCTCTGGTTTCCTCCCACAGTCCAAAAATGTGCGGGTTAGGTTGATTGACCATGCTAAAAATTGTCCCTTAGAGTCGTGAGATGCGTAGGTTAGAGGAATTAGCGGGTAAATATGTAGTGATATGGGGGTAGGCCCTGGGTGGGTTTATGGTCGGTGCAGGCTCGATGGGCCAAATGACCTCCTTCTGCACTGTATGGCTTCTATAATTCTAAAATCTATTCCATAAAGATGGAAATTGACTGCAAATAATTGACTGTAAAGCACTTCAGCATCCCTTCAGCATGCAAAAGATAGCAGTCTGGGTCTGATTTCAGATTCAGCATCATGCAACCAGTGTCTGCCCAAACCAAGAGGCCTGAGAAAAGCTGGAAAGTGGTCTTCAGGTCATCAGCCCGAGAGCTACGGGTGCTGATCACACCTCCAGAGGGAACTTGGCCAAGCTGTCTGAATCAGTGGCACCAGCTCTGAGGTAAGAGGGATGGGAATAGGTTAAGATGGATATGTATTCTCTACAAGGTCCACTCAGGCTGGCAATGACACCAATGTCTACACAACTGGATATGTGGAGACTTTTCTGATGAAACGCGAACTCTCCTTGGGATTGTTCTCTTTGTTTGAGCAGCTATGTAGCTGAGACATTAATCTCATTCCTCTTGGACTTTTGAGCTGTGTGATGTCTTTGTGCGTGATGGAAATTCATCACTGATCAACCTTTGTGGTATAAACACCGCAACAGGAAAAAATAACTGAGTCCCTTCCTAGAGAAGAAGAAAATAAAGGGGAAGAAAGGGGGGAAAAAGGGAAGCAAACAAACCATACAATCTCAGAGAAGAAGTGAGGGTAAGAAAATTTCAAAGTGCTTATTAAGAAAGTAAGAAGCTATTATATTGCATAGAGCTTTTCAACACCATGAAATATCTCAAAGCGTAATACAGCTAATGAAGTGCTTTTGATGTGTAGTCACTCTTTTCATATAGGAATTGCAGCAGCCATTTTGTGCTCAGTAAGCTTCCAAAAACAACAGGATGATAATGACCATATAATCTATTTGCTGAGAGATAGATATTGGCCAGGACATCAGAGATAACACCCCTGGTCTTCTTTGAAATAGTGGAATTGTTTACATCTAAGCAAGCTGGCCAAAGACCAATTAAAACGGCTGAATCTACAGTTGTCTGTAACCCTCAAACAAACCCTCACAGCACCAGGGTACCCAGGTTTGATTCAGGCTTTGGGTGTCTGTTTGGAGTTTGCATGTTCTCCCCAAGTGCTCTGGTTTCCTCCCACAATCTGAAGATGTCAAGGTTAGATGGACTGGCCATGCTAAATTGCACCTCAATGTCCCAAGATGTATAGGTTTGGTGAATTAACTGTGGTAATTGCATGGGGTTACATGAGGGAGGGAGATGCCTGGGTGAAGATGTTCTTCAGAGAGTTGGTACAGACTTGATGTGCCAAATGTCCTCCTTCTGCACTGTGGGGATTCTCTGGATTTATGGTACTTGGCAGTATTGAAGAAATTTACTGTGTTTGCCCTGAAGAAACACTAATAACCCCACAGTGGACTGCACAGGCCAACTTCAAAGACAACTATACAAAGGCCATCTGCATTCCATAATCCAGGTTGGTCAATCAGAGTCTACTCACCTGCTTGGACAAAGGGCCCTGAATACTTCCTCTCAATTCTCAATGATTTAACCATCTCGAGGATACACATCCCTTGTCAAATCCAATGTGGAGAGATGAGATTCATGTGGCAGAAAGCTCTACATTGTAAAACTAGTAATATTGCCTTGAGGGATCCCAAGTTCAGTTTGCTATTTACCATCCAACAAACAGCATCACAGAAAAGGAGCTCCCTGCCCAGGTTAGGGCACCATCACTGCATCTACACTGCTTCCACTGGAAATTCTGTACCATTACCTACAATACTGATCCATCTCTTCTTAAACATATTCAGTGATTTGGCCTCCAGAGGATTCTGTGGTAGAGAATTCCACAGATTCACCATCCTCTGTGAAGTTTCTCCTCACCTCAGTCCTAAATGGCCTATCGCATATCCTGAGACAGCAATGTCTTGTTTGAAATCCTCCAGCCAGAAGGAACAACATCCCTGCATCCAGTCTGTCCAGCCTGTCAGAATTGTATATGTTTCAATGAGATCCCCTCTCATACTACTAAATTCCAGTGAATACTGGCTTAGTTGGCCCCATCTCGCCTCATTAAACAATCCTGCCATCCCAGAATTCAAGCCGGTGTACCTTTGCTGCACTCCGTTCTTAGATAAGAACACCAAAATTGCATGCAATACTCCAGGTGCGATTTCACCAAGGCTGCAGTAAGTCATCTTGGCTCCTGTACTCAAGTCCATTTGCAATCAAGGCGAACATACCATTAGCCTCCTTAACTGCTTGCTGTATTTCTATGCTTGCTTGTCATCAAACCTGCTGACAAGAGCATGGCTGTTGTTGTCTGGCATACGGACCTCTACCTTGCAAAGGTTGAGCGCCAATTCTTGGACGCTTCCTTCTACCTCACCCTGGACCACAACCCAACCACCGAACACCAAGCCACTGTTTCCAGGACTATCAATTACCTCATCTCCTCCGGAGATTTCCCTCCACAGTCTCCAAACTCACAGTCTCCCAACCCCAGACAGCCCACTTCTGCCTCCTTCCCAAAATTCACAAATAGGACCACCCCGGTAGGCCCACAATATCAGCCTGTTCCTGCTCCACTGAACTCATTTCGTCCTATCTTGACTCCATTCTCTCTCCTCTTGTCCATTCCCTTCCCTCCTACATCCTGTTATTTCTCCGATGCCCTACGCTGTATCAACGACTTCCACTTCCCTGACCCAAACCATCTCCTCCTCAACATGAATGTCCAATCCCTCTACACCTCCATTTTGCACTGGGATGGCCTCAAAGCTCTTCACTTCTTTATCGAACTGACGTCTGAACAAACCCCATTCACCACAATTCTCTTCCATCTGGCTGAACTGGTTCTTTCACTCAACAATTTCTCCTTTATCTCATCTCGCTTCCTCCAAATAAAAGGTGTGGCTATGGGCACCCACATCAGTCTCAGTTATGCCTGTCTCTTTATGGGTTATGCGGAGCATCCCCTGTACCATTCCTACTCTGGCCCCCTCCCACAACTCCTTTATTGGTTCATCGATGACTATTTAGGTGCTGATTCATGTTTTCATCTGGACCTGGAAACATTTATCAACTTTGCTTCCATTTTCCACCCCTCTATCACCTTCACCTGGTCTATCTCTGACACCTCTCTTCCCTTCCTTGACCTTTCTGTCTCCATTTCTGGTGATAAACTTTCCAATATTATCCATTACAAGCCCATTCACTCCCACAACTACCTCGACAACAGCGCTTCATGCCCCACATCCTGTAGGGGCTCCATCCCATTCTCTCAGTTCCCTCACCCCCACCACATAGTTCTGATGATGCCACTTTCCAAAATAGCGCTACCAATATGTCTTCTTTCCTCCCCAATCGTTGTTTTCCACTCACCGTAGTTGATAAGGGTCTCAGCTGCATCCAACCCATTCCCCAAACCACTGCTCTCACCCTCTCCCTCCCAAAACCAGGATAGGATGCCTCTTGTCCTCACTTTTCACTCCACCAGCCTCCACATTCAAAGGATCATCCACCACCATTTCTTCCAACTCCAGCACGGTGCCATTACTCGACACATCTTCCCCTTGTTGCTCCCATTAGCGTTCCACAGGAACCTTTCTCTCCGGGACACCCTGGTTCACACCTCTGTCACCCCCTGCCCATGGCACCTTCCCATGCAATCATAGACAGTGCAATACCTGTCCCTTTAGCTCCTCCCTGCTCACTGTCCCAGGTCCTAAACACCCCTTTCAGCAGTGCTTCACATGCATCTCCTCCAATCTGGTCTATTGCATTCACTGCTTCTACTCTACATTGGAGCAACCGAGAGCAGACTGAGTGACTGCTTTGCTGAACACCTTCGGTCCATCCGCAAACAGGGCCCAGACCTTCCTGTTGTTGCCACTTTAACACACCACCCTGCTCTCCTGTCCACATGTCCATCTTTCGCCTTTTGCAATGTTCTGTCCACATGTCCATTGTTTGCCTTTTGCAATGAACCCCAATGCAAACTGGAGGAACAGCACTTCATCTTCCAATTGGACACTTTATAGCCTTCCAGACTGAACACTGAGTTCAACAACTTCAGGGTATAAACTCTCTCCTCCTCCTCCCCATTTCCATTTATTTTAATTTATTTCATTCATCTGTTTTATCTTCCTTCTTTCTCACTACCATTTTTCCACTTCTCCATTCCAGCTCTCCTTCTTGCTCCCTTTTCCCACATTTTCAGGGCAATGGCCACACAACCCCAGGAAGTCTCTTATCCATCTGTACCTCTGCTCTGCCATTCATGCATTCTAATCACTTAATGGATACTCTTAGCACCTTTTCAGTTTTCTGTATCCTCATTTACATTCCCTTTGTCTCATTCCAGCATCTCCCCCCCCCACCCCTGCCCTCATAGTATAAATCTCTGTTGATTCTTTATGCTCTCAGCTTTGACAAAGGGTCATCTAGATTTGAAATGTTGGCTGTATTCCCTCTCCACTGATGCTGTCAGACCTGCTGAGATTTTTCAGCATTTTCTGTTTTTGTTTCAGATTCCAGCATCCACAGTATTTTGCTTTTGCCTTTGCTTACTTTCAGTGCTAGTGTACGAGGACACCCAGATCCCTCTGTACATCAACAATTCCCAACCTATCACCATTTAATCGATTCGAAGTGGATAACTTCACATTTATCCTCGTTATACTGCATCCAACATGTATTTGCTCAGTGACTCAACTTATCTACATCACCTTAAAGTCTCTTAACTTCCCCCTCACCATTCACATTCTCTCTTGGTTTTGTGCAGGCAGCAAACTTGAAAATATTACTTTTGATTTCCTCATCCAAATCATTGACATATATTGAGAGTAGCTGGAGCCCAAGTATTGATCCCTGTGGAACCCCACTAGCTTGCCCCTTCAAAATAGACCCATTTGTTCTACTCTGTTTGCTGTCTGCTAACCAGTTCTCAATCCATGTAAATGTACTGCCCAAACCCGTGCTTTCATTTTAATTTTGCACACTAATCTCTTATATGGGATATTATCAAAAGCTTTTGAAAAGCCAAATACACTGCATCCACTGGTTCACCCTTATCTATTCTACTAGTTACAGTCTCAAAAAAATGCAGTAGCTTTGTCAAATGTGTTTACCCTTTCATATGTCCTGATTTTCCCCTTCATTAACTTCTACCAATCTCCCCTCAGTCTCCTTTGTTCCAAGGATAACATGATGTGGGTATGCTGGCATTGGACTGGCGTAAACACAGTAAAAAGTCTGACAACACCAGGTTTTAGTCCAACCGATTTATTTGATAATAGACTCACAAGCTTTCGGGGTTACCCCCTTCGTCAGGTGAATGGAGAGTTCTGGCCTCAGACAGAGCATATAAAGCACAGACAGTTTAGAGATTACTGATTAGAATGCGAATCCTTACACCTAACCTGCTGTTCAATTCAGGTCTTGAACAGCAGGTTAGGTGTAAGGATTCGCATTCTAATCAGTAATCTCTAAACTGTCTGTGCTTTATATGCTCTGTCTGAGGTCAGAACTCTCCATTCACCTGACGAAGGGACTAACCCTGAAAGCTTGTGAGTCTATTATCAAATAAATCGGTTGGACTAAAACCTGGTGTTGTCAGACTTTTTACCAAGGATAACAACCAGAGCTTTTCCAAATAACCTTATAATCAAAATCTTTCAGGAAGCATTCTTGTAAATTTCTTCTGCACCCACTCAAAGATGCTTACATGCTTCCTAAAGGCTGGTGATCAAAACTGGGGTAATGTTCTTGCTGGAGCTTAACCAGAATTTTATAAAGTTTCAGCATAATTTCCCTGCTTTTATACTCAATGCCTCTATTTATGAAGTCCAAGATCACACATGCTTTGCTGACTACTCTTTTAATATGTCCTGCCACCTTCAAAGATTGATGAAGTGAACTCTCAGATCCCTTTGTCTCTCTGCATTGCTTGGAATTGCCATTTAGCCTCCCTGTCTTCTTTCTATCCTTTCTGCCAAAACATATAATTTCATATTTGTCTGTATTAAATTCGATCTGCCACTTGCCTGCCCATGCTGGTAGGTTAGCAATCTCATGTTGCAGGTGATATATATTATCCTTACTGTTTGCTACTCCTCTTAGCTTGGCATCATTAGCAAATTTTGCAATTCTACTCCGTATTCCAAAGGCCAATTCATTGGGGAACACCACTATCCACCATACAGTCTGAAAAATAATGATTTACCACAACTCGCTGTTTTCTGTCCTAAGCCAATCTTTTATCCAAATGGACACCGACCTTCCTATTCCATGCGTCAGGGTTGTGTTTTATTTATATTCATCATAAGAATCTTCCTTTCCTCTTATATGGTTTACTAAATAATCCTGTATGTGTAATCTTTTCTTTGAACTGGGTCCACGCATAAACAGTTGATACTTGGTAGAGATATTTAAAGGTGACTGACACTGGATCCCAACTGAAAATTGTCTTTGACACTTCATCCACCACTTTAAACATGCATTCCCTCTCATTATACATCATCTACAAGATGCACAGCAGCAACTCATCAACACTCCTTTGACAGCATCTTCCAAACCCACAAACTCTATAACCTGGAAAGACAAGGGCAGGAACATTGCCATCATCTGCAAGTTCCCATCCAAGCCGCACACCATCCAAACATGGAAATATTTTGCTATTCTTTCACTGTCACTGGGTCAAAATCCTGAAATCCCTTCCCTAACAGCTCTGTGTGTTTACTTACACCACATGGACTGCAAGGATTCAAGGAGGCAACATCTAGTCAGTGAAGCCCACATCCTGTGAACAAATAAAGAAAGATAATGGAAAGAGAATTGACCAAACAATAAATAAGTGGAACCAAGTAGAAACCTCTTTCAGGCATGATTGTCAAATGATCTTCTACAGTGCCGTTAAAATCGAAGGAGACTATTCTTGCTGTGTGTTTCAACAAGGATTGGGTAAGGCATGGTCTGTATCCACTCACAGGGGTCAGCATAGAGAACCTGCAATCAAACTTGCTCGGCTTCATGTATATTAATCTGGCAAAATATTAGTATGAATTTCACTCTCTATAGGCAGCTTGCTGACAAAGGGATGGGAAATCTGGCAGTAGCCCTTTAAAAAGGGGTAGGAGGGAGCATTGGCTGCAAGTCATAACATCCGTTTTTAGAAGCTGTTTTGAAAATTTTTCCTGCACCCAAAAGTAATATGTATATTAACTGTGGAAAATGGTGTCTAATAATCCACAAGGAATTGTAAACATGGTCCCAACCTGGCATCCAGTTTTCACTGAGTGTATCTGAAGATCTCTTTAATCAATGCTTAAAATGATGGCCTCCTCCAAATTGGAAGTGGTTGGAGTAAGAAAAGGTAACAGTCTAGCAAATCATGAAACTCAAGAGTCATAACAATGCCATCAGATCCTACCAAGATTGAGATCCACTTAAAAATTGAAACAGGTGGACCAAATGATAAATTAGCACTTCAACCTATCAGATTATTTTGGTCCCATTATTAAATGAAAATTAGGTGAAAGGTGCACAAAATTCATTCCCTCTGGTTCCACAGGCATAAAACAAACATTTTTCTCAGTAACATCAAAATTCTATATTCTTTTACAAGTTGTGGGTGCCACTAGCCAGCATTTGTCCACCATCCTTCATTGCCCTTGAGTTGAATGGTTTGCTAGGCCATTTCAGAGGTGCTACAAATCTACATTCTGTGAATTTGGAGTCACATATAGGCCAGATCAGGAAAGGCTGTCAAATTGCTTTCCCCAAGGACATCAGTGAACTAGATAAGCTTTTACAACAATTGATAATAGCTGGTCACCATTACTGAGCTTAACTTTAAATTCCTGATTTATTAATTTAGTTTACCATGGTGGGATTTGAACCCACTCAGAGCTTGAGCCAAGGTCCTGTGAATTACTAGTTGAATGGCGTAATCATAATGGCACCAACATCCCCTCCCTGAGTGCTTAATTCAGTATGAGCTTACACTTACAAAAGGTATTAGCTGAGCCCTTGGAACTAATCAGTCTGAGCCAAAGAGTCCAACAGCTCACGCTGTGCTCAGAAGTTAAATAAGTAACTGATGGACATGTAATGACTCCATCATTATACAATCTCACCCCAAAAACTCACCCTGTCTTTTGCATTTATGAATACTGGGCCTTTATTTGAGGTATAAAAATATACTGTGAGGGCTGAAATTGAATTTAATGGAAATGAAAATTGGGGTGCTATAAAACAATTGGTCCATATCATTCCCTAGAGGTGCTGCATCCCCACACAGAAACCATATGGACAAGGACAACCCAGGACAAAAAAAAACAACTGAATGAAACAACCAGCAATAAGATTTGACTCATTTTTGCCAATGAGCAAATTAAGAAATATGATTTTTGGTTTGGTTAACCTTAAAAACAAAACTCATTTTAGGAACTGAAATTTTGTTGGATTTTGGTAAAGTCAGTTTCCCTTTTTTGTGCTACAGATGTTGCCACATACATAACCACTTGTGAGTGAATTTTCCCAAACTAAATTTCAGCTATTTGTAGGAATACAATATGAACAATTATTTCATCCAACAATGCTTGGTTGAATCAAACAGAAACATATTGGTAACTTATTTCAGCAAAGTGAACCATTTGCAACCCATAGCAGTATTTGAACTGTTCATGCAGATATATTAAGCCAAGAAGCTTAATGCTTACCTGACAGGGTTAAATTCTGCTTTATATATATCCCCTATAAAGTCTTAAGTTTCCTCATTTTCAGCAACGTCATGCCTCTCAGCTGTGTGCTAACCTTCCAGTCTGTGCTCTTGATATTCTGCTTATTTAACTCTCTTCTTTATGACATCTTCCTGAGCTACATCATGCCATTTTGAATGGATCCTCCTATCTGGAACATAATCTGATCTAATACCCATTTATTTAGTCCCCAAAACATCACCTTGCAACACTCATTCCCTCCACCACTGATGCACAGTCGCAGCAGTACCATCTACAAGATGGACTGCAGCTACTCATCAAGACTCCTTTGACAGCACCTTCCAAACCCATGGTCTCTATCACCTAAAAGGAGAAGAGTAGCAGATGCATGAGAACTCCACCAACTGCAAGCTCCCCTCTAAACCATCCTGATTTGGGAATATATCACCATTTGTCCACCGTCACTGTGTCAAAATCCTGGAACAACACTCTGGTGTATCTATAGCACATGGACTGTAGTGGTTCAAGAAGGCAGTTCACCACAACCTCCTCAAGGACAATTAGTGACGATCAATGAATGCTGTCAAGCCAGCAAAACCCACATCCTGTGAAAGAACAATTTTTTAAAGAAGTCTGTTTTGCAAACTGATTAAATTGACTTTGTACAAAGTTACGAATATGGGTGTCACTGGTTAGACCAGTATTTATTGCCCATCCCCAATTGTCTTTGAGTGGCTTGCTAGGTCATTTCAGAGGGCATTTAAGAATCAACCACATTACTGCAAATCTGGAGTCACATGTAGGTCAGATCAAGCTAGCTCAGTTGGTAGAAATGATTAGTCACTGTATCGTATTATCTTTGGTTCGCGTCCCACATCAGATGTCATTGTTTGGGGAGTTAGTTAGCTCAGTTGTTTAGATGGCTGGTTCAATTCCAGTACCAGCCAAGGCCTGCCTTCTCAACCTTGCCCCTTACCTGAGATGTGGTGATCCCAGTCACCACGAGTTAGTTCTACCCCTTACAGGGATTGGTCATCTGGAACTAAGGTGACTTTATCTTTCAACCAGGTGAGGACAGCAGATTTCCTTGCCTAAAGGACACTAGCAAACTAAAATTGTTGTACGACAATCAACAATAGTTTCATGGTCATCATTAGATTTTTAGCTCTGCAGTTGTGAGATCTGAAGCCAGATACCCAGAGTGGAACCCTGGGTCTCTATGTTACCAGCCCAGTGACAATCACTGTCACCCCAATTAATGTACATTTTTTATTTTTGGCTCAGATTTCGAGCATTCAGTTTATTTCAATTTTAAATTGTCAAATGAGCTGACAGTGCCACATTATTAATGGAGAATGGGATATAGAACATAGAACACTATAGCACAAACAGGTCCTTCGGCCCACAAGTTGCGCCGATCACATCCATACCTACCAATCCATAGAACTATCTGTAACTCCCAATCCCATTAAATCCCATATACTCATCCAGAAGTCTTTTAAACGACCCCAGTGAGTTCGCCTCTACCACCACTGACTGCAGCCAATTCCACTCACTCACCATCTTCTGAGTGAAAAACTTAACCCTAACATCTCCTCTGTACTTGTTTCCCAGCACCTTAAACCTGTGTCCTCTCGTAGCGACCATTTCAGACCTGGGAAATAGCCTCCGAGAATCCACCCTATCTATTCCTGTCAACATTTTATAAACCTCTATCAGGTCACCTCTCAATCTTCGTCTCTCCAGGGAGGAGACCTAGTTCCCTCAACCTATCTTCATAAGGCATGCCTCCAAATCCAGGCAACATCAATCTTCTCTGCACCCTCTCAATAGCTTCCACGTCCTTCCTGTAGTGAGGCGACCAGAACTGCGCACAGTACTCCAAGTGGGGTCTGACAACGGTCTTATAAAGTTGCAGCATAACCTCCCAACTCCTAAACTCAATCCCTCGATTAATGAAGGTCAGTACACCATACGCCTTCTTGACCACATCCTCCACCTGCGAGGCCAATTTAAGAGTCCGATGGACGCGGACCCCAAGATCCTTCTGCTCCTCAACACTGCTAAGACTCCTGCCCTTGATATTGTATTCCTTCATCCCATTGGACCTGCCAAAATGGACCACTACACATTTATCCGGTTGAAGTCCATCTGCCACTTCTCTGCCCAGTCTTGCATCCTTTCTATGTCATGCTGCAACTTCTGACATCCCTCCAGACTATCCACAACGCCACCAACTTTCGTATCGTCGGCGAACTTACTAACCCATCCCTCCACTTCCTCATCCAGGTCATTTATGAAAATGACAAACAGCAAGGGTCCTAGAACAGATCCCTGGGGCACTCCACTGGTGACCAACCTCCATGCAGAAAAAGACCCATCCATAACCACTCTTTGCTTTCTGCAGGCAAGCCAGTTCTGGATCCACAAGGCCAAAGCCCCTTGGATACCATGCCCTCTCACCTTCTCAAGAAGTCTTGCATGGAGGACCTTATCAAATGCCTTGCTGAAGTCCATGTAAACTATATCCACCGCTCTTCCTTCGTCAATGTGTTCAGTCACATTTTCAAAGAACTCAACTAGGCTCGTAAGGCACAATCTGCCCTTGACAAAGCCGTGCTGCCTATTTCTGATCATTCTAAACTTCTCTAAATGCTCATAAATCTTGTCCCTCAGAATCCTCTCCATCAACTTACCAACCACTGAGGTCAGACTCACCAGTCGGTAATTTCCCGGGCTATCCCTATTCCCTTTCTTGAAAATAGGAACCATATCCGCAATCCTCCAATCCTCCAGAACCTCTCCCATCCCCATCGACGATGCAAAGATCATCGCCAGGGGCTCTGCAATCACTTCCCTCACCTCCCACAGAAACCTGGGGTACATCCCATCTGGTCCCAGCAACTTATCTATCTTGATAGCATCTAAAAGTTCCAACACATCCTTCCTTAACGTTCACGTACTCAATCTTTTCAGTACAACCTCCCAGATCACTTTCCACTGTGAATACTGAGGCAAAGTACTCATTAAGCACCTCTGCCATTTCTTCTGGTCCCACACAGACTTTCCCCCCTTCACCTTTTATAGGGCCTATCCCTTCACTTCTCATCCTTTTACTCTTCACATATTTGTGGAACGCCTTGGGATTCTCCTTAATCTTACCTGCCAAGGCCTTCTCCTAGCTCTCTGAACCTTTTGTACGCCTTAAGTACGCCTCTTTTTCTTAAGAATCTCTTAAAAATTTGCCTCTTTGATCAAGTTTTTGGTTACCTTCCCTATTATGTCCGTATGCAGCCAAGTGTCAATTTTGTTTGTTAAGGCTTCTAGGAAGCCCTTTGAGATGCTTTACTATGTTAAAGGTAGCTTGATGTTATCAATTTACTGCCACTTCCCTTTCAGTTATCTCACACTTAGAATAAAATTGTTTCTTTCTTTGTATTTTTATTTCATCTTTTATCCTGCTCACCTAGCCTCTGCCCTTTCCTCTTTGTTGTTCGTGATTGCACCTCCCACCTTTGTAACAATAGTTGACATATTCCAACAATTGCACCCTCCTTTTAGTTTTCTCTGTTTTTGTCTGTCACTTGAAAAGGCTTCTTAAGTTGAAGGACTCCGGCCACTCAAACAGGAATCTCCATTCTCTAAGTGGTTATTATTGTATTTCCATCTGTTGCGTTTTTCTAGCATTTTTGTTCTACTTGAACTGAAGGGAATATTTCATTCTGCATCCACTTACATCATTGGAGACTATCAAAAAAAGAGCATCAATATTGACTAACAATGTACTGTTCGTCACTCATCAGTCATGGAGAATGAAAAGAAATAGAAAGGCATAGGAGTGACACATCGAAATAACATGTAAAAAAAAATGTGCTAACATGTATTAGTTTTCGTAAAGGAGTATCCTTTTGCTATTTTTCAGTAGCTTTAAATGGGAATTTATCACCAGTGAATGCAATAAAATCCCTCTCAGGGTGTAATTGTCTTAAATTATTAGTGTGTGCCTTTGAATAAATCCAAGGCTGTAATTTTGATCAAAGCTGTGTTAGTTTTGCTGTAATCATGCTGTAAACATCATCAGTTTTATAAGCATGCTCCACTATTAGCAAAAGAAACAATGAATTATGTTATCAAACTACAGTTTAAACAGAATAGGCTTGTGCTGTTAGGAAGCAGAGATATACAATAAATTACATGAAAAGGCTACTACAAATACTATATATAGTGTATGTGTTAGCTGAAAAAGCATTGTATAGTGCACTCCCATTAATCAACTGTTTTTTTTTCAGTTTATACGTTACAGCAAAAAAAAATGCTAATTTAAATTGGGTTTAAACTTCCAGCTTAGAAACTGGTGGTCTTAGTGATGATTTGGAGATGTGGTCATGAGCTTATCTCAGGGTCACATGATACTAAGGTTGCCAATTATTTGGTTCAGTCTCAGATACAACCAGCTAAAAAGGCTGGTGTTGAAGACTAGTGACTGGAGTTTGTGGCGTGACTATGATGTTTCCAATATTTAGTTGGAGGGAATCTTTTGCCCATCAAGTACTGAGTGTGGAACAAACAGATGGATAATTTAGAGACTGTGTAGATCGTTATGAGGTGAAGCCAGGTGGCATCAGTACACATGTAGAAACTGATCTCAGATGATGCCACAAAGGGGCAGACTTTGGATGAGAAATAGAAAATGGCCAAAGATAGGTCCCTAGAAGCAGCCTTGAGGGAGCAAGAAGAGGAGCCATTGATGATGATTCTCTGGGCATGACTGGATTTGCAAAAATGCAATCAGCCAAGGGCAAGTCTCACACAATTTGATAGTGTGGTTAACCATGTCAGAAGCTACAGGCAGGAAAAGAAGAACAAGGAGAGAGAATTTATCTTTGTCACTGACATTTAAGGGTTATCTGACTTTGATAAGAGTTACAATGTGGTTAGGGTTGAAAGCTGACTGGAGAGATTCAAATAAGGAGTTAAAGGAAAGACAGCATAGATTTGGAAGGCAGAGCATTTTCAAGAAAGGGAGGTTGGAGATGAAGTGCTGGTTTATGAGGATGCAGGGGTTCAAGGGTTTTTTTGTGCAAGGTAATGATGATGAGTTGAAGGGGGAGTAAAGAGGTGTAACATCCCAACGTGAACTCAAGAGAAATCACGTCAGAAAATTTATTAAGATTCTTTCAGATGTAGCAAGCATGCTGAATAGGAACAAGTAGAGTCGTAGAGCAATACAGCACAGAAACAGGCCCTTCAGCCCAATTAGTCCATGCAATCATAGTGCCCTCCCAGCTAGTCCCAATTGCCCGTGATTGGCCCTATCCCTCAAATTCTTTCTCATCTATGTACTTATCCAAATACTTTTTAAATGTTGCTATTATACATGTCTCAAGCACTTTCTCTGGCAGCTCATTCCATATATGCACATGAAGAAGTTGCCCCTCAGGTCCCTTTTAAATCTTTCCCTTCTCACCTTAAACCTATGCCATCTAGTTTTCAATTCCCCTTCCATGGGGAAAACAAAACTGTATATGTTCATCCTATCTATGCCCCTCATGATTTTATACACCTCAATACACCTCATTCTCGTACGTAACAAGTAATAAAGTCCTACCCTGGCCAATTTCTCCTTATAACTCAGGCCCACTAGCCCTGGCAACAACCTTGTAAGTCTTCACTGCACTCTTTCCAGTATATCAACGTCTTTCCTATAACAGGGTGACCAAAACTGTACACAGTACTCCCAGGTGCCTCCTCACTAATAACTGTAACATAGGTGTAGTGTTTGGGTTTCCAAAGGTTATTTGATAAGGTGCCACCTATAAGGTTACTACTATACAAGATAGGAGCTTGTGCTGGAATTGAAATATTATAATGGCAAGACTATTACAGGAAAGAGTCAGGACACGTGGATTATTTTCAGGATGACAAATTCTAATTAGAGTGATGTCACAAGGATCAGTGCCGGAGCCTCAACTGCTTATTATCTATAATAAAAAATTGAATGAAGGAAACTGTATTTGAACAAAATTTGCTGATGACACAAAGATAGGTAAGCAAGTAAGTTGTGAGAAGAACATAGTTTGCAAGAGAATAATAGATAGAAAAAGTGAGTCAGCAAAAAAATTGGCAGATAGAGTATACTATGCAAAATGTGAATTTGTCCCCTTTGGCAGGAATAGGAAAGAATATTATTCCATGGAAAGGGGTTACAGAGGGATCGGGATGTCCTCACAAATGGTTAGTATGTTATGAATGGTTAGGACAGCAAGTAATTTGGGGAGGAAAATGGAACATGGGTCTTTATTGCAAGGGGATGGAATAGAAAAGTAGAGGAATCTTGCTACAATTTGTAGGTCATTGGTGAAATGACACCTTGGGTTCTGTGCATCATTTGGTCTCCTTCCTTAAGGATGAAGTTTAGGAGATATTTCACTAGATCACTGCCTGGAGTGAAGGGATTGTCTTATGATGGAAGGTTGAGCCCATTTCAATTGAAATTTTGATGAATATGGGTACAATCCATTGAAACATATAAAATTGAGAAGGTTTGAGAGGGTAGATGAAGAAGATGCTGCCCTTTGTGGGGTAATCTAGGGTGTGGTTTAAAAGGGTTTTCTGATTTAAGATGGAGATGAAGAGAGCGTTTTTCTCTCATAGGGTTGTTCATCTTCAGAATGGAATACCTCAGAGAGCAGTAGAGGCTGGGTCATTGAACATATTCATGAATTAGACAAATGGGAGTCAAGCATTATAGAGTCAGGTAGGAAAAAGTTATTTAATGGCAGAGTAGGCTCAAGGGATTGAACAGCCCACTCCAGCTCCTATCCTTGTGTTCTTACTGTCAATCACTTTTGTTGCAGAAGCTCTGAACTACTGTTAGCTAAGTGCCATCCTGTCTTTTTTTTCTATTAAGGAGCTTCTTTCCAAGAAATCCAACTCCCAAGTGCAACTTAATTTTGTGTGAACCTTTGAACACAAAGCAGTAGTATGGAAAATGTTTGATTTCTTTAAAAGGTCTGTGGATTGTAGAAGTTGTACTTGGTTTTAAGAATCAATGAGAAGGACTTTTAAGAGTTTGCATCAATTGTAAGTAAGGCAGCTGTAAATTTTTTGAATAAGAAATATTGATGCATGTGGCCTAGTGATTCTTGACCTGGAAATAATACCCATAGAAAAAAAGTTGAGCTGAAAATGTTTTGAGGCCGCATACATGGAAGGCAGTTTATAAGATGCAAGTCACTCAGGAAGGGATCAGTTTTACTGTTTGGTAGGAATGGAAACAGGTCTTGGTGACAACTACGTGAACTGGCTAAAAGACCCAAAACTTGAAAAGTTGTCAGAATAGCTCAGAGTTGCCAAATGACTTTCCCAAAAGTGAACAAACTGAACTGGGGTGTTAACAGTTGGCTGAAAGAGAACTTTTGAAAGTTACACCATCATGAACTGTCATGACCTGAGAGAAGGTTCATAGAAACTAATGGTGAAAGCTGTTGTCAAACTGGATCCCACACTTGTAAATAAGGAACAGCATATTGTGGAACTGTGTAGTTACAGAGTACCACATTTGAGGGGTGTGGTACAAGTCCCAACGGTTGCGCAAGACATATCTTTGCTGCATTGACTTCATAGTGAAATTTACCTTCGCTTTTGAAGTATCCTTTGCCTGTTAACTCATGTTTAAGTTAGGTTGATTTGGATTTGTGTTACAGTAAAAGTTGCAAAAAATGAAATCTTACCAATAATTTCTTTTTTGTGGGTCATTTGGTAAATTTGGTTATTTTGGTTTACAGCTCCCCCGTGGGATAATTTTTTGATGGTGCAGGATGTCAGTCAAAATTTCAGAATATTATTATTTCTACCAAACTGCCCTCTGGTGGGGGTACCCTTTCTCGCATCAAATTATTTTCTCAAAAAAATATTCAGTGAATGACTATAGTTATGTTTATTTGAGTTTATATCATTGCCAGGTGTTGAAATAACAACAAATGTAGCAGATAGCTATAAAGCTTATCGAATAAGTTGCCTGCCACTTCATGGCTTCTATTCTGTAAGAAAATTAGTAGCGTTTACACAATATATTTGTTATTCCTTAAGTAGTCTATTTTAGTGTTGTAAGCAAACCTACAAAGCATTGGAGCAGGAAAACATTAAAAACAGTATTAATCAAGCTATCAATTCAAACAAACTCAAAGTCTGAAAATTAGTTATTAGCAAGGAAGTTAAAGAAAATAGCTCATGAAAAAGTTATGGCAAGCAGGGTGAATGCTCGGTAGCTCTAAGACCCCAAGTCACACAGGGAAGGTTACTATACTGTAAAGAAACACTGTAGTGCAGTGTAAACTACCCAAGAGTTCTACGTATCAGGTTGATAATGCAAGATTATAGACACATATTGCCTGTTAACTCACTCAAAACAATAACTTTCATTACATCCCTGTATATCTCCCAACTCAGTGTAGAAAACATTCGAATTACAATTTAATGTTAAAAGCCCTCTCCTAACCATATCTTTCACCTTACAACACTAATGCAAACAAAATAATTTCTTGGCATCCAAGTTGATGATCATTGACTTGTTTTGTATTGAAGACGACAACACTGTTTCATGACATTGGGCACTGTCATGCCATGCAGTGTCATTTCAGGATTGTATGGTAATATGGTATATTCTTAACTGAACAGTGGATGCCATTACCCCTTGCCCACTCCCCATTTAGGTGTTTCTTATATTTCTTTTCTTTGACAATAAGTTAATCATTAAATCATCAGATAATATGAAAGAAGCTGTTTTTTGGAAAGTATCAAAAATCACAAAAATTTAATCTGGCCACGTTCTAAGTTTTTGGGAAAGAAACATCCAAGTAAAATATGAAAATCAGTCAACAAATTGTGTAATTATAGTTCAAGATGAAGATTCCCCTCATCTATGGGCCAAAATAATTTTTGTAGTGTGAACATCTGCACTGCTATTAAAGATCACCACTCAGGTTTGTGGATATACTTATGGGAGAGTACAAGTCCTTCATAGTCCTAATCTGCTACAGCAAAAGCTATCAAGATGTACAACATGAAAGGCATAAAGCGAAGTCTTTGAAGTCCGCAGTAGTATCCCAGTGCTCTAAAAGAAATCAGCAGAAATATACATGGAGCATGAGGGCATAATTTTAAAAAATGCATTAAGATGTACATTAAAAATGTTAAGCAGGAAAAATCATGGAAGTCAAAACAAATTTTTTGCAGTAACAATTACAATGAGACTATACTTGTATAGGTTACAATTTATTTCAGAAATAGTCTAGTTACAAGGGCAAAATATAGCCGTAGCATTTTCTGTCAGTGTGCAGTACAACTGGCAAACACCAATAAGCAGAACCAAGAAATGGAGAAATGTTGATTGAAACTTTTGTACTTTTGCTCTACTAAGATCCAATCCTCTGCTCTGCAAGAATCAGGCCTTCCATTGATGCCACCCATTAAGTGAGGCGAAGTAAATATTGGAGGAATCATTCCTTCAGCTAACAGGTGGCATTAATGAAGTATTTGTCAAAGCACTCTCGCCATGTTTTATGTTGGCTGTAGTGTAGCACAAGGATTACAGCAAGTTAGACACTTTCCATAGGTACATATCCCTAGTAAGCCTTTAAGAAGCAAGGTAAATGCTTATCTAATTTTGCCAGTCCCAAAAGTTAATTGGATAATTGGCCATGCTAAATTGCCCTTAGTGTCTCAGGATGTGTAGACTAGTGGGTAAATACATAAGGATATGGGGATGGGGCCTGGGTGGACTGTGGTCGGTGCAGACTCAATGGGTCAAGTGGCCTCTTTCTGCACTGTGGGGTTTCTATGATTTCTATGAAAAGTGTTTCACCAAAGTATTACTTAAGACCTTTCTGCAGAAGTTCCAGGTGCTGCTACTGGTTACATGTTTCCACCAGTGACTGACTTTCACCAGGAGGTTGTAAAGACTTCTGATGGATTAAAGGAATACCCAAATAATAGCATTGTGCCACTGAGAATAATTTATAGATGTATGAAATTAAAAATTATGTAAATATGTGCAGTTCTATTAATTCTAAAATTAAGGTCACATGATTTAAGAACCAAAGCCACTGTTATTTCACAATTCCTATTTCTGCTAGTTATCAAAAACAAGCAAGATGTTGCTACCTAATCATTTCAACAGTATAGATTAAATTTATTATTTTGGCATTCAGATAAATTACTTCCTTTAGTAAAGATTACTTTTTAATAACGGAATACAAAGATCCCTGATTATAAAGTCATCAGCTTGAAAACAAAGTTATTGAACAATTTGTGGTCTTCAATTAAAAAAAATGGAAGTAACTTCTAGCCGGGGAGGCATGACATTTATGTTTCAAAGAATGACATGAAGCCAGTGATCAGGTAATAACTTGTAACCTATTCCTGACAATTATTTCTCAATATCATTATGACTCAGTATCACTCTCAACAGCCTTACTTAAAAAAACACAAATGGGCATGGTCAGGAAAAGAGTCCGAGGGTCACTAGGAATAAATAAGAGACCACGGACAATCTGTATTGCAGAGGCAATGCACCAGTAGGTGGGTTACAACAAATCAGGCATATTGACTTGAGGATTTTTTAAGAACAAAATTCCAAGTTTTTAACATACGTGGTGATTTTTCAATTTGGCCATACAGAGTAAAACCGTTGAAGAGATTGTAATTTTTTTGATGTAGGGTACAGGGATTCCCAATATATAAGGTAAACATCTGAGTGCATTTAAAGCACACACCATTCCAATCAGCAGCTTTTAATGAGCAATTGAAATCTGTGCTAATTCATGTGGCTGGAATACATGTTCAATTATCAAACTTACACAAAACAAAATTAATGTGAATACATGGATCTAGATCTTAAGCTTAAACAGTACTTAATGGTTTAATCAGCAAACAGAAGCAGAAAAAAGAAAACAACTCATGTCACTGTGGTTTGGGGGGTTACCACAGGTTGAGTATCTATGGAAAAATCAAGGAAATATTATTCACCAAATAGCACTGAGAAGCAATTTTCTAGATTTAGCTACTATAAGAAAAATCAGTACTTAATTACAACCTAATATACTTGAAATTGACATTACATTTTATTTTAGTCCCAAAAATGTTTCACCAAGGCCTTTATATTGCTGGCCTTCATAGCGAGGGGGATTGAATATAAAAGTAAGGAGGTCTTGCTGCAGCTGTATAGGGCATTGGTGAGGCCACAGCTGGAGTACTGTGTGCAGTTTTGGGCGCCGCACCTGCGCAAAGATATTTTGGCCTTGGAGGGAGTGCAGAGGAGGTTTACTAGGCTGATACCGGAGTTGAGGGGGTTGAGCTATGAGGAGAGGCTGAATAAACTGAGCTTGTACTCGTTAGAGTTTAGAAGAATGAGGGGAGATCTCATTGAGACATATAAGATGATGAATGGGATGGATAGGATAGAGGTTGAGAGACTCTTCCCGCTCAAAAAAGACAGTAGGACTAGGGGGCACAGCCTCAAGATAAAAGGGGGGCGGTTTAGAACGGAGTTGAGGAGGAACTTCTTCACTCAAAGGGCGGTGAATCTCTGGAATTCTCTGCCCGTTGAAGTGGTGGAGGCTGCCTCGCTAAATATTTTTAAGACACGGGTTGATGGGTTTTTGATAAGAGAGGGGATTAAGGGTTATGGGGAGAAAGCGGGAAAGTGGAACTGAGCAGCGACAGATCAGCCATGATCTTATTGAATGGCGGGGCAGGCTCAAAGGGCTAGATGGCCTACTCCTGCTCCTATTTCTTATGTTCTTATATTCACATTGCAACTGCAGAAGATTTCCAGGCTCTGCTACTGGTTACATGTTTCCACCAGTGATTAAGAGCAAAAGGTTGTAAAAGCTTCTGGTGGATTAAAGAAATATCCAAATAATAGCATTGTTAGCTGAGAATAATTTATAGATTCATGGAAATTAAAAATTGCAAATGTACACGTGTAGTTTTATTAATTCTGCAATGGATCACTTCACTTATTATGATTTAACTAAAATTACTGTTATTTCACAATTCCTATTTCTGCTGTTTTAACGATGGAAGTATTTTTACTTACGTAATTTCTAGCCTTTGGCCTACATTAGTGGTTGAGCTCCAAACAAAAACGCACACAGTATGAATCCCAAATAGCCATGGCTTGCAGTTGGTAGTAGTCTTAGTTGTGGGTTTAAGGCCCAGAGGCATGAACTCAAAAGCCTAAGCTACTCTATTTGAGATGCTGTATTTTGAATGAGACATTAAATCGAGGTCTCGTCATCCCCCAGAAATGATGGCAAAGAATTCTAAAAAGGTTTTTAAAGAGCAAAACAGTTATCCCCGGTGTCAGTCCAATATTTATTTTCAATCAAAATTACTACAAAGAGGTTAGCTAATGATTATTGAACTTTTGTATCTAGGGTCTTGTTGTAGATGCTGTGTTTCCTACACTTCAACTGCGATAACACTTCAAAAAGTACTTTATTGGCTATCAAGGGCCTTAGGGTACCCTGAAGCCATGAAAATTGTTGTATAAATGCTAGTCTTTCCTCTCTATCTGGCTACTATGGAAACTACCTTTCATGTTTTTTAATGTGACGGCAGTTAACACAAATCTACATAAACACAAGAACAAGAAAAGGTCATCTTCATATTTAACCAGTTTTCCCTGATTTAATTCCTCACTAAAGTTCTGTCTGCAAGCATCAACCATTAAAATGAAAACAGAACAAAAATACAATAGTTTAAGTGTTAATCTTTTCAGCCCTGAAATAATTTCTCACATATATACATTTCCTTTCAAACAACTCATACATTTACAAAATTAGTTGCATAAAAAGTTTCAATCTTAAATACAAAACTTTGCTTCTCCCCACATCCAAATAAATCTGATTGTAGTTATGTTCCTTAATCTATTTGATATAATTTTACCAAATTTCATTCTTACAGGTGCTGAGTAAAGACAACCCCTTCAGCTTTTTGTTTTAAATCAGAAGAATTTCAGCACTTAGTTTTAAAACAGAATTATAGTTTGAATGCAATAGCTTTCTTTAAAAGGGCTTCAACTCTTTGTATCAAAGAATAATTTATTTTATTAAGTGCGGGAAATTACTTAACTTAAAATATAGCGATGAAAACGTGGCTTTTATCTTTAATCTTGCTAAAAAGCGAAAACTCTGCCTCTACTCAAACTTGCTTGGAGGTACATTATCATGGATTACACAAAACAGCACAACTCCTAACAGCTTTGACAAAATGTTTTATATACATATATATACTGGGTAGTGTGAAGCATTTCCAATGCTTTACTTTATGTCAAAAGGCAATATCCTGCTTTCAAGCCAACGCTTCAGTGCAGTACTCATGAAATCCAAGCTAGTTAATTACTATATTCAGAGATTAAAGCATCAATGGTGCAAGCAGCAATAATAATGGCCCAATTCATACAAGGATGCAAATCAATGATTCAGACACTGTATTTAAACTCAATAACATATTTTAGAAACCTAATCAATTCTAGGTGCAAGGTTCAAGTTGTCAATAAGCTCAAATGTTCAGAACTTTTGAGTCTCCTTCACTGCTAATTTGTATTTTGTCAAGCATCATAAACTAAACATTGGCAGCAATTTATAGGCTTAACACGATAATCTCTCCAACTTCAAGACAGAAATAGCTCATTTTATTCAAAATTTTCTTCTTCTGGAAACTTTTTCAAATCAGAAATATATGATTTGGAAAATAAGCTTCTTTCTCGTTTCACTGTGGTTGTAAAATAATCTAGGAAATGGATTGTCTAATTTAGTCAAACATGTATTGTGGTAGAGTTAACAGTCAGCTGATTAAAGTGAAGCCATTCGGTGAGTTATTTCAGCTGGTCAGCTCCATTGGAATACACTAATATAACACAACAATTCAATCCAATCTTCAAAAGGCAAAATAATTATAAAAATTGGTGATAATTTTGTTGATTAAATCACTACAATGGAAACTGAAATCCATAGATTAGTTACAGTGCAGTGAGAGAAAGGAAAAGCCAATCCTGGTAGTACTAGATAGGTATTTAAAAGAAAGGCAGGAGTTCATTAGGAACAGCATGAATTTAGCAAGATATTGCCTTTTAAGGAATGGATTACACCTTGTAACTCCTGCTTGAATGTATTCTATTATGCCTTATCCACAAACAATGCATGCTAGTCGTAAAATTTCTGTTATGTACACATTTTGAGTGTTGGTGCTAAGGAATGGCTATGCACACTAGAGCTTCTGTACATCACAGCATAATGCTGACAGCAAACACACTGATGACGCAATACATGGTCCTGTTTTCCCATCTCACAGTACAGCTTCCTGCAAAGAGAAAAGGATATATTAATCTGTACAGAATATTGCAGAGCTACAAGATATTACAGTTCCCTCTCTCAAATGAGACTGCATTAAGAAATACATGTCAATTATACCAATTCATTTTTTGAGCAGATGCATGGAAAAGATTCACACTGATAAAAGCAAAATACTGTAGATGCTGGAATCTGAAACGAAAACAGAAAATGCTGGATAATCTCAGCAGGTCTGACAGCATCTATGAAGAGAGAATAGAGCTAACATTTCAAGTCAGAATGATCTAACAAAAGGTCATCCTGACTCAAAACCCTGGCTCTATTCTCTCTCTATAGATGCTGTCAGACCTGCTGAGATCTCCCAACATTTTCTGCTTTGGTTAAAGATACATTTTCAAGCCTTGCTTTCAAAATGCAGGTCAAATAAGGGTAAGCAAGTCACTCCTTTCTTAGTGATGGTCTGCCACAACAGACTGGTTATTGTGTCTACTCTATCATGTATATCTACTTAGGCAATGATAATTGTTGTTCAGTCTCAACAAAGTTATAGTATATTTTCACCTCTGCAGATAAAGAGGAAGTGAGTTTCACACCAGAGTAAAATGCCATGAGATTTCTCTGACAACCATCACTTTCCATTAAACAACTTCAATTAATTATCTTCAGCTGTCAGTCATGCACAGTTTCATCATTTAGCATTTGAGGCAACTTTCAGCAATTAGAAATGGTCAATTATCTGATGGAAATGATAAATATTTCTATGAAATATGTTAAATTCTGATTGCAGCACAAATTCCTCTTGCATTAGGCATTTTTATAATGAGCATTGAGCATTAAGACAAAAAGGCTTACCATCAGTGCTGCTGTCCCAGTAACATGAACTCGCTGTATGAAGACCAGCTCCACTTTTCTGCATTATTGCACAGGTCACTAGAATTAACAATGCATTGTCATTTCAGTGACATAATTCTGCTGTGAGAACATTTTTCAGAGGGGCAAACATGCAAAACTGGGAACATTTGTTTTTATCTAAAAAAAACTCATACATTGTTCAATTGCCACAGCAGACACTGATGTCAACAGCCTGGATACAATGTGGTGAATTGTTGTTTATAAGACTGTATTCTAAACAGGGACACTGACATGTATGTATTTATTGTCCATCCTTGGTTACCCTGCAGACATTGCTGTGGATCTGCTTGCTGAATCATTGGCATTGGTTTGATATGGAATAGTTTCCAAGGTCACCAATGCCATAAATCATATTGGTATAAGATTGGAGTCACATATAGGTCAGACTGGGTAAAGATGATAGGTATCCTTCCAAAAAGGGCATTAGTCAAACAATTGCGTTTTAATAATAAACCAGTAGCTTCATGGTCACTTTAACCCTTTCAGCTATCTCCAATTTTGCTGAAAGGAATTCAAATTCTCAATGTGCAATGGTGGAATTTCAATGATCAATCTCTGGATGACGAGTTAACCATGACACTGCTACCAATTTATCTCAGGTACTTTTAAAAGCATCACTGATCAAATTGTTACACTAGGAGCATTTAGGATTAATCTCTGGAACCAGGGGTCAAAGAAAATGTATCTTCTATCATTCAGCATACTATCAAACAAACATTCAAACGCAAGGTATTCCTTGATATCAAGATATTCCTATGGAAAAATGTTTAATTTACTCATCTATAAATTAGTAACTTTATTTCTGAATCCTCCATTTATTATAGAAACTGTCCTTTTCATACATTCATTTCCTTCAAAGCAACATTCAAAAACATACAACAATGTGCACGTAATTTATGGAAGAGTGTATTACTCCTTTCCAATTGCAATGTAGACAGCAACCAACAAATGGGTGACATCAGAAAACCTAGGCCATTATTTGTTGTCTGGACAAAGTTCTGCAAAAAACTCAATGTCCAAAGCGAATCACAAAAAATAAAATATATTGCTGAAGAGATAAATTAATGCTTATTCTACAACAACTTGATAAAAGCAACCTGAATAAATACACATCAGTACATTCCACTGAGGGTGTGGGGAGTCTGCAGAAGGATCTAGATAGGCTGGGCGAATGGGCCAGGAACTGGCAAATGGAATTTAATGTTGGCAAGTGCGAGGTGGTCCACTTTGGTAGGAATAATGGTAGGAAGGATTATTACTTACTTGGCGAAAAACTGCAGTGGGCGACGGTGCAGAGGGACCTCGGGGTCCTTGTGCATGAGTCGCAAAAACCCAGCTTGCAGGTGGTCAGGAAGGCGAATGGGATGTTGGCCTTCATAGCGAGGGGGATTGAATATAAAAGTAGGGAGGTCTTGCTGCGGCTGTATAGGGCATTGGTGAGGCCGCAGCTGAAGTACTGTGTGCAGTTTTGGACTCCATACTTACGCAAGGATATTTTGGCCTTGGAGGGAGTGCAGAGGAGGTTTACTAGGCTGATGCCGGAGTTGAGGGGGTTGAGCTATGAGGAGAGGCTGAATAAACTAGGCTTGTACTCGTTAGAGTTTAGAAGAATGAGGGGAGATCTCATTGAGACATATAAGATGATGAATGGGATGGATAGGATAGAGGTGGAGAGACTCTTCCCACTCAGAAAGGACAGTAGGACTAGGGGGCACAGCCTCAAGATAAGGGGGGGGGGTTCAGAACGGAGTTGAGGAAGAACTTCTTCACTCAAAGGGTTGTGAATCTCTGGAATTCTCTGCCCGTTGAAGTGGTGGAGGCTACCTCGCTAAATATTTTTAAGACGTGGGTTGATGGGTTTTTGATAAGAGAGGGGATTAAGGGTTATGGGGAGAGGGCGGGAATGTGGAACTGAGCCACGATCTTATTGAATGGCGGGGCAGGCTCGAAGGGCCAGATGGCCTACTCCTGCTCCTATTTCTTATGTTCTTATGAATATCTACTTACTCAATACAAGATCAATTGTCAAACCTTTGAAAATGTTATTTAATGCTCACATCTCAAACTGTTCTTAGAAACTTTCCCAAACGTTAATTTCAAAAAAATGTTAAGTCAAACTAGGAGCTGTGCAGGTTAGGTTGATTGGCCATGCTAAATTACCCCTTCGTGTCAGAGGGATTAGCAGGTCAAATACGTGGGATTACAGGGATGGGGCTTGGGTGGGATTGTCAGTGCAGGTCGAATGGCCTCTTTCTGCACTGTAGGGAATCTATGATTCTTGGAATACCTGGCACGAACGAGATAATGTTGCACATCTCTCCAGAATTACAGGGTCAGACTCACGTTGTATTAAGACATGCTTATCCTGCATATGTATGTATTACGTGATCTTGAAGCAGAGGATGAAGTTTACAAATTTAACCAGCTTAATAATTATAAATGCCCCCAAGATGTAGTTTCATTACTTTATTACAGAATACTCACCAATGTATTTGAATGGTTTTCCCATTTTAACCAAATGCATCAGGGATTGTTCAACTACAGCAGCAGTCCATTGATTGATCTTGCTGTGATTATAATCAATCCCTCCGATAATAGTGTCAACGCACTGAAAATAAACCACTGAAATTAACTGCACATTTATGGTTTAAAGATTTCTGCTGACATGTTTTATGTATAATTGTAAATGTTAGGTTATTTAATACAAAATGAAGAACAGAATGGCTTTCCATTTGGAAAAAGATTACATTTCAAGGAGAAAGGAAAACAAAGACAGATTAACGGAACTGCACAGTATCACAAGGTGGATACAATTAAAAAAGCCAAGACATCTTCAATCACCTATTTAGGAAGTCAGCACAGTTCATGTATCATCACCCCCAGCACTCACCACATCCCTATTAAAGCATAAAACAATTCCCAATAACGAATCCAGAGTTTTTATCTTCACCAACATGTCCAGAAATCTATTCTACGTTCCCCCAGAGACAATAATCAAAAACCTACTAATGCTAAACTTCCCCTTTAATGATTTGAGCCCATTCCATCTTGTACTGATGTGATTAAATCACAGTAACACTCTAATTATAACTTTTTGATGCCATTTAAATAGCACTAAGATGCTCAGGTCCCTGAATATATCATTTTCTTTTATGGAAGTTGCAGACACTGTTGAATAAGCTGAACCCAAGATGCTCATCCCTCAGATGCACAAAGGAAAGTACGAGTTACAGCTTCTTATTCAACAAATTAAAAAGTTCACTGTCAAACAGATCATTATTTACAGACATTTCTCAGTCAGATACATGTTGGCCTTAGGAATAGAACATAAGTTTGTTTTAATTCACTTATTTTAATGCAGCAACTTTGAACATTTATTGTAAACATAATCTTCCCATACTTACTTCTTTGACAATATTACTGGCTTCATCTGCATTGAAGAGAACCTGCAAACAAGCGACACAATTCAGCAATATAATCTTACATTACTGCTAGCAACATAAGTGATTTACAACAGATCAGACATGATGTAACTAAAGCACTTAAAAAAAAAGAACCCAAGTAGGAAGAAAGCTAGGTGAAAAGGAGATTTTGTTTTTATTCATTCAGGGAAAATGGGCATCACCAGTTGGGCCAGCATTTATTGCCCATCCCTAACTGCCCTTGAACTGAGGGATTTGCTAGGGCATTTAAGAATCAGGCACAATGCTATGCATCTGGAGTCACATGTACACCAGACCAGGCAAGAGTGGCAGATTTCCCAAACATTTGGGTTTTCAATGACAATCAGAAAATCCCTACAGTGCAGGAAGTCATTCGGCCCATTGTGTTCTCTTACAGACTGTCTTACCAAGGCCCTCTCCCCCACCCTATCCCTGTAACACCATACGATTACCATGGCTAATCCACTAACCTACACATCCCTGGACACCAAGGGGCAACTTAGCATTGCTAATCCACCTAACCTACATTTCCCTGGACACTAAGGTGCAATTTAGCATGGCTAATCCACCTAATCTGTACATCTTGGACTGTGGGAGGAAACCCACAAAGACACAGGGATAATGTGCAAACTCCACACAGACAGTGACCAAGGCCGGAATCAAACCTGGGTCCCTGGCACTGACAGACAGCAGTTCTAACCACTCTGCCACCCAAAACTGAAAATGGTCTCAAGGTCATCATTAGACATTTAATTCCAGATTTTTTTTATTGAATATCAACTTCACCACTTGCCATGAACCTGGTCCCCTACATCACTGGATTACTAGTCCAGTGACAATGCTGCTATGCTAACGCCTACCCAGATGAGGGAAAAAGAGGGATCTTAAGGAAGAGACCTACTGGAACAGTGCGGAGGGAATCAGGGCATGGAAGGAGGTATTTTGGAGCAGGAGTATTGTGGGGCAGATAATATTTAGGGTTGAAGGGCTACTGGAATAGCAGGGAAAATTGGGGTGTGAATGATTTGGGGGAATTGAGTGGCATTATAGGGAGGGATATGTGTGGAACTCTGCCACAGAGAGCTGTGGAGGCCGGATCATTGGCTGTCTTTAAGACAGAGATACATAGGTTCTTGATTAATAGGGGACACACAGTGCGTTTGGGGGACACGGGCTGCCTCTGAGGGGGGAGGGGCACAGTGTGTGTTTGGAGGTATTAGAAGGACATTAGGGGGTAATGCGGGTGAGGGAAGAGGAGCTGTCGAAACTCTCAGTGATGATCGCTCCCAGCCGCCGCCCTGAGGGGCCGCTCTCGGATTGAGGCGCGGCACAGACAGCCCGGCCGCAATGAGGTGTCGTCCAACCGGCCCACAGCTCCACGTATCTGGTCGCCCCCGCACCGCTCACCTCCTCACTGGGCTGATACTCCTCCATCCTCCGGGCTGCTCCCTTCACTAAGCCGCCACCACCGCGCTGCCTCTCCGCTCTGACTGGCACCTGACGTGAGTCCACAGGACAGACAGCTGACGCAAGACAGCCAGGAGGACCACCTACTGCGCCGCCTGGCGGTCAGGAGGACCACTTACCAGATCACCTGGCGCCCGGGAGGACCACCCACTGCGCCGCCTGGCGGCCGGGAGGACCACTCACCAGATCACCTGGCGGCCGGGAGGACCACCCACTGCGCCGCCTGGCGGCCGGGAGGACTACCCACTGCGCCGCCAGGCGGCCGGGAAGACCACTCACCAGATCACCTGGCGGCCGGGAAGAGTACTCACCAGATCACCTGGCGGCCGGGAGGACCAATCACCGCGCCACCTGGTGGTCGGGAGAATTATTCGCTGTGCCACCTGGCGGCTCGGAGGTTTCTTCTGTCGCTGCTTGTGGACGACCAGAGAAGTCTTGGATTTAAAGGTTCTATCGCCAAATAGATTGTAATTATAGAAACTTCGAGTAAAAATGAAATTGAACCAAATCAGAAAATCCTGGAGATATATTCGCACAGTGAAGTAGCTAAAACTAAATAATATGTTGTCATATGTCAGACCACACTCAAATTTATTCCCTCTCATATAATAATATGCATGACCTTGTAAAAACACCCGGAGGAGAATCACCAAAAGGATTAATTCCAGCATAATGCTAGCACAAAACACACCTTGTTCTCGCCTCACCCCCATCAGCATGGGGACGGCTCCCTCCATGACATCCTGGCCCACTCTTCCATTATGTTCAACTCTCCATCCCCTTCCCACTGCACTTTCCAATGCAATCTCAGATGGTGAAACACCTGCCCCTTTATCTTGTCCCTCCTCACCATTCAAGACCATGAACACTCAGGTTAAGCAGTCTTTCACTTGCACTTTCTTCAATTTGGTGTACTATATTCACTGCTCGCAATGAGATCTCCTCTACACTGGGGAGTCTGAAGGTTGGCTGGGTGAACACATGGCTCAGTGTGCAAGCATAACCTCAACCTTCCCATCGCCTGACGTTTAAACTCAATGCCTTAATAAGAACATAAGAACTAGAAACAGGAGTAGGCTATCTGTCCCCTCGAGACTGCTCTGCCATTCAATAATATCATGGCTGATCTTTTCATTGACTCAGCTCTACTTACCAACCCATACACCATAACCCTTAATTCCTTTGCTGTTCAAAAACCCATCTTTGCCTTAAAACATTCAATGGGATAGCCTCAATTGCTTCATTGGGCAGCAAATTTCACAGATTCACAACCCTTTGGGTGAAGAAATTCCTTGCTCTCATGTCCACATGTCCACTCTTGACCTGCTGCAATGTTCCAGTGAAGACCAGCATAGCTGGCAGAGCAGCACCTCGTTTTCTGATTAGCAACATTACAACCCTCAGGACTCCACATTAAGTTTAACAACTTCCCCCTCGATCTTAAATCCTTTTTAAAAAAATCCCATACAGTTATTGTCTCAATCCAATAATCTTCCCTTTCCTCATCCTCTCTCCCACATCAGGCCATCTGTCATGTCTCCTTGACGTTGTTAAATCTTGTTGCAATTTCTCGCAGCTCCACTTTAATATCAATATATTATTGATATGTTTCTCCCTATCTTTAGTCTGATGAAGAGCTAAATGGACTTGAAACATTAACTCTGGTTTCTCTCCCCAAAGATGCTGCCTGACCTGCTAAGGTTTTACAGCATTCTTGTTTTAGGTTCCGATACTTAGGTAGCTTAAGGAATTTGGCCTTTTTATTTAATAGTGTTAACTCCATGAAGAGGTAAGTAGTACAGTGGTAGAGTTCTGGTTTCAAGTCCCATTTCATGATGTACCAGAGGAAGATGTGTCCATGTTAGACGCAGTGGGCTCGAGGAGGAGTTCTTGGAATGCTGCCGGGATAGTTTCCTTGAACAGTGTGTGTTGGAGCCGACGAGGGAGCGAGCTATCTTGGATCTGGTGTTATGTAATGAGGCGGGTAGAATTAGGGACCTTGCGGTGAAGGATCCTCTTGGGGAGAGTGATCATTGTATGGTGGAGTTTCTGGTGCAGATGGAGGAGGAGAAAGTGGGTTCCCGGACACGCGTCCTTGTTTGAACAGAGGGGAGTACGGTAGGATGAGAGAAGAATTGGCGAATGTGGACTGGGGGAGCGCGTTGGAAGGTAGGTCTGCTGAGGAGCAGTGGAGGATCTTTAAGGAGATCTTTCTTGGTGCTCAGCAGAAATTTATTCCGATGGTCAAAAAGGACCATAGGAGGAGAGGTAATAAGCCGTGGATAACGAAGGAGGTGAAGGAAAGTGTTAAACTAAAAGCGGAGGCGTTTAGAGTAGCTAAGAGTAGTGGGCGAGAAGAGGATTGGGAGAGGTTTAAATGTCAACAAAGATTGACAAAGAAGTTGATAAAGAAGGGGAGGAGAAACTATGAAGCTGGGCTAGCGCTTAATATAAAAAAGGATAGCAAGAGTTTTTATAAATATATAAAAGGAAGAGGCTGGCTAGGGTGAACGCTGGACCCTTAGAGGATGAGAAGGGGGACTTAGTGGTAGGGGATGGGGATATGGCTGAGGTCTTGAATAACTTTTTTGTTTCGGTCTTCACAGAGGAGGACGTGAATAATTTGCCGGGTGTTAGAGATGGAAGGGTGGTAGGACTGGAGGGTCTCAATGACATTACTGTTACTAGAGAGGCGGTGCTCGACAGACTGGAGGGGCTGATTGTGGACAAGTCCCCAGGACCGGATGGAATGCATCCGAGGGTTCTGAAAGAAATGGCGGAGGTGATAGTGGATGCCTTGGTGGTTATTTTCCAGACGTCGCTGGATTCCGGGGAAGTGCCGGAAGATTGGAAAACGGCTAATGTTACGCTGTTGTTTAAGAAGGGTGCCAGGCAAAAGGCGGGGAATTATAGGCCAGTTAGTTTAACGTCTGTTGTAGGTAAAATGTTAGAATCCGTCATCAAGGAGGAAATAGCGAGGCATCTTGAGGGGAATTGCTTGATAGAGCAGACGCAGCACGGTTTCGTTAAAGGGAAGTCATGTCTGACAAATTTACTGGAGTTCTATGAGGATGTGTCTAGGGCGGTGGATAGAGGAGAGCCGGTGGATGTGGTCTTTCTTGATTTTCAGAAGGCGTTTGACAAGGTACCTCACAAGAGGTTATTGCAGAAGGTCAGGGGGCATGGAGTTGGGAGTAAGGTGTTAGCGTGGATAGAGGATTGGTTGTCAAATAGGAGGCAGAGAGTGGGGGTCAATGGGTGCTATTCGGATTGGCGGTTGGTGACTAGTGGAGTGCCCCAGGGGTCGGTGCTGGGGCCTCAGCTATTTACCATTTATATAGATGATCTGGAGGAGGGAACCGAGTGTATGGTGTCGAAATTTGCTGATGACACCAAGATTGGTGGAACGGCAAATTGTGCGGAGGGTGTGGAGAGTCTACAGAAGGATCTAGATAGGCTGGGCGAATGGGCCAGGAACTGGCAAATGGAATTTAATATTGGCAAGTGCGAGGTGGTCCACTTTGGTAGGAATAATGGTAGGAAGGATTATTACTTACGTGGCGAAAAACTGCAGCAGGCGACGGTGCAGAGGGACCTCGGGGTCCTTGTGCATGAGTCGCAAAAACCCAGCTTGCGGGTGCAGCAGGTGGTCAGGAAGGCAAATGGGATGCTGGCCTTCATAGCGAGGGGGATTGAATATAAAAGTAGGGAGGTCTTGCTGCGGTTGTAATGGGCATTGGTGAGGCCGCAGCTGGAGTACTGTGTGCAGTTTTGGGCGCCATACTTACGCAAGGATATCTTGGCCTTGGAGGGAGTGCAGAGGAGGTTTACTAGGCTGATGCCGGAGTTGAGGGGGTTGAGCTATGAGGAGAGGCTGAATAAACTCGGTTTGTACTCGTTAGAGTTTAGAAGAATGAGGGGAGATCTCATTGAGACGTATAAGATGATGAATGGGATGGATAGGATAGAGGTGGAGAGGCTCTTCCCACTCAGAAAGGACAGTAGGACTAGGGGGCACAGCCTCAAGATAAAGGGGGGCGGTTTAGAACGGAGTTGAGGAAGAACTTCTTCACTCAAAGGGTGGTGAATCTCTGGAATTCTCTGCCCGTTGAAGTGGTGGAGGCTGCCTCGCTAAATATTTTTAAGACGCAGGTTGATGGGTTTTTGATAAGAGAGGGGATTAAGGGTTATGGGGAGAGGGCGGGGATGTGGAACTGAGCCACGACAGATCAGCCATGATCTTATTGAATGGCGGGGCAGGCTCGAAGGGCTAGATGGCCTACTCCTGCTCCTATTTCTTATGTTCTTATAATATCAGCCTGCCTTAATTCCTTCCAAAATGCCTAATAGCAGGTAGTCATTAACTAGACTCTGAAATAAGAACAGGACTAAATGGCAGACTTGTGAGATTATTCCAATTTAACAAAATGGAGGACCAAGGGTCATGAATTTAAACTATGTATAAACTGGAAGTGAAGTGGTTCCTCTTTTCCCAGAGAGGACAAGCCTCTGGAATACATTGCCATTTACTTAATGGGCCAATTCTTCACTGAGGAAGAAATTGTATCATATAAATGAAGTGGACTTATCAGTAAACACTTGGCCCATGTGACCTTTTTTTAAAATTCATTTGTGGAACATGGCATTGCTAGCTGGCCAGCATTTATTGTCCATCCCTAGTTGTAGCCTGGAGGGCAATTGAGAGTCAACCGCTGGAGTCACATATAGGCCAGATCAGGTAAAGACAGCAGATTTCCTTCCCTAAAGGACATTAATGAACCAGATTAGGTTCTATGACAATCAACAATCAATGCTTTCCTGGTCATCAGTAGATTTTTAATTCCAGATATTTTCAATTGAATTCAAATTCCACTGTCTAACATGGTGGGATTAGAACTTGGTTTCTGGGATAAAGGGGGGGCGGTTTAGAACGGAGTTGAGGAGGAACTTCTTCACTCAAAGGGTGGTGAATCTCTGGAATTCTCTGCCCGTTGAAGTGGTGGAGGCTGCCTCGCTAAATATATTTAAGATGCGGGTTGATGGGTTTTTGATAAGAGAGGGGATTAAGGGTTATGGGGAGAGGGCGGGAAGGTGGAACTGAGCCGCGACAGATCAGCCATGATCTTATTGAATGGCGGGGCAGGCTCGAAGGGCTAGATGGCCTACTCCTGCTCCTATTTCTTATGTTTCTTATGTTTCTAATCTAGCGATCATTGCCTCCCCTCTTGGATTGTTTTTGAACTCCTGTTTGGGGTGGTATTGAGGGAAGGTCAGGAAACTTTTTTACAGCTTCCTTCTCTTATTGTCCCTGGTTTTTTTTCTCACCCAGGAGCTCATAATGGCAGCTGAAAGTATCTAGTTATGTTCCAGCCAATGTGGTGTGTGGGACAGCTAACTGGACTTCTCCTGACAGTCAGTTTTGGATTGAGAAAAATCTCAACATTGAAATATCTCCTGCATACTTATCTGAGGCCCACAGTCTGCTGGGGATTATTTGGGGAGTCAAAGTTGTTTCTTTTTAATTTTCTGCAGTTTTTTTCCCCCTGTTTTTACCTCTTCCTGATGATAATGTTTTGAGACTTTGGGTCAATTGTGCACTTGGTTACACCTGGTTTGTAAAGAGGGAATGCTAGAAAATCTCAGCAGGTCTGGCGACATTTGTCAGGAGAGAAAAGAGCTGATGTTTTGAGTCCAGGTGATCCTTTGTCAAAGCTAAAAGGCATAGAAAGTATTTATACTGCAGGGTGAGGGAATGAAAGATGAGTCATAGCCAGGGGAAAAGACTGCTAATGGCTGTCCACAGAGAGAATAAAGGGTGTGAATGGCCAAACAGCAGAGAAACTGTAAACTGTGACAGATGAAGATGTTGTGGGGGGTGGGGGGGGGGGAGAGAGAAAGAGATGGGACAGAGGTAAAATTTAGAAAAGGGGAAGCAAAGGGGGAGAAAAAGTAAGAAAAGGGGATAAAGTAGGGGGAAAGAGTTGGGGGAAAGAAAAATGAAGAAAGACAATAAAGAAATAAAAGATAGAGAATTAAACAGAATAGAATAAAAACAAAGGGGGCCGAGGTGGATGGAGCAAATCGTCTGAAGTTGTTGATTTCGATATTGAGACCGGAAGGCCCCCTTGTTTTCATTCTATTTTATTTAATTGTCAACGTAAGAACTGTTTTCTTCCAACTAAAATATAACTTTATTTATCTTCTGTTAAAATCAATATTTAATTATTGTTATAAAAAATATCACGCAAGGGACAAATGCCAATTCCATTTCTTTCACAATGTCTATATTGCTGGAGTTCTTGATAATTACACTTTGTGGTTTGACATGCTACAGCATGTTAATCTATATAATGCAACTGACTGCTTTATGTAACATTTCAATGAAATCAGCTGAACTGGTTTTCATTCCCACAGTAAAAATGTACCCTTTCTGAAATCCAAAGATTTTCAAACTATAGATCTGATTGAAATGGAAACAGAATTATTCTTTTTTAACAAAACATTCTGCAGAGAATTTCAAACAAATGTTATCCGGTCAACCAAATCTGTCTCAGAACCTATGATCTTGAGCCAAGCAAGGTTTTGTGTCACATGTTACTTATTATTTGTCCTTGTACACATGGATGGATGTGGCACTGCTTGCTTTTATTGATCTTTCTGACAGATTGAAACCTCCAGTGCATTGTGCCGCTCAAGTTAAATTGGACACTATTTTAGAGTGTATTATGGACATGGTGATCCAAATGTCATGTTATTCAGTAGCAATATTTAAGAATATATAATTAAGCCATGTCCTACAGGTTGCAAAACAATAATATTGGGTGTGTATTGTACAATGGTGAAAAGTAAGGCTCATTTGTAGTTTTAATTTCTTTCCTAGTATACTTTCCAGATTTTTCCTTAGTTTTAAGAGGAATCAATAGTTATTTATTGGCATCTTAATAGTATACTGTTCTCATATTGATAATCGTGTACAAAAAAACCCCACAAATGTTCTAAACTCATGAATGAATATTGTAGCTCAGACTCCAATAATAGATGAGCCTGGATTATCCCATCCGATGCAATGTTAATTTAAATTCATGGGCTCTGTTTCTCATTTTAAGCTCACCAACGCCCCTACTTTTTCAGGAGGCTAAGGAAATTTGGCATGTCCACTACAACTCATTAATTTTTACAGATGCAATATAGATCAGGATATATAACAGCTTGGTATGGCTCCTGCTCTGACCAAGAACGCAAGAAACTAGAATGTTTATAAAGTTTATTTTATTAGTACAAGTAGGCTTACATTAACACTGCACTGAAGTTACTGTGAAAATCCCCTTGTGCCACGCTATGGCCCTCCTTGTTCAGGTACATTGAGGGCAAATTTAACATAGCTACTGCATCTAACCTGCACGTCTTTTGGATTGTGGAAGCACCTGGAGGAAACACACGCAGACATGGGGAGAACGTGCAGACTCCACATAGGCAATGACCCAAGCCAGGAATTGAACTCGGGTCCCTGGCATTGTGAAACAGCATTGCAAACCACTGTGCCGCCCTGCCACCCATACAAAGGATTGTTAACATAGCCCATTCCATCACGCAAACCCAGCCATTGACTCCATCTACACCTCCTGCTTCCTCGGAAAAGCAGCCAGCATTACCAAGGACCCTACACACCCTGGACCTACTTTCTTCCACCTTCTTCCATTGGGAAAAAGGTATAAAAGATTGCGATCATGTACCAACCTACTCAAAAACAGCTTCTTCCCTGCTGCCATTGGACGTTTGAACGGACCTACCATACATTAAGCTGATCTTTCTCTAAACCCTAGCTATGACTCCAACCCTATATTCTGCATCCTCTCCTTTCCTTCTCCCCTATGTACTGAATGAATGGTATGTTGTGTCTGTATAGCATGCAAGAAACAATACTTTCCACTGTATCCCAATACAAGTGATAATAATAAATCAAATCAAATTATTCAACTCAGCTGAAATTCAGACAACTGCATCTCTGCCCACATAACATCACATGTCCGCTTCCAGCAAATTTTTTACTGAATTAATTTCTGACTCTCCAAGATAAATTCTGGGAAGACTGAGAGCCCAGAGTTCCTCATAATTCCAAATAACCAGGAGCTTACTCTCTAAAGTTAAAAATCTCCTCTTCAAACAGGGACTTAACACAGTTTCCCTTGAAAAGAATCCTAAGTGTCGTGCCTTGAAAAAATACACAGGGCCCGAAGTACCCATCCAAAACACAGGCACAGGAATAGGCCACTCAGTCGCTTAAACCTGATCTGTAGGTGGTAGCTTGATTAACATATTAAGGTGAGGCCAAGGATGCCTTTTACACCGTTTTCCAACATTTAACCATGTGAACACAGCATCCAGGGTTGCTAGACAGTGGTGGATGTAGCAATGTTAGTTTAGAAGATGTAGTAACACCGAGGTAGACGTTTCAATCAATTCTCAATGATTTTCTTTTTCTCATCTGGTGGTTAAATTCTCATAAGCCTCCGCGTCAATTGTTCTTACTCCCCTCGGAACTATTACCGGCATCAATAGGTTTTCCAAATGGAAATCACTCAATGTAATGCGTTTAGAAGCACAAAGAAGAGCAAAGAAAGAGATGAGTGGGAGGTGTTGTGCATTGACCTACTGCAGCAGACAAAGGTGAACACATTTCACTTTGGCAGCTGAATAGTGCATGCACATGCTCCTATTCCTAAAGGAAGTTGGGCAGCAGATGACACCAATGCACGCCACACTTATGGGGTATTTCAACCTCGTTAAACATTCACAATAACCCTTTGTCTGCATAATATGCAATTCATCAATAGATGTGAACAACTTTTACTGAAACAATATTGTAATATTGTTTTGTGGCAATATTTGTTCATTACAGTTTCTTCTGAAACCACTGTTAAATTCTGTGACTCAGTTTCACACAATCAGTTTTTCCGGCAGGACCATTGCACGCTTTTTCAAGCCCCATTCACCTATCACCCCTGTTCTCACCGACTTACAGTGGCTTCCGATCAAACTGGATCTTAATTTTAAAATTCTGAACCTTTTTCAAATCTCTCCCTGGCCTCACAGCACCCTATCTCTGTAACATCCCCCTTCCCTGCTATCCTCTGAGATATCTGCATTCTGCCAATTCCAGCCTGTTTTGTATTGCTTCCAGTTCTGGGTTCCGCACTTTAGGAAGGATGTGAAGGCATTGGAGACCATGCAGTAAAGATTCATGAGAATGGTTGCAGGAATATCTGAAGATAAATTGAGAAGGAATGACTGAGAGGAGATTTGATAGACATATTCAAAATTATGCAGGGTCTGCACAGAGTACATAAGGAAAAACTGATCCCACTCATGAAAGGATCAAGGATAAGAGAGCACAGGTTTAAAGTAATTGGCAAAAAAGCAATAGTGACATGAGAAAAAGCATTTTCATACAGCGAGTAGTTAAAGGAATTCATGTCTGAGAATGTGGTGCATGCAGGTTGAATCGAAGCATTCAAAAGGGAATTGGACTCTTATCTGAAAAGGAAGAATGTGTATGGTTATGGGGAGAAGGTGGGGGAATTACACTCAATGAATTATTCATTTGAAGAGCTAGTGCAGACATGATGGGCTGAATGGCCTCCCTCTGCACTGTAATAATCCTGTCAAACGTCACAAAGGCCACAGAGTGAAGTGTTGCGCAACTATAATTTCTACCCAAAACCACTGGAGGGAGACAAATACAATTATTTTGAGCAAACTCTAAAACAGTCTAAAAATTGCTTTTCATTGCATCTTAAATGTACCAGAAATTTTTATATTTTCCTCCAACAGGGAACCGCTGCCTACATTTCTACAAGCAACCACAATCATTGAAATCTCAGTTAGCCTGATGCCAACAATCAAACGGTTATCTTCCACAAGCTGGGAAAAATGAGATGTCAATAGCCATTTTCTGTAGCTCCTTTTCACTGCTTTGTTTTAAATGTGTAACACCTGTTTCAATGCTGACATGGGAAAATCAGGAGGAAGGCATTTGGGAATCACACATGTGAAGTTACATCGTTCGAGTCTGTGATAGGGTAACCTGGAATATCAGTGCATTGTGCCATCCTGCGCTGTACATTGTTTGAAATGTTAAGTTATGTTGATAGATGCAACGAGGTAACATAACATTTTGTTCCAGTAAACAGACATAGGACTTTCTAAATTAAAGACAAATCAAGGTCCAATTTGTTTGCCTTCTGCCTTTCTGCTAGTCACATGCTTGAATGGAGTCAATACCTGGTCAAGACAGCCTGTCTCAGTTGGTGATGTAGATGAACTCAGTTCAGTGGTGTTAAAGGGGTGAAAGTGAATCGACAGCCCATTGATTTCAACACAAATAAAAATTGGGAGACACATAAAATGGACTGACAATTCACATGGTACACAAAGTAAAATTGGATCCCAATCAGCCTACAATACACTAAGGCACATCAGAAGGAAAACCTGCTGGTGATGAAAATCTTTGGGAACCATAGATTCAAGGCCATTTGCCTGTCTCAAAGGTACTACACTTGTCATGTTTCATGCCTGCAATTACTCATACATGTATCCCTAATTACTATTCCCTGAAATAAGTCTAATTTGGTTTTGAATTAATCAAAGACCTGATCCCTGGGAGACGTTGCTGTGCCAAGATAAATGCCCTCCTGGATACTGCTGCTGTGAGAAGTCTGACATCACCAGGTTTAAGTCCAACCGATTTATTTGATAGTAAACTCACAAGCTTTCGAGGTTAAACTCTTCGTCAGGTGAATGGAGAGTTCTGGCCTCAGACAGAGCATATAAAGCACAGACAGTTTACAGATTACTGATTAGAATGCTAATCTTTACACCTAACCTGCCGGCATCTCCACATCGTGACTACTGCTGCTGCACAGAGATGTTCCGCATCGTTGATACTCCAGTCATCCAGTGCTCCAGGCGATGTTCCCGGATCTGGTCGCTGGAGATCTCCATCCTCTCCTCATCTCTGTGAGCTGCCACAGGCCTTCTAGTGGGTAGGTGCCAACTTTCACTTACCAAGTGGGTCCGGACTTGTTTTAAACTGGCATGATTTCCTGCTGGCACTGTGGACAATTGGGCATGGGAGGGTGAGTCTGATTGGGTTTTCATCCGCATCCCATTAACAGGATGCAAATCAGACTCAAACTGGCGTCTGGCAGGAATTGCAACCTGTCAGAGTGGGCAGTGGTACAAGATCCCACCATCATTTTACACTGGCAGGAAACTAATTTTTGAGCTCCCATCGCATCGTGCCCCTCCCGGTGCCATTATTCCCTCCACAGAGAGGAGTGGAAAATTCCATCCATTGCTTGTATTTATAAAGTTTTGATTTAAAGAAAATCCAGTCCAGTCCAGTTGTGGCTCCAGAGCAGAGTGACCATGTTCTGGGAGAAATCAAAGTGTGGCATCAGAGGAAAATGGGTGGTGAATATAGTTTGCTCGATTATCTTCAAAACTCACGTAATTTATTAGTAATTGTAAGGTTTTATTAGCTGCAGTAAGGTTTACTAGCAATAGTCACTGTTATTGGGAGTAACAGTGTTTAATTATAAATTAAGAAAAATATATTAATCACTACACAATAAAGATGGCTAAAGTGCTGTGACTGCAGAACGTATGCATGTTTGCAGTAAGTGCCTGCAGTTTGAGAAGCTTTGGCTCAGAGTAATTCAGCTGGAGGCTGAGCTGCAGACACTGTGATCCATCAAAGAGGGGGAACGTTACTAGGGCACTTTGGACTAGGAGACAGCTGCACCACTCATGATAGGGTCTTCTGATTTGGTCAGTGGTCAGGGATAGGTGTGGTTGCGTAAGGAAGGAATATTGAGCCAAGAGGTAAAAGTGGAACAGCCTCAAGTCTTTACAACTGTCCAACAGGTTCTGGCAGCTCATTTGGATGATAGTGATGGCTGCAAGTTGATGAGCTAACAGACCATGACGTCATGGTACAGGAAGCCAGTCAAGTGGACGGAGTTAAGAGAAACATACTGGTAGTTGGGGCAGTATAGTCAGGGGAATAGACACAGTTCGCTGAAACTAAGTGCTAGAGTTCAGATGGCCATGTTGTCCGCCAGATACCAGAGTTTGGGACCTCTGCTCTGAGTTAAAGAGGAACTTGCAGTGAGAGGGGATTGTTTCAGTGGCCATGGTCCACATGAGTACAAATAACATAGGTAAAACTAGGAAAGAGATTCTGCAAAGGGAGTATGAGCAGCTTGGGCTAAATTGAAAAGGAGAATCTCAAAGGTAATAATTTCTGGATAACCACCTGAGCCCCTTTGTTTTTGAAAATGTGATTCTCGACTTTTAACAAATTTGCAATTTGAACTGAGTCAGAGCAAAAAAGTAAGGTCACATTCCAAGATGAAAGTGAGAAACCAACAAATCATTCTCAGAGTTGTATGAAAAGAAAGACCTTTCCTAAAGTCCAGATACCCATTGAAACTCCACCAAATTATTTCCAATGCTTCTTGTCTGGCATCCTTTGACCCTTTGTCAACTTACTTTCTTATTTGTTAGTAGCTGCTAAAACTTCTCAATCTAAGGGCTTCTACGTCTAGTGGCATTTCTGAACTGTTCCATGGTGCTTGATCTACTCACCTTCCTATTTCCTTCAGGATTATTGCTACACAATCTCACACGCTTTCAATCAGAGTCCCTTTCATATGTCCATGATCTGTTCCTAGGGTTGTGATCACTTCCCAGTTCACTTCCAGAACTCACACTGCGTTTCCTGGCCTTCCACATCTTTACCTCATTTTGCCAAACTGTGGATCTCGTCTTCTGTCTTTCATCTTGCACATTCTGCCAAAGTTTGTACTTGCTGGTGGTTTTCCTTGGCTCCTCATAATGGTCCTCCATTCACTGGCCCCTACTGGCTTATATGTTATCCTAGTGCCAACTTTGGTTGGTTGTCCTTGGGATAAATAGCCAATATGCTGCGCTTCACTGTTCATCTTCAGTTAGCCCTTTATCTGTCTTAATCTCCTCCTTGTCCATCATATGTGTATTTGAAGTGCATGTTCCCTCTTCACTTTATATTACCTGTTCAGATTCTGCAAATTTACAATCAGTGTCAGTTAGCCTTGAGGAATGTACCCTAACAACTTGATTGCCATGTTGTAAAATCATTATTTTTCATTACTGCATCTGACCTCTCCTGTGCCTTTCCTCTCTTTCTGCACTTCTTTTTTGTAATATACCATGTCCCCTCGATTAAACTGTATTTCTGATGGCCTTATGTGGCGCCATAAAGTTCACACAATTTTCTCTGAGACCTCAGCCTCGATAAATGCCTTTCTTCCTGCATGTGGGGGATTCAAATGCTCAGAAAAAAAATGAATGAATAGCAGTCCCTCCAAGGCCAGTGGATGATCCCACATCACCAAAGGTATTTTTTTGATTTCTCCAATAAACTAATTGATAGGGAATGACTGCAGCTCACACCCGTTTGAAATGAATTATTTTTAATTTCAGTTTATTAAGTTTCAACAAAAGTCATGATGAATAACAGTACAGAAGATAGCTTACTGTACAGCAATAATGTAATAAACTTACATTTAAAAGAGAAAGGATAAATGAAGTACGAAGAAGAAGAAAAAAGGGAAAAGATAAAAGAAAAGCCTTCCAAAGGCCTCCCCAACCCCAAAAAAGTAAGAAGAAAATCAACAATGATCATAGGACAGATCTAGTTTCACATGATATAATATCTACAATATCTCTGTGCACATTTTCCCCATGTCTGCGTGGGTTTCCTCCAAATGCTCTGGTTTCCTCCCACAGTTCAAAGATGTGCGGATTAGTTTGATTGGCCTTACTAAATTGCACCTTAGTATCAGGGGCATTATCAGGGTAAATACATTGGGTTATGGGGATGGGGCCTGGGTGAGATTGTGGTTGCTGCAGACTCGATGGGCCAGATGGCCTCCTCCTGCACTATAGGGATTCTATTCTATTCTAATCTAATTAGGGTGAGGTATTTGAAAGTAGAGCGCTGTACTTTCTCCAAATAATCTAGGATTGCCAGACTACATAAATGGAGCCTCTTATAGTGCATTTTCTCAAGCTTGAGATTCTGCAGAAGATCATGTATACAATTAATAAACAAGGGTGGGGCTGACAGCTTCTAATTTAATAAAATGATGCACCTGGCCAATAATGTTGAAAAGGAGTGTGCACCAGTCTGAATTTTCATAAGAGGGATGCCATTTGGTTCCACTTTAGAGAGTGCTGTAATAGGAGAAGGTTCAATGTTACTCATTGAAATATTATTCATAGAGGGTTTCAATTACTTCATTGAACGTTACTCATGGGTGGCACAATAGCACAGTGGTTAGCACTGCTGCTTCACAGTGCCAGGAACCAGGGAACAATTTCCAGAGTTGTCTACAAGTTCTCCCCGTGTCTCCAAGGGTTTCCTTCAGGTGCTCTGGTTTCCTCCCACGTTCTGAATGACATGCTGGTTAGATGCAATGTAAGATTCTAAATTGCTAGATTGCTAAGCCATGTCTTGCACATATGGATGAGAAATTATACAATAGTCTTCCAGTTATCTTCTAAGTCTGAAACAAAATCTCACTCCCAAAGAATTAAGTGAAAAGTGAGAGGCACTGTAGTGAAAGTGTTAGAGCATATAATTTAGAAATGAAGGCCCTAACAAAAGAATTTAGTTCTAATATATCAATCAGTGAGTTAGGAGCAATAAATACAATAGAGCAATTTTTTGTACACAACATCTCTGATTGTAAGTAGCAAAAGAAGCGTGTGTGGAGCAGATCATATTTCTGAGAGAGTCAAAAGATTTAAAAATATTAACAATACATAAATTAGCAAGTAACCAAAAGAAAAAAAGCTGGAAAATCTCAGCAGGTCTGGCAGCATCACCTCCCACTTTTTTTGCCTTTTAGCTTTGACAAAGGGTCATTTGGACTCAAAACATCAACGCTTTTCTCTACTTACAGATGCTGCTAGACCTGCTGAGATTTCTCGGCATTTTCTCTTTTGGTTTCAGATTCCAACATCTGCTGTAATTTGCCTTTATAAGTTAGCAAGGGTTTTGATGCCTCTCGCGTGCCAAACTTGATAGGCAGAAATAAAAGTGGAAATTAATGATTTGCATCAACAGGGTCACATAAAGAGAGAGATTGTAGCCCAAAGTGAGTTTCACCCTGGGTCCAAATCTTAAGTGACTTTCTAAAGATCAGGTTTGAAGAAAAGCGACTAGTTGATAACGGTAAGCACAACAGAGCAGGCAGAGATGAGGATTAACAAGAAGCTATCTCCGATTGCACCCAAGCTAAACAAGTCAGATCTCAATTAAGCCAAAAAGAAGCATTATAGATGTTAGCAGACCAATAATAAAACTGAAAATTTGACTGTGGCAGACTACCAAAGTGCTTGGGTCTTTGTAGAAAAACTTTATGAATTCTGGGTGTTTTCTTATTCCAGATAAAAGAAGAAATTAGTTTGTCTATTGCAATAAAAGAACACTTCTGGATAAACAATGGAAAACACTAAAATAAATATAGAAATGTTTACATTAGCTAAAGACCAATGTGCTAAGTCCAACAAAAGGTCAAAGTTGAGACGAAAAGATCTCCAAAGCATTAAGTAATTAAAATTCCTAAATATTTAAAACTGTTTATTGAAAACTTGAAGGGGAGTGAAGAAAGAGGGTAAAATGACAAAATTACAAATGATATTGTAGATGCCATGTGATCACAATCTTCACAAAAGGAGATAAATTGAACAGTAGCAATTATAGGGGCAAACAGCTGCTCTCAATTCTTGGCAAAATCCTAGCTAAGTCACTTCTCAATCATCATGCACCAATTGCAGAAGGGGTCCTTCCAGATTCCTACTGTAACTTCTGATCTACCAAAAAACAGCCAACGTCTTCACAGCACACCAACATAAGGAAGTGTGCAGAGACCAAAACATCTCTTTGTACATGGCTTTGTTCGACCTCACAAAACTCCTTTGACTTAGTAAATCACACTGTCCTTGGATGAAGCTACAGCGATATGGATGCTCAGCTAAACTCATAAATATCAGCCCTCTCACAAATGACATGTTAAGAATAGTACTATGCAATGGCTCCACTACAGACCCATTCCCTGTCAAAATAGGCATCAAAGAGGGGTGTGTCATTGTACCAAAACTATTCCCTATCTTTCTTGCAGCAATGCTACAACTTAATACTAATAGGTTTGCCCCAGATGTGGTAATAACTTATTGCGCTGATGGTAACGCTTCCACCTCAACTAGCTGAAGACTAAAACCAAGGAACCGTCAGTTCTGTAATAGAACTACAACAGATGGAAAGGTTAGTGCTCTCTTTGAAGAAGAACTAAAATAGTTAGTGGGTATAATGTGTAGGGATAAGGGGGTAGGGCTTGGGTGGGGTTGTGTTCGGTGCAGACTCGATGGGCCGAAGGGCCTCTTTCTGCACTGTAGGGTTCTATGATTCTATGAATCTATGAGATAGTAGTCATCAAAGCTTACAGGAGCATGGGACTTTCCCTGAACACCAAGAAGACCAAAGTCCTTTACCAACCCCACCAGATGTGTAAAATCCTTTACCTTAAATTGAGATTCATGGCAAAATGTTGGAAAATGTTCCTCACTTCCCATATCTTGGAAGCAATCCAGAAAGTTGACATTGCTTAATAGGTACTCCACTGAATCCATGTGCTAGCTCAGCTGATTGTAAATTACATGCTTCTGTCTTTTGATTTCATGAAATCAGACTAAAGTTACAGTCTATCGGGCAATAATTTTCCTCAAGCTTCTTTACAGTGCTGAAGCTTGGATAACTAATGGACACAATATAAAGGTCCTAGAACAGCAACATCAACATTGTCTTTGAAAGATCTTGTGAATCAATTTGGAGGATACAAGAACAAATATGCATGTCCTCCAAGACAAAGCTATGCCAAGTATAGAAACCACAATCGTCTCTCATCAGCTGAGATGGACAAGGCACGATGTCAGAATGACCATACCGCTCAAACAGGTGTTTTACTCAGGCTATACCAGGGAACTCATTCACACAGGAGCCAAATGAAATGTTTGAATAACAATCTCAAAGCGCGTATGAAGATCTATTCTAGCAGTATCAAATTATGAGAGGCATTGCCCAATCTTGACCACAAAGAAGATGGAATGAAGGCAGCCTCTCGAACCAACAATCCACCATCATCATTATCGCCTGACAACTGATGTTCTCACTGTGGCAGAGCCAAGAGGGATTGCCAATAGAGAGCAAATTTGATGCTTATATTGGCTGAGAAAATGTGAGAACTGTTCCATTTTCCAAAAAGTGAAGAAAGCACTCAGTAGACCACATATCACCACCACACACTGTCAACTCAACACCATTACAATTCTGCAGTTCTTCCCTAAGTTATTTCTGTGTATTGTTGATGTTCTCGAACATCGAACATTACAGCACAGTACAGGCCTTTTGGTCCTCGATGTCGTGCTGACCTGTGAAACCAATTAAAGCCCATCTAACCTACACTATTCCACTATCATCCATGCGTTTATCCAATGATGATTTAAATGCCCTTAACGTTGGCGAAACCACTACTGTTGCAACAACTCTGTAACAACAAGGCTGAAAAAGGAAATACTTTTATTAAGGTGGGGGTCAGGTGGGTCATTTCAGGACAATCCAAATTCAACAATTTGCTTTGAAATCTCTGTCCACATTTTGACAGTATGGCAAATTCCACCACAACATCAGAGACAATTATAGCATCCCCAAAGTGCACAAGAAGGCCATTTGGCCCATTGGGTCTGCACCAACTCTCTGACGGAGTATCTTACCCAGGCCCTCTTCTTGTAACCCCACACATTTACCATGGACAATCCACCTAACCTGCACATCTTTGGATTGTGGGAGGAACCCAGAGCACCCAAGGGAAACCCATATAAACACAGGGAGAATGTGCAAATGCCACACAGACAGTGACCCAAGGTTGGGATTGAACCCAGGTCCCTATCACTGTGAGGCAACAGTGCTAGTCACTGTGCCAATGCTACACAACAACCTTAAATAATCAACAATATTCTAAATAATACAACCCACAGCATACTGAAAAAAGTTCCAGAACATCCTAATCCCAATGTTAGTAGATCATTTAAAAATTTTCTGATTTGGATCCTCGCCAAAAACTAATCTGTTCTTCTCTGGGCCATACCCTACCTCTGAACTAAGCTTTGTTGAAATCCATCCATTTGTTTTTGAAATAATGGCCTATACCTTCCAATCTCCGGGGTTGGGGGTGAATGGTCATACATAGGAAGTTGGTCGTATACAGGAAGTACCTCAAAAGATGCAGAGGGAGACTCGCTCAGATGTCTATTCACAAGAATTACACGGAATTACCCCATTATCTCTCAATGGGCAATTACCCTGTATTTGGAGCCATTTGGAGCCATTCAACACTCTAATTTAGATGGGTACTTCAGATGGTTCTGACTGTCTTAGCAGATTTCTTACCCAAGAAAAGTTAGAAGGGTTGAGTTAGAAAGTTAGAACTATTTTCAAATCTTGCATAACTATTATCTTGATCCCCATTGATCCCCGACAGGAGCTCTGTTCCTGACCCCCTGAATACTTTCCCAATCCCCAACTTTTATTCCCTCACTACCCCATCCCCAAGTGTCCTCCATCTACCTCCCTACTGAATACTCTCTTGACATCCTCCCTTACATCCCCCAACTACCCTCCTGACTACCTGCCTGAGGCCCCACGTAATCCCCCAACTCCCAACTACCCCACCACCTGATTACCCTCCCCACCCGATTACCCTCCCCACCCCAGCAACAATCCCTCCACCATCTCCAACTACCCACCTGACCCTCCACCTAATTACCACCACCCGCACCCCACGACTGACCATTCCACCAACCACTATCCTGACCTGGCCTGAATCAAAAGGTCAGGCATGGAATGTGCAGTTACATTCTGGTGCAAGTTAAAAGGCTGGGAGTGACAACCTGACTTTGATTACCTTCCCTCAGGAATTCTGGCTTATTAACAAACAGGCTGACAATATTATCTGTTCAGTGGCCCGAGTAAAAATAATTTTAAGTTAAGATTCCCTTCCTCCCTCTGTCTCTGCCGAGAAAAACCTCATCCCAACTCCTTGTGCCTTCCTTTCTGATTTAACTGCCATCCTGCCCTCCCCTATCCATTTTCATCCCTCCACAATCCCACTCAACTGGCTCTTCAACATTGACTCCCTACCCTTCTACAGTCTCTCTCAGATGAGACAAATTCTTTCCTGCAACTTTCCTCACGCACTTCCCCAACTGACTTCAGCTCATCCAAAACTCTCCTTTCCAAATCTCATTCTACACCCATCAACATCCCACTTCTTCTCATTTCCAATTTCCATTGATATTTATGCCTTCCACCCCCAACTCCCAACCCAACAGGCAGCATGGTGGCACAACGGTTAGCACTATTTACTTTATAGTACTAGGGACTCAGATTCGATTCCCAGCTTAGGCCACTGTGTGTGCAGTGTGCAGAGTCTGCACGTTCTCCCTGTGTCTGTGTGGGTTTCCTCCAGGTGTTCCGGTTTCCTCCCACACTCCAAAAGATGTGCTGGTTCCCTCAGTGTACCCGAATAGGGGCTGGAGTGTGGTGACTAGAGGATTTTCACAGTCACTTCATTGCAGCGCTGTTAATGTAACCTACTTGTGACATTAATAACAGGTGACATGATGGTGCAGTGGTTAGCGCTGCTGCCTTGCAGCAGGGACCTGAGTTTGATTCCCAGCTTGGGTCACTGTCTGTGTGGAGTCTGCATGGATTTCCTCTGGGTACTCTACTTTCCTTCCCACAGTCCAAAGATATGCAGGTTGGGTTGATTGACTATGCTAAATTGATCCTAAGTGTCCGGGGAGTTAGTTGGTTAAATAAGTAGGGTTATGGGGATAGGGCCTGGTGAGATTGTGGTCAGTGCAGACTGGATGGGCTGAATGGCCTCCTTCCACACTGTAGGGATTCTTAGATTGAATAAGTAAACCTACCCTGACCATTTTGCATTTTTATTGTGCCTCTATATATTTTTCATTACATGTTGCAGTAGTGTGGAATTGTGTCCGGAAGCAAAAACAAATATTTTGCCAATTAAAGTGGAAGTTGTGATGATTGCAGCTTGAGTATAAAAAAAGTCGTGTGTTTTCCATCGAAGTGTCTACAATTGAAGAGTTAATTGCCAGTCATTTTGTAAGCGGGGCAATAATTTGTGCACTGCTCCAGTCCAGATGCTGGAACATGTAAAATTTCGGTGGAATATTAGAACTAGATTTAAATACCGACTAGTGAACGATCGCTGGAAACTGAAGTCGATGTAAAGAGACGCCTTGAAATGATTGTAACTCTGCAAATGATCTGTGTAATATCGAATTTAGAATAATTACGGAAACCAATTAAGATACTTCCAGCGACCAAAAAAAAATCTGCTTTTAAGCCCGAAGTTAATTTGATTCCGTTTATTTGGTTGAACGCAAAAAGATGTCCCAGCAGGTTTGAACGATTTACTAATTATGTTCTTTATTCATTCATCACAGATAGGCTTACATTAACACTGCAATGAAGTTACTGTGAAAATCGCCTAGCGCTGGTCAATTGCATCACATTCTGTTCTATATGGAAACTGTTCGGTCAAATTCGAGAAACAACATTTATTTTTCCTCCACCAAAACACGAGACTAAAGTTTTGACTATTTCGCCCAGTGCCAGCAGGATTGCTCGTTTCCTGTGAGGCTGAGCCGCTCTGGGGGATCCCGCCCCTTTTAAGACTGAGCTCTCCACAGCAGTCGGGAGTTTCAGTGTTCGGACCAGTGTGAAAGCTGGAACACGGAAGAGGAGTAAAAGCGATCGGTAGCTGTTATCAATTTAATACCCCCCCCCGGCCCCAAGGTCTCCTCCGCCACTGCTATCAGCATCCACGACTGCGAAGCAGTGGGCAGATGATCAGAGAGAGAGGTGGGGGAGGTATTGGTTGCATCCAGCTGCGGTGTCTCGCTACACATACACACTGCGTTAAAAGGTAAGACATCTGTCTATATGGAAACTGGGCACGAATTGATGCATACATCCAGGAGTGCAAACAGTTACTGCATAACCCGTATGGGGTTGACCCAGTTCGTTCAGGTGTGGAACTAATAGTAGGAGAAAACAGAGACACCAACGACGATCTCTGTTTTCTTACCATCATCACAGGCAACATTGATACGAGTGGCAGTAGCGGCGGGTTATGTGGGTAAACCTACGTTGATCTGAAGGCTGAGAAATTGGGAGTAGATGGATTTTGGATCCCAGTGAAACGAGTGCGGATCTAGATCTGTTGTATACTCGGGCGGTCAACATTATTCCTTTTTCATTTTGAAAGTGTACTCTTGTGATCAGAGCTGCCGTGAAGGAAAACCTGAGTTTGGTGTTAGGATGTTGCCTGAATTTTGCATTGATTGCAGCAGCGTTTCCTGGTGGAGAAGGACAGGGAAGGTGCAGTGGTAGCATTCTGTGACATCTGGGCATTCTCCGTCCCATTGAATCCTCTTACAGGCTGTTTGAATGTGGATATTTGTTTACTTTGTTGCTCGATACCAAATGACATTACTAAATAAACCACAGAACAAAAGTCGCTCAGGGAGCTCCAGCCAGAACCCTGACTTGTCTAAGGACAGTGGGAAAGTGTTGATGCTTTACCCACTGGTGTCACGCCGCTCCCATTGCTGCTTCTCACTGAGTTTCCCTGCTATAGTTTTTCTTACTGTCCTTTCGCATTTTCTCCTGTCTACATAAAACACTACAGATAAATCGACTGGAAATACTCTGATTCCATGTTGTTTTCGCTAAAAATGCTATCTGTAGCGAATTGAGGTTTCAAAATAAATGTATGCAAGGAATTTTTTAAAGTTGGAAATAAACAGAAATCTCCATAACATCTGTAAAGAGAATTGGTCAGATTGATGGTTTGAAGTGCAGACCATTGGTTAAGACAGCCCAATAGTCCGTTCTCTTTCCAGGTCTTAATGAAGCTGTAATGTGTATCCTTCTCCCATCTCCCTCTCCAAATGTGCCAAATTAGGAAAAAAAAATCACTTTCCCACTAGGAAGCATGCCAGAAGGGTGCTTTATCTTCCTGGCCTATAATTTTTCCATTAAAAACCTTGAAACGAATTAGCCCCAAAGTCCTCTTTTTGATTTATTATTGTCACATGGATTGGGATACAGTGAAAAGTATTCTTTCTTGCACTATACAGACAAAACATGCTATTCATAGACTACATAGGGGAGAAGGAAATAATAGAGTGCAGGATATAGTCACATAGTAACATAGGGCATAGAAAAAGATTAGCTTAATATATGGTAGGTCCATTTCAAAGTCTGCTGGCAGTAGGGAAGAAGCTGTTCTTTCTGCTGGTCCTTTCTTCTCGGCTTCCTGCCTCCCATTTGCTGCTTGCTGCCTTGATCTCAATTCTTTTGCCGCCTCGTGGTTCCTGCCCACATCTCTCCTGGTCCCCTCAATGCCTTCCATTTGCTGCTTCTTGCTTGAACCTTATCTGATCCCTCACTGCCCACCCCACCCCCCCTCAGCCCTCAAGGGCTCAAGAGGTGTGGTGGTCAGGAGCCAGTGAGGGATTGGGATAGGTTTGGCTTTCAAGAACCAGAGAGTGCGAGGGAGCGATGAGTAGGAAGTGGCAGGCCGGAAGCAACGAACGTGAAGGAATGAAAGGGTTGAGAGAAGTGGCAAACAGGAGAGAATAAAGGGGTCAGGGAAGTGGTGAGTGGGAGAGGTAGCTAATGAGAAGGAGTTAGGGGTCAGGAAAGGTGGTGAGCAAGGCCATGGGAATTGTGATTAAAGAAACAGACTGAGTAAGCACGGTAAATAGGCCAAAACTAAAATGGAAGTCATGACCAATAATATTCAGCTAGGTTCCCTAATTTGTGAACCACGCTAAAACAAAAATGCATTATTAGAATACACTTCAAACAGAGGATATCTATTTTCAGCATTTTTATTTGATTTGCAGCCTCTGCACAATGTGTAACACCAAAAATGATTTAAATTTATAGTGTGCTATTCACAACCGCTCAACATCGGACATCCTAAAGCACTTTGCAATCAATGAAGCACTTTTGAAGTGCCATCACTGTTGTAATGCAGGAACACAGCACACAGCAAGATTCCATATTCAGCAAAGTGATAATATCCAAATAATCTGTCTTTGTGTTGTTGATTGAGAGTTAAATATTGGCGAGGGCACCAGGAATAATTCCCCAGTTCTTCTTCGAAATGGTGCTCACTCACTATTGCTTTGGAGTGTCAATCTTGTTTTTTTTTTATATGTTCAAATCCTGGAATTGGACTTGACTCTACAATATTCTGACTCCAGGGTAAGAGTGCTAGCCACTGTACCACATTGACCTTTTGGCAAATGGCAACAGTGTTCTTTACAAGTAAGATGGTGTTCCATGTAATAGAAGAAATCTTGTGCAGAGCTAGCTCCAAGAATGTGCTCTAGATCTGATAACTACATAAAGCTAATTTTTTGTAAAAATGCCATTATCATGTACAACAGGATGTGGTGGTAACAATGTAATGGATAGAAGTGTTGTAGAGCATTCATCCTCGTATCTACCGAGAACGTAATGGTGGAACAGTGTTTGTAATAAGCAAGTAGAAATTTTCCTGGGAGATGGTGGCTGTCTTTGCAATTGGGCTTCTGCATACAAAGGAGAGTTTTAGGTTCTTGAGATAATTTTACACGGAGTAGAAATGGAGCGTGAAACTTCACTGCTGGTATTCCCTCTGGATTTCTTAGATTGATCGAGTATGTTATAGTCCAGCTGCAGCAATGGTTGTTTTCCTGACACAAACGGCTTAATCATTCAGTGCTTGTTCAACTTGTATCATTAATTTACCTAAAATCTAATGCAAAGCAGGATTGCATTATCCCATACTCCCATTAGGGAGCCATTCTTGCAGGATGTGTGGATTGGTGAATCAAGACTATAATGCTATTGACCCACTTCAAATCTGCAATCACCATGAAATCTTCTTCCTTACAGGGAATATGGATTGATGAACAGCCCCTACAGCTTGCACTTTCATGCTGGTTTTAATGAGCAAAAATAGTCTAGTGGGATGAAGCACATCTGTTTGAAAGCAGAAACTGGGGAGAAAAGACTAGGGTGAATAATCTTAACATTTGAGCAGGATCAGTCATGAGTGAAATTAAACAGTACTTGTAACACGAAGGGTAGAGAAAATGTAGAACTGTACTCCCCAAATGTTTCTGGTGATCATATTAAAGCAAATTACTATAGATGATCTGCTGAGATTTTCCATTATTAACTGTTTCTGTTTCTGGTGCTGGTTCAGTTGACATACGTTAAGGTAATCAGGATCTGGACTCTCAAGGCATATGGATCAAAAATGAGTCTGTTTAAATGGCAGAAGGGTTTTTTGTCCATTATGAACCCAGACACTATATTTGCTGGCATCTGAAAGAAAAGATCAAACTTAATTGGTTGATCCAGTGTAACAATTGGGCTGTGGGATTTTACATCAATAATGCTGTGATCATCTTCTGACGAAGAGTCATCAATCTGAGGCATAGGATCACTTTCTATCTCCATGTGTGCTGCCTGATCTATTGAGTATTTTCAGCAGTTTCTGTTTTAGATTTGGATTTTCAGCATTCACAGTTGTGATCAAATCAATTTTACTCATGCAAATGCAAATCTGATGCTCCTAAATCTCGATCTTTATATCTCCAGCCAATTTTACTTGCTTACTTACTGTGTTTTTATCTTGACATGCAATTAACTTGCATGCTGCATGCTTTTATCTTGACATTCATTGTTAACTATGTAATAATTATAAAGATAAACGCAATTTTAGGTTTATCTATCTGGTGCTGCATTAATCCACCTACTTACCAACTAAGCTGTTCCTTCATTAACAAGACACAATGTTTACTGACATGAATGATTCACAAATCCCAGTGTTTACTGACAGTCAAAATGTGACAAAAAATAATTTATTTCTATAAAATTTTTAATATAGTTTTACGTGAGGGAATTTGTTCCATCTTAAAAGGTCATGTTCTTTCTTGTTGTCTTTGAAAATAGAAATAGTGGCTCTGTGTAATAACAGTCTGATAGATTAGTCCCTCCACTGAGAGGTTTATCGCATGCTCCTCGAAGGGCATCAGGAGTTGCAACTTGGGAATTCCACTGCCTGTCTTCTCCTGCTGGGCTGAGGAGATGACTGAGAACTTGATGTCTGTCGGGCTTGGAGGCAGGGGGAAGGAAACAGGTGACATAGGTTGACGCCGTGCCTTGCCAGGCAGGGACTGTTGCAGGGTGGTGCCACAGGGATTTGAGGATGATTCTGGTGGGTTGATGCTGGATGATAAGGGGATGGATCAACATGGACATTGAGTGTGACGGGCAGGACTGATGCCAGGATGAGACAGATGGTCACTCGCCCTTGCAGCTCAAACCAGATCATTTATTTTCTTCTGGCATTTGGCGCTGGTCCTCAGAGTCAGGCCATAGGCACGGAATCTCAGGCTGCATTGGAATCCCTGCTCCTGGGTTGTCTAGAGGGTACAGGATAATCCACAGCATCCAACAGCTGCCCTAGCGCTCCCTCCATGAAGCATGGGGCTGAGCTACATGCTGCCATCCTTCTGACATGAGTGGCTGCAAGTGCAGTGGGAGGGTTTAAATGCTACCCTTGTTATCGACACACAGCTGCAGCCACTTTGGGTGAGTCACACAGCTGGGCACTCCGTAATGGCATGTTTCATGAGGATACTCATTCAGTGCACAGAATGTTGGAGGATTGCAGTGTGGCATGTGTCAAAAGGACTGGCATGGATCACGCCTGTTTCCTTGCCATTATGACAGCTGGAAATTTTTTTGCAGAATTCCACCCATAGAAACTAGGAGCAAGAGTAGGCTGTTTGGCCTTTCCAGCCTGATTCACCATTGAGTATGATTATAGCTGCTTCTCTATATCAATATCATAGTCTGAGTTTTTCCCCATATACCCCAATGCCATTAAAATCTAAACAATTGTCTATATCTTTCATGAAATTATTCAGTAATTTGCCTCCACAGCCTTCTGTGGTAGCAAATTCCACAGATTTGCTGCCCTGCGAGTGAAGGATTATTTCCTTAACACAGAGCTTAAATGGTCCATTCCATATCCTGAGAAAGTGTCCTCTGGTTCTAGATTCCCAAACCAGGATAAACATATTGCCTGTCCAGCCCTGTTAGAATTTTACGCATTTCAATCAAACCTCCTCTCATCCTTCTAATCTCAAGTGAATATAGGCCCAGTTGAACTTGTGTGAAAGTCATGCGAATCCCAGTATTAGTCCAGTCAATCTTTGCTGGACTCTCTATGGCATGTATATTCTTTCTTAAATAGGGAGACCAAAATTGCATGCAATGCTTCAAGTCTGGTCTCGCCAAGGCCTTGTCTAACTTCAGTGAGACATTTTTACTTCTGAACTCAAGCCCTTTTACAATGAAGGTTAATATTATATATCAGTGAGTAGGAGTTTAAAGGGAAAAAAGGCAAATTGTTTAAAAGCTGCATCAGCAGTTTGCTCATCCATCTTGTCATTGGTTAAGGGTGCAGAGGTACTGGATAATGAATTTAATAAATTTTATAGAGGTCAGTGGGAAGGAAATGTGATGTGTAGAAAATTTAGGAGGACACCATCATGATCACAGTGAACCTCCCATTGGCAAAAGACTTTAATTAAAGCAGTGGACTTGAAGATATGGGATAAGGACAACCAGCCTTCTCTCACCAGTGGAATGCACAGAAAAGGTACTTCCTGATGGCACATATAAGACTGAAACTAGATTCATAGCTTGGGATTTCAAGGAAAGACTTTTGGGGTGGACTCCTCTACTGCAGGAAAAGTGAGCTTGAAAGTTTTCTTGGAGCTTTTAGCAACATGTTCCTGGGAATGTAAACTGTTATATATAAACTGCAGTTTTGGAGTGTGAGAAACTTTAAAGCGAGGTATTTTTGAAACCACCTACTGAAGCTGACGATACAGCAGGGAAATGAGAAATTGAACAAGTGTATTTGTAGGTTGAGTGTTCTGTCAAGGGCATGGTATTTCTCAGTTAGGCCTATTCTGTTGAAAATGGGTTGTATTCAGCTAAAAGCAGATGCCCCAATGTTCTGTTGGTGTCACAAGTAGAAACTGGCAGGTATCTTTACAATGCAAGTTGATGGTTTTCTGTGGGGAGATTTTTCAGAATTTGAACAATGGGTGATGGATAAAATAGAGAAGAAATTTAAGGTTGGAAATCAAGTTTCAGGGGCCCTTTAAATGTGTAGATTAGGCATTAAGCAGAATAAGGTGGACTGACCTTGAATCATCTTTGAAAACATCATTAGCATTCCATTTAAATCAGACCAGATCCTCGCAAAGAGGATCCTGCAACCAAGGAAGATAAAGATCAATTAAGAAATTGAGTGGACAGGTTCTGCACTCAGACTAGGCCATGATGCTAGTCATGACATTTTGGAATTGAGTATTATGATGAAACATGCTTCAGTTGAAGTTCTGAGAGCAGAGCAAATGAGCCATTAAGGAAACTAAATTCCAAGAAATGTACACTCAATTTTTCAGCCTTGGGCAATCCAGAAAATATAAAGTTAGTCATGCTTAGTGATGTTTCACATGCCAGTCTTCCAGATGGATATTCTGTACAGCAGAATGTATTGCATTCTTGGCAGGAAAGAATAATAGTTGTTATTCTGGGAAATGAAGAAAATAGGATAGTTAAAAGCACCTTAACTGCTGAAACACTGGCATTAGTAGGATCAGTAGATATGGGGTATATTTGTCTAATATACTGTGGGGGAAATACTATACAAGGGAGAATATGAGGAAAAAAATGCCATAGAATGCTTTGTGGATAACTTCTCTTTGGGATAGTGTTCATACAGCAAAGAGTATCACTGAAAATTGGTTCAGAATTGACCTTGCTAGGATAAAGGAAATCTTGGAAAGAAGAGAGATTTTCAAAATAAATGTTTTATGAAGAGCAGCGATTGCTCCAAGAAATTACTAGATGTATTGGAACTGTACTGCCTTGTGTTACAATGAGGTTATAGAAAACCATCTTTTTTAACTACTTTATAATCACATATGGTAAAGATAGAAAGTGTTTAAAAGAATGGGGACTGTAGCATCTACCAATGGTTGGTTTAATATATCATGACACATAGGAGATGGAAAGACACAGTTTTGTTTCTTGTTGATTAGTTTCAAATATTATTGCGTTTTTAAAAAATAAAAGGGGAATCTCGGTGTTATTTATCACATTTTTAAGGTTTAATGACAATTATATTATTAAACAGGTGATGTATACTTGTACACCTATGATTGGGGATAGCTGGGACATTGGTGGAGAAGTAGTATGGACTAAGTTGATAAACTCTCTCCAGTAAAGAAAGTGCTGTGTCTTAGCTTCAATTTCACCAACTGAAGTGGACCTAGTTAACATTCTGGAATTCGTAAAGTTAGTTTTGTGGAAGTTTGAGCTATTTGAAAGATTGCTCAGTAAATGCACATCATATTCAGGTACATAGTAGTCAGCATGGCATATCATTGAGAAAAAGGGCATTTTTGGGGACAAAGGGATAATTCAGTCCCAACAATGAGAACTGGTATAATTATGAATGACAATTACAAAGAACAAAGTAAAGTATGGCACAGGAACAGGCCCTTTGATCCTCCATGCCTTCATGATACCCTAACTAAACTTTTTTAAAAAAATCTTCTGTCCTTACTCTTTGATTTGATTTATTATTTTCACATGTATTAACATACAGTGAAAGGTATTGTTTTTTGCGCACTATACAGACAAAACATACCATTCGTAAAGAAAATCAAGAGAATGCAGAATGTAGCGTTATAGTCATAGCTAGGGTGTAGAGAAAGATCAACTTAATGCAAGGTAAGTCCAGTCAAAAGTCTGACAGCAGCAGGGAAAAAGGTTAGTATGTGACTTTAGACTTTTGTATCTTTTTCCTGAAGGAAGAAGGTTGAAGATAGAATGTCTAGGGTGAATGGGGGTCCTTAATTATACTGGCTGCTTTGCCGAGGCAGCGGGGAACGTAGACAGCCAATGGATTGAAGATTGGTTTGCAAGATGGATTGGGCTACATTCACGACCTTTTGTAGTTCTTTGCGGTCTTGGGCAGAGCAGGAACCATACCAAGCTGTGATACAACCAGAAAGAATGCTTTCTATGGTGCACTCTATAAAAGTTGGTGAGAATTGTAGCTGAATGCCAAATTTCCTTAGTCTTCTGAGAAAGTAGAGGCATTGGTGGGCTTTCTTAACTATAGTGTTGGCATGGGGGAGATCAGGACAAGTTGTTGGTGAGCTGGACACCTAAAGGCCTTATCCCTTTACTCCCTCCTATTCATGTACCCACCCAGATGCCTCTTAAATGTTGCTAATGTGCCTGCTTCTAGCACCACCTCTGGCAGCCCATTCCAGGCACCCACCACACTCTGCATGAAAAACCACTCCCACGCATCTCTCAAACTTTCTCCCCTCTCACTTTGAACTTGTGCCCCCTTGTAATTGACACTTTCACCCTAGGAAAAAGCCTCTGTCCATCCTGTCTATGCCTCTCAATATTTTGTAGATCTCTATCAGGTCTCCCCTCAGTTTCCATCTTTCTAGTGAAGACAATCCTAGTTTATTCAACCTCTCCTTATAGTCAACACTGTTGAGACCGAGCAACATCCTGGTGAACCTTCTTTGCGTTCTCTCCAAAGTTTCCACATCCTTCTGTTGATGTGGTGACCAGAACTGCACACAATACTCCAAATACAGCCTAGTCAAGGTTTTATATAGCTGCACATTTGACTGAAGTGAATAAAATGGGAGATGAGGATAAAGTAATTATTTTCCTCAGAATGCTGAATCCAGGTGCTTTTGAGGTGGCTTCAAGCCAATGCTACACACAAGACCCCAGTATTATGAGCTACTCTGAAATTAATGAGAGCTTAGACTCATTAGGACATGACTAAAAATGAGATTGCACTAAGAGTTGCATTCTGTGAAAGGAAGCAGTTGCCAAGGGAGACTGCTGCAGATTGAAAAAACTCTCATCAATACATGTTAGATGCAAAGTTAGAAATCATCCATTGAAGCATACTGAGAGGTGGTATAAAGAACAATGAAGTCCAGGCTAAGCTTTTAAGCAAAAGTGGTAAGCTGACATGGAGGGAGGCCTGCAATGACAACACAGCCATGGAGATGGCAGAAATTCCAAGAGAATTCTTTTCCAGAGTTGGTACGGGAGGTCCACTGGATTTCGGTGTGGTCCAGGTCATAGCAGCCAGCTTCACAGACACTGAATCAGAAATTTAGATCTTACTAAATCTATATACTGTTGCCATAATAACCACCAGTGATTTAAATGTTAAATTGTTCTTTTCATTGTTTCTGGTAGCATCTGTTAATATGCTTTGGTTGTGATTTTAAAGTAACACCAGATTTGCAATCCTGCCTGATAAATTTCAGCTCTGACGAAGGGTCATCCAGATTCAAAATGTTAGCTCTGTTCTCCCTCAACAGATGTTGTCAGACCTGCTGAGATTTTCCAGCATTTTCTGTTTTTGTTTCAGATTCCAGTATCTGGAGTATTTTGCTTTTATTTTAGGTAAATTTCAGATATTGCTAATGCTGCTTTGGGCCTATTGTATTCTGGGAAATTATATATATGTATCATTTTACATTTAAGTCCAAGCATTTGGTAATGTTGGCTTCCTTGTTGGCATGTAAATAAAGTTATTCAAAGATGGCTGTTTGCAGTTCAGCACAAGTTGAATCTTTTCTTTATGTGCTGCACCAATCTTTCTGTCCCGTTATATTTCTCTTTCTGTACCTGATTTGGCATTAAATTCACCCACTCCAATTCACACATCCTATTCAATCCTTGCTGCTATTTTTGCAATTTTTCAATTGACTTGGTGAAGCAGATAAAATTTCTAGCCCTGTGCATTCAGCATCCAGGTACAGTGTTTCCCTTAATATTGAATATGGCCAGTCTATCCCACAATGTGGCATTATAACCAGGCCTTGACACTTAATGCCCTTTTTAAAGGGTTAAACTTCTTTGCTGTAAGCCATCACATTAGTGCACTATTATTTATTAAATACAAACCTTGCTAAATACTTGTATTTTATTCCATTGGATCTTTATTAGCTCACATGCATCACAACTGGCAAAAATTGGTGGATTAATTGAATAAAATACACAGATTTCTTCTACATTCAATAGCAATTTCTCGATTTCTTTTTCATTGTATAAAATTTCTCCATCAATTTACCATTGTTACTTCTCTTGTGACTTTTGTATATGGCAGTAAATTGACTAATTGCATTTTAATTTAGTTATTATACTGAAAAAAAAACAATAGAATTGCAACAAAGGTAGAACAGTCACTATTGACGATTGTAAATATTAAATAGTGATTAAACGTCACAGTGAAATTTTCACTATCCTGCTTATGTCACACTATTCTGATTATGCCACTGTTTATAAACACTCTCTCAAGTGTTTGTTATCTTGTCATTTAATTATGGAATCTTTCTATATAAATAAGCTCTGAATATTCTGTGCATTTAAAGGACAGGTAATTAGCACTTGTTCCATTTCACTTGCACCTCATTTCTAAACCTGATGGGTGAAGTTGATTTATAGCCTATTAAAAGCCCCCACTGAGCAGAAATGGAGGAGGAGGGGGGAAGGAGCAGTTAAAATAATGGGTGGAACTTAGAGGGTGAAGGGGCCAAATGTCCACCACCACAACTGGCAGCATGCCCAGTGATTTGATCCCTGGGAGTCTCAAGAGAATCCAGTCCATAATTGGCAGTAGGCACTTTGCCATCAGATTTCCCAACACCAAAGGGACACTAAGTTGTAGAATAGTTCCCAGTAGTTGGAAATACTTGTATTTTGTTCCACTGGATCTTTGTTAGCTTACATGCATCTTAACTGGCCTTCAGCTCTTGCACCAATCAGAGGCCAGCAGCTTTGCATTACCATTAGCACCACTGGGAAGTGTTGGTTGTGCTGGCAATATATTTGGTTCTTTGTCAGGGAATTCTGATGATCATAGGAACGGATCAGAGGAAAGGGCAGGGGTTTGTTCCCAGTGCCTCCCTCTCCCCTGTTCCTTATGCCATGTGCCTAAATCAGGCACTGAGTCCTTTTGGACTAGGGAACTTCTCCATTTACCAACCCCTCCCCCACCCCACCCCACCCCACCACCAAATATTCTGCCAGCACATTTAACATCTCATATGGTGAATCCCCTCGAACCACTGTTAGAATACCAGTGGTGATGGGATGAGGATCTTAAGTAGGCCATAATTATCCATAAGGGCTTTCAATTGGCATCTGACATTTGACCCAGCCTTGTATTTTGAGTGAATATGACTATAAAATATTCACCTATGCAATTTTGCTGGATGAGTTTGATTATTTAAAGAATTGAATTTGCAATTGAAATGTGATTTATTCCATTTTGCGAAGTTCCAATGAGTTTATACTGTTGATTTTTAAATGTCTTTTCACTGTTAATGTTGAACTAAATTTTAAATTTTAACCCCATGGAACAATATTTATAATCCTGACACTGGGGAAGATGAAGGGACAAATATTAAAATATTAATACAATTCATTTTGTAATCTGTTGCAATCATTCATCAGTATTTACTATTACAGGTTTATGTTGCCTTGCTTGCAAATTTGTTGTCTAAATTAACCAAACATTGCCTAAAATCCACATAAAAAATACTTAACTGTTGTAAAATGCTAAGGGTTGTGAAAAACATTTTGTAAATGCAAGGTATTTATGTTATTCCGTAAGTGAGCTGGCACAGGCTAGTGTATATTTTCGTACAGCTAAAGAGAGAGGAATTCCAGCTATGCCGTGGGTGTGCCTTACACAGGCAACTATGTAATGAAGGTATAGATTAACTCTGCGATCTGCTGTGCTACAGGTTTGTTACAATGAAGATCGAACCAGAAGTAATGTGCAAGTAAATGTTGGACTACGTGGCTTGTGCAACGTCATAGTTCAGGAAATGTTGCAGCCAATTTTTCCTCTATTGAAATTTAAGGATAAGATTGAAATAAAAAAATCAAAGAAATCCTACAGTACAGAAAGAGGCAATTCACCTTATCAGTCTGCACCGAGAACAATCTCACCCAGGCCCGATCCCCCATATCCCTACATATTTTACCCACTAGCCTCTCTAATCTACACATCTCAGGACACTAAGGGATAATTTGAGCCCAGCCAATCAACCTCACCCGCACATCTTTGGACTGTGGGAGGAAACTGGAGCACCCGGAGGGAACCCACACAGACACGAGGAGAATGTGCAAACTCCACACAGGCAGTGACCCAAGCCCGGAATCGAACCCAGGTCCCTGGCGCTATGAAGCAGCACTGCTAACCACTGCTACCGCGCCACCCATGGAAAATAATGGAAATAACACAGCAAGTTATTCAGCATCCATAGAAGAAAAGACAAAATATTTTGGGTAGGACCCATCTTCAGAACAATAAGCTGAAGCATAAATGAGCATTTTAATGGAATCGGGAGTTGTGGATGGACGTGCGAAAATGGACAAAGCCTGCAACCCCTCCCGGCCCCGTCCACCTGCTACCCTATTCAGCTCACTCAATCATCCACTGACCATTTCCCTATTCACTAACATTCACACCGGACATTTAAACTTGCCGGACGACAGATTATGCTGTGCAAAAGGTGTAGCTTCTGCGCTGATTCTCTTCGTTGCTCTCTGCAAGAATTCTCGCACTCAGGGAATTCTTCAGCATTACGGATCGGGTGTCAGAGCCTTTACTGTGTATTCAGGTAAGTGGGTAGTTTTCTTATCAGCGTCAGATCTCTTGCTGGTGGCATCTTTACAGATGCACCGAAGTGAATAGGTGTTTGAAAGGCCTGCCTCATCTGTCACGGTGAGACCTGCCACGCTAGGCTGGGGTTCTGACTGACCTCTGAGGGTTTTGGCCCTTTGAACATGTCACTGTGCTTTTCGTCATTATTCCTGAAGATATGCTTATTCTTAGTCATATAGTAACCAACTACACCAGGCTTATCGATGAATATTCCAAATGTGAATGACAAAGCTAAGGATGCTGATAGAATCTTGACACTGTCCGATCCAATTGATTTCCTTGGACTAACCAAAAGTTAAACAACTTTCTTATCTATTGCTGATGTCGTCAATGTCTATTACCTTTTTGGAAATGTGTTCAATGCAATCAATTACTGACGAGGACGGTTAAATGAAGTCATTAATTTAATTGTCCCCGTCTATATACAGCTGAGATATGAATATTCTACCAAATTCAATTTTAAAAGTAATTTGCCATCTTGTAAACGTTATTATGCCTGTGGAAACTGCCTCTGTTGTCAGAAATTTACACTTAATTGTATTTCTGCGGGCTGTTGGATGATGTACATTTCCGGCTACATCACTTATTGTAATTGTCACAAAGCAGTATTTGGCGTCTCCAACTATCATTTGATGTTAAGTGAGTGTTTACAATATAATACTGTCCATATGGTTAAGAATTGGACATGCGGCTATACACTTTTTTTATTATGGCACTGAATTTGATGTGATGTAGGTTTACTTCAAAAATCCTGCATTGGTGTTGTATCACAGTCCATCATAAGGTTCCAAGTGGAAATTAAAAATTCCAGACTTTAGAACTTGGTTCAAATCAGCATAAACACTGCAGCATTTTGGATGAACTCAAGATTATGGAGAGTATTCAATCAACAGTATGTTGCACTAAATGGTGCTAGAGGTAACAAATGAATGGATGAAGGTTTTGGCAGGAGATTGAGCTGGAACAGAGTTTAAGTCAGGGAATGCTATTGAGTGAAATTTAGTGGTCTTGGAGATGGTCTGTGTATGTAGTCACAAACTCATCTTAGTATCAAATATTGTATCAGGATTACGAAGTGACGAGTTTGTAGAGGAAGGAGCGATCTTGCCTGCTGTCCACACCACACTCCTGCAGCAGTGAGGCCGGAGAATTTGGCGGCCAGCTACGACTGCAGCAGGCGAGGGTGCAGAGGGACCTCGGGGTCCTTGTGCATGAGTCGCAAAAACCCAGCCTTCAGGTGGCCAGGAAGGCTAATGGGATGCTGGCCTTCATAGCGAGGGGGATTGAATATAAAAGTAGGGAGGTCTTGCTGCAGCTGTATAGGGCACTAGTGAGGTCGCAGCTGGAGTACTGTGTGCAGTTTTGGTCGCCGCACTTACGCAAGGATATTTTGGCCTTGGAGGGAGTGCAGAGGAGGTTTACTAGGCTGATTCCGGAGTTGAGGGGGTTGAGCTATGAGGAGAGGCAGAATAAACTAGGTTTGTACTCGTTAGAGTTTAGAAGAATGAGGGGAGATCTCATTGAGACGTGTAAGATGATGAATGGGATGGATAGGATAGAGGTGGAGAGACTCTTCCCGCTCAGAAAGGACAGTAGGACTAGGGGGCACAGCCTCAAGATAAAGGGGGGGGGGGTGGTTTAGAATAGAGTTGAGGAGGAACTTAATCCCCTCGCTTATCAAAAACCTATCAACCCACATCTTAAAAATATTTAGCGAGGCAGCCTCCACCACTTCAACGGGCAGGGAATTCCAAAGGGTGGTGAATCTCTGGAATTCCCTGCCCATTGAAGTGGTGGAGGCTGCCTCGCTAAATATTTTTAAGACGTGGGTTGATAGGTTTTTGATAAGCGAGGGGATTAAGGGTTATGGGGAGAGGGCGGGAATGTGGAACTGAGCCACGACAGATCAGTCATGATCTTATCGAATGGCAGGGCAGGCTCGAAGGGCTAGATGGCCTACTCCTGCTCCTATTTCTTATGTTCTTCTGTTATCTCCATTCACTCTGGTGAGATCGGTAAATCCTGCCAGTGTGAACGATGATAAGACTACAGCCAATGACTTCAGTCTTCCCAATTATTTGTTGGAGTAAATTTCTGCTCACCCGGCACTGTGGCCTGGATTTTCACCATGTCGAATTGACTCGGGAGCCCCTAAAAAATGGTGGATCGGTCCCGATTCCAGAAATCCGATCCTTTCCTAGCTGTCTCGTTTTCAGGAGTGCCTTTCAAAGATTCTGGACTCATTGGCGCTTCTGACCTGGCTGGCTCCATTGTGGAGATGGGTATCTTCTCCTCCTCCGCAATTGTCATGGGGATTTGGACCAGGTTTTTTTTAAAGACATGTCATTCATGGCCCCTTAAAGAAGTTGTGAGGAGACCATGTGAAAGCCAAGTTCTAAAGAACCTCTTATGCCAGGTCTGCCACCCCATCCACTCCCCATGTCCAATCATGCTCTGTACTTCCATGTCCATTAACCACTAGGCACTTTCTAGAGCCAATCAACATTGCAGCATAAGTGGGATGTTTTTAGAAAAAGCTTTGGCAAAAGTGTACTTCCCTCCCTCCAGAAAAAATCTAGATTGAAAGCTAACAAGTTTCAGTCATCCAGGCCCTTTAAAATTTCCAAAACCATAGCACTTAAATCCACTTAACATGTCAGTAAGCATTGTGAAATTGACTGCACAGGTCTGAGATGTCTGAGCTATCAATCAAACAAGCTGGGGAGCAGGTATTCTGGTATTGGTTTGATTTATTATTGTCACTTGTATTAACATAGTAAAAAGTATTGTTTCTTGTGCGCTATACAGACAAAACATACCGTTCATAGAAAAGGAAATGAGAGAGTGCAGAATGTGGTGTTACAGTCATAGCTAGGGTGTAGAGAAAGATCAACTTAATGCAAGGTAAGTCCGTTCAGAAGTCTGACAGCAGCAGGGAAGAAGCTGTTCTTGAGTTAGTTGGTACATGACCTCAGACTTTTGTATCTTTTTCCCAAAGGAAGAAAGTGGAAGAGAGAATGTCCAGGGTGCATGGGGTCCTTAATTATACTGGCTGCTTTGCTGAGGCAGTGGGAAGTGTAGGTAGAGTCAGTGAATGGAAGGCTGGCACGCATGATGGATTGGGCTATGTTCATGGCCTTTTGTAATTTCATGCGGTCTTGGGCAGAGCATGAGCCATACCAAGCTGTGATACAACCAGAAAGAATGCTTTCTAAGATGCATCTGTAAAAGTTGGTGAGAGTCGTAGCTGACATGCCAAATTTCCTTAGTCTTTCTGAGAAAGTAGAGGCGTTGATGGGCTTTCTTAACTATAGCGTCAGCATAGGGGGGACCAAAACAGGTTATTGGCGATCTGGATGCCTAAAAACTTGAAGCTCTCGACCCATTCTACTCCGTCAATTCAGCTATCGAAGAAAAATCTTTTAATTTTTTAAGGCAGAGTAGACAGATGCTTTGATAAGCAAGGGGGTGAAAGTGGCCTATCTCTGCTCCTAATTCATATGCTCACATAGACAATTGTTGGGCTCCATATATGGAGAGAAAATAAACTTGGAAAGGAAGAGATTTCAAATGTGGCATTACTCAGCTCTCAAAGACACTATGTACTCAAGAACTATGTGCTTTGTTTTACCCAACCTCAAAATACTTCTGGTTCTTATTTCAGCTGATACGAACTCACACATATAAATTGGAACTACAAATCTTTAATCTAGAAAAATCTTGTATGAAAAGTCACCACCAGTGTGTAACAAAATATTTCCGCATTCACACACAAGTGGATTAGTAATATCCAGGCTATGCAACCCTCTGTGCTGTTGCTGCATACATACCTTAGTAAGTCTGATGGATTGCTGCATTGTGTTTTGAATAAATTGATTTTGGACCTGAAATACTCCTTGCTCTTTAATGTGGCAATCTACTATTGTCCTGCTTTATGTATAGAAGAAACCTGTGCTTATTACTCAGACAATAGATTGTCATAGATAATAAATGGCCAGTAAGGTTGAGGAGTCTCTCTTGTTCCTAGAAATGCTGTAATTTGGTACAATAACTGATGTACTGAAAGGCTAACTGATGCTTCTTTGATGTGATCAATGATTTTACACTTGATTAGTGATATTTTTAGTCTCAGCATTCTAGAGGGATATTTTTCAGATCGAATCCAAATTATGTTCATCCAGAAAAATACTGCTTTATTATCTTGAGCTCTTTGTCACAGCCTGATGTTGTTCTTTACTCTCCCCATTGATCCATTGAATTTCTATCTAGAGTAGAGTGTTTAGTCAGTGTTGCTGATTAAATTAATTTCAGTTCAAAGATATTTCCATGACAGGGTAAGTGTCATGAGAAGAACTGCTAGACTTTGAACATAAATCATGAATGCACTGCCAGCCTAGTTCTGAAACAGAACTAGAATCTGTCATGAGAAGAGATCCTTTGCTGAGTTGATGAGACACCTAGCAGAAATTTTGATAAAAATTTGAGTTGAATTCCAAAATTTGAAACTGAACCTTAACTGAAAGAGAATCATTGACATCAGGAAGTGTAATGGAGGACTTGCCACTGCATACATCAAAGGGGATGAAATGGAAATGGTTGAGAGTTTTGAAGTGTCCAAATCACCAATCTGTCCTTGTCCCTCGATGCTGACGCTATTGTCAAGAAAGCCCACCAGTGCCTCTCTTTTCTCAGGAGGCTAAAGAAATTTGGCATGTCTCTCTAACTTTTACAGATGTACCATAGAAAGCATCTTTTCTGGATGTGTCACAACTTGGTATGGCTTCTGCTCTGACCAAGACCGCAAGAAGCTACAAAGTGTCATGAATGAAGCCCAGTCCATCAGACAAACCAGCCTCCTATTCATTGACTCTGTCTACACTTTCTGCTGCCTTGGAAAAGCAGCCACCATAATCAAGGACCCCACGCAACCTCTTCAATCAGGAAAAAGGCTCAAAAGCCTGAGGACAGGTATCAACCAACTTGAGAACTGCTTCTTCCCTGCTGCCATCAAACTTTTTGAATGGACCTACTTTATATTAATTTGACCTCTGTACAACCTAGCTATAACTGTAACATTACATTGTGCACCGTCTCCTTTCCTGCTTTTTGCATGGTATGCTTTGTATAGCATGTGTAAAACAATACTTTTCACTGTATACTAATACATGTGACATTAAATTAAAAGGCAGCAACTGTACCAATGAAAGGCAAGCTGGATCATGTTAATTGTAAGAGAAATAACGTTAATCCTAGTATTTGTGGCACAGTCAGGAAAAGAATAAACTAAGATGAGTACTGGGAGAAGCAGGGAGGGACTGCACATTGACTCAACTCTGCACACAACAAGCCATCCAGATTTTGTTAAAATGCAAGCGATTTGATGCAGCTGTACTGTGAAGTGCACCTTTTGCTCTAATAGAGTTAGAATATGTCAGTGTGTCAGCCCACTTGTAAACATTAATCAAATCTAGAAGTTGGAATGGCTGCTGTCAATCTCTGATATGTCCCCACATTCATGAAAGCCACCTTTTGAGTTAAATTTGGCTTTAAATATCTGTGACCACTCTCCATCACCACCACCACCACCACCAAAGAGAGAATTATGCATCTTCCTGCAGCATTAGTCTTAAGCAGGTCTGGAAAGAGATGATTGAGACATAGTTGATGCCAGCACCATCATTTCTTGCATCAGGATTCATTATAGAAAATAAGGTTCAATGATCCCCAGTTCAACAAGGGTGAATATACCCTCCACATTTCAGAAGCTATGGAATTTCAAATCTTGGCGTTCTAGTGGAGTTCTTGAGAATTTTTTAAATGAGCATCAGTTATTGAAGTGCTGAAATAAACGTTTCTTAAAGTTTTTATTTATTAGTGTCACAAGTAAGCTTACATTAACACTGCAATGAAGTTACTGTGAAAATCCTCTAGTTGCCACACTCCGGTGCCTGTTTGGGTACACTGAGCGTGAATTTAGCACACCCAATGCCCTAACCAGCATGTCCTTCGGAATGTGGGAGGAAACGCATGCAGACATGAGGAGAACATGCAGACTCCGCACAAACAGTGACCCAAGCGGGAATTGAACTCTAGCCCTTGGTGCTGAGGCAGCAGTGCTGACCATTGTGCGACTATGCCATCCTTGTGCAAGATAAAGCAGTGTCACAAATTAAATAAGCAAGTTCTACGAAAGAAGAGTTCTTTTTAGATTGTGATCTTTCAATGAGATTCCTTTGTTTTATGTAGGCTTGTCTGTTAATGCATAACATGTAATAAATTACTGCAACAACATGCCAAAAGTAGTTCAGATATGTGGGGAAGAAAGGACGGTGTAGTGGCTATCACTGCTGCCTCATGGCACAATAACCTGGGTTTGATTCAGTCTTTGCCTGTATGTACATTCTCCCCAGGTTTGCATGGGTTTCTCCCACAGTGCAAAGATGTGTAGACTAGGTGGATTAGCCATGATGACGGAAAAGAATAATTGGAATAACTAAAATACATAGAGGGTGGAGGACAGGAAGGATAGCCAGAAGAACTTTGTCAATTCTCAAATTCACAAATAAATTGATTTACTGCTATATTGGTTAAAGCAACCTTTTGTAACAGAGAGCATATGGGGCTGGAACATTATTTTGGGTGAAAATAATTGGTTCAGCATGCAGGGGCCTGGAGTGGTGGCAGGATTTTGAAGTTTGATGTTAGAGGTCCATGTTTTGTGGATTTGAAGATAATGCCTTAGTTGGAGAAAATTTCTAGCAAGCTCTAAAACTAAATGTTGAACAAATAGTTTTGAGAGTTGACCCTATATCTGTTACATGGGGCAGCAGGTAAATGAATGTCAGGAAAAATGGATCCTCAGTGGATTTCAGAGAAGATGATGTTTGAGGTGAGAGATCAACTTATTGGTAGAGATGCTTTGACCACAATTGTCTAGATATTACTAGACCCAAGTAAGGGCAGTCCCATCAGGCTGAGCATTGGAGGAGAGGCATTCGAGGGAGGACAAAGAGAAATGATGAATTATGGTTACAAAATGTCATTCCAATCTTTTGATTCTGATTGTTTCAGCTTGGATGAGCTGTAAACATGTTTGAGATTCAATCAGCGGGTTTTTGGCTTGTTCATCGTTTTGTTTTAGTTTATAATTTAGTAACACTACTTTGTTTGCCTTGGGTGTGTTAGTGAAACTCAGCTGGCCTTCAAGTTTAGTGATCAAAGCAATGAGTGTTGGGACACACCTTCTAAGTGATCTAAAATTAGGCAAAATTTTTATAGGATAAAAAACAGAAAATTATAATGTTGAAAAATACCGAGAGTAGTTGAAGATTTGAATTCTGCCACAAATTTGCAGAAGGGTGGCATGGTGGTTAGCACTGCTGCCTCACAGCGTCAGAGACCTAGGTTCAATTCCTGGCTTGGATCACTGTCTGTGTGGAGTCCGCACATTCTCCCCGTGTCTGCATGAATTTCCTCCGGGTGCTCCGGTTTTCCCCCCTCAGTCCAAAGATGTGCGGGTTAGGTTGATTGGCCATGGTAAATTTACCTCTTTAGTGTCCCAGGATGCGTAGAGGGGTGACGGGGATAGGGCCTGGATTCTTGTCAGCACAGACTCAATGGACTGAATGGTCCCCTTCTACAGTATAGGGATTCTATGAAAATCATTGAAGCAAGAGTCCACTAGATGTGACTTTTCTGATACAGAAATGTTATGGGGTGTGAACAGGAGAATAGAATTAGACCAAGGATTCATGGACACTATCTCAGACTGGAGCACTTGACTGATTCTTGTACTGGTAATATTATAAGTTAAGCTTGTGAAAATGATGCTGCTCAGAGCACTAAAACTTACCAGCCATTTGTCCAACTAGAATCTCACTGCCCACGAATCTATTGACTTGCTATCACTTAATGACATAGAGGTGGTTGATGCAATCCTAAATTCTTTCATGACTCATTGGAGCGTCAGGGCTGTGACTGGACCAGTTTTGCAAGTTGTTTTGATCCAAAAGGCCAGCTGCTAAAACTGCTTGAGGTAGAAATAAATAGTTCTCACAGAAACCACAGATAATGGCATTAAAATGTGTTTTAAAAGGCAGGCAGAAGTTGGAAACCTGACACCAAAATATAACATTCTTGTAATACAGTGCACAGGTTAATCAACCAGCAGCTTTGGAGAAAAAGATAGACTAACTTTCACATATAGCTCTTGCTCAGTGTTACACTGAAAACATCAACCTGCCTTTCTGTCCAAAAAGTCTACTGAACCTGTTTGAGTACTCTCAGGTTTCTCGGAGAACCAAATTTCTACTTACGCAAGGATATTTTGGCCTTGGGAGTGCAGAGGAGGTTTACTAGGCTGATGCCGGAATTGAGGGGGTTGAGCTATGAGGAGAGGCTGAATAAATTAGGCTTGTACTCGTTAGAGTTTAGAAGAATGAGGGGAGATCTCATTGAGACGTATAAGATGAATGGGATGGATAGGATAGAGGTGGAGAGACTCTTCCCACTCAGAAAGGACAGTAGGACTAGGGGGCACAGCCTCAAGATAAAGGGGGGGGGGCGGTTTAGAACAGAGTTGAGGAGGAACTTCTTCACTCAAAGGGTGGTGAATCTCTGGAATTCTCTGCCCGTTGAAGTGGTGGAGGCTACCTCGCTCAATATTTTTAAGATGCGGGTTGATGGGTTTTTGATAAGGGAGGGGATTAAGGGTTATGGGGAGAGGGCGGGAATGTGGAACTGAGCCACGACAGATCAGCCATGATCTTATTGAATGGCGGGGCAGGCTCGAAGGGCTAGATGGCCTACTCCTCCTATTTCTTATGTTCTTATGTTCATATAGCACTTCAGTGTTGCTACAAGAGTGTTCCAAAGGTGTGTAAATAGTGACAGATAAATTGGAGACCAAAAAGGGAACTAAGGAAGCCAAGAACATTTCTGAGGGATTAAATGAGTACTTTGCATAATCTTTGCCAAGGAAGACAATGCTGCCAAAATCGTAGTGAAGGAGGAAGTAGTTGAGACACTGAATCCGTTAAAAATTGATAGAAGAGGTGCTAGTAAGGCTGGTTGTGTTTAAAGTTGGAAAGTGTCTAGGACCAGCTCCAACGCATCCCTGGATATTGAGAGGAGGAGGGTGGAGTTTGCTGAGGCAGTAGCCATAATCATCAGTTCTCCTTAGTTACAGGGTGGTGCTATTGGATTGGAGAATTGCAAAAATGGGTGGTAGGATAACTCCTGCAATTTCAGGCCAGATATTGTTCCGCATCATGCACAGATTTTGAACTTGTATCCAGCACACCCAAGTTATTTATATATAAACAAAAAGCCCATAATATACTTTCCTCCAGTTTGCAAAAAACTGTTCACTATACTCTGTTTCTTATCATTCAACCAACTTTGTATCCATGCAACCGCTGTCACTTTTTATTCCATGGGCTTCAACTTTTCTGACAAGCTCATCATGCGGAACCTTATCAACTACCTTTTGGAAGTTCATGTATCATAGGAGCAGGAGTAGACAATTCAGCCCTTCAAGCCTGCTTCCCCATTTAATATATTCACGGCTGATCTCATCTCTGCCTCAACTCCACTTTCCTGCCCATTCATCATTGCCCTCTAAACCCTTAGTAATTAAAAATCTATCCATCTCTTCCTTAAATTTATTCAAAGTACTGGCATGTTCTGGGGTGGCGAATTTCAGACTCTCAACCCTTTGAGAGAAGTCATTTCTCCTCATCTCTGGTTTTAACTATGATACCATGACCTCTTGTTCTAGATTGCCATACAAGATGAAACCTCCTCTCCGAGACACAGTGGTTAGCACTGCTGTTTCACAGCACCAGGGACTTGGGTTCAATTCCCATTTGGGTCATGTCCGTGCGGAGTTTGTACATTCTCCCTGTGTCTGTATGGGTTTCCTCCAGGTGCTCTGGTTTTCTCCCACAGACCAAAGATGTAGGTGGATTGGCTAGGCTAAATTGCTATGTAGTGTCGGAGGAATTAGCTAGGATCAATGCACGGTGTTATGGGGTTAAGGACCTGGGTGGGATTGTGGTCAGTGTAGGCTCGATGGGCCAAATGGCCTCCTTCCTATAGGCATTCTATGATTCAAGTCTACTTTGTCAATCCTCCATATTATCATGCATACTTTAATTAGATCTCGTTCTTCTAAACTGCAGGGGGTTTAGGCCTAAGCTGTCCAATCTCTCTTTTTGTAAGTCAAATGCAACTACATCCCTCCTCAAGTAAGGGGACCAAAACTGTACACAAAGTTCTAAATGCAGTTGAGAGGAGATGTGTTCAATATTATGAAGGGTCTAGACAGAGTAGATTGGGAGAAATTGTTAGAATTGGCGGAAGGGTCAAGAATCAAGAGGACACTGTTTAAGGTGAATGGTAAAAGAGTCAGGGGCAACGAGTGTACAAGTACTTTTATGCAGTGAGTAATTAGGATCTTGAATGCACTACCCGAGAGTGGAAAAGACTGATTCAATCATTACTTTCAAAAGGAAACTCAATTAACTATCTCAGAAGGAAAAGATTTTCTGGGTCACAAGGAAAATATGGTGAGTGAGGCTTGATATGCTGCTTTTGAACAGGGAAGATGGACCAAATGGCAGCCTCCTACACAGTAACGATTCCATGATCTTCCCATATAAATATCTGGTGGTTGTAGATGTATTTATTAAATAGTCTTTAACAAGATAAATGACCTAAACATAATGGCTTGTTTAAAAAAGAATATTGCACAAAATATTGAACACAGATTAGACATACTACAAAGTAAGCTAAGGATATAAAATATTAACTCGCCTTGATATTCAGAGCAATGGTGTGAATTCTGCAATGTTGATTTAATCCTTGGGGCCGTGCTTTGAAACATTGTTAGGATAAGCCATACTGTTGGTTAATTGGAAGTGTGATGTAGAAAATTGCTGCAGTGTACATAAATTTGGCCTTGACTGATTTGTTGAATGGGTTCTGCAGGGATCAGATTAGTAGTCACATTATAAATGAGATAACTTTGGTGTGGTACACAAATATGCCAACATGCTGAGCAATGGAATAAAAAATATGCACATTCCCACTGTTACTATCATATGAGGCGAGGCAGAAGAGTCCCTTGCTCACTGTATCAGCAGCATTATGTTCCTCTAATGGAACATTCTTCTCAGATTTTACATTTGCTAGTCATACTGTCAATACAAACCTTTTTTGCTAGTGTTAAGATGTTGCTAATACATGGCAAAGCATCACTCAGCTTGGTGTCCCTTCCACTTTCTCCTCTATACCCACTCCATGGGGAAATTTTCAATTTTTTTTAGAAGGTGAAGCAGCAAGGGACCAGGGACCCCTCCACTGGAAGAAAGGTCTGTTCTATCAATCAGCTGTGCTGCTGTTAAATGCCACTGAAGATAGAGTTGTGATTGGCCCGTCGGGACCTAAAAACATTTGAAGAATTTGGATAGAACAAATCTCAGTGATTCACCAGTGTAGCACCAAGAACACTTGACTGATGAGCCAATTCATTCATCTTGTCAATTCCTTTAAGTGCAATAATGGTTAGTTTTTAGAACTAGAAAATTAAATTAGAAATTCATGCACTAAGCCCAGTTTTCAGTATAAAATTTAGACTGTCAGTATAAGCTCATTCCATACTGAAAATACACCACCTACCATATTATGTTGGGTGGCACGGTAGGACAGTGGTTAGCACTGCTGCTTCACAGCTGCAGGGACCTGGGTTCAATTCCTGGCTCGGGTCACTGTCTGTGCAGAGTTTGCACATTCTCCTCATGTCTGGGTGGGTTTCCTCCAGGTGCTCTGGTTTCCTCCCACAGTCCAAAGATGTGTGGGTTAGGTTGATTGACCATGCTAAAATTGTCCCTTAGTGTACTGGGATGTGTAGGTTAGAGGGATTAGCAGGTAAAATGTGTAGGGATATGGGGGGTAGGGCCTGGGTGGCATTGTGGTCGGTGCAGACTCGATGGGCTGAAGGGCCTGTTTCTGCACTGTAGGGTTCTATGTTAAGCTCTTCCATATGTAAATTGTATAATTGTATGGAGCTGGTATGGTATTAATTAGGATTTCACTTGAACATACATTTAAGAAACACTTATTAAACTGGTGTGGTTGATAGGAGGCAAATGTTTGTAACATTTCACTCTGTAATGACTGCCTTTATTTAAGTGGTTATCCTGATCGTAACACAGGGCAGAATTTGTTTACTAAGTGCGCAGTGATGGCTGAGGTGAGTAAACCATGGTGCAGCTCTCCAGCTGAGTAGTTGGGTTTTCTGTCAAGGTAATCCAGATCTGTGCACAAAAAATCTGGAGTCATGGCCCATAGCGTTATGGTGATGGGGCATAATAGAGCTGGAACACCAACTCCTTCTGTGCTTAAAAAAAATTATAATTCCCCCCCATGTGAGGAAACTGAGGAAACCAAAGCACCTGGAGGAAACCCATGCAGACATGGGGAGAATGTGCAAACTCCACACAGCCAGTGACCCATGCTGGGAATTGAACCCAGGTCCCTGGTGCTGGGATGCAGCAGCACCAATCACTGTGCTGCCAGATATTGAAACAACAAACTCCATATTTGTTGAGAAAGATGCCAGGGTGGTAATGGAAGCATGCTAGACGATGTAGCAGAGGATTAAGGCAGTTTGGACCCTGCATGGGAAAGAGCCAATGCAGATAAAGCTTAGGTTTCTCTGCTTTCTGGATGCCACGTCCACTGCGAGATCTCATCTTCTGATTTTCCCTGCCCCTCACTTGTGACGTATCGAGTTTCCCACCCTCTCAGATTTTAATAAATGTTAATATGATTCGCGGATTTCCCTGCCATATCGTGCCCTCCCTCCACATTTCAAATTCCTCATTACGTCAGCAAACCTTACAACTGCTTTTTAAAAATGTGAAGCAGTTGGGGGAAAACCATTGGGAGCGTGCGCGCGCACACACACAGTTAGTGCTCCCAATGGTTTTCCCCCAACTGCTTCACATTTTTAAAAAGCAGTTGTAAGGTTTGCTGACGTAATGAGGAATTTGAAATGTGGAGGGAGGGCACGATATGGCAGGGAAATCCGCGAATCATATTAACATTTATTAAAATCTGAGAGGGTGGGAAACTCGATACGTCACAAGTGAGGGGCAGGGAAAATCAGAAGATGAGATCTCGCAGTGGACGTGGCATCCAGAAAGCAGAGAAACCTAAGCTTTATCTGCATTGGCTCTTTCCCATGCAGGGTCCAAACTGCCTTAATCCTCTGCTACATCGTCTAGCATGCTTCCATTACCACCCTGGCATCTTTCTCAACAAATATGGAGTTTGTTGTTTCAATATCTGGCAGCACAGTGATTGGTGCTGCTGCATCCCAGCACCAGGGACCTGGGTTCAATTCCCAGCATGGGTCACTGGCTGTGTGGAATTTGCACATTCTCCCCATGTCTGCATGGGTTTCCTCCAGGTGCTTTGGTTTCCTCTCACAGTTTGAAAGACATGCTGGTTAGGTGCGTGGGCAATGCAAATTCTCCCTGCAGTGTACCAAATAGGCGTCGGAGTGAGGCGACTAGGGGATTTTCATAGTAACTTCATTGTAGTGTTAATGCGAGTCTACTTGTGACTAATAAATAACCTTGCTTTTAGATTCCTACCAGAAACAATACATTCTCGTGGAGGTGGCTGGTCTCCTAGTGGCTGTTATGATTTATTCGTCATTGCCAGTCCTTGATGCTGCCTTTATTCCAACCATGCCATCAGATCACAAGCTTACTGGCAGGTGACGAAAGCTTTCCTCTTTGAAAATGGTTTGTTACTTAACTGTCAGGAGTCCAGGCACAACCACAGAGCTATCTTTCCCCGAGAATCACACTGCCAATAAGAATATCATCAAACAGTAGTAGATGTGCTCAAGTAATGACTGTTGTCTGGATTGTTTGCAAGACACTTTGCAGTAAGATCATGAGTGGATATTCAGATTTGTGATCATGCTACCTGCTATATAATTTTGCAATAATAAGGGTCCAGCTACACCACCAGGTCAGCAGGAGGAAGAGAAAATGGACTGTTCAGGTTGTTGCAGGGAACATGTGAAATTGATGCAGCCAGCTCATAATGACTCAGGCAGTCGGCAATGTTACTGGGAACACGCCCGTTTTTAAGGTGTAATCAATTTATGGGCTATACACCAAAAATAATAAATTAGAATGTTTGCGTACAAATATTATTTTGCCCTGCTATGTGTTAAGGTTGCAGAGCTCAGTAAGTTGTAAAAATACTTAGTTATGTTTCAACATCTTCTCCATGTTGTGTATAGTTCTAAAGATTAAAACATTTTTTCAGCTACTTACCAACCTCAGCATTCCTTTTATAACATTTTCAATACCTTCATAGTGCTGCTTCAATACTTGACATGTAATTATCTTGTTAGTCACTCTGTGGTTACTCACCTAATTGATTTGATATATTTGTGAAAGCACATACAGGAAATCGCTTGCCTCCAACACAAACTTTGGAAGCAGCCACAGGCATTGTTCAGGTGAGTTCTGGACTAATGTCATGGAGAATTAGGCATGAATAAAATTTCCACAGGCGTTTGCCTGCATCTTGTTAGTGGAATGCAAATCATGCTGTCCTCCAGTGTGTTTCCTGGTCTGCCATGGTGGGCACCAGTGGAAGTTCCCATGGAAAATTATGTTTGCATTAAAATGATTTTTGGGACTCCTGCCAAATTCAAACATCCACCTCTCCCCCTGGAATTTGTGGTTTCACAGAAAATGTGTACCTCTGCATTGTGACTTTGTTGTAATGACGATCTGAGTTTCATCCCAAAGAGAGGACCTTCCACAAGAGTGTCTAAATTCTACACTAAAGTGACTAGAGTAGTGCTTGAGTCCACAAACGTTCTGACTCAGAGTTGATTGTTAACCCCTGGCAGAAAGCAAATGGACAGGCAGTTATACATCACCTTTAAAGATGTAGCGACAGAAGTCCTGTTCTTAGCACGTCCCAATTCTATTTGGGACAGAAGAGAAGGATTCCTGATGGAAATTCTGACCTCTTGAGCATCATCAGTTTTAATTGCTCCAAATTTGCTGGCTGCACCTTCAACTGCCTGGGCCCTAATCTCTAATTCCTCATCTAAACCTCCCTAACTCTCTACTGCCACATCTTCCTTTAAGGTGCTTCATAAAATCTATTTCTTTGATCAAAATGTTGACTGTTGACCCAAGTATCACCTTTATATGGCTCACTGCCAAATTTTACTTTATAATAGTCCCGTAAAGCATCTTGGAACTTTTTTTTTAGATCGAAAATGCTACATGAGTACAAATTGTTTTCATCGTAGAAATTTCTTCCACTTCTTGTATTGGAATGTGTAGGCATGATTTTAGGCTTCAGGCCTCAGTCATGCTGCTAGGTCACCCCAGGGAGCTTAGCAATCAGGAGGAATTAAATTTTGATCACTGCACTTTTGGCTGTTTCCCTCATGCAGTGAAACAATCATCGAGGGAGTGGGGGACAGAAAGTGAAAGAAGGCAGAGCTCAGGCCAGCAATAGTCTTCAGCGCTGCTCTACGTTTAGTTAAAATCACAATACCCCTTGCCTAGTTGTTGCTGGGCTGCAGTGGTCCCATTGAGGATTGCTATTTCAGTTGCATGTAGAGCAAAATTCCTGAATGCAATCTGGTATATGCAAAGGCACTAATGCCTAGTTCAGGAACAGGTTCTGTCCTGGGTCTCACCTACTCTCCCTCCTGTGAATCTGCCCCACACTTACATGGATTCCAGCACTTAGAATTTGGTAACTGCTTGTAGTTCCAATCCTGGTCTCCATTGCCGCTGCTAGGACTACAATGCTGCTGGCCAGTTGGATTACCTGGCTGCTCTGAGGCTGAACCTCTGCCTGAGTGAGAGGCAGACGTCTTGTCTCCAGCCAATTGTGGCTTGGGGCTGCTGTAAGTGGTAGGGGTGCATTCCCCTCCAACTCTAAGTGGCAGAGCAGGAAATCCTGCCCCACCTTTTATAAACAGACTTTGAATCACCCCTCCAAGATTCTCCCTCCATTGTGTGGATTCATTGTGCCTTTTGTTTTAATTTGGCATTTTTTGATGTTAAATTGGCTACAGTTTTACAGATTGTGCTTGATGTGGTAAAAGTTTTTACTAGAGTCACAAGTGACATTTTAGGAGGGAGAAGATAAAGGAATGGAGAATTGCACATTTGTACTTCATTTAACTGGCACTCCTGTGTGACTTTAAAAAAAAATTACAGTGGACCTCAAGTCGTCAGTAGTATTATTACCAAAGGTAATTGATCCTTCTGCTACAAATGAAGAGGGAATGATACTTGCCAAAATAGTTAGATTTGGACTCCAATACTCACCACAAACTCAATAATGAAGCAACATACATGTATATAAATCTCCTGGTTATTCAACTAAAAATCACAAAACTAATAATATTTGTACTGTTTGAGTTAGCCATTCTTAGTAGTTGCCACCAAATGAATGAGACATACAGCAGGGTAAAATTGGCAGATTTGCATATACAGTCACAAGCTGGAGGTAGTTCAAAACATTGAAGTTAATCCTTAGAGGCAAGTGTTACAATCACAGCAATGAGTGGAGATGCATGGTCGGGAGAGGAGGGCAGGGCTGTTGACCTTCAAGAATGTCAGAAAGAAGTGAAAATTGACACAACACCACCTACTTCCAGTTTTACCTGAAGCACATCAATCAGCAAAATCTTCAAAGCATCTGTATATTGAACATTTTATTTTTAAACTCATGGAGGCTTTATTTTCCTACAAGTAGAAAGAGTTGGAAAGGATTGGATTCAAGGGTCGTCACTGTTTCCTCAGGTCTGGCAAGCTCACCCCTTTACACATCCTGCTAACAGCCAATGGCCAGCACCCCCAATCCATGTGATCTCTGACTTGCCTGACAACTGCTACCATAAAAGAGCTGCTGAAAATTGCAAGACTTTAAAAACATTTTCAGTTGCTTTCCTGCCCCAAAATTTATCAGCTGGTCAGTCAGCATGACTATCAAGCAGGCACCATGTTGAAAATGTTATTTAGTCTTGCTCACTGAGGAAACGTTAGCTTTTGTTTCTGCTGAACCTCTAATGCGCATTCTTTTCTTATCTCTAGGCTACAGATCCTGTCTAAAGTTGCCCCATTATCAACCGCACCTCTAATAAATAATATGTCCAACAGTTTTTTTCCATTCTAACCTAAAATTTACTTCTCCCCTCATTCTAGAAAAGAAACTGTAAAAATAAAGAGCACCAACCTTTTTCATTATTTTCATCACTTGTATTTTTGACTTTTCCTCAAATTAAATCACCTTTTTGGCAATATCTCAAATTCCATTTTTATTTTCAAAACATAGAATGCAAATATCGAACAATGTATTTCATCACTCCCTTTTACACGTGTCTTAGGCAGACTGCATAACATTTCAATTTCATATGAATTTTTGATAACTTATTGCATCTCAACTGCTAAAATAAACTAAGCCATTTAAATGATAAGTACACAATCCATATTAAATAAATACTATGAGCAACGTACTATTATGCAAAGTTAACAGCAGAGTGACACAGCAATGTTTGGATACTTGAGCTTAACCACACATCTGCTCTTCACCTTTAAAGTTGCTGCACCACTTGCACGTAAATATTGATGATTGCAGTTTGCCTCCATGTTGTTTTGACAGTAGATTATAGTCCCATGCACAGAAGAAACCATATCCCTGTATGTGTACTTTAATACCTGAAATAAAAGTATGCATTTTACTATTTTTAGAATTAAAAGTATCTCTGAATGCTGATTTTTAGAGTTGCATCCTTAACTTGGATTGAGTTCCTAACCATTTTTACACTACACTATCTGGCATTCAATTGCACATAAATATGCATAAATTTAATTGTTCCTTTTGTCTTCTGTCAAGCAAACCCAGTGTGCAGGTGAACATATGAGCTCCTGCAATTTTTACGTAGGTCTGTGTGATGCTTTGAATTATAAGTGGTTAGCAGTTGTAACAGAATTGAAGCTGTGTAGTATAGCAATGGCTTATACATTAATGGAGAGCTCATTAGGTTTCATACGTACAGGATTTTGGAGGTATCTGAGAAGCACAGGGCTGCATTTGCAGCAACTTCACAGGGGAGCTAGCAAAAATGCTGTAGAAAGATTATCCATTTCCTCCCTCAGCACCTGTATTAGCGGATATTTCTCCAATCATGGCATTTTTTAAATGTGTTTATTATGGTGGCTTCACACAACAGCTGTGAAATGCACCACTTGATATCATATAGAGTCACACAGATCAGAAATGCCCAACTTCAATTCCTTGTCTATGCTGAGTTAGTTTATATGTCAAGTTGAGCCACTACTATTAGTTTCAGTGCTCATGGACTAAAGGCAAAATCAAACAATGCTTCTCATTCCTGATGGTTATTAAATGACTGTAGCCAGAAGTCAATATGTATAAACATTTGGATGAGGCCAAGATTGGTTTTAGCTGTGATACGTGTCTCAATCAAGTGTCCTGTGTTGATGTTTAAGCCTAGTTTTTCAGAGTTGTTGCATCAAATTTCCAGCTTTTCAAGGTGGGTACGCGCACATTGGAGAAGGGTAGAGACCTGCAATAATTATTGTGTATATTGATGCAAAACTCAACCCCGTGAACTGATTTATTTTTTACGTACCTCATGTTAAAGTTGACCCAAGTTTTTCCAGGGATCATAGAGCATTATGATTATTCATTAATTATCACTGATTATGATTAGTTCATTAATTTGAAGGTGCATGTGGGAATCTTTAGGTTTTGTCTCTACCAATTCTAGTGGCAGTCTCCCAGCCAGTCACATGATTAGTCACAATACCTCCGAGATAATAGCTAGTAAGCTGTTCCAATTTAAAATGAAGGTTTGTAACATTCACTGAGAAAAGTAATAATTGTGTAACAGCAAGAGAATTTAATGCTCCCAAGAAAATAATAAATGACTGGAAAGAGATATTCCATAGTTTTGTCATCCGTTGTCAAATAAAGAATTCATATTGATTAGTCTACATTGAAAATATGGATGAAGCACTGATGAACTTTGACTTATCAGTAAACAAGAGCGTTACAAAGATTGGTGGAAAAAAAATTGTCCCCATGAAGAGTTTCATCCAGTACGGCAGTTGGCAGAGAATTAAAGCTGATGGTGATATTTAACCACAAAATTCACCCCATCAAGCGTTGTCATCTGTGTTCATGAGGTAAACTAGGATGAAGTTGAATGCATGAAATGGATCAAATGAAATTTGGAATTTGAGACCAGAAGGATTATGATTGAGCAAGTGGTTTGCTCATCTGGGATATGTTCAAACCCATGCTTGCTGAAGATGTAGTCAGCGATTTGGGATCAACAGTGATGTGATAGTTAGTTATTTCCAGCACTCATGAGTGTTGTCCAGCCCTTGATGTGTGTATGAACAAGGATAGTATCCAGAAAATGTGGAAGGTGAATAATATTTATTTATTAGTCACAAGTAGGCTTATGGTCACACTGTAATGAAGTTACTGTGAAAATCCCTAGTTGCCCACTCTGGCACCTGTTTGGGTACACTGAGGGAGGATGTAACATGGCCAATGCACCTAACCTACACATCTTAGGGAGGAAACTGGAGCATCCAGAGGAAACCCACACAGACACAGGGAGAATGTGCAAACTCCACAAAGACAGTGACCCAAGCTGGGAATCGAACCCGGGTCCCTGGTACTATGAGGCAACAGTGCTAACCACTGTGCCATCATTTAAGGGCAGAAATACGGGAACATCCTTACTGGCAATATTGGGCTGGATTATACACTGAAGGGAGTTTCTCCACACTCCAGCAAACTATTCGGAGCCTCTGATCAGCTGCTCAGCTGTTTCGCTCCACTTCACTTTTATAGCCTTTGGGCCTTTAATTATTAAGGGGCAAGTCTTCCACATCTCTTCCAAGAAGAAGCCCCACTTCTTGGAACTGCTGGCTAATCAGAGGCTGATTCTTAGAACTGGCAGCACCAGCAAGAGTGGCACTGCATGGAGGATATTGAGGGGGAAATCGGCATTAGATTGCCCTGCCCAACATTCCTCTCACCTGAGAGATCAATGAGAGAGGATGGATGTGTGGACGGAGAAGTGGGGGATTGACGGTGGACTCTGGCACTGGTTGGAATAACAACTTGTGGAATGATGCTGTTGAAAGTTACTGGAACTGCTGCTGATGAGAGATTCCTGTGATGTTATACAACCAGGCAATTGGGACAAACTGTTAGGTAATTGAGTGATTGATTCAAAAATTCAATTTTTACATGAATATATATGGTCATTTATTTCCATTTAACACATTATGTGCGTTCTTAGTGGGGTAGCTGATGGCTGTAAGAAACTGCTACCCAAAAGACACCAAAGCTTCCTTTGAATATGCATAAAGGAAATACTGGGAAAACTCAGCAGATCTAGTAGCATCTGTGAAGAGACAGAAATGGGTTGGACTTCATGACAGTCTGTCAAATTGTGAGTTGGCCATTTCCCAATGTACTATTCCCAAGTTCTGAATGAACCTGCATGCACAAGGTATCTCCCCACTTCGGACAAGCTGGAGTTTGAGGCCACCACCACCTGAAGCTGGTCTGCATTGGGAATGAAGGCAAATGGATGCTGTGCTTGGTATTTTGTTCATTGGCACAACAGGCCAGTTTTGTAGATTTTACTGTTAAGCTGTCTTTCCATACTATACATGCCCCCACCCCTTCCATTTTCTCCATGCCCCTCAATCTCCTCGAGACTACTTCAAGGCTTCCCATGCATTTTCCAGACCCGATCACCTAGAAGGTTTTGTAGACAGGACTCAACAACCTTACAATAACACCAGGAAGTTTTTAAAATGCAGTTTAAATAAATAATTATCCTCCAAACCGCACTCAAAAATGTTGCTTATCTTAAGAGTTCATAAAACCATGAATCAAACAATCAGTCAGAACGACCTCACCCTTTTTGCTCATAAATCTGTCAACATGAATAAACAGCTATTTAAAAACTTCTTCAAAACATTTGTCATCCTAAATGTTCAAAAACATTCTATAAAAACAAAGCTCATGTTCACCTTCAAGTTACATAAGTTATCCTTGCTGAGCTAAATTCATTACTATGGTTAAAAGCTCAGTCAAACCTCAATGAGATTCAATTGCACAACTGTACAAACAAACCCTCCAGAGCTCAATATAATGGAATTTTGAAGTTGCCTGAAGAAATGGCCATATGTTCATTTTTTAAAAGTGCAACAGAGGTTTTCAAGAAAAGGCAGATATCTATTCAGGTATCTAAATTTAGTCTTCATGTAAAAAATCAAAGCACAGGGTTCCAATGATATATTAATATTTAATTTTCAATATGGTTGAATGCAGAAGGGCACTTTATAAGGTGGAAAAATTACTCCAAAGCATGTGAATACTTATATAATGCAGCTCAATATAATGGCTATTTACCTTTTAAGGATAGCAACCCATAATCTGTCACTACATTAAAAACATACTTATCTAGAATATAATGTCAGTCAAAGTTGACAACTTTTAAATGTAACTGTTAAAAGCTTCCTGACTCCACCTGGTGGGTTTGTTTGTACAGTTGTGCAATTGAATAGGCTTCCCACCAGTTTCACAAACTAACTAACCTGACGTGCGTCTCCAGTCTTTGGGAATCTCCCTGCTTCATTGAAAATCTCCAACTGAAGAAAGTTCCAAATTGAGACAGGGATTTAAACTGCTGAACCCAACACCATGCTGATGTGTCAGATCACAACCTGGCTGTTTCCTGCATCAGTCAAAATGGTGGCTGGCAGGATTCACCTGGAAATTTAAATTTACTGTCTCCCTGCCTCAATCTTCAACCACCCAACATGGGTTTTCCCAATATTGAGAAATGCAGCCCAGTATTTCAGGTCTGCGATCTCCCATCAGAACTGAGAAGCTTATGAGCAAGGGAAAGCATGGGAGGAAATTTCAAAAGGGAAGATATGTGATCGGGTGGAAGGCAGGAGAGATTAAATAATAGCGCGACGCTAAACTGAATGATTACATTTCCAATACCTATAACTTGCTAATTTTTCTCAGTTATGATGAAAAGTTACAAACCTGAAGTACTAATTCTGTTTCTCTCATCACAGATGCTCTGTGACCTGCTGAGTGTTTCCAGCATTTTCTGTTTTTATTTCAGCTCTTCAGCATTCACACACTTCTGCTTTTGCCTCATTTGAACATTGACAGGATGAGAGAACTACCGAAATCCCTGTTCCCCTTCAAATGTTCTTTGCCTAATACTAATCTACTGGCTCATATAAAATGGGCATGCTTAATTGAAAGGAGTTCATTTGCCTTTTTGTTGTTACTTCAGTAAGTTCTTGTGACTGCTGTTGTGCTGCAATCGTTCGTTTTCCTCAGCCGTAATGGATAAACTGAAGGTGGGTCAGGCTGTATAATTGATTGTGACATTGATATTTACCACTAATTTCTGTGTATGTGATTCATTCAAAGAAAGATTGGTGATGTTGCAGTGAATTGGCACTGCAGTAGTGTATAAAATACCAATTTGTGTGGTTAAGCAAGCAGTTTCACCTTGTTCCCAAGAAACATGTTATAGCATAAGAAGGTTGTGTAACCTTCCTGATGCAGCAAGACTTGCAAAGGTTTAGAGATTGCACCCATATTGACTAGTGGCCTCTATTACAAAAAGCTGCTAACCTACATTAATTGTAAATGTTCTGCTTGCTTTTTGTTACCATCAGCACTGGGTTAGGCAAGTCAATGCTTGCTTACCAGACAGCTGTCTGTACGCCTCCATTTTGAATCTATATATTGATGTATTGAATCCATAAAGTCCAATCTTTTAACTTGAATTGACAAGTTCCACTCTATCATTTAGAGCGACTAATCATAAGAACTCAGGATGGGGAGGTCTGGTCTCACCTGCTACCAGGATCTTTGGGTCCTGCCAAAAGTTAATGGACTTTTGGCTGGCCTGTCACATCCCCCACACAGGTCCCACCACAGCAAGATCAGAATATTCCAGCCTTGGAATTGTTCCTTTGGATTGTTTAAACCAGATCGTTTTGATATTTCTGCATAAGTGTTATGGATCTATCTTTTACAGAGTTCTGTTTCAATGCCTTGACCAATGTAATATGATTTTTGAACTATTTCAACAGCATAATGATGCTGACGTTTAGTGTTGATACCTTAACTATCAATTTTTTATAAGTGAACTTAAGACACATATGGTTTCCATTGCGATTTTCCCAGTTCCTACATGCCTGTTGTGTGGCACCTTTACCAAATGGCCCTTTTGGGTATGCACTGGATTTATTCTTATCACTGAATTGAATAGAAAAAGTTCCTTGATTGAAACAGTTAACTGAAAATAATCAATACTTATTTGAAAGCAGAACAGACTTAAATCAAGCATGCAATATGAAAATGTACCATCCAGAGTTTGTTCATGAATTGTGAATCCTTTGGGAATGCTTAAGCTTGAACTAACTAGGTCAGATCACAGTTTTGTATCTACAAGTGAATTGTGCTTTGATGGCATTTTAATGACTTGGTTTCAGAAAATGCAGAATTCAAAACCCATTTGAACCTCATTAAGGAGATACTTGTTCATCAGAATTCACAGGATTTTCTGTGTCTGTTTGGTATTTTCATGGCCTAATATATCTGAGTTGAGTGTGTTGCTGGCAATGTAGTGACATTCCAATACTTTGTGTCATAGCATGGTTTGACCTGGTTTGCCTTCAATTACTTTCTACTTGCCAAATTTTACAATTCCACTTAATTCAGCTGAAGCACCCCATAAGCTCTTGTCACATTGATTTATTGTCATGCAGCTACTGTTCTGCATTGTGTGAAGCCAGGCAAATTATTCACTTTTTCCTATGCAGCCAGGAAAATATCACAACTAGGCTCATGGGCATAACTATGTTCTGACCTCAGTCAGATTGTATGAGTGGAATTTTCCCAGCCAACAAATTTTGGCTTTTTGAAGATCAGACCACCATTTTTTAAAGGCTGTCCCAATACAAAAAGTCAAAACACAAGGAGAGGCAAGACCATGGATGGATTTGAAAACCAGAATGAGAATTTAAATTAATTGTAAGGAATTGATTGTATTTTTGCTTCTGAGCAATCAGATTAAAATAAACTTGTGTTTTGCTTATTATAAATAAATAATAAAAATATATCTTCTAGAGTCTACGGCCAGGATCTTCAGTCAATGGACTTTTGGCTGACCTGTTGTATCCCCTATGGAAGTTCCCTCATGGCAGGGCCAGGAAATCCCAGCTTTGGAAGTGTTCCTTCAGATTTTTAAAAATCTGACCTTTTGATATTTTTATGTAGGTGTTCTGGCCTGATCTTCTACAGAGTTTTGTTTCAGTGCCTTGAGTAATACAAACTATGCATCTTTGGGCTACCTTATTGTACCTGCACTTCTTTTTCACAGGTTAGCAATTATAATAGTTGATGCCATCATTTGAATGTCTGAAAATGGACAATATACAGCGACTCCTTTAATTGTGTGGAGCAAATTTTCCCAGAGCAGACCTGAAATAAAACCTTGTGGAATTTCCATCGAAGAGTCGGAAGGAATAGTCAGCACAGATTTTTGAAAAGGAAAGTTGTATTTGACCAAAGTAACTCAATACTTTTAAGTAACAGCGTAAACAATGCAGTAGATGTAATATATTTGAATTTTCAAAAAGCCTTCAATAATGCATCATATTAGAGGGTAAGGTCAGGGCATGTGGAGTTAGGACAATTAGCCAAATGGATAGCAAGCTATCTAATAAACAGAAAATGGAGAATGAGTGCCTGATAAGGGTAGTTACCCAAATTGGCAAAAGTGAGGCGTGATGTTCCACAGAGATCGCTGCTGGAACAAATATTGTTTACAATTCGGATGAATCGGAGAGGCACGTGGAGTTAGCAGTCAGGTTGAATGGAACAAAATGCAAGAAAACAGGAGCAAACTTTCAGAATGTACATGCAATTGGCAAATTAATTTCAATGTAGCTGGGTGTGAGGTGGTGCAATTTTGTGGGAAGAATAAGGTGTCCACATTCTGATTGGATAATAAGAGTCAAAAGGAGGTAGACAGGAAACAGGTTCTAGAGGTGTAGACATATAAATCATTAAAATTAGCTGTATGGGTTATAAAATACAAAAAGTAAGACAAGCACTTTGTTTTTTCCATTATCCTTTCAAAATGTACCAGAGTAGGTATGTTAAATTTTATGGAGTTTTGGTTAGACTACACTTGGAGTGCTTTAAGCAGTTCTGGTCTCTATAAAAATTGGATGGAGGTATTTGAGAATATGCTAAAAAGATTCACAAGGATAATATTAGAAGTGAAAGAACGTGTACTTATCAGGATACGTTGAACAGGCTAAGGCTTTTTCTTCTGGAAAAGAGAAGATTGATGGGGGTCCTTGAGATTATGAAATAATTTGATTAAATATATTTAGAGAAAGATGCTTCCCCTCCAGGGACTAGTTAAAGTGTGTAACATTTTACCACAAATGGTAATAAACAAATTGTATAAATGACATTCAAAGTAGAAGCTTCAGGGAGAAAGGAATAGATAAATAGTGATGGATGGATGATGAAGAAGAGGCAAATGTGGAGCATGAAAGCCAACCAATTGTCCTGTTTCTGAGCTGTAGGATGGAATTTCTGAAAAAATAGTGTCATTTCCGGCAAGAAAATTGGTGCAATTCCTGCCAGTTCTGGCAGCATGACCTGGATTGCAATTTTTATGCACTTGATTTTTTTCTCCACATGAAAATTGCCACACCTGAGGCACAAAGCTCCCAATTTTGCCTGCCCCAAGGATCATCTAAGCAATTCAATGAAAGGGGCACAGCATTTAAATAGCCCCATAACACTTGGTTTCATTTCAAGTCAGGAGGATAGCAGCAAGGAAACCAGCTCCAAGGTTAATGGAGGGGGCCCTCAGCCATTTGCTGGATGCCGTGGAGGAGAGGTGGGCGACAATGTACTCTGGCAGGAGACTCTGCAGCAAGGTGATAAATCCTGCCTGGGATATAGTGGCAACACTGGTCAGTACCAGCAGCCTGATCAAGAGGATGGATGTGCAATTTAGGAAAAAAATTGAATGACCTATTCTGATCAGTCAGGGTCTCTTTGCCCTTCACCCTTCCATCACCTCTTGGAATATCACCTTGATCCCACATGTCACAGCCTCACAGGGCTCCAGCACTCAACTTCTCACCAGCATTCTCAAATGGCACCCCTCCCATCCACCCCAACAGTCCTAATCAACATCCCTCCCTGCTCAAGCACAATGCCCACACATGCCAAGTGCCATCAACATCTGATCCAATTGACATCCAGTTCACATTATCCCTAATTGTGTTCCTGCAGGAGACGCTTACCCACAATTGCAGCCCTTTTTGCACTGGGCCAACCAAACATCCATTGACTTTTCTGGCAAGACTGGATGATCCTGGTAGCAAGTGGGGGCAATAAAATCCCACCTCATGTCTTTATGTTGATTATATTTTGTATTGAAATCTGTAATTTAAAAATACGCGTGTCTGATAATTAAAATGACTGCCATGAATTATTATCCAACTAATCATTCACTTAAGAAATAGTAAAGATATTTTAAGATGCTAATAAGTATGCAAGAATGCAAGTTAAGACATGTCTGATAATTAGATCTGGGAGTGACTCCAGGCTGTTCCCTCTTTGACTCTGCCAACCACAATTAAACTTGATTTGTTTCGCTTGTGAGGCTAGATAATACATTTATGTTTTTGCCTCATTTCTCCTTCCTATCTGATTGCTGAGTAACATTGATGCCATCACCTCTACCTGCACTTCAAATGGTCCACAAATAAGACACAAGGGGGACGAGCTTACTCTCTCATCCCAGTGGCCGACGAGTGGGGCGAGCCAGTAAAATCACGAGGGTCGAGAAATCGGGTTCTTTCACCTCTAACAATCTTACCAGCACAAGATATCTGACAAGATCAGCTTATGAGAGGCTGATTATAATATTTAAATGCTGTTTAAAATAGCATCACGTATGGTCCCCATCAATTGGTCTGGGCCGGGGGAGGTGGGGGTGGGTTATATGGCGATCAACTGGAAAGCCCCATGGGTGGTGGTGATTAGCCAAGAAGGCTGGTTCTAGCTGGGGAGGCAGTGACAGGTTTCTGTGCTCAGAGCATAGAAAACTGCACATTCGCAATTGCGCACTCATCTGCTATCAGCTAGCCTTTAGATGGTTTAGGACCCACCATTCCCTCTGCCAGTGGATTCAAGTTTGGCAAAACTGTTTTGACAAAGTTAAGTATAATTTCAATTTTTAAGTTGCCCAAATAAAAGGCATAAATTTCTCCCATTTTTTTGAGACCTAGAATTTTTTTGGTAAGGTCATTCCCAATGTGTGAAATTAAGCCTCCCAACAAGAAGGAAAAGAAGGGAATAAATGAAAGATAAGGACTTGTAAAGTTGTTTAAAAAAATGACACCTTTGCCAATTTGTAAAATATCTTTGTTTTCCTCCAATATGTATTTCATTGAGGTTTGATCCCCTTTGTGCCAGGCATTATTTTCCAATTAAAAATTTTTTTAAAAGCTTTCCAATCCCACTTGAATCCAGGAATATACGCAATAGTTTAGTGAAGGAGGGCTGCCTTGAACACTTAACCTCATGACTGTCGGGTGCCTATCTCACTTTGATTTTCCTTCCTTTCGCAGCAGCATCCAAACGCCACTCCATGTCTTCCCACAATTGGGGTGGGTGGCACAGTGGTCAGCACTGCTGCCTCACTGCCAGAGACCTGGGTTCAATTCCAGGCTTGGGTCACTGCCTATGCAGAGTTTTCATGTCCTCCCCAGGTCTGCATCGGTTTCTTCCCACAATCCAAAAGACATGCTGGTTAGGTGCATTGGCCTTGCTAAATTCTCCTCAGAGTGTACGCAAAGAGGCGCCAGAGTATGGCAAATAGGAGATTTTCATAATAACTTCATTGCAGTGTTGATGTAAGCCTACTCATGACTAATAAATAAACTTTACTTTTAATAGTATTGTTGGAACTTGTTGCCTACTGGTGGAAGTGGAGACTATCAGTAATTTTGAAAAGATACTGGATAGGTACTTGAATATAAATAGGAGGACTACAGGAATAGGACTCTTAAGATTACACTTCTGAGAGCTGCCATGGACTCAATGAGATGAACGTCCTCTTCCCATGCCACAATGAAGCTCTGAAATTAACAGCTTGCCTTGCGGCAAAAACTAGAGAAAAGGAAGCATTTCACAGAAGTGATACAATGCAATAGCAGTATCGCCTTAGGTTGGATTATAGTAGTTAACAGGAAGCTTGTTCTGAACTGGTGTAGTTGAGTAGAACAGATTTGTTATGTGCCAATCATAAGTTGGCCAATAATGTTCCTATACTGCAGCCGATTCACTGGTGTCCTTTTGGGAAGGAAATCTGCTGTCCTTACCTAGTCTGGCCTACATGCGTCTTGAGAACTCCAGCAATGTGGTTGATTCTCAACTGTCCTTAGGTGAGTAGTGATGGGCAATAAGTGCTGGCCAGCCAGTGACACCCATGTCTCATGAATGAATAGAGAAAAGGTTTGGGTATAAATATCATATCAATTTTTTAAAAACCCTTTTATAATTACTGATGAAACACCATAATGGTTAGGAGGAGGTCTATTCTGAACTGATGCAGTTGAGTAAAACAGATTTGTTATATGCCAATCATGTGTTCTCCAGTAACCTTCCTATACTGCAGTTCAGTTGCAAGTATCATTATCAATTAAAAAAACTTTTACAATTACTGATAAAATACAGTAAAGTGCATGAGAGCAAAGTGACCAGTTATTATTAATTACCATCTAGTTTTTGTTTGAGTGGTGCCTTTTGGTAATTGGTCACCAGTCTTAGATTCATTTCCAGAAACATTTGGATAATTCATTATGTACTTGTATGATTTTGTTAATTCACTAACTGTTAACCTGGCCTGATGCTTTAAGGTCATTAATATCATCCTCCTCATGAGCTGGTCTAAATCTACTGAGCTGAATTATTTAATTTCTATTTTCTTTAAAACATTTTTGGCTGCAAGCTTGGAAAACAAAACCAACTCCCCAAAAAGTTTTACTGCCAAGATGTAATGTGGAGTTTGGGTGCTCCTAAACTTTCATAGAAATAAGAGACGTGTCTGCCATGGTGGGGGGGGGGGAAAGTGGCAGTGTTCAAAATTGATTCTTTTTATTATTATGGATCCATCTTGTCCATTCAACTTCACAATTCTGTTTTGAGATGTCAAGCTTTCAGTTTATTTTGCCCTGCAATTCCCTCCCATAACCTCTCCACCTTTCCTTATCCTTAAGGAACATCCTTTTAAGGATGTACCTCAAGCCTGTAGATAGGCTGGCCTATCTCACTGGTTAAGCTTATATCAACCCTAATATCTCCTTGTGTGGCTTAGTATAAAATTTAGTTTGATAACATTTTTTGAATTAATTAACTATATTGAAGGTGCTTTAAAAATGCAGGGCTCACCAATCTAGTGACTGCCAGTTTTTCCATCTATCAGTGAGGTGAATGCTCTGTTCATCCATTAATTAACTTGAAGCAGTACCCTTGCACACAACTGGGTATCGCCCACCAGATAACTGGCACAGCTTGTACCCCAACCCTGTAGATATTGGTAAGCATGTGTGTGTTTTTATTCATTAATTCATTCATAGGATGTAAGTGCCATTGGCTGGCCTTACATTTATTACCCATCTCTAACTGCCCTCCATTTCTGAGCATTTGAGTCAACCATTGTGCTGTGGGTCTGGAGTCCACATGGATGCCAGATTTCTTTTCCTAATGGAAATTAGTGAACCAGATAGGGTTTTACACCAATTGGCAATGATTCCATGGTCATTACAATAAGAAGTCTCACAACACCAGGTTAAAGTCTGACAGGTTTATTTGGTAGCAGGAGCACAAGCTTTCAGAGGACTGCTCCTTCATCAGATGAGTGGGAGTTCCGTTCACAAACAGGGCATATAAAGACAAACTCCATTTACAAAATAATGGTTGGAGTCTTTGCCGATGTCTGTATCTTTAAGACTATGTGAGTGGAGAGAGGATTAAGTGCTAGTTAAAGAGATGTGTATTGTCTCCAGCCAGGACAGTTAGTGAGATTTTTACAAGCCCAGGCAAGTCGTGGTGGTTACAGGTAGTGTGACATGAACCCAAGATCCTGGTTGAGGCCGTTGTCATGTATGCGGAAGTTGGCTATCAGTTTCTGCTTGGCGACTGTGTTGCCGTGTCGCGAAGGCTGCCTTGGAGAATGCTTACCTGAAGATCAGAGGCTGAATGCCTGTCACTGCTGAAGTGTTTCCCGATTTAGGAAGGGAACACCTCCTGCAGTGTGCATTCATCCTTTGTCGTAGCATCGTGTGGTCTCCCCAATGTATCATACATCCTTTCATGCAGCGTGTCAGATAGACAACATTGGCCGAGTTACAAGAGTGTGTATCATGTACCTGATGGATAGTGTTCTCGTGTGATGATGGCATCTGTGTCAATCAGGCACATCTTGCAGAGTTTGCTGTGGTAGGGTTATGTGGTGTCATGGTCACTGTTCTCCCGAAGGCTGAGTAGTTTGCTGCGGACAATGGTCTGTTTGAAGTTGTGCGGTTATTTGAAGGTAAGAAGTGGGGATGTGGGAATGGCCTTGACGAAATGTTCATCTTCATCGATGACATGTTGGAGGCTTCAGAAAAGATGTCATAGTTTCTCCGTTCCGGGGAAGTACTGGACGTGTATGTCCCGTGTTTGTTTTCTGAGGAGCTCAGTGCGGTTTTATGCTGTGGCACGTCGGAACTGTTGATCAATGAGTCGAGCGCCATATCCTGTTCTTATGAGGGCATCTTTCAGCATCTGGGGGTGCCTGTTGCGATCTTCCTCATCTGAGCAGATCTTGTGTATATGAAGGGCTTATCCATAGTGGATGGCTTCTTTAATGTGTTTAGGGTGGAAGCTGGAGAAGTGGAGCATTGTGAGGTTATCCATGGGCTTGTGGTACAGCGAAGTGCTGTGGTGACTGTCCATGATAGAGATGTATATGTCCAAGAAGGCAACTGATTCTGGAGAGTAATCCATGATGAATCTGATGGTAGGATGGAACTTATTGATATCGTCATATAGCTGTTTCCGTGATTGTTCACCATGAGTCCAAAGGAAGAAAATGTCATCGATATATCTAATATATAGCACCAGTTGAAAGTCTTGTGCATTGAACAGGTCTTGTTCGAACCTGTGCGTGAAGATGTTGGCATATCAAGGTGCGAGTTTGGTCTCCATGGCTGTTCCATGTGTCTGGACGAAGAACTGGTTGTTGAAAGTGAAGACGTTGTGGTCCCGGATGAAGCGACTGAGTTGTAAAATTGCATCTGGAAACTGGCAGTTGTCAGCGTTGAGTACTGAGGCAGTTGCAGCAATGCTATCGCCATGGGGGATGCAGAGTGCCGAGATATCCATTGTGACGTTTTGGCACTTGGCATTTTAACCGCCCACTCCATGGTCATTGTTAGACTTCTAATTCCAGATTTTTATTGAATTCAAATTTTGTCATCTGCCATGGTGGAATTCGAACCTGGGTCCCCAGATCTTGTCCTGGATATAGTTAGCAGAATGGTTAATAAAGGTAAAGTTTACCAACAGCCTTGCCTTCAACAGTCTCTAATGATCCTAACCAAAAAAAAACAATTAAGCTAAGACCCACAAAAATAATAAGAGTTGCTAATAACAAGGAAGGTGGGAAGTGTTTCCTCTTAAGTTGCATGGGACTGTGCTGTGCTGGAAACAAATCGGCCAAATACATGTAATGTTCCCTTCAAGCTGTGTGATCGTGTTGCAATCTTAAGGGATTGGGCAGTGCAATAAATAAAACTTGCACTGATAGGAAATTAAGGAGCAGGTTGATTATGGGCGTATTGCTTTCAGCTACACTAAGTTCAATGAGACCGATTATGAAGCTTATGCTGTGTGGGATGCATCTGGAGAAGCTGACAGAACACTGGAGCATTTTTCAACAGTGGTCAGATGGAGTAAGGGCAGAGTGAGCTTTGCACAAAGATGAGGTTTGGACACTTCAGGGTCAAAAAAGGTGGTTGCGACCTCAGTAATTGGGGAGAGAGAATTGGTGGTAATAGTCTGACAACCAAAAACGGCGACTGTTACAATGCCTTATTTTTAACATGCAGAAACTTTTGGTAGATTGACTAACGCCGCCAGTGCCTCTGAATGATGATCAAGGAACCCTAATTCCAGGACAAGAAATTAAAGTTAACGAGACAAGAGAATTTGCATATTGTAACAGGCTTTTCTGCAATGATTACACTGGCTGCCTCCTCTTGGTAACTCTTTACCATTTGTGTCTTTGGATCACGGCTAATTTAGACTAGTGCCCACAATTTCTGTAAAATCAGCTTTAACTCTTGGTATGAACTTGGAGCCATAATGGCTGTTACCAGATTAAGTCCTTCAGGTAGTAATTGGGATTCCTACAGTTAAATTATTTCTCCTATTAGATGTTCCTGGCTTGGGATGTATTCTGAACAGGACGATTTCAGCCTTCATGGTATGTCATTTGGGCTGTTTCGTGAAAACATGTTTTCATGTTGGATGTCTGGTCGCACAGCACACTGCTGCATGTGAACTGTTAATATTTGTATCTCTCTTTCTCCCTTATTTATAGAACACCACACAGGCTGCATCAGGTGTGAGAAGAACTATTTTTCTCTTTCTCATACACATCTTCATTGCTTTCAGAAAAGAAAGCACTTTATGAATTTTGTCTCAATGCAACATCACAAAAACAGATTATTTGGCCATTATCACATTGCTCTCTGTGGAAGCTTGCTTTGCATAATTTGGCTGCCGCATTTAAGAACATAAGAACATAAGAAATAGGAGTAGGAGTGGGCCATCTGGCCCTTCGAGCCTGCCCCGCCATTCAATAAGATCATGGCTGACCTGTCGTGGCTCAGTTCCACATTCCCGCCCTCTCCCCATAACCCTTAATCCCCTCTCTTATCAAAAACCCATCAACCCGCGTCAAGTCCCCAGGACCGGATGGAATGCATCCAAGGGTTCTGAAAGAAATGGCGGAGGTGATGGTGGATGCCTTGGTGGTTATTTTCCAGACGTCGCTGGATTCCAGGGAAGTGCTGGAAGATTGGAAAGCGGCTAATGTTATGCCGTTGTTTAAGAAGGGTGCCAGGCAAAATGCGGGGAATTATAGGCTGGTTAGTTTAACGTCTGTTGTAGGTAAAATGTTAGAATCCGTCATCAAGGAGGAAATAGCGAGGCATCTTGAGGGGAATTGCTTGATAGAGCAGACACAGCACGGTTTCGTTAAGGGGAAGTCGTGTCTGACAAATTTATTGGAGTTCTATGAGGATGTGTCTAGGGCGGTGGATAGAGAAGAGCCGGTGGATGTGGTCTGTCTTGATTTTCAGAAGGCGTTTGACAAGGTACCTCAAGAGGTTATTGCAGAAGGTCAGGGGACATGGAGTTGGGGGTAGGGTGTTAGCGTGGATAGAGGACTGGTTGTCAATAGGAGGCAGAGAGTGGGGGTCAATGGGTGCTATTCGGATTGGCGGTTGGTGACTAGTGGAGTGCCCCAGGGGTCAGTGCTGGAATTCTCTGCCTGAGCTATGTAATGAGGCGGGTAGAATCAGGGACCTTGCAGTGAAGGAACCTCTTGGGGAGAGTGATCACTGTATGGTGGAGTTTCTGGTGCAGATGGAGGAGGAGAAAGTGGGTTCCCGGACACGTGTCCTTTGTTTGAACAGAGGGGAGTACGGTAGGATGAGAGAGGAATTGACGAATGTGGACTGGGGGAGCGCATTGGAAGGTAGGTCTGCTGAGGAGCAGTGGAGGATTTTTAAGGAGATCTTTCTTGGTGCTCAGCAGAAATTTATTCCGATGGTCAAAAAGGACCGTAGGAGGAGAGGTAATAAGCTGTGGATAACGAAGGAGGTGAAGGAAAGTGTTAAATTAAAAGCGGAGGCGTTAAGAGTAGTGGGCGAGAAGAAGATTGGGAGAGGTTTAAATGTCAACAAAGAAATTGATAAAGAAGGGTAGGAAAAACTATGAAGCTGGGCTAGCGCTTAATATAAGAAAGGATAGCAAGAGTTTTTATAAGTATATAAAAAGGAAGAGGCTGGCTAGGGTGAACATTGGACCCTTAAAGGATGAGAGGGGGGACTTAGTGGTAGGGGATGGGGAAACGGCTGAGATCTTGAATAACTTTTTTGTTTCGGTCTTCACGGAGGAGGACGTGAATAATTTGTCGGGTGTTAGACATGGAAAGGTGGTAGGACTGGAGGGTCTCAATGACATTACTGTTACTAGAGAGGCAGTGCTCGACAGACTGGAGGGGCTGATTGTGGCTTGGCTCAGAACAAAATATAAACTTCAAGCCGTAGGAAGAAAAGTTAAATCGTGAAATCTCTTGAACCTGTTCTGCCACCATTCAATTATATCATGGTTGAACCATTTGTGGCTCCTTGACAACCTTACCTAATAAAAATCTGTTTATCTCCGTTCTGGAAGTTTAATTGCCCCAATATCCATAGCCTTTTAGGGCAGAGTATTATTAGATTTTTGCTGCCCTTTGCATAGCTATAGAATCCCTACAATGCAGAAGGAGGCCACTTGGCCCATCAAGCTTGCATAAACAACAATCCAACTCAGACCTTATCCCCATAACCCCATCTATTTACCCTCCTAGTTCCCCTCACAGTAAGGTGCAATTTAGCATGGCCAGTCAACCTAATCTGCATATCTTTTCAGTATGGGAGGAAATCGGAGCACCTGGAAAAAACCCACAGTCTCCCTGGAGAAGTTGCAAACTCCACATAGTGACCCGAAGCCAGAATTGAACCCGGGTCCCTGGCGCTGTGAGGCAGCAGTGCTATGCAGCATGCCATCAAGCCGTCCTTCGTTGCCCAAGTGTTTCCTGATTTCACTTTGTGAAAGGTTATCGCTAATTTTAAGATTGTCCCCTTGTTCTGAATTACTCCACTAATGGAAATAGCTGTTGAAATCTTGCTCCATTTGTGCCGGTAGGATTTTGCAGTCCTACTGATACATCTCTGCTGCGGGTTTCCTTGCTGGTGTTTTTGGAGAAACAGCAAGGCTGTAATTTTGTATATCTGACTAGCCTCAAAGCAAAACAGATAACACTACTTTCTAAATGTGGAGGAACTTTATTTAAAGGATTTTATACAATGCCTTAAAATGTCCATACCATCATTCCAGCTCAGCTTCCATTTGCTTTTGAGTATTTAATTTCATCCAGGCTTAATCAATCACATATAATGAACTTAGATCAGCTACTAGACCCAGGTAATCAAACATAGAGCAAGTTAATCACAAACAAATAGGGCCTGAACTTCCTCAGTGGCTATCAACACCATACACTCAATGTGGAATGGTTGTGCGTCCCAGGATGATGGATGGAGTGTGGGAGTGGTTCCATCACTGGGTGATAAAGAACAAAGAACAATACAGCACAGGAAACAGGCCCTCGGCCCTTCAAGCCTGCACTGCTCATTGGTCCAACTAGACCATTCGTTTGATTCCCTCCATTCCCTGTCTGTTCATGTGGCTATCCAGATAAGTCTTAAATGATCCCAGCGTGTCTGCCTCTACCACCCTGCTTGGCCCTAGTGGGGGTGGTCAGGCAATTTTGGGGCAGGCCACCAATTGGCAGGTCACTGGCACTCAAGGGAGGGTGGTCACACATTGGGGGCAGGGTGGGTATCCCAGTTGATGAGAGAAGAGCTGGGGAGAAATCAGGTTGGGTCTGGGGGTTGGGGGTGTCTGTTAGGGCATTGGAGAGAATCTGGTGAGGGGGGTATGCACAGGAGTCCCATCAGGGTTTAGGGTGTGGGGGGAGTATTGTAGTGGGAGTGGAAGATCTCCAATGAAGTTAGGGGTGTCAGGCTAGTCCTGTGGGTGGTCAGTAGAGGTCTGTACAATAGTTATCCAGAAATGAGAAGTGGTTTTAATTCTTCTGACTTTGCTTTGTGTAACTATAGGTGTAAGGCAGTCTGAACTTCAAAGCTTGTGCCTCAAATTGCATTGTCAGATGATTGCTTGTTCAGGGCAATTGCCCATCGGATGTTTGCACTTTTCGGGCCCTTGTTGTGCAAATCTTATCTGAGGAGTGAGGACATCTTTGGGGTACCTCCAATTACACTGCCCTGGACCTCAGAGGTTTATGGATCCTACATGTACAAAACAGAGTTTGTTTCTGAGCTAGGTTAACGGTTCTAAGCTACAGTGCTAAAGTTTCTCATGACTTCATCAGGAATAGATATAATTAGCCAGGGCTCTCCTCCTACCTACTATTCTCTAGCTATCATGAATGAATGCAGGGTTGACTAATAGTGCAGAGGATTCTATTTTGGATTACACTGGAAAATAGGCATTTGAATGAGACACTGAAGGGCCAAAGATGCAAAGCAGCATTGATGTTAAGCAGAAGAATTAGGGGGAGTAGACTGGGAGAAGATGGCAAGAGCTAGAAATAAGGGCTGAAGTTATCCATCTTTAGCAGATCAATGTGGGAAATGGAGGAGAGTCTATTAGATAAAAATAGACATGGGTTATAGCTACAGTATATTACTGCTAAAGGTCTACCACATAAATGTGCAGCCAGGGAGTATGTTTGTACTGTCATAAAGTGCTGGAGTAGGTGTTTTGTACTGCAATGTTCTAATTGGAAAGAAGAGCTTGGAAACAACTCAAAAATCTAACTAGAGCTTGCTTGGCTGTTTTAATCACACTATCAATCTAAACCATGGTCAGGACAAGGTCAGTTATATTTTTATTTTCACATTGAATGCACTTTAAAATGTGTTCCACTTTGCCATGAAAGAGATGATTCAGCTGGGGTTTGAAATCAATAGATATGCCTTGGTTTGAATAACAGTGGTTTGATACATGCCTGCTTAGAAGCTCCCTATGGACATGCTTATAGTACAATAATTTTTACTACACAGCTCTTCAGGTTATTGAAAATATGATGTTTCAGTATGTTTGTTTATTGCTTCTCGAAAGGAATCATTTCAATTTACTTCATGTGGAGAACTGCGTGGTCTCAAAAAAAAGCTAAATTTTGCGGTTCTGTTTTGGGAATCTTTGAATTCTAATTGGATTAAAACAAACCCTCAATTGGACAAATTTTGTCCATTGTTGTTTGAAATTTATCTTTCCACTTGCCGCCAATTATTGCTTGTCCCAAATTGGAACAGTTATTCTATCCCATTTGAAATGACTTCAATTTTCTCTCTCTCCCTCTCTCTCTGGTAGCCATGGGAAATTGATTCAATCATTGCCTGACCTTCTCCTTTTCAGCTTCTCTCATTGGCATTGCCACAGTGTATGTTGATCATCCTTCCCCATCTTCACTCAGTAACCCATTCCTCTCCCAATCCCAATGTGTTTAGGCCTGCCGCCACTGCATCCTTCCAACTAGTCTTGGGCTTTCTTATCTTCCTGACATTTTCATCTCCACCACTCACTTCACCACATTTCCTCTCTCTCTGCAACAGATATCACACTGTATTCAGTCTGTTCTGAGCAGCTTTCTTTGATGCTGCCACAATCATCACAGCCTCCCCAGATGTACTCCCACCATCCCCCACCCTCCAGCACCACCGACCTGAGTTAGAGCGCCGCTAGAATCTTTGAACTTACCTCTTCAGAAGCTGGAGTGCCTGAAACAGACCTTTGCTGAGCATGTCTGAACAGGCAAATGCATTTAAATTGAGTGTGCCCATTTTGGGCATGGTGCCAATTGTGGCATTTTTGGGCCTTGGTAAAGTGGGAATCTGTGTGGATGTGGGTACAGATCACACTGTTCACCTCATGCCTGACTTTACCAAGTTTTTTGTGCCTGAAAATGGGCATTATGCAATGGTAGAATTGGGTCCTTCGTTTCAATTTCAGTGGTGCCTTTCTATCACAACACTCCGCTGTACCTCCCTTGCAATTACTCCTACAAGAGCTAATCTGTTTCATTTTCAATCCCGTACCTTTGATCTTCTGCCACCATTGGCTCCAGATACTCGAAGTGTCCCACTTTCTCCAAATCTTCATCCATAATCTTTACACCTTCAGTCTGTTTCTCTTCTCTAGGTTCCAATTGACATTCCGCATATTGGACCATTAGTATACTGATCTTCATACTTCATACATTTGATACATTTCATACAATTTACTAGTGCGTGACCAGCCTGGTCATCTTGACTGGTTTTTGTTAACGTAAACCAGTAGTGATTCATGCCAGCATAATGTCATTCCAGTTGGGTAGGTATTTAGGTTGAGGATGGAAGTAATGGCATCAAGCCCATCAATGTACTGTTAATATATGCAAATCAGGCTTTTTGGATGTGAACTAGATCAGGTAAGGAAGATCTCATTCTGTCTTCCAGTATTTTCCAGTTCTCCTGATACTCAAGCATGTTTATAACATCCCCACTAAATAGCTCATTGTCATCTCAAACCTAACTAACCATGGCATTTTATGGCTTGTGAATCAGTTGTTTCTTGATGTCTATTAGATTTGCTAATAACAGAAACTCCTTTGTCTATCCAAGGTCACCAAGAACAGCCCAGATATTAAACCTGGACATTGCTGATCTGCATAATCAGCATTAATTGTGTTTTTGCTACAGCGTATCTATACAATAGATTCAGCACAACACTTCAGTGTTACCTTTAATAATTGTTGCAGTGACAGATAATATGATTTGTCATTTAGCTGCTGCAATTGTGTTCAATTATGCAATTCTGAATAAAAACAAAGCTTCTACCAAAGCAAAAGAGTTGCTGGGCAACTTGGGTTATTGTGCTGTACTTTGGTTACTTGCATTAACCAAGTTACATGTTCAAATTCTTAAAGCAAGTGTTCGTGGAAGAAATTCCCATTTGACAGAAGAATATAAAGGAATGTAAAATATATTTTTACATGATTGCATTCTTCAGTGCAACTTTTGTAAATATAAAATTAATTACTTTTATTTTCAATTGCTCCATTTTAATTTTGCTAGATTAATTAGCAGAAAATGTTGACCACATTTCCAATGGTCCCGTTAACCGTGAGTGCAAATCCCATAATGGCTGCTAAACACAAGAATTCAAAAACGGATCTTCCTTACTGCCCCTGCCAGTAACCTAATCCAGATCACATCCAAGAAGGGCATGAGCCTGATTTGCATATATTAACAGTACATTGATGGGCTTGATGCCATTACTTCCATTCTCAACCTAAATACCTACCCAACCGGAATGACAAGATGCTGGCATGAATCACTACTGGTTTACATTAACAAAAACCAGTCAAGGTGACCAGGCTGGTCACGCACTGATAAATTTAGCCCCTGGAGTAGTAATAGACAAACCTGGGTATTGCCCTCTGGCAGTACCCTCTGAGTAGTCATGATATGGGAATGCCGGCATTGGACTGGCGTAAACACAGTAAAAAGTCTGACAACACCAGGTTTTAGTCCAACCGATTTATTTGATAATACTCAAGCTTTCGAGGGGACTGCCTCTTCGTCAGGTGAATGGAGAGTTCTGGCCTCAGACAGAGCATATAAAGCACAGACAGTTTAGAGATTACTGATCAAAATGTGAATCCTTACACCTAACCTGCTGTTCAAGACCTGAAGTGGCTGACAATGTGTGTGGAAGGAGTGCTGATCACTGGTTAGAGATGTGTATTGTCTCCAGACAGTACAGTAAGTGAGGTTTTGCAAACCCAGGCAAGGTTTGCAAAACCTCACTTACTGTACTGTCTGGAGACAATACACATCTCTTTAACCTGTGATCAGCGCTCCTTCCACACACCATTGTCAGCCACTTCAGGTCTTGAACAGCAGGTTAGATGTAAGGATTCGCATTCTAATCAGTAATCTCTAAACTGTCTGTGCTTTATATGCTCTGTCTGAGGCCAGAACTCTCCATTCACCTGACGAAGAGGCAGTCCCCTCGAAAGCTTGTGAGTATTATCAAATAAATCGATTGGACTAAAACCTGGTGTTGTCAGACTTTTTACTGTGAGTACCCTCTGAGGTCAGGGCATCCTTTTTCCTCATCTTGGATTTCTTAGGTCCCATCCCTCCAGTGGACTTTGTGGATCTCACTTCCCCTTTGAAATTTCAGAGTCCTGTTCAATGCAGCAAGAAAAGTTGGCTATGCAGCCTGTGAGCTTCACACTGGTTTTCTTGCCTGAGGCAACGCTCTGCACTTATGGGAAAATTCTGGTCTCAAATAAATAATCAAGGGGAAACATTGGGCTACAGTGAAATTGGCAGGGGAGTTGTATTAATTGGATAAGTTGATCAAAGAGATGACACAGGCACAATGGACCAAATGGCAGCTTCCTGTCTTTGAGCTTCAATTTAATGGGGACACCTGGCTGTTCGTGGGACTCAATGATAGTTGCTTTGTTGAAGCTCAGGAGGAGATGGTCAACCCTGTTCTTGTCGGAGCTGGTCATCACCTAGCTTTTATGAAATAAACATGTTAACAACTACTACTTGCTAATCTAAGGCAGAAATTATCAAAAGAGCTGTGAATGAGCCCAGCCACAGAATTATTAGTAAACATCAGCACTCCTGAGCTTGTAGTGAAGAGACAGTTATTTGAGTAGATGAAGGTAGTTAGGTCAATTAACTCCTGTGATAATATCCTGATGCTCTGATGACTGGCCTCTGAAACCCACAAGCTGTCTCCAATGATCTTAGTTTTGCTAGATCTCTCCGTTATCACAGTCAATTAATTGAAGGTGGCCCTTTGCTGTTGAGGACATACTTTTACACCATTGATGGAATTTAGTTTCTGATCTTGATCAGGATTGTGATGAAATCTGGAACCAAAGAGTTAAAGCAAAGCCCAAGTTTTAGCGGATAGGAGTCACTTAATTGGTTAGGTGTTATCTGTAATTGTTTAAAAGGCTTGCTAGTGGGGCTCACCTTTTTCTTCAGGGTTGTGTTTGCCTCCTTACCTTTTTCCCATGGTTCATTCTTCTAACTTATCATAAAACCATGTATCTGCTAACTAATCATGAGTAACTTGAGGGGATTTCTGCATTTTTGCGCATCTCTGCGCCACTGTTTGACATGCTTTGATGCCACTCAACCATGGGCTGTATGCAAGTTTATTCTAACCTAGGGAAATTTCATGAACACAATTATTCTGCCACACCTCATTGAGTTTGTCTTCCCAAATGACTTGGGAGCAACAGAAAGCCACGAAGAAGTAAATTAAAATGAACTAGGAACAACTGAATATCAGCACCTATGTATAGAACTTAAACAATTCATCATTTTAGGACCATTTGCACTTTCTATCTCCTGCATTTGATTCTTTTCCCATTGGGTCAAAGCTGTGTAAAAAGCTGTATTTCAGCTCCGTCTATCCAAGAACATATTCTTCTGTGTACACATTCTTAGCTGACCTGTCTATTAAACAAAGTTAGGTTTCCTTTCTGCAACTTGAACTCTGAATGCATTATTCATTTCAAGAATGCAGAACAATCCATAAATAAGTCCATGCCTAAATTTTATTTTACATGATTTAATTTATTTTCCTCTTAAACAATGCAATCTTTGTCCATGTTGTTCTTCAATAATCAATGTACAAAGGCACATTACTGAACTTCCAATGTGTTGCATATGGGGACTAATGCAAAGAAAATGGGTTAGGAAGTGAAGGATAATTAGACCAGGGTGCACAGATGTATTTCAGTCCTATTTTAAAGTTATATTTGACTGTATTTTATACTATATTTTGATTTTGTTTGTACTTGAGTAGCAAAAATTGTGGTAGTTTGGTAAAGAGGAATCTGCTTGATTTGGAGCATGAGTTTCCTGCAGTACTAGCAGAGGGCTAAGAGAAACATAATTCAGGTGCTAGATATCACGATTGGTGAGAAAAGAGTTGCAATGTGATATGTTTACATAGGAAGCTTTCATTATTAGCTGTCCCAAAGGAACCTACAATAGGAATAATTGACAAGAGAAATTAAGATTTTTTTTAGGCAGAAAGTGTATGCAGATTTTGAATATATTACTACTTGATTACCCAGGGTACTGCACATCAGGTTTCAAGACAGTGCAAACATGAGATGAAGTGAAATTGGAGGTTACTGAATGATTGGAGCAAAACCTTTTGTATCCATAGCTAAAGGACTTCCCATTCACTTCCAATTGCATGCGTATTCAGTTACACATAGCATCACAGATCGTCCATGAATGAAGTAGAGTTATACAGTGCAGAAGAGACCGCTCGGCCCATCAAGTCTGCACCAACACCCAAATGAGCAACACCCAAACTCCCACCTAATCCCATCTGTCAGCACTTGGCCCACAGCCCTGAATGTTATAATGTGCCAAGTGCTCATCTAGGCAACCTACCTCTATCACCCTCCTTGGCACTGCATTCCAGAGCGTCACCATCCTCTGGGTAAAATTTTTCCTCACATTTCACCCCCACCCCACCCCACCCCACCCCTCCCCTCAATAAACCTCTTGTCTTTCACCTTGAACCTATGTCCCCTTATGACTGACCCTTCAATTAAGGGAAACAGCTGCTCCTTATCCACTCTGTCCATGTCCCTCATAATCTTGTACACCTTGATCAGGTCACCCTTCGATCTTCTCTGCTCCAATGAAAACAATTCAAGCCTACCCAATCTTCATAACTTTGATGTACTATTCCAGGCAGCATCCTGGTGAATCTCCTCTGCATCCCCTCCAATGCAATGGGAGGGGTTTGAGGGCAAAAAGAAATGAAGTTGAAAAGATTGACTGATGTAGATGTCATAGTATTATACTTAAGCTTGCAGTTTTTGGTTTTTAAGAGTGGGAGAGATGAGGACCCGAAGAGAGGCAGCAGCACCTTTTTTTTTTTTGAAAAAAAGCTATTGCATTCAATCCGTGGCTCCTGAATAGACCGACTGCAACCTGAGCAAAATCAATGTGGTCTCACAGGAAAACAGATAGTTAATGAGCATTTTTCTCATTTACCTTCCATTATTCAGGGAACTTTAGGATTTTATTAGTAAAGTTTACTAACATCAGTAAAGCTTATTAGATTGGCTGGTGTGTAATCCCTATTTACCTTCGAGGGAATTTCAATCCGGGTTCAATAATGTATTTATTGATATAATACAAATATAAGCACAGGCAAGATTAAAGATATTAATTAAAACTTAATCAGTAAAATAATTATCTAAACACTCTAAAGATGGCCAGGCAGTTGATATGTTGTAGCTGCAGAATCTGGAAGCTCGTGCACACTTATGTGATCTAGGGCACAAATGTCTGCAGCTTAATTGGCTGCTCATCCACAGAATTTCACTCGCTCCAAAGGAGCACTGCGGATGTACCTACACCTTGGGAACTGTAGCAGTTCAAGAAAGCAACTCAGCACCACCTTCTGAAAGGCAACTAGGGATGGGTAATAATTGCTGGCCCAGCCAGCAACGCCCATGTCCTGTAAGCAAATTTTTTAAAAAGTGCCTGCTGCTTGAGGAACTTCAGCTTAGTCATTCACCTAGAGGCTGTGCTACAGACACTGTGACACACAGAAACCTACAGTGCAGAAAGAGGCCATTCGGCCCATTGAGTCAGCACTGACCACAATCTGTTCTTGACCCTATCCCTGTAACCCTAATTAGCCCCCCTGATACTAAGGGGCAATTTAGCATAGCCAATCCACCTAATCACGTCTTTGGGTAGCAGGGAGGGGAAATGTTTACCTGGACATTTTGCTCCAGGAGACTGTCACATCCCTTGGGATAGTGTCATCTTATTTGGTCCATGGTCAGAGATGGGAGGGTGTGACTGAGTGAGGCAGGTCAGAAAGGTAGAAATGGAAGAGTCCCCACTTTTACAATTATCCAGTATGTTTGAGGTTTTTGCAGCATATGGATGAAAGTAGTGGCTACAGAGTGAATGAACAAACAGATCGTGGCACCATAGTATAGGAAGCCATTCAAGTGGAGGAAATTAATAGAAATGTTGTGATAATAGCAAACGGTATAGTTAAGATAGACACAGTTCTCTGCAGCTGGAAGCAAAAGCCCAGAAGTCTGTGTTGCCTGCCTCATGCCAAGGGGTCGGGCATCTGTTTTGAGCTGGAATAGCTACTTGCAAGTGGGAGGGGAATGTCAATTGTCATGATACACATGGTACCAATGATGTTGGATTCGGACAGAGATTCTGCTTAGATGGTATAAGCAACTGGGAGTTAAATTAAAGAGCAGAAGTAAAAGGTTGTTATCTTTGGATTATAACCGGAGCTATTAACAAATTGGAATAAGATAAAAAGATGAGTGTTAAATGTGTAGCTCAAAGACTGGTTTGGGACACCTGTACTGGGGGAAGTGGGAGCTGTACTGTTGGGACAGCTTTTTCACCTGAACCAACTGGGACCAGTGTTCTGGCATGTCAGATAACTGGGCAGTAGGGAGGGCTTTAAACTAAATAGTAGGAGTGAGGAATCAAGTTAGGGACGATGTGATAAATACAGGACAATACAAAAGAGCAAGGTAGCAATACGGCAGTTGATAATCTAAGTGTGTCAGGAAGGAACAGAGCATACAATAAGTAAGAATGAACTGCTAGATAAGTCTAGAGGTTGCTAAACAATAAAAAAAACAGAATTAAAGGCACTCGACATTTGCAACAAGATAGACAAAGTGATGGTGCAAATAGAAGTAAAAGGCCTGTTCTAATTGCTATTATGGTTGTGCTTCAAGATGGCCAAGGCTGGGAACTAAATGTTCAAGGGTTTTTAAAATTTAGGAAGGATAGGCAAAAAGGTGGGATAGTGCTGTTAATAAAAGATAATAGCAGTATGTTAGTGAGAGGAACTTCAATCATAAGATTTAGAATAAGTTTGGGTGGCTCTAAGAAACAAGAGGCAGTAAACGTTGGTTGAGGTAGTTTATAAGCCAAACAGTGGGGGTAATGTAAGGCATGGTATGAATCAGGAATTCAAAAATCAGATATCTAACGAGGGTAATGCAATAATTATGAAGGAGTTCAATCTACATACAGATTGGGTACACCTAATTAGCACTAATACTGTATAGGACAAATTCTGGAATGTATATGACATGGATATCTGGCTTAGTATGTTGAGGAAACAACTCAAATGTGCTTTTTTGATCTAAAGTTGTGCAATGAGAACAGACGAATTAATGATATAATTATAGACGAGCTTCTAGGGAAGAGTGAACATTATATGATGGAATTTTATATTAAGTTTGAATCTGAAACCAGGATCTTAACTCTAAACAAAAGAAACTAAAATGTATGAGGGGCAAATTGGCTGTGGTAGTTTGGGAAACTATTTTGAGGGGTATGATGATAGAACAGGCAACAGTTTGGATTTTAAGAATTAATACAGGGTTTACAACAATGTTACATTCTTTTGAGGTGCACAAATTGAGCAGGAAAGATGCACCAATCATGATGCGCAGAAGTTAAAGATGGCATTAGATCAAAAGACGAGGTTTGTAAAGTTGCCAAAAAAGGTAAGCCTGGAAATTAGGAATATTTTAGATTTCAGCAAAAAGGACAAAAAATTGACAAAGAAAGAAAAAAATAGAATATTTTAGCAAATACAAGAATGAAAAATGTTGAAATAGACTGTAAAAACTTCTGTAGTTATGTATAAAGGAAAAAATTAGCGAAGACAAATGTGTGTGCAATATAGGCAGATAATGGAGAATAAGAAAATGCAGAGGAACTAAACAAATGCTTTGGGCAGAATTCTCCCATCTGGGACTAAGTCCCACCACAGGCGGGGCTTATGGTTCCCTGTCAGCCTCGACAGTGGGAACACTGTCTTATCTCCTGGCTCTGAACTCATTAATAATGCATCTGAGTATTTAGCACTGTATTCCATAATGAGGCAGGCTAGATTGTGCATGTCCCACCATCATATCTGGGTGTCACATTGAAAAGGTACCCAACATCACTGATTCAATGTTGCAGAAAGGTCTCCTTGATGACACCTGAGGCTGGAACTTCCGCTCAAGAGATGTGCCCCACCCCCATTCACTGCTGATGTGTTCCAAGGTCATTGGAAGCCTCCATCCCAAATTCCAGAAGCGGACATAGGCGTTCTTCAGGTAAGTCCCAACTTCTGCCTACCATGTTGTTCCAGATGTGTGTTCTGGACTGTGTTTTCCTGCTAGAATCACAGAAAAAATGGTAGGGAAGAAAGTTCTTGTTGGACCTTCATCTACATCCTGTTAGGGATGCAAATCAGTTTCATACTGCTCACCAGTGGGTTTCCAAATCCACTGTGGTGGGTAACAAAGGAAGATCTCACAGGAAATTCACCTGTGGGAAATTTTTCCCCACCCCCTACCCCAGCTGAGGCATCTACTTAGCGCTCCCCTCCCCTAACTCGTCCAGTGCCCCAAGATATGCTGTACTTTCATTCATTCTTTCCATGAGAATTGGTCACCCTGCAACAATACCAATGGAGGCTGTTCAAGGTCAGACTACTTCTATAGGTAGATAAAATCTTAAACAAGTTTAAAATGCAAGTAGGTGAGGAGAAGGGTAGGCGTACATTATATTGAATATCCCTCTCTCTCCCTGTACCCCTTCTCAGAGCAAATGTTCTGCCATATTGTACAAAAACATTTTTTTAACCTGTGTTGGGGAAAGGGTGACTATCAGCGGCCTTCACTACTTTTTTATTTGGTCATGACTTGCAATAAAATCTGGTTTTTGAAGCTTGTGTTATACATCTGTAGATGTGTGTGAAGGCAGTCCACGGTTTTGAGATTTTTTTAAAATGTCTAAGCTTCTGGAAAGCAAAAGGACGTCTTTCACTGTGTAGGACATTATTCTAGATGAGCATCTGTTTGGAATTTAGCACAGCACTGTTTATTAACTGTGTCATTGATTTGTAATGTAGCACTCTTGTGCAAATTTGTCCAGTGACAGGTGCAGTTTTGTTTCCACCTTCCATGCCTCCTGCAAATGTCTGATTATGTTGGTACCAAGATTGCTTCATTTGTAACAGCTGAAACGAACCACCTAAACATTTGGAAGCTTCAAGTTTTATTGCAAATACTACAGATATTTCCAAATTAGAAAATCACTTTACAATATGAGATAAAGATGATATTACTGCTTATGTCAGTGGGGTCAGGTCTACAAATCTAGCTGGGCCTGTCACCAACAATGTCAGTTTAGCATAATGGTAGTGTATTCTTGCTTCTGAGTCATAGCATCCTGTGTTCAGGCCTCACTCTGGAATTGTAGTATATTAACTAGATTAATGATACAATACAGAATGAACAAGTGGCAATATCAGATCTTTTGGATTGTTAAATGAGATCTCCTCGAACATAAAAAGATTACACAACATAATTTGAAGGGAGTTCTTCTGGAATCTTAGCTAATACTTATCTCTCAACCATCATGTTAAAGATCAGATCTGGTAATTTGCTCCACTGCAGTTTATGGGAGTTTGTTGTATGCATCAAGCTGCTGCATTGCCTCCCATTACAATTGGCACACAACAGTACTTCAGTTGACTAAAATATTTTGGGATATAGCGTGTAAAAGGCATTAATAAACAAAAATTCCTTTCCTGTTGCCTTTCCTTTTATATTTCCTCTTGAGGCTTCTCTCCCTCTCTTTAACCATACTAGATGAATACTATTATTATGAAAAATGTACGCTCCATCAATAAGGAGAAGTTATTTTAGGTACCATGGTCTTCAGCTGTCGTGAATTGACAGCACACTTTATGCCCTAATTGTCATTTCCACTGAAGTTATTGCCATTTTCTGTAATCATTGAAGACCATTTTCATCCCCTATAACTAAGTTGTCATCATATATAGTTGTCACCGTAGATTGTACAGTGGTTTTCCTACAAAATATTGTTTTTCAATAGTTTTTACTCCACTATGAAATATTTAAATATATTACTACTCTTAAGTTATTGTGCTGTGACCATTCCATGTTTCTAAAAGTCCAACACTTCTGCAAAAAAATTGAATAAGGTATTTTTGTGTCTATTTTGCAACAATTTTTTTATGTCTCTAAGAATTGCTCTGAAATAAGTGAAAACAATGAGTAACTCCTGAAAAGTTACAATTCCACAGAAGTAAATGCTTCATCTTCCTGCATTCATTCTTTGCCTTTATTACTGCTTGTCATCTCAAACAGGAAGCCGAATAGAGAAAGGGCAAAAACTTGGCCGATGTTTGTTTTTTAATGATATCTTAAAAGCTTCCTTCCTTAAAGGCACAGGAAAAATGATCTTCCTCAAATGTGGCAGTTGGTACAATAGAAATCCCAAAATATCGCTGGGGCAATTTACATTCAGATAATTAAATAAAATTTGGAACTAAAAAACTTGTCTCAGTAATGGTGATCATGAAACTACTGGGTTGCCATAAAAACACAGTAAGTTTATTAATGCCCTTCTGGGAGGGAAACCTGCTGTCCACACACAATCTGTTTGTGTGGGAATCCAGACACACAGCAATGTGGGTGGACTGTTATCTGTCCTTAGGTAATCTGGCAAACCAGGCCCTTCTGTTTTCCAGTTTGATACAAGTCCACGAAGGATGCCACAGGAGCTAAAATGGTTCAAGAACCACCATTTTCCTGAAAGCAATTAAAGGTGGCCATGGTACATTGTCCTCGTCTGTGATTCCCACATCCCATGAATGAAAAATAAATGATACTGTTAGATATTATGTACACAAACCCAAGTATAGTCATCACGTAAATGCTTAGAGGATAGTTGGTTGAGTACATTGAGACATAATTCCATCTGTTTTAAATATTCCCATTATAAGTTTCTATGTACAGTGACTAAATCTTGCTGAAATTGCATTCTCCCACCGGTGGCAGAGCTGCATTACCTTCATTGGAGGGAGATTCTAATTATTGTGACAGGTTCAAATTGACATTTTTCATAAATGTGAACATGTCAACTTTACCATTATAAATCACTAAGAGGAACATACAGACAACAAGATTTTTAGTAAAATATTGGTTGATTTAAATGAAAATGGTGAGACAGAGATTTGTCCTTTTAATAAAAAAGTAGGATTGTTTTCATGGTTGGAGGGGAAGCATCAAAACCAGGAAGAGAATTTGCTGAAAAGGTTGATGTCAGAACCAATGTGTTGTGAAAAATCATGTGTTGCTGCTTTGTAAAGTCATTTGAAAGTACTTATTTCATGTATACTGATAAACTGCAGACTTTTCATTATTCAGCTACAGTTTATTGGATGAAAATTATTTGTGCACAGGGCATCTTCTTCTTCATACACCTCACCTTATTCTATGACTGTCCAATTAAAATCATTTAATCTTCACCTTTCCCACCCAAAGCCCCGTCTTTAGTTTCTCCTTCATATACCTCCTATTTTCCTGCCTTGGTCTGTTCATCCTTGATGATATCAATCCCCATTTCAACTTACCTAACCTTCCCTCTGATTTCCCTTTCTCCACTTGCGCTCCTCTCTTATTTCCTAACATTGAACTCCAGTAGCCATATTCACGGTCAGCCTCACAACCTTGTCAACTTATTTGGCCTCACTACATTCATTGACTCAATCCCAAGCAAGGTCATCTTTCACCACCCAAGCTCCTAAAGCCCTTTTTGTTGAATGTTGGCTTCTTTCGATGGCCAATTGACTCCTAACAACCGCACCACCTGTCCCCACCATTTTCTACTCCAATAACATCTAAGGAGTTCATGGATTTTCTTATGAACATCACTGAGATCATCTACTGAATTATGTTTGCAACATCAACAGCAATCTCCCTTGTGGGAGAATCTAGAATTAGAGCTCACTGTTTAAAAATAAGGGATCAGGGTCACCCATTTCAAATGGAAATGAGGCAAAAAAAATTCTGAGGGTTGAGAATCTTTGGAACTCTTCCTGACAAAGTGCTGGAAGCAGAATCTTGGAATTTTTTTAAGGCAGAGGTGGATAGATTTTTGGTAAACAAGGGTACAGTAGGTTATCAGGGGTAGGTGGGATGTAGATTTTGTTATTACTATCAGATCAGTCATAATCTTATTAAATGATGGAGCAGCCTCAAGGGGCTGAATGCCTACTCCTTCTCCATGTCCATGTTACACTAATAATTTGTATTTTACTTAGCACATTTAGTATAGCAAAACCTCCCAAGCATATGCTGTCACCCTCCTGGCCCAGAAAGCCAAACCTGCTGTTAGATTCTCCTTGGTTTTGGCCCTAAATTCATGTCTTTCTCTAGTTTCTCTCTGCTTCATGCCCTCCCTGAACTATTCTTGTATGTGAGAAGCACCTACAACAGCAAAAGCATTTGTGACCAAAGTGACTACTTATACTGAATTTGGTTATTACTTATCAGCACTGTGCCTTGTTTACATTTATGATGGGGCAGCTTGCATTATAAAAAAGGGAGTATCTCATTTTGCATTAGCTCATCATGTATCATCTCAGACAGGCCAGACTTAATGGAAGCAATGTCAAATACCACCAACACACCCTTATTAATGTGTCTCTGTTTCTACATCTCCACAAAGCTATTAGTCAAAGTACATTGGGTGGGGTATATTGGGTGGATCATCTTTGAACATTTATGTGAGACTACTGCCAGGGACTACATGCAAGGTTTGTTAGGTTTCATTAAATCCAAATTGTGTCCTTCAAACTCCTTTATCTTGTCTTCACTGTACCGATTTAAATTAATTTGTCACTATACAGATTTTAGTTGATTTGCCACTGTACAGATTTTACTTGGTTAGTAAATCAAATCCAAAGATCAAGCAGGTTACTCCATCTGAAAAAGAATGTTGAGCAATATTTTCGCTATGTTGTGGCAGCGGTGTTCCAAAAAAGAAACTGGCTTTGTCATAGGGAGGAATAATATTCACTAAATCACATAATTAAACAATATATTGTACAAATAAATCAGTATTTAAAATGTTACTGTACATATATCAGAATGCAATCAGTATTTCTTTTTAATCCAAGCCGTGCCGGCAGTCAAGTGTTGCAATTGCTCCATGGGGTCCCACAGAAAATTGCACCCTTTTACTAATTATGGTTCAATATGGAAATCAGAAATTGCTACGGTGACACAGCAACACAAATATTTCAATATTTTGTCTTACTTTCAAATTCTATGTGGGCTAAGGATTGTCAGGGAATTATGTGTTGCACTATTTGGAAATGAGCCATTAAGTAACATCTTATTTGGTAAAACCAAGGTTCTATTAGCCAGACGTTACCTTAGGAGCCAACCCTTGAAATTGATTACACTGTTACAAAACTGAAATGCATCATTTCAGAGTTACAATTGAATAGATGTTTACCTGCAATTGAAGACAAATAGATGTATTTTGTGAAATTGCAAAGCAAGTGTTTTTATCTAAAGGTTAATTTCAATTCTTATATCCGTTTTGTTTTGCAAATTCTCAGCAGTTAGTATGATGTGGTCATTATATACTGAATTTACATTACAATCTGTTACTGATCTATATTTATGATGCGTGACGTATGTTGGTAGGTGAGATGGCTTTGGCAGCCATCCAATATTCACTGTGCTTGGGAAATGTGCAGAGGTTTGCAAAAATTGCGTGAATTAGTTGGTTCTCCATATTAATGTCCAGTTGTTTCCTTTTCTTTGACTCCTGTATACTCTTCCACTTATTGCCTTCTACACATGTGGGAAATATTACAGGTCTGTTGGCAATAGTATAGAAATGGAAATTACTATAGGGATCATTTCTCCAGGTTTCACCTTTCATAGAATTACTACAGTAAAAAAGGAGGCCATTCAGCCCATCGAGTCTGTACTGACCACAATTCCACTCAGGCCTTATTCCTGTAACCCTACACACTTATTCTGCCATTCCTCCTGGCATTAGGCCCAACTTAGCATGGCCAATCAACCTAACCCGCACATCTTTGGACTGTGGGAGATAATCGGAGCACACAGAGGAAACTCGCCTAGACACGGGAATAAAGTGCAAACTCCACACAGACAGTGACCCGAGGCCGGAATTCAACCTGGATTCCTGGCACTGAGGCAACAGTGCTAACATCTGAAGTATTACTCACCCACTCATCTGCCACCCCTTTAGTGAGTACATGATTTCTTTGAATTTAACCATTTTTGAAAGACTCTTGATAAACAGTGTCATAGAGGTTTACAGCATGGAAATAGGCCCTTTGGCCCAACTTGTCCATGCTGCCCTTTTATTTTAAACCCAGTAGTCCAGTAAGGAGATCTACCATAGAACCTCCACAGTGCAGAATGCAATGTGGGAGAGAGACTAGGGCGCTCTCTATTGGGCTAGTTGAGTTCACTGAGAAGTCCTAGAAAGCTCTGGTGTGGAACTGCTGGTCAATAGCCCAATTACACCTAATAAATATTAAAACATACTATTAAAATGTCAAATGGTATTTTTGATGGTTCTTGCTGGAATAGTATCATACATGTCATCTTTGTAAATATTTAAGATGGCAAGTGCCTGCCTGCACTTTCATATATGCCAGTGTTCCAAACTTAACTGGATTGTTTCAACCAGTGTATCGGCCTGTTGTGGGTTTTGCCAGAATTATTAGCTTTGTCTGATTCAGTTACTTGCAAGTTAATTTTTCCCACTGGCAGTTTTACAGAAACAACAGTAAATTCACAGCTACCCTTTACCTCTCTTGGTTTCCTCTGAAAAGCAGTGATATTTCCACAGCTGTCTTTTTCTCGCAAACCAATTCTGCAGCTCAATTTACCATTGTCACTAGCAAACTTTGCCAATATGCCCTTCAGTTTCAAGTCCAACAAATACAGGCTTGATTTGAATGTAGCTGGTGCACAACTTGTTCAACCATTATCACCATATTTAGTCAGATGTGCTAGAACTATCCACCACTCCAGGTTCATTGCAGAAAGCTGGATTGATAGGACCTTGGGCAACATGACAGATGAGTGGGTGAGTAATACTCTTCAGATGTCAAGTCCCATGTGCTACCTTGCCCAACATGTTCCTCTGTAGCACACTATCGATAAACACCTTTGCAGCTCTACTCATCCCCCTTCTTGCAGGAACCTCTCATCCGTTTGTAATCAGCCAATGGCCTCATCATTTTACCCTCTCATTCCCATGCATCACAATCTCCCTCCAGGGATGGCAACTTTCCCTATCCTGCACACCACTGATTACCACACTGACACAGGTCATTGATTTCTCTCCTTATCAAAGAGAACAAAACTGACTGAGAGGCAGAGACATGTGGTTGAGGCAGTATTCATCCAGTGATGGGCACTTTGTCAGCCCCTGGCAGTGCAAGCCCACTGCTCCTCTGAGAAGGCAGTGTGGCACCATGAGGGTTCAGATGTCAGTAATGAGCTGCCATCATAGCCTGAGCCTTCTGAGACGCTGGTGCTTGCATAATGTCAAGGTAGCTGGTCCTTGTGGGATCTTGACCCCTTCCAACTCTATTTCTGTGACCATTCAATTTTCCCTGTGAAGGAGCATGGGGCTGAGGAGAAGGCAACTGATGCTGGAGCATGTACCAGTGGTGAGCCTCCTGCTGTCGACCTTCAGCAGAGACAGATGGTGGAGCTTCATAAGGTACTCCCGAGCTCCTATGAAATGCAGCCAAAAGTGTGAGAGGTGCTGATCAGGTAAATTCCCATCCGGTCACATACAATGATGTTCTCTGACAGAAGGAATGCTTTGCAAATCAGCCTCTTACCTGGCCAGGTCTGCAAATCTCCAGTGTAACTGATCAAAGCCTTTATAGCTCCTCAGTTATAATGAGGAACCACCTCCTCCCCCTCCAACTAATCCAGTATTCTCTGCCAGCATCAATTTGAGGTTGGAGACAGCGTGGGACTGAGCCACTGTTAGAAAACTTAAAAGTTCATTTATTAGTCACAGGTAGGCTTACATTAACACTGTAATGAAGTAATTGTAAAAATCATCTAGTGGCCACACTCCGGCGCCTGTTCAGGTACACTGAGGGAGAATTTAGCATGGTCAATGCACCTATCCAGCACGCTTTTTGGACTGTGGGAGGAAATCGGAGAATCCAGAGGAAACCCACGCAGATACGGAGGGAACGTGCAAACTCCACACAGATAGTGACCCAAGCCAGGAATCGAACTCACATCCCCAGCGCTGTGAGGCAAAAAAAGAAGGAATCCATGTGCAAAATCCTTATTAATTGCCTGCTAACAATTTTAAATGCTTCCCCTTAATTGAAGGGTCAATCATGAGGGATCATAGGTTCAAGGTAAGAGGCAAAAGGTTTAGGGGGATGAGGAAAAGCTTTTTTTTACCCAGGTACTGGTGGTGATCTGGAATGCGCTGCCTGGGAGGGCAGCAGAAGCAGGTTGACCTCATCTGTTGAAAAGTAACTGGATGAGCACTTGGCATGTCATAACATTAAAGGTTATGGGCCGAGTGCAAATAAATGGGATTAGGTGAGAGTTCAGATCTTTCATGTGTTGGTGCAAACTCAATGGGCCAAAGGGCCTCTGTATGCTTCTCATCTCAGCCTTGGGGCTTCCCATCTTCAATCCCAATCTATCTCTGGGAATAATAGAAGTTGATGAGAATATGTCAGGATGCTGGCCTGATAGCATATTTTTTGCCATTTTCCTGGAACTACCCTTCCCCCAATAGTGCTAATGAGGCTTTTTTCATACTATAGGACCTCAGTATAAATGGTTGAATGTTGGGCACACCTCTAGCAGAACCAGGATTTTCAGTCATTTGTCACAAGGCTGCTTAAGAACGTCTCAATTTTTCCTTAGACTGTTGGATTTTTCGAAGCTGACATTTGCTATTTTCCTAGGTTGGCATGTAAACAATTCGTTCCAGCTTAACCAAATTTATCAACAGTTCCAAATGTTTTGAACCTTAATGATTTGGCACATTGCCTCTCTTGGATTCCTTTTTGTTAGCTGGTACACTGACAAATCCCCAGAGTACAGATCTCGCTATAATTTCAACGGCAAATGATGAGTAACATGTTGTTATGCACTCAGCCTGAGGGGCACTTGTAGCTTCGTTAATGACCTTGAGCCACAGAAACAACTGTCAACTCCAATAACATGTTTATTCAATTCTGTCTGCACTCAGCTGGGTTGTGGCAAAGCATCATGGGATATGGTTAAACAAAGTGTTACATCTGGGGGCAGGGAACGAATTGTCAGCAGGGTAAGGACTAGAATACAGGCTAGGAATTTCTCAAAACTTGTGCCTATGAGATTATCATGCTGTAAATGATTACGTTAGGCCAGCTCAGTAAAAGTTGAACATTGGATGGTTTTGTTCTCCTCCTGTAATTGTGCTTTTCTTAAACAAACATACATTTAATGGGTAAACAGAAGCACTGAGATGTAGGATGGAATTTTCCATTCTGGAGACCAAACGTGGTGCTGGGTGGGAAATTTAGTGTGACTTCCACCGAGCAGCAAGGCATGTGAACACGTGATCTTCTGCTTTTCAACTCGTAATCATGCATGTGCAAAGACCTTGGCATTGTGTCATCGGGTTGAAGGTCCTTGCGGTATTATTAAAGGGCACCCTTACAGGCATTCACTTATTGTAGGCAGGAACTCTGCATTATTTTTCCAGCGTCTTTGCAGTGCAGAAGCTTGTACAGGAGAAGCTGGCAGACATGGGCAATATCCCCAGACGGATGAAAGCAACTCTGACATTGCCTATCCCTCATCTGTAAGCAAGAACAAAGTCCGTGAAGTACCAATGGTTGGACCAATGCTTGCCATTATTGTGATCCATGTTTACCAGACTATTTTACTTAGAGATCCTGGTGTCTCTTGCTGCTCAGAGCCCTATCCCAGCTGGCAAGGCCCTCCTTCTCATCTGGATGAGAGGCATTAGCAAAGCAGAGTTGCTTGCAACGTGCATCATTGATTCATCAGAGGATGTGTGAATAATTTAAAATGATGAATTAAGCGTGCAAGCCTTTTACAAATTTCTCTCATCTCAAAGCCAGTAGGCCTTCACCCGGCCTCTGTCTAGTTATGACATCCTCACCTGGTGAAGGATATCCTTGGGGATCAGAGGTGGATGTTCCTGCCTTTTAGACATAAAAGCGTATGGAAACATTACTCTCATGCAGGAAACCTAATGTGAACATTTTCCCACTTGTCTTCATGAAACTCTCTATAGAGACCATTGCCTTGGTTGGACTGAAGGAGGAACCACACAATTTCTTGTCGGCCATGACCATTCATCCAAATGGATGGAGTTGCGAGTTGCCTGGCCACCACCAGCTGTGCCCGTGGAGGCATCCAGCTCACTCACTCCCTCCCTGCCTCTGACTGCAGCCAATGGGAAATAGAATGAGCAGCAGCTCCACATGTTGCTGGAATCTCAATGTTGTGAGATCCATGATTCAAAAATAAATCTTGTTGCTGTGTAGAGTTGTGATCATAGAGTTAGGATCACAATTGACCATTGCTCTCACAGTTTTCTCGTGGTTATTAGGGTGGCCAATTGTCCTGACCTTGAATTCCACCCACCTAAAGAGACGTTCCTTCCACTTTGAAGTACTGCAGTTTTACATTGAATTTGCTGCTACTGGCAATGTGGTGCGTGTGGCTTTTTATCTTCCCTTATCACCCACCCAATATCACTATTTCTCTCCACTCTGTCATCCTTGAACCTCCTCCCATTACCATGGAGCCTATCATGATACACCTCTACATGACTTTCCTCCTCTCAGAAGCAACACCTTTTACCGTTGCCATGCCCTCCCTGACCCTGCCCCTACCCATTATCCATGCCACCTTTCTTGTCCCCCTCCATATCCCACCCGACAATACCTTCACCTGTCAGATTCACACCCAGAACCTGCCACCCTATGTCTCCCACTGACTGTCACTGTTCTGTCCTACCACCTGCCTCCCAGGACCCTCTAGCCCTCTCTTAACCTTCCCTGGACATGCCCCCACTTCCCCAGATGCCTGCCCCATCCAGCCTTGAAAATACTTGAGATAGATGTACATAAATTAGACTCTCTAAAACATAAGTGAAAGGAGCGTCTCATTGATGAAATGATGCTAGTCTCGTACATGCGTGAAACAGTGTTCTAATGATTGGCTGGTAGGGCACATAATTTAAAGGAGGAACGTGATTCCAGCGAGTAGGACTTTTAATGAAAGTTTGTGACTTAAGGTTTCTGGCATAACTTAATGAGAAAGTTGATTTGGGTTTTAACCCGCCATGAAAGTTGGAGAACAAAATTCAAAACGAATTTCCTTCATCTGGAAAACTGGCTTTTCCCAAATTTACTACCCCAGACTGCCACAGTTCCTGCTGGTGATAGAAGCAGAAAATTCTGCTGATGATTTTTCCCAAAAAATAAATGCAAGAATGCCTCTGCCTCTGGAGAAAATTTTAGTTTAACTTTTCTAGTTCCCTTACATGAATAACCCTCATAAACAAAAGAAAAATTAAGGACATGAAAACTTCATTTATTATTAGGCCTTTTTATCCCATTAGCATCAAACTACATTTTGAATGTCTCTGAATGCTTGACTTAACTGCTGGAGTGAGCATTCTGTTGTAAATTTAATTTTGTTGCAGATTGCATGTAAATCTACATACACTTTGTAAATCAGAGGCTTATGTCTGCTGAGTGACCCTTTGGTGAAACTGGTCACCAGTTGGTAAGGATTTCAGGCTTGCCCAGCTCAGGATTCTTCAGCGGCCCCGCTAGATCTTTCATGTCCTTATACCCATTGAGTTCTGGATATTCCAGACTGCTGGACTTTGGCTGTTGCCTGGGCACTCCAGCTAATTTGCTCGCCAGGTAAATGGTAAACATTGGTTCAAGAGGGTAGAGTGTGAGGAAAGGTGGGCATCGAGAGAGAGCAACAGATACTGCTTACTGGAGCTCTTCACCACCGCTGATCTTTACTGCAAATGGTGAGTCGCTCCATCAAAGCCCCAACTCAGTTCCACATTCTGTCTAATGCAGGATTCAAGGCCTGTATGGCAGCTTCTCAAGCTTCCATCAAAGTTTCAAAATATGTGAGCAAGAGCTCCTGTTGTACAGGCCTGGTTATACGTTCAATGGTAGATGCCATGGGGGATAACACCACAGAAGTTGAAAGAGGACTCTTCCATACTCAGCCACGACACTAAAATGTCTAATTAGACTAACTTTGCAGATCTAAAGCTCTAGAGTGAGATTATGTCCTTGGCCGGTGCCAAGAAGGAGTTGGGCATTGTACATCCTCAGGAGAATGTGCTTCCTCAGAAGTTTTTGGATAAGGCCTTTCTGATAAGAAAGGATGTAAAGGAAAGAGAGAAGTGGACTGAGTTAGGGTAGCAGATAAAGTATGGAAATTAACCAACGATAATTCTGAGAATAAAGCTTTGACACTGTGTGAAGCTAGTTGCTTTTCCAAAGATGAATCGAGGATTACAAATAAGATGCAGCAACACTTCTCTGGAATGCTGCCAGCCTCTCCTCCTCTGATGTTCACGGTTCTGTCTAGGCCACAGATCTCTAGGAAGTGCTTTGATGAGGAATTGATATCTGGAACTCCTCCCTTGGTTTTGTTCCTCTTATTTGCATTATGTGGATTGTTTGCTTTTAATTAAAGATCAAAAATTAGCAAGTTGATGTTGAATAGGTCAACATCAAGCCTATGCATGCAATAGATGTGTCAAGAGGTGGAGATGTAGCAAGATAGAATGGGGATGTGATGAATGCAAAGGAAGGCATGTGCATGGTGAGGAAGGAGTCACTGGAGGAGTTAGTTATATAACTGGTAGTATGTGAGAAGAAAATGGTATTGCATCGGCCCTTATGATAGAAAGCTGAAGGATGTGATGGAAGAGAGGGAATTTCTCAGTGGAAGATCAAAAGAATGTTGTGAAGTACTATTCAGAGATGCAGAGAAGTATATGTGTGCTTGCTGCTCGTGTAAGGTTATTGAACAACCTCTGGCATTACAGCGATATCTGTGGAATGATGCTGATGGACTGACAGTCTCTCTCTTTCCAGGCTTAAACTATTGTTTATATATGCAATCTTACTTTATGACACTTACAAGAGTTTGGCTGGTTGCCTGATCATTCATTGGAAGGACAGGTTGCCATTCCTAACTCCAATCTGACCTGCACCAACCCAGTGTCCATACAGACTTTATTACTAAGGCTTGGGCTACATTAGATTTATGAAGTTCTTGGGAAGAAACATTAATATATTCAGCCAGATGCATTATGAAACAGGACCGTATTTATGATAGAAACGTGCATCCTCTTTTATTTTCTCCCGTCTCGCTTTACTGGTTCATGTGCATATAGTCTCTTCAGAGGACAAAATGCACATTGTAACTTTCAACACAGGACAAGATTTACCTTCTGGTGCAGATCTGGAGCATTGGGTGTAAGCTTTTGACAAAGCCCAATTTTAGATTAGTTATAATGGTCTGTTTGATATTAACAAGAGAAATATTCAGTGAGTGTTCTTACGGCATTTGAAATGATGTATCTGATTATTTGACTTCCAGCACATTCCTGTCCGTTTAGTAGAATTTCATGGGAATATGTCAGGTTACTCATCTTCTTGAATTTAGTTCAATTGGTGCCAATTTCCCTTTTTGAAACTTTGCTATGTTGCATCAAGTGATGAGCTGTTCATTACTGATGCACGCACCTTTGGCATTTGGTTTCATTACGCATATATCCTGGATTATTGTTCCTAGATTAGGTGATAATGGTTTTATTGTACTAGATGTTTTAATCATTTATAGTACTGATTAGCTTTTTTTTGTGTGTACCAGACCACTATACATGATCTATATAGCAGTCAAGCCTTAATTAACCATTTGAGGTTTGTTATTGATCCCTGTCAATCACTGAACAGATCCTGAAGCTAGTGTTGTGCATAGTTTCAGGTTATATGCAAATAAATTAAAGATGCAATTGTGGCATGACACATGTAAAGTTCTGAGGAAGGCACTTGATTATGTGTTGCAAGTCTAAGAAGCAATGACTCCACTTGTGCCAAATAACAGACTAATTACGTCAAATTGTGTATGACATTATCACAATGAAAGCAATAGGTAATATTTCTGGGGCCAACACAGGAGTTATTAACACCTGTGAGTCTCCTACTTTAGGAAGAACACCTGCCTTCAATCCTCAGCAAAGCAGACGGGGATGAATAAGGGAAAAATAGTGCTTTAATTTAAAATATATCTTTAAGTTGTAAGAATGTTTCTGAATTATAAAACCCTTCTAATTAAAAATTTTTAAGATTAAAATTTGGAATTTCTAACACTAGGGTCACCAGTTGTGCTTCACCTAACAAGGTATGAACGACTAGTATTTGCAAATTAAGCAGAATTTTAAGTAAAATGTAAATATGCTTAACAAGAAGCAGAGAAGATTGCCCTGAAATACTTTCTCCTGAGGGGCCTAGGATTACTCGAATGCTAGTAACACAGCCAACGTCTGTTTTCTTTAACGAACAATGTCTCAGAAGTATACCACTGAAGCAATAGTTAAAAACTGTGCCAGTCAGGGCACTAATTCTCCAACTTTTATCGCCACTACTCATTATTCCAGAATCCCTGATTTGGAAATAGTTCAAATTCACCTCATCCAATGGTTACAGGGTGCAAACCATTGCCACCCCAATTGCTGCTTTATGGGCCATAGACCGGTACGCAGCTCTTTCTTCCTTGGGTCCCGGAAGTTCAGATTCAATTACAAACAAATGGTACGTTTCCTTTAGAGCAGTGAAAAACGAGCTGTTGAGGATTTTATCCACTAAATGTGGAGCTCTTAAACTGATAGACATTTTGTGCAATTCATTGTACATTCAGTTAAAACTTCTGAAAATTGAACTTGGGGGTTTACCTCTAAACTGTTCCCATTTGCTGTGCTCCCAAGGGCTCTTGGTATTTTGCCATCTAGCCAGAATGACTTTATTTGCAAATGTAACACTAGTATCAGTTTCATGAGTTGGTACAAGTCCAATTTAATTTTTCCAAGCTTATCAAACCATTTTTCCTGGAGTGAGTAACATATTTCACAGAATTTGTTTCCTGCACAAATATGATAACCACCACACAATGGTTTGGCTTTGTACACATGTCCTGAATGAATTAACTGAATTCACAAATATATTTACATTTTTATTTGATTTTTAACCAAGCAAAACCTATCATCATTTAGCACCTTTAGCTTGGTTGTTGGAAAGGAGAATGGCCAAATACTTCAGCAGCAGATATCTCTCAAGCTGTGTTGTGACAATTTTAAACCTTCCTCAATTAAATGTGTTTCATTTCACTTCAGTGTTTGCCAAAGAAGTGCAATAAACATATGATGTAAAGGTCTATCCTAAATAGGCGGTGCTGACCTAAATAACATCAGTTAAAAGATTGTTCCAACAAAAACCTTGACAGCACTGTTCTTGCAAACTACTGACCCAGCTCTTAACCTCCTTTCTCCAACCTGTGTTCCAATTCTGACCAATTGCACACTCAAATCATTTCCAGCCACCCTTAGCTGCCGTGCCTTAGGCCGTCGAGGCCCTAAGCTTTGGCGTTCCCTCCTTAAACATCTAGACCCCTCTACCTCCCTCTCCTCCTTAATCATGGAACCTGTACAATGCAAAAGGAGGCCATCTGGTCCATCGAGCCTACACTGACAACAATCCCACTTACTCTTAACCCTAGGTATTTGGCTTGCTAACTAACCTGGACACTAAGGAGCAATTTAACATGGCCAATTAACCTAACACTCACATCTTTGGAGTGTGGGAGGAAACCAAAAGAAACCCACACAAACCCTGGGAGAACATGCAAGCTCCACACAGACAATGACCTGAGGCGGAATTGAAGCCAAGTCCCTGGCACTGAGACAGCAGTGCTGACCACTTTGCCACAAGTTTCTTGTTCTGTGAGCTGGTGCTGATTTTTCTCAAATTTTGTTTCTATTCCATATCTTTGGATGTTTAGTTCAATTTAAATGTGCTCTGAAATCAAGTAATCCCTCGCATGTAAGCTTTTTTCATGACTTGTCATTTAATAAGGTTTGGTATAACTTATGAGGTGAATGCTCATTTCTTGACATGCACCCTTATTTTCATGTACACAACATTGAGGAATATGAATAAACAATTATATACCTCCTACATTGTTTTAAACTATTTCAAATTTCCAATTATTTTAACATAATATCAAATTCCAAAACCATGATGTGGAGATACCGGTGTTAGACTGGCACAGTAAGAAGTCTCAACACCAAATTAAATTTTAAGTCTTATTTGATATCACAAGCTTTTGGAGTGCTGCTCCTTAATCAGGTGAGAGAAGTGTTCCATTCCACTCACCTGATGAAGGAGCAGTGCTCCAAAAGCTCGTGACATCAAATAAACCTGTTGGACTTTAACTTGTTGTGTCAATTCCAAAATGGAAAGGGCAAAAACAGCGTCATGCTAATAAGACTGATAAGGTCAAAAAAAGACCATGGGACAATTTGAGGGAGGACACGAAGGATTATAGGGGAGGGGAGTGTGAAAAGGGATCTGGCTAATGAACGGTGAACCAAGAGAGAAATAAAGTCAGAGTCACAACAGGAACTGGGGTAAGAGGAGATTTAACACACGTCGGAGGTTGGGCAAAATATATCATTAACTTTATATGTCTTTTTATTTTTCTTATTCAAAAAGAGCGTGTTGGTCTTGATTTAGACATACAAATGGTTGTTAACCCACAAATGCTAATTTGGCCTGTGAAGCCATTGGGCCTAATTTATTTTGTATAAGCCCAATTCAAATACATGTTAGTCTCCATATAACCATTATTTTGATATTAACAAGAGAAATGTTGAGTAAGTGTTTATTGTGACTCTTGAAATTATACCTGATTACTTATGTTCCAGTTCTTATCCATTAGATGAAACTTCACAAGTGTATATCAAGTTAACTCACCTTCCTGAATTTAGTTCAACTGGTGCCAATGGCCCCCTTTAAAACTTTGATATGTTGCGTCAAGTTCCAGAGTGATGAACTGTTCACTTCTGATGCACACCTTTTGGCATTTGGTTTCATTACATGCACATCCTGGATTATTGTTCCTGGATTAGGTGACAATGGCTTTATTGAATAGGGTGTATTAATCTGTAGCCATTCAGAAGTAAATAATTATCTAATTAAGTTAGTTTATTTATCAGTCGCAAGTAAAGCTTACATAATATCACTGCAATGAAGTTACAGTAAAATTCCCCAAGTCAATACACTAAGATACCAAGTCAGCAATACCACCTTCCTCTTCCTTGTCAACATAATCCTAAAAAAACACAATGTTGGGAGTTATTCTAATATTTTAAAAGTTTATTTATTAGTCACAAGTAAGGCTTATGTTAACACTGCAATGAAGTTGCTGTGAAATTCCCCTAGTCGTCGCCATACTCTGGTGCCTGTTCAGGTCAATGCACCCAACCATTCAGGCTGTGGGGAGGAAACCATAGCACACAGAGGAAACCCACGCAGACACAGGGAGAACGTGCAAACTCCACACAGACATATAGAGACGTATAAGATAATGAAGGGGATGGATAGGGTTGAGTTAGAGAGATTCTTCCCGCTTAGAAAGGATAGCAGGACTAGAGGGCACAGCCTCAAGATAAGAGGTGGGCAGTTTAGATCAGAGTTGAGGAGGAACTTCTTCACTCAAAGGGTGGTGAATCTTTGGAATTCTCTGCCCGTTGAAGTGGTGGAGGCTACCTCACTTTTAAGTCACAGGTAGATAGGTTTTTGATAGACAAGGGAATTAAGGGGTATGGGGAAAAAGCAGGAAAGTGGAACTGATCCACTTCAGATCAGCCATGATCTTATTGAATGGTGGGGCAGGCTCGAAGGGCTAGATGACCTACTCCTGCTCCTATTTCTTATGTTCTTACTTATGACAGTGATCCAAACCAGGAATCGAATCCAGGTCCCTGGAGCTGAGGCTGCATGCTAACCACTGTGCTGCCCTGTGCAGGAGCACAAGATTAAATCTGAATAGCAGTCAGGGTTCAATTTAAAAACTCAATTGTTTTAGAAACAACAGTACCAAACTGAAGCAGCTTTTATTTCTGAATAGAATTTAGGATGTACGGTGGAGTTCACTCCTATATTCCTGTCATTCCTGCATTCATTCTCTTGTAATGGCATGGTAGTGTGCATAAGATTGGTTCTTAATTTATTGAATTGAACTGAACTCGGACAAGGAGCCTGTCCTATTTGTCCAATGGATTTCTTTTAATTTGTTCGTGGGAGTTAAGCATCATAGGCAAGGCAGTATTTTTGTCCCTGTGAAACTGAGCATTTTTCTTGAACTCCTGCATTCTGTATCATGTAAGTATGCCACAGTGCTGTTAGGGAGAAAGTTTGATTTTGACGCAGTGACAATAAAGGAATGGCGATATATTTCCAAATCAAGGAGGTGCTCGTCTTTGTAGGACTTGCAAATGGTGATGCTCCCTGGCATCTCCCCATATCCTTCAAGCTGATAGATGTTAGGGATTTGGAGGATGCTACAGATTCTAGATAGAGCTTTGGCAAACTGCTGCTGTGCACCTTTTCAGATGATTCTCCGTGCAGCCAAAGCGCATTAGTGCTGGACAGAGTGAATGTTTACATTGCTAAGTGAGGTACCAATAAAGCAGGCTGCACTGGTGTCAAGCTTTTGGAGTATTGTTAGAGTTGCATTCATCCAGACAAGTGGAGAGCATTTCAGTGGCAGTCCTGATTTGTGCATTGCAGACGATGGAAAGACTTTGGAGGTATGTCACTTGTTGCAATTCACTTAGCTCCTGATTGTATGTATCCAAAATATTCATATAATTGGTACTGTTAAGTTTATGACTCATGATCAATTCCAGGAAGTTGATATAAAAACAGAAAATGCTGGAAAAGCACCACCGCATCCGTGAAAAGAGAAGCCAAGTTCACTTTTAAGTCCAACTTTGAGTTATTCTCCTTCATGTTGATGTTGGGGACATTTTATGTGGTTAGTCTAATCTTTGTGGAGATGATCATTACCTGATACTTAATTAACAAATAACATTCACACTACATATCAACCCTAACCTGCATGTTGTCCAATTCCTGCCATGTGCAGGCATCCACTGCTTCAGTATCAGAGGAGTTGTGAATGGAACTGAACATTTTCCAATCATCAGTGAATAAATGCATTTAGGAGGAAAGGTCATTAATAAAACAGATGAAATGGTTAGGACTAGCACACTGCCCTGAGGAACTCCCGCAGCACTCTTCTGGTGCTGAGATGATTGGCCTTCAAAAACCATAAGCATCTTCCTTTATGCTAAGTAGGTAAGAACATAACGTAAGAAACAGGAGTAGGCCATCTAGCCCTTCGAGCCTGCCCCGCCATTCAATAAGATCACGGCTGATCTGAAGTGGATCAGTTCCACTTTCCCACTTTCTCCCCATAACCCTTAATTCCCCTGTCTATCAGAAACCTATCTACCCATGACTTAAATATATTTAGCAAGGCAGCCTCCACCACTTCAACGGGCAGAGAATTCCAGAGGTTCACCACCCTTTGAGTGAAGAAGTTCCTCCTCAACTCTGATCTAAACTGCCCCCCTCCTTGTCTTGAGGCTGTGTCCTCTAGTCCTGCTATCCTTTCTAAGCAGGAAGAATCTCTCTACCTCTACCCTATCCATCCCCTTCATTATTTTATACATCTCTATAAGATCCCCCCTCATCCATCTAAACTCCGAGTACAGACCCAGTCTATTTAGCCTCTCTTCATAGGCCAACCCCCTCATCTCCGGTATCAGCCTCCTCTGCACTCCCTCCAAAGCCAATATATCCTTGTGCAAGTGCGGTGACCAAAACTGCACACAGTACTCCAGCTGCGGCCTCACCAGTACCCTGTACAGTTGCAGCAAGACCCCCCTACTTTTATATTCTATCCCCCTCGCTATAAAGGCCAACATTCCATTTGCCGCCTTGATCATCTGCTGCACCTGCAGACTGGGTTTTTGTGAGTCGTGCACAAGGACCCCTAGATCCCTCTGCACCGTAACATGTTGCAGCTTTTCGCCATTTAAATAATAATCCCTCCTACTATTATTTCTGCCAAAGTGGATAACCTCACACTTGCTAACGTTATACTCCATCTGCCAGGTCCTCGCCCACTCGCTCAGCCTATCCAGATCTCTTTACAGACTTTCCACACCCTCCACGCAATTTGCTTTTCCACTTATCTTCGTGTCATCAGCAAATTACGTCACCCTACACTCAGCCCCCTCCTCCAGATCATCTATATAAATGGATACAGTTGAGGCCCCAGTACCCATCCCTGCGGCACTCTACTAGTCACCAACTGCCAACCAGAATAGCACCCATTGATACCAACTCTTTGCTTCCTATTAGAAAGTCAATCCTCTATCCATGCTAACACCTTACCCCCAACTCCGTGCACCCTAACCTTCTGTAGCAACATTTTATGAGGCACCTTATCAAACGCCTTTTGGAAATCTAAAAACACCACATTAGTCACACCTTCATAGAAATCCAATAAATTCATCAAACGCAACTTCCCCTTAATGAATCCATGCTGTTCAATCAAACCATTCTTTTCTAGGTGCCTCGCTATCTCTTTGATGACAGATTCTAGCATTTTACCAACTACAGACGTTAAACTAACCGGCCTATAATTCCCTGCCTTTTGTCTGCTACCTTTTTCTAAACAGCGGCGTAACATTAGCCATTTTCCAATCTTCCGGCTCTTCCCCAGAGTCCAGCAAATTTTGATAAGTAATTACTAAGGCATCCACTATCACCTCTGCCATTTCTTTCAGGACCCTGGGATGCATTCCATCCGGTCCTGGGGACTTGTCCACCTTCAGTTCCCATTAGTCTATCGAGCACTACCTCTCTAGTGACAGTAATCGCATTTAGGCCCTCATCTCCTACCATTCTTCTATCTTTAATATCCGACAAACTATTCGTGTCCTCCTCCGTGAAGACCGAGGCAAAAATCTTATTTAAAGCCTCAGCCATTTCCTCATCACCCACCACTAGATTCCACCCCCCCCCTCATCCTCCAAAGGTCCAACATTCACTCTTGCCAGCCTCCTCTTCTTTATATATTTGTAAAAACTTTTACTGTCATTTTTTATATTTAGAGCTAGTTTAGCTTCATACTCTATCTTTCCTTTCTTTATCAACTTCTTAGTCATTCTTTGTTGATTTTTAAATCTTTCCCAATCTTCTAATCACCCACTATTTTTGGCCACTCTGAACGCATCAGCTTTTAATTTAATACTCTACATGTACAATACAATGTTAAATTACATTGTCAAAACAATAGAATACAATTAGAGGAAGTCATGATCAAAGTATTGGCTTGCTGAGAGCATGCATGGTTAGTATTGATTTCAGATTTTGTTGCTGTAGCACAAGCATGATGTTGAACTGCATTGTGAAAGCAGAGAGGAAAGTCGTGAGTCATAAGGCACATCCTTGCCCTAAAACTAGGAGCCATAAATATGAGACGACCACTATTAAAGTCACAAGAAATTTAGGAGAAACTTCCTCACCCAGAGAACAGTTAGAATGTGGAACCTGCTATCACATGGATTATTTGAGACAAATTGCATGCCTTGAAAGGGAAGCTAGACTATTAGGTGAGGGAGAGAGGAAGAAAATGAGGTACAGATAAAGTTGGATGAAGATAGGAGCAGGAGGAGGCCATTTGGCCCTTTGAGCCTGCTCCGCCATGCATCCAAATCAATTGCCTAATCCTACTTTCTCCCCATAACCTTTGATCCCATTCACCCCAAGTGCTATATCTAGCCACCTCTTTAAGTCTGCTTTGAAGCATTAACACTGGCACAGATCAGTTGTGCCAAATAGCCTGCTTATGTATTGAACAGATTTATCTTTCATATGCAATGGGCTAATGCCTGCTTCAGGCACGGGTAAAGTATTTCTCTGATTTGTTCTAATCCAATGGCTTCTGCGTGGCTCAATTTTGAGACATAGATTTTTTTTTCAAATAATGTCAATGGTCGATTTTTCACAATTGTCAATCTAGAGTAGCAGAGCAATGGGAATTAGATGACAAGGAATGGAAGCACAAATGATGATATAGCAGGAAAATTGCTGAAACAAATAGCAAAATAAAGGAATAAAAGGACAATATTAAAGGCAGCCAGAAAAATGAGCGATAACAAACAGAGGGGAAAAAAACTGAATGCAAAGAAATTCAGCAAGCTTTTAAAAAATGCATAGGGATTGATATGGGACTCCCTCTCGAGAAACAGTATTGGAGTGAATAGTGAATTATAAATATTATAGTTACACCTTGGTTTAAAAAAAATCTGGATGCTCACAGGTAGAAGTGCATTGAGGATAACATTTGTTTTTAAGTTATAGGGAAATTATACAAAAATATGGGGAAATGGTAGCTCCATGGTCTGTTTTGGATACTGATACAAAAACATTATGGTTGGTAACAGGTGGTACAGAACATTAAATTTAGTATGGATAAAATCATCACTTGTCTTAACATAAAACCCAGGAGGATTTAACTGCTCTCTATTAGACACAATTCTCTCGTTCAAGTCATGTGTCATGAAAAGCAAATAAGGTGCACCTTATTTTGTATGTAGTTAGCAGGTGGGGGTGGATGAGAATGAGTCATGTATGCAGTTACTTTTGTAAAGAACAAAACACCTTTTTCACAACCAGGAGGACATTAGGAGATTAAATTGGGTAACTGGAAAGCTTATTCCATCACTTTTTGTGTAACCGATGGCTGTAAAAATAAAATGGATAATTGACAAATAATTCCAGTGATGTAAATGTTATTGATGTGCAATATTTAAAACAACTAGCACCAGAATGTTTAATCTGGAGATAAGTGTCAAAGTACAGATCTATTTCATTTAATGCTGACTCTTAATGCTTGCTTCTCTGTTTCATAGCATATTTGATTTTTGATGAGCACTTTAAAATGCAGCTGGTATGAAGTTTTTGGTGAACTAGCCTATATGCTAGATTGTACCTGTTGTATAGTGTGTAGTCAGCCTGTGATACATTGTATAAAATCTATGTGCAGAAGCATATAATCAATGCCAGCATTGTTTTTATTGCAGAATGAAAGTATATTTGTGCCTGCTTTGGACACTCTGCCTGACAGTGCCACAATAGGACCAAAGATGCAATAAGCATTCTGTGGGATAGTTAACCTAACATTAAAGTGCAGGTCTAGCCTAAGTCAATAGTTTCTACATTTCTAACAAGTGGTATCTAGAGGTCAAGAGCAGGATATCTAATGACAGCAACTTTTGCTGCAATTCTTTTGGAAGGAGGAGACAGGACTATTGTAGAACAGTGCTGAGGAAATCTGGCAATGAAGGATGGCTCTGGAGGAGGGGACAATAAAATGTAGTGCCAGTTCATTATCAAATAATATGGCAGTGTGTGGAGTGTGGTCAGATCTGTGGCCTCAACCTGAGGGTAGGCAAGGAAGAAATTTGCTGGCCTGCCATAATAAGTAAACAAACAAAAAATGGTTATATCATCAGTTGTCTTTCAAAGCACATTGATTGTGTTGACTGTATGTTTGTGTGGCTCACCATTTGAGGGAATATACTTTTCTAACTGTTTGCTTTCTAAAAGCCCTAGTAGCTTCATGACCTTCCATTCTGTACTGGCCAACATTCCTCTCTTCAAAACCACAAGTACCAAAAAGCTGATTCTTGGTCTTTCAACTCTTGTTGGTGGAACCATGCTGTGTATAATTGTCCCATTTGACTACATAGTATTGGGTTCTACACTTAAAATATAATCTGTTGGTTATGAAGCATTTTGGAAATATCTTATGAGATGCTATTTGTGTTAAATGTTCTTTTTTAATATTGCCATATCAAAATGTTGCTGAGTTATCAAGTGGCAACTAACAAGCACTGGGTATGCCAGTACAAGGTTCCTCAGTGGTGGTTGTTCATGTAGATTGGCCAGTGTCCTGGGCATGTTGGTGACACACATTTGTCACATTCCTCTGTACATGATCCCCATAACCCTGTTCTCGGATGAATGCTGCATATACATGGAGGCAGCACATGAAGGGCAAAGGGATGAGAGGAAATTGCCAACACTGCCTTCATTGACTTGGGATGAAAGGGTAGCCACAGACACATTATTCACCATGCTGTAGGCTCTGCGTACTGAACATTACATTACCTAAAATTAATAGTTCTGGAATGAGGGGAAAGAATGGTGCAGAGGAAATCATTAAAGATTTGGATTACAATATTATCAGGTTCTTTGTCTCTTGGTTAGTATTCATGGAATCCTAGGTTACATTTAATGCATGGCATATTACAGCATTCATAAAAACCTAAAGGGATAGGAATGAAAAAGAACAATAAGGTTAGACTTGAATGCTAATGGGAAAAATTGGGAAACAGTTCCAATGCAAAATATTTTCCTAACTTTAAATAAAGCTGAAGATGGTGCATCCAATTATTACAAGGAAAGAATCTTGACTTGGAATTCTGTCCAGATAGCCACTCCTATAAGCACTCTTAGCATCTTAAATTTAGGGTTGGCCTTTATAAAGGCCAACAACCAACTTATGCAGTTTGGAAACATCAAATTCAATAATGAGCAAATGGTCTGCTCCACTAGATTTTCAAACAGGCAATGAAGACATATATTCACCATTTTGTATCTTTTAACGTATATGCAATTTCTTCAAAGGTGCCTCTAGCAATTACTTGGTGAGAAGAAAATCAACAGCCTACTCCATTTCAATCACATTGACTACCTTCCTTTGATCAGAATTTTATCTAACACATAGCAAGATGGTTCTGGTTGTTGAAGGACAATCATCTCAGTCCCAGAACATGCAGGAGTTCCTCAGGGTAGTGTCCTAAGCCCAACCATTTTCAGCTGCTTCATCAGTGACCTTCCCTTCATCATTAGGTTGGAGGTGGGGATATTTGTTGTTTGTACAATTGTTCACCATTCATGACTTCCCAGGTACTAAAGAAGCCTGTTTCCATATGTAGCAAGACCTGGGCAATATTCAGGCTTGACCGATAAGAGGCAAGTACACACCCCACAAGCGCCAGGCAACAAGACTGAAACTAACCATCTCCCCTGGACAATAATGTGCCATCCCTGAATCCCTAACTGTCAACATCCTGGGGATTACCATTGACCAGAAACCACACCAGTCACATGCTGGAATAGATCCTGGCTACAAGTGCAAGTCAGAGGTTGGGAATTAGAGTAACTTGCCTCCTGTATTGCCTAGGCCTGCCCATCATTTATAAGGCACAAGTCAGGAGTGTGATGGAATACAATTCACTTCTCTCGAGTTATTTTAAAATTAATTTACAGGATGTGGGCATCACTGGCTAGGACGGCATTTATTAGCCATCCCTAGTTGCCCTTCAGAAGATGGTGGTGAGCTGCCTCCTTGAACTGCTGTGAAACCTGCAGTGTAGATACACCTACAGTGCTGTTAGGGAAATCCAGGATTTTGATCCAATGACAGTGAAGGAGTGTCGATGCATTTCCAAGTCAGGATGGTCAGCTTCTTCCTGACTTCTGACCTGCCACCTTAAAGGACAAAGGTAGCAGATGCATGGGATCAGTTCGCCTCTGAGCTCTTGACATCGAACTGTATCAGTTCCTTCACTGTTGGTGTGTTAAAGTCATGGAGCTCCCTGCTAATTGGCACTGTGGGTGGACTTCAAATATATGGGCTGCAGTGGTTAAGGAAGGTGACACACCATCACTTCCTCGGGCCCATAGGGATTGGCATTAAATGCTGGCTTAGCCAGTGATGTCCACAGCTTGTGAACAAACTTTTAAAAGCCGTATAGACTAACATGACGAAACTCATTTATTTCGATTAGCATAACTTAGCTTCATGTATTATTAACATACTGTGCTTCCTCATCAGTGGGGCAGCTTGCTTGACTTAGTCATTTTAGCTGTGGTCCCATATTCTAATCTTTGCTAATCCTGATTGTCCTCACAGTACTATCTCTTCTTCCATAAAATAGCAACACTTTGGTCTTTTTTTCCAAAACTCTTTTTCTCTCTTTACATCCAAAAACATTTATAAACAGTTTGGGGAAGTATTTTGTCAATTGCCAAGAAAAGATAATAAATTGCTTAATATTTATAATCCAAAAGGTAACTCTGCCAAGGTTATTTATTTGCATTTTGGCCTCCCATTGTGTCTTTTTTAAAAACTTGTGTGAATGAAGTATGCATCAAAGCACAATTTCTGAAAAGTTAAGGTTTTCCAATTTCTTTCCATGAAAAGAGACAGCAAAAGCTCTGGCATTGATACCTACTAATTCAACATGCCTCTCAAATAATTAATTTCTTCAACTTTAGTGTTGACGTTCGGGGGCAGAGGTTATGCGCTTGTGTAATGAGGATATAGGCTCTTGCCATTCGACACTGCAGAAAGCAGGGACTCATCAGTTGTGTTCACAAGCCAAGCATTGTGGCATGAAAATGTTATTTTACATACGAAGCATGACTTTAACGTATTCTGGTTAATAATAGAAGTCTACTGACTTTTTTCCCCCTTTCATTGGAAAAATAAAACTCAATTATTTTTTCTATAACGAGCTCATTAAACCTCTCCTCAATCAAACTACAAAGTGATGGCTCTTTCCCACGGTACTTTTTAAATTTATTTTAGGTATACAACAATGGGCTCATCTTATCATTTCTCTTCTCCACTCCAGCTAAAATACAGCATCTCTTCCCAATAGCACCTTTAGTCTGGATAAAACTCAGAACCTCATTCTTATGCTCAGCCGTAGGGAAGGAGCTGCATTCACCATTCACTTCAGAGTTTTACTACAGCACCAGACACACACACTTGCAAACTAATTTGCTATACTTCCCTTGCATTGTATTATTCAAGAGAGAGCAACAACATGCTTCTCCCATGCACTTCCCACCTACTCCACCCACCCCAGAAAGTCAGCTCCCTGCTTCCAAGTACCAACATTTAAGCACTCAACCCAGTCCAATGTCACACTACCAAATGTAGAATAATTCTCCTTCTACCTGATTTGAATACATTGCCTCAGCTGTAATCACCAAAGAACAGCCCCTAGGGAACTATGTGATGTTCTTGCCATTTTTCCCCACACCAGCCATTCTGTGGTCTCTAATCCAGGTGGTATCAGTGCCAATTTGGAGAACAGCTGCATGCTGCAGCCTCATGCACCCAGGAGTGGGATTGAGTCACATTTCATATATGATACTTAACAGCCAGTAAACACAAGAAACTTTCATCCTTTCAGTTTGAAATGGACTTGTACAGACCAGTGCCTAATTCAATGAGTCATCTCGTTTAAATAAATTTCTGTTTACAAACCAAGTGACGTGTCAAAGTGAGTATTTCACCTTAGACTCATTTGCTAATCGGGTTAACTAAAAGTGTAGTTTTGGATTGAATCAATACTGCGTTACTAAGCTGTTACAAAATGTCACAATTATTTACTCAGGTATTGTGGCAAAATATTAACATTTCAGTCATCTTGTTAAAGTAATCACTTTTAAAATATACCACTTCCAGAAAGCAATTCATTAGTTGTGAATAACAACCTATTCTTTTCATATATATATACCAGACTCAATGTTTACCAAGCTAGCTAGTTGATATTAATAGGTTTTAAGAACATATTTTATTGACTTTTGGTTTTTCCTTTTCAGCAACAAAGGTGACCCGGAACTTCTAAGAAGTAAATATGTCCGATTTTCAGATGCAGATAACATCATGACGCCTGCAAGGATTGATGTTGGGATCGATGTTATGGGAACTGGAAGATGCTGAGTTTGTTTATGTAGATATAACAAGCGATTGTTGAAAAGTTGTTTCGGGGAGAATACTGTCAATTTGCACATGCTGAAAAAGTATTAACAGTGCCATTCCAAGAGGAGTCACTTTTGGAGAGTATACACTGAGTCATGTCATTTGGGAAGATTTCCACCTTGAACCATTTCTGTTCGCGTTTGTTACGTTCACTTCTTTGACTCCTGAATCTTCGCTCAGTAATTTTCTCTTGAACTAATCCTCATTACCGGCACCACCATATCTAAGGATTAAGGTTGTCACTGCAGAAGCATGTCCAAAGCTGCTGAGATTGTCAATCTGTCATTCTTATTGGAGAATGAAAAGGAAATGATTTTGGAAGTTTTGCACCGTGATGAACAGTTGAGAAAAGTCGAAGAGAAAAGAATAAGGTGAGTGAAATAAGGGAAATATTGGTTTACCTGGTAAATTGGCAGGAGCATTGACAGCCAATACAATAAATTCAATTTGCACCTAGACTATGTATTCACATAGTAATACAAGATATCTTGTTGTGACTGGTGCACTTATTGCTTTCATAAATGGGAAAGAAAAATGAGCAGAAGGCTGGTCAGCCTAGTTTATGTACAGTTTTCAGCAAATTGTAAATACGGGCTAGATACATTACCACAGATGGAACGTGTAATCCAGTCCTCTTTTATGCATCTTTTAGTGGTTACTACAAGATCAGGAGATTTGAGAGTTAAGTTAATTCACACAAGAGAATGTACATAGCATGCTAAGAAAAGCACCTTGCAACAAAGTTGTAACTAGATGGGAAAGCTGCAGAACAGAATTAAAATCTCCTGAGCAAATAAGATGCAATGGGAACAAAAATAAAATATAGTGTTGTAGAAATATACTTAATGGATAAAACACACACCTCAGTGTTGTCTGCTTTAATTGGAAAGATTTTATTGGCCCAGATTTTCACCAAATTGGGTTGATTTGGTAGCCCTTTAAACATGGCAAATGTGTCCAGATTCCAGGATTCCCAACCCAATTCCCAAGTTATGCAATTTTAAAGAGTGCCTTTAAAGCTGGCACTAGGCTGCTTCCTATCAGGAGCCCACATCCAGCACTCCTAACCTGGCTAGCTTCCTTAAGGGGATAGACATATCCTACCGATTTTTAAAAATTTGTGGTTACAGCCCTTCAGCGAAGTCATGAATTGTTGTGTGAGGGGATCTATTAAAAAGTTAAGTTCAAAAGATTTCATTCATGCCTCCATACTAAATTCCATCCCCTCAGGTCACTCATTCCTATATCAGGCTCTGTTTTCCAATCATCCCCTATGCCAAACTTTACCTTTCTATTCACCTCATGCCTCCTGTGCCCAGCTCTGATACTTCCATGTCCACTGGTTCTAGAAAGTGTACAGTGGGAACATTGCAATGTGAAGTTTTATGTGGAAGACATTTTTAAAAACGTATTCCATTGAAAAATCTCTGATATAAAAATGTCATAGGGGCCAAGAGGAGACATAAGGGATGGATGGGAGAGCAGAGCCTGGAATGGGGACTTGAGGGGGTGGATGGGACATGAGTGCTTGGAGGGCAAGGAAGAGGTGAGAGATGGAGGGTCTTTGTTTTTAACTTGGATAAAATCTTACGGCATTGAGGCTGGCCATTTAAATAAGCCTCTTCCACACCCACCTCCACATGTCTTCCTGTTGGCTGGCCTGACTGCAGTTCGCACCCAGCCCTCAGCAATGAAGATGCTGTCTTGGCAGGGACTTGCTCCTCAACCAGGAGTTTTTCTGACTCCCTCTACCAGCCTCAAGGGTGACAGTCAAGGTCATTATCTTAAGACGTATGACACATCTTGCCTACCTCAGCTCCTTATTTTGGAAGTGAATCTTAAAATCATTTGACACATTTCATTTTTTTATCCCATAATAGGAAATGATAGAAGCATACATAATAAATGAATGAATAACACCTACAAGGACAATTCTGCTCTAATAACACTGGCAATAGGCAGTTGCCTGGAAACTGCTGTCAAATAATATTGCCTTGAAGCTAGCTACAGATGTGCTAAAATGTATATTAGCTATGCCTATTCCTCTCAGTATCCACTCAGTGACAACAGGTTCTATTATATTTAGTAATTGCTTCCTTTGGCCTTAGTGCTCTATTTGAAATAACAGCAGTGCAATCTTTAAAATTAGCTTAATGTCTTTGAACATTTTATCAGTAGATGTATCATTCTTTTCAATAAAATACAAGACACATAATGACACAGAACCTATAGAATTAATAATTTGAAGCATAGATTGTGAAGGACATTTGGGGTTTTTATTTGCAACCATTTAAAGAAATGATGCAGCATCATCCCAACTATGTTTTGAGGAAGATTACGGATGCTGGTATTGTTGCTGTAATGAGCTGATTTGGAGTACAAGAAAAGTTCATTATTGCAATGTGTAGTGAAATAAGTCAGATTATCTACAGTCAGTATACTACCTTTCCAAATGGGTGGGTAAATAATTCACATAGTAGCATATGTTTTTGTGGCTGGTACACTTAATATACACTCAAAGCCAATCATTTTTCCCTTTCCACTTCAAAGAACAAAACAGTACAGCACAGCAACAGGCCCTTCAGTCCCCCAAGCCTGCACAGATCACGTTGCCCTATCAAGACCAACTACCTGTATCCCTCTATTCCCCAACTGTTCACATGTCTTCCTTACAAAACTCCACCCTAGAACTGCTGTCCTGCTTCTTTTAACTTGCTATCCGATCTGCTGACTATTGTGTAGGCCAAGAACATTGAATAAGGTTTGATGTGGAGTGGTTAATCGTTTCTTATTATCCTATGTTCGTTAAATAGTTTACAGATTAATTACTACTTCTAAAATTTGTAATCTTCCTTGTTGACCTGTGTAGTGATAGAACTTAAATAAGAGCATAAGAAAAAGGAGCACAAGTAAGCCATTTGGCCTCTTGAACCTACTCCACCATTCAATAAGATCATGCCTCCTTGTGGCCTTAACTTCACCTTCCTGTCTATACTGCCCAATCACCATCCTACCCATGACTCCCTAGTTAATTAAAAATCTGCCTGACTCAGCCCTGAATATATTCAATGACCCAGCCTCCAGTATGCTGTGGAAAAGAGAATTCCAACTATAAGCCAGCCTCCGAGAAGAAATTCCTCCTCATCTCCCACTTAAATTGTTACGTGGGAGATTGCTCATTGTTCCGTGGGAGCACTGAAGAGAGGCTGCGATTTGCGAGTGGAGAGCTTGTGGGTGAGTACAGCGACTTTTTTCTTTTTTTAAAACTAACTTTGTTTTAGTTTTGTTTTGCTTTCTTTAAGTTTTGCACCGGAAGTAGTTGCTAGGGCACTTGGGTAGAGTTTTTTTTATCTTACTATAAATTAGACCAGAGAGAGAGAGAGAGGGGCTCTGACTGAGAGCAGGTAAGTCTGTTTTTGTTTTTGTGTGTGCTGTAAGGGCTTTGGCTCACAGGGCCAAAGAGATAAGGGTGAGGCAAGGTAAGCTATAAGTTTTTTTTAACTTTTTTTCCTCTGGGTTACTAAAAGGGGCAAGTATGGGTGTGAGGCCAGTATGTTGTTGCCAGTGCAACATGTGGGAGGTCTTGGAAGCTCCTGGTCTACCAGACATCCACACCTGTGCTCGGTGTGTGGAGCTGCAGACCCTACGGAACCAGCTTAAGGAGCTGCAAATGCAGCTCGAGGACGTTCGGCTCATTCGAGAGAGTGAGGAGGTAATTGATAAGAGCTATCAGCAAATAGTCACACCAGGGCAACGGGAAGAAGGCACTTGGGTAACTATTAGGAAGGGGAAACCTCAGGTGATGGAGAGCACGCCGGTGGATGTCCCCCTTCAAAATAAGTACTCCTGCCTGAGTACTACTGGGGGGACAGCTCATCTGAGGGAGGAAGCGGTGGCCAGGTCTCTGGAGCTGAGCCAGTGAGTCAAAAAATTAAAACAGCAGAAAGGTAGTGCTAATAGGGGACTCCACAGTGAGGGGGGCGGACAGGCGTTTTTGTGGACGTAGACGTGAGTCACGGATGGTGGTTTGTCTCCCTGGAGCTGGGATCCGGGATGTCTCTGGGCGTGTCCCAGACATCCTGAAGGGGGAGGGTGAGGAACCAGAGGTTGTAGTGCATATAGGTACTACTGACGTAGGCAAGAAGAGGGAGGCACTCGTGAAAAGGGACTATAGGGTACTGGGTAGGCAGCTGAGGAAGAGAAAAGCGAAGGTAGTAATCTCAGGATTGCTGCCTGTGCCACGGGAGAATGAGGGCAGGAATGGAATGAGGTGGAGGCTGAATGCGTGGCTGAGGGACTGGAGCAGGGGGCAGGGATTTCGGTTCCTAGATCATTGGGACCTCTTTAGGGGCAGGTGTGACCTGTACAGTAAAGAGGGGTGGCACTTGAATCCCAGGGGGACTAATATCTTGGTGGGAAGACTGGCTAGGGCTACTGGGGGGACTTTAAACTAGAAAGGATGGGGGGAGGGAATTGTGATGGGGAGACTGGGATGGAGGAGGTTAGCTCCCAGGTAGGGAAGGACTGCAGGCAGTACGGGAGGGAGGTTAGACTGGGGGTGAAGAAGGGAAATGCCCAGACTGAGGGGCTGAAGTGTATCTATTTTAACGCCAGGAGTGTAGTAAATAAGGTAGATGAGCTTAGGGCGTGGATTGCTGCTTAGGAATGTGATGTGGTGGCCATTACGGAGACTTGGATGTCTCAGGGACAGGACTGGGTACTTCAGGTGCCAGGATTCAGATGCTTCAGGAAGGACAGGGAGGGAGGCAGAAGAGGTGGTGGAGTGGCACTGTTGATCAGGGACAGTGTCATGGCTGCAGAGAAGGAGGATGCCGTGGAGGGACTATCTACAGAGTCTCTGTGGGTGGAAGTTAGGACCAGCAAAGGGTCGCAAACTTTGCTGGGTGTCTTCTATAGGCCGCCCAATAGTGACAGGGAAATTGAGGTGCAGATAGGGAAACAGATTCTAGAGAGATGTAGTAATAGTTGTCGTGATGGGAGACGTCAATTTCCCAAACATCGACTGGAATATCCCTAGGGTAAGGGGTTTGGATGGGGAGGAGTTTGTTAGGTGTGTTCAGGAAGGTTTCCTGACACAGTACGTGGGTAAGCCTACGAGAGGAGAGGCTGTACTTGACCTGGTACTGGCGAATGAACCAGGACAGGTGACGGATCTCTCGGTAGGTGAGCATCTTGGGAATGGTGATCATAATTCTATCTCCTTCACAATTGCATTGGAACGAGATAGGATCAGGCAGGCTAGGAAGGTGTTTGTCTGGAGTAAGGGGAAATACGAAGAAGTCAGGAAGTTACTTGGACAAATAAACTGGAAGGAGGCGTTCTTAGGGAAAAGTACCGAAGGAAGGTGGTGGATATTCAAGGAATGTTTGTCTGGAGCTCTGCATGACAACGTTCCGATGAGGCAAGGGGGTTTTGGTAGGTCGCGGGAACCGTGGTGCACAAAGGCTGTGGTGAACCTAGTCAGGAGGAAAAGGAAGGTGTACAAAAGGTTCAGGGAACTAGGAGATGTTAAGGATCTTGAGGAGTATAAGGATTGTAGAAAGGAGCTTAAAAGGGAAATTAGGAGAGCCAGAAGGAGTCATGAGAAGACCTTGGCGGGTAAGATTAAGGAGAATCCCAAGGCCTTCTATAAATATGTGAAAAGTAAAAGGATGAGAAGAGAAGGGATAGGACCTATAAAAGGTGAAGGGGGAAAGGTCTGTGTGGAACCAGAAGAAATGGCAGAGGTGCTTAATGAGTACTTTGCCTCAGTATTCACAGTGGAAACTGATCTGGGGGATTTTGCTACGGATTTGCAGCAGATGGAAAAGATTGAGTATGTGGATATTAAGGAGGAGGATATGTTAGAACTTTTGAATTCTATCAAGATAGATAAGTCGCTGGGACCAGATGGGATGTACCCCAGGATACTGTGGGAGGTGAGGGAGGTGATTGCAGAGCCCCTGGCGATGATCTTTGCGTCGTCAATGGAGACGGGAGAGGTTCCGGAAGATTGGAGGATTGCGGATGTAGTTCCTACTTTCAAGAAAGGGAACAGAGCCCGGGAAATTACCGACCGGTGAGTCTGACCTCAGTGATTGGTAAGCTGATGGAGAGGCTTCTGAGGGACAAGATTTACGAGCATTTGGAGAGGTTTGACATGATCAGAAATAGTCAGCATGGTTTTGTCAAGGGCAGGTTGTGCCTTACGAGCCTAGTTGAGTTCTTCGAAAATGTGACTGAACACATTGACGAAGGAAGCGCAGTGGACGTGGTGTACTTGGGCTTCAGCAAGGCGTTTGATAAGGTCCCCCATGCAAGACTTCTTGAGAAGGTGAGAGGGCATGGGATCCAAGGGCCTTTGGCCTTGCGGATCCAGAACTGGCTTGCCTGCAGAAGGCAGAGAGTGGTTGTGGATGGGTCTTTTTCGGCATGGAGGTCAGTCACCAGTGGAGTGCCCCAGGGATCTGTTCTAGGACCCTTGCTGTTTGTCATTTTCATAAATGACCTAGATGAGGAAGTGGAGGGATGGGTAAGTAAGTTCGCTGATGACACGAAGGTCGGTGGTGTTGTGGATGGTCTGGAAGGATGTCAAAAGTTGCAGCAGGACATAAATAGGATGCAGGACTAGGCGGAGAAGTGGCAGATGGACTTCAACTCGGATAAATGTGTAGACGTCCATTTTGGCAGAACCAATGGGATGAACGAGTACACTATCAGGGGCAGGAGTCTTAGTAGTGTTGAAGAGCAGAAGGATCTTGGGGTCCGGGTCCACAGGACTCTTAAATCGGCCTCGCAGGTGGGGGATGTGGTCAAGAAGGCGTATGGTGTACTGGCCTTCATTAATCGAGGGATTGAGTTTAGGAATCGGGAGGTAATGCTGCAACTTTATAAGACCCTTGTCAGGCCTCATTTGGAGTACTGTGCGCAGTTCTGGTCGCCTCACTATAGGAAGGACATAGAAGCTATTGAAAGGGTTCAGAGGAGATTTACAAGGATGTTGCCTGGACTGGGAGGCATGCCTTATGAAGTTAGGTTGAGGGAGCTGGGACTCTTTTTTTTTTCTGGAGAGACGAAGGTTGAGAGGTGACCTGATAGAAGTTTATAAAATGTTGACAGGAATAGATAAGGTGGATTCTCAGAGGCTATTTCCCCAGGTTGAAATGGTCGCTACGAGAGGACACAGATTGAAGGTGCGGGGAGGCAAGAACAGAAGTGATGTTTGGGGTAAGTTTTTCACTCAGAGGGTGGTGAGTGAATGGAATCGGCTGCCGTCAGTGGTGGTGGAGGCGAACTCACTGGGGTCTTTTAAAAGACTTCTGGATGAGTATATGGGATTGGGGGTTATAGATAGGTCTATGGATTGGTAGGTGTTGATGTGATCGGCGCAACTTGTGGGCCGAAGGGCATGTTCTATGTTCTATGTTCCCACCCTGTTTGAGATTCTCCCATGATGGGAAACATCCTCTAACATCTACCCTATCAGGCCCCTTCAGGATCTGATGCTTAAATAAGATCACCTCTCATTCTTCCAAACTCCAATGAACATAAACCTAATCTTTTGAACCTTTCCACATAAGGTAAACCCCTCACTCCAGCAATCCACGTACTGAACTTTCTCCGAACTGCTTCCAATGCAAGGATTTTCCTCTTTCAATACCAGTCGATTAACTTCATCTCAGGCAATTCAACACATATTGATATTGTAGTATTTCTACTTGAACTTCAAACAGAAATCTCAAGTTCAGATGATCCCTCACTAGTCTCTTTTTTTCAATAATGGTGATGAGATCCTTGCCCTTGCACTGTTACAACCTTAAATAATTTTAAGGGAGACAAGTGCAGAGAAAGACTTTTTCTATACTTTCCAGCAATGAGCCTCAAGCTTTATGGTCTAATGACTCAGGAAGCCCGGCTGGAAAAGAACTTAGTTTATTAGAGAATGCAAAGTAAAAAGTGTACGTGCACTTGTCCCTACAGTTCAGCAGGCCCAATCCTGGGTCTGCCTTATAAAAGGCTCAGGTAATGAGGGTTAGGTGGGCAGGCCACTGTCTGTTACCAAGGGAAGTCATACTCAAGGACAGAGATCAATCAACCCAGATTTGTAGTCTGTAGTGATGTGAAGGCTGCATCGTAAATTGTGTTCCTATTTTCCTCATGGCTCAAGAGAGAACTTGCTCTCTTGGCTGCAGCATCGATTCATTGTTACGGTGAGTAGGGAGGTCTATGGGGCAACACAAGTCCAGAAAAGCCATATCCTCTTTGTCATGAGCTGTCATGAAATCTGCTTTTGGTTCAGTGACAGCTAGGTGTTTTTAAGTACTTTTTAAGCTTGCTTTCTTCAACTTTTAATTCTAGTTCTGGCCACAGCACTCCCAGCTCTGGCGAACCATCCACACCCCAGCTCTCCTCTGCCCGCCCCCCCCACTTTGGGAAGAGGAGTACAAATGAGGTTGAAAGATTTTCAAACAATGGGTGGAATTTTCCCATCCTGCCCACCCCAGGAATCGTAGCAGACGGGGGCACGGACCATGCAATGGTCCATTGACCTCAGGTGGAATTTTCCAGTTGTGGGGCAAGCACAGCTGGAAAATCCACCCAACACCCTCATCAATTCATCTAAGACAATTTTGAGCTACTTTCAACTACCAAGATCAGACAGATATCAACCCATGTTTTAATTTACATAAATTGAAAGGTCAGTTCTTTTATGTTTAGATTTTACAGCAAATTTCTTATCTTTTGAATAGAACTTTCTGATATTCTGCCAGAACTTCAAGTAATCAGTAGAAATTCTGAAGAAATAGTACTTGAACAGAGCGGGTCTAGCGTATTAGCTGTATTCTCTATTGAACTGCTTCTGGGATCTCCATTTCTGCTTCTCACCTGAGATATTTCACTCCACACTGGGCCAACCCCTGACCTCTTTCTGCTGTTTCCCATGTTGCTGAAGGATCTCTGCTTTTCTTTACATGGCTACTAACTCTGCTACGCTTCATTCATCCTTCAGAACTCCTTCATTGTCATTTGCTAGACTCTGTGTCCTCATGTTCCTACTGCTGATCTTGTCTGCTCTGCCCTGCCCTACAGCAACTTTCAAAGCCAGTATCATAGACTGCTTATCGATCACCCTGACCTCAATGTCCCATGTGGTGCCCAAACCACCATGCCTTGAATGTAGCATTTTTATCTTTGTGTTCAAATTCCTTTACAGCCTTGCCTTCCCCAGCTCTGAAATTTTTTCCAGTGCTACAATCCTGGAGCTGAAATTAATGGCTTTGGTTTTCCCAACTTTAAACCTGAGGAAATTGTGACTTATCTATGATCTGATTTTGGACAGGCAACCAGAAAGCACACAGATACTTGAGGCCAAAAGAGGTGATGAAAAGGTTAAGAACTAGAGAACAGACATGTGGAGGTTGGTTCTGTGGCTGGAGGTGATGTCAGTGAGGTTCAGCATGAATGTGAAAAAGTAGAAGGGGATAAATGGTAGACTATTAATGGTGGGCCACACCCAATTCTACCATCTGTTCAATTGGTTAAAGTCAATATACAGCCTGAGTAGACTGGGGAACTGGTTGATGCGTGGGTTGGGATTATGACTTTGGTTTATGCACTATTGCCTACCTCTTCCCCCCCAGTAAATTGCTGGGGAACTGATTGTTTCTTAGATTGGGGCTATGACATCTGTTTACGCACTATTGCCTATCACATCCCCTCCCCTCTCTAAATCACTATCAATTTCAATTGAGTCAGGGATCTCTCACTGAGCTTTTTCAGTACAGCTATAACAGAACATCTACCTGAAAGTGAAAAATTACCCAGCTATTTCCTGTCCAAGCTGGTCAATTATTGCTCCTTCAATCTAACTCAATCATCAGCAATGTTGTTACTAATCAGCAACAACTGCAACCACTGTATGGGTATATTAAAAAAAATTATTACACATTCGATGTGCAGCAAAAACATATAATTGTGACAAGTAGCCTATGCAAATACTAGTCAGACAGGATGGCTGGTCTGCCAAATACTTCTTCCTTTTCACATTCTCTTTAGTGCTAAACCTCTTGAACTTTTCAAAGTTCCCAGGACTGTTTTGACTATGTCAGCATAGATTATTTCCCTTCTGCTACAGTGAAACCATTTCAAAAACTTCTGTATGTGTTTTTGAGGGTGTATCTGTGGTTCATAATGACCAAACTCATTGTCCTATTAAAGGTTCCCATTGATACAAGATAATATGTTGGATTCTTTGTTTAAGCTGTGGAATAAAGGCCTACATCTTTCATAATCGGGCAAAGTTCATTTTCTTAACCTAAACACAATTATTTTCTTGCATTATGCTCAGGATGGTTTCCCTAATTTCATCCTGTCCTGTTCCCTTGAGTAGTTTCAATATCCTTTATGACATTTCATTTGTTTATGCCTAGAGCTATTCATGACACACCCATCTTGCTCACATCTAATTCCTTATCAGACTATTGAACCATTGGATGAATCATCCTGTCCACTAAATTAAACTCCTAAACTGATTAACTAAGACACTTTGGCAAGCATCTTTATTAAGCAAGGTTAAGAGACAATTCCAATATTGTTCTGTAACTTGGCTACTCATTCATGTATCTGCCCAGTTGAGGTCCTTACCCCAGGCTAACTGTCTTCACCTAAAAATAAACATCTCATTGACTTTGTCTCTAGGGAAATGAAAGTTAAGCTGTTTTCTTCCCATACCAAGCATGCAGGATTCACATGTGCATGAGATATATGTATACGATGATACATACATTAGGGTGGCATGGTGGCAGAATGGTTAGCACTGCTGCCTTACAGTGCCAGGGACATAAGAACATAAGAACATAAGAAAATAGGAGCAGGAGTAGGCCATCTAGCCCTTCGAGCCTGCCCCGCCATTCAATAAGATCATGGCTGATCTGTCATGGCTCAGTTCCACTTTCCCGCCCTCTCCCCATAACCCTTAATCCCCTCTCTTATCAAGAACCCATCAACCCGCTTCTTAAAAATATTTAGCGAGGCAGCCTCCACCACTTCAACGGGCAGAGAATTCCAGAGATTCACCACCCTTTGAGTGAAGAAGTTCCTCCTCAACTCCGTTCTAAACCACCTCCCCTTTATCTTGAGGCTGTGCCCCCTAGTCCTACTGTCTTTTTTGAGCGGGAAGAGTCTCTCCACCTCTATCCTATCCATCCCATTCATCATCTTGTACGTCTCAATGAGATCTCCCCTCATTCTTCTAAACTCTAACGAGTACAAGCCTAGTTTATTCAGCCTCTCCTCATAGCTCAATCCCCTCAACTCCGGTATCAGCCTAGTAAACCTCCTCTGCACTCCCTCCAGGGCCAAAATATCCTTGCGCAGGTGCGGCGCCCAAAACTGCACACGGTACTCCAGCTGCGGCCTCACCAATGCCCTATACAGCTGCAGCAAGACCTCCCTACTTTTATATTCAATCCCCCTCGCTATGAAGGCCAGCATCCCATTCGCCTTCCTGACCACCGCTGCACCTGCAAGCTGGGTTTTTGCGACTCATGCACAAGGACCCCAAGGTCCCTCTGCACCGTCGCCTGCTGCAGTTTTTCGCCACGTAAGTAATAGTCATTCCTACCATTCTTCCTACCAAAGTGGACCACCTCACACTTGCCAACATTAAATTCCATTTGCCATTTCCTGGCCCATTCGCCCAGCCAATCTAGATCCTTCTGCAGACTCTCCACACCCTCCGCACAATTTGCCTTTCCCCCAATCTTGGTGTCATCAGCAAATTTCGACACCCTGCACTCGGTTCCCTCCTCCAGATCATCTATATAAATGGTAAATAGCTGAGGCCCCAGCACCGACCCCTGGGGCACCCCACTAGTCACCAACCGCCAATCCGAATAGCACCCATTGACCCCCACTCTCTGCCTCCTATTTGACAACCAATCCTCTATCCACGCTAACACCCTACCCCCAACTCCATGTCCCCTGACCTTCTGCAATAACCTCTTGTGAGGTACCTTGTCAAACGCCTCTGAAAATCCAGAAAGACCACATCCACCGGCTCTCCTCTATCCACTGCCCTAGACACATCCTCATAGAACTCCAGTAAATTTGTCAGACACGACTTCCCTTTAATGAAACCGTGTTGCGTCTGCCCTATCAAGCAATTCCCTTCAAGATGCCTCGCAATTTCCTCCTTAATGACAGATTCTAACATTTTACCTACCACAGACGTTAAACTAACCGGCCTATAATTCCCCGCCTTTTGCCTGGCACCCTTCTTAAACAACGGCATAACATTAGCCGTTTTCCAATCTTCCGGCACTTCCCCGGAATCCAGCGGTCTGGAAAATAACCACCAAGGCATCCACTATAACCTCCGCCATTTCTTTCAGAACCCTCGGATGCATTCCATCCGGTCCTGGGGACTTGTCCACAATCAGCCCCTCCAGTCTGTCGAGCACCACCTCTCTAGTAACAGTAATGTCATTAAGACCCTCCAGTCCTACCACCTTTCCATCGCTAACACCCGGCAAATTATTCACGTCCTCCTCCGTGAAGACAGAAACAAAAAAGTTATTCAAGACCTTAGCCATATCCCCATCCCCTACCACTAGCTCCCCTTTCTCATCCTCTAAAGGACCAACGTTCACCCTAGCCAGCCTCTTCCTTTTTATATATTTATAAAAACTCTTGCTATCCTTTTTTATATTAAGTGCTAGCCCAGCTTCATAGCTTCTCCTACCCTCCTTTATCAACTTCTTTGTCAATCTTTGCTGACATTTAAACCTTTCCCAATCCTCTTCTCGCCCACTGCTCTTAGCTACTCTAAATTCCTCCGCTTTTAATTTAACACTTTCCTTCACCTCCTTCGTTATCCACGGCTTATTACCTCTCCTCCTACTGTCCTTTTTGACCATCGGAATAAATTTCTGCTGAGCACCAAGAAAGATCTCCTTAAAGATCCTCCACTGCTCCTCAGCAGACTTACCTTCCAACGCGCTCCCCCAGTCCACATTCGCCAATTCTTCTCTCATCCTACCATACTCCCCTCTATTCAAACAAAGGACGCGTGTCCGGGAACCCACTTTCTCCTCCATCTGCAACAGAAACTCCACCATGCAATGATCACTCTCTCCAAGAGGATCCTTCACCACAAGGTCCCTAATTCTACCCGCCTCATTACATAGCACCAGATCCAAGATAGCTCGCTCCCTCGTCGGCTCCAACACACACTGTTCAAGGAAATTATCCCGGCAGCATTCCAAGAACTCCTCCTCGAGCCCACCTCGTCCAACATGGGTCGACCAATCAATATGCAGATTGAAATCTCCCATAACTACTGCCGTCCCATTCCTGCACGCCGCACTTATTTGCGCATTAACAGCCCGCCCCACCTCCAGATCCCAGGTTCAATTCCAGCCTTGGAATCATAAAATCCCTACAGTGCAGAAAGAGGCTATTTGATCCTTCAAGCCTGCATCAACAAGAATTCAGGCCCTATCCCCTTAACCCAATGTATTTACCCTGCTAATCTCCCTGACACTAAGGGGCAATTGAGCATCGCCAATTGACCTAACCTGCAAATCTTTGGAATGTGGGATGAAACCAGAAGAAACCCACTGGGAGAACATGTAAATTCCACACAGACAGTGATTCGAGGCCAGAATTAAACCAGGGTCCCTGGCGCTGTGAGCAGCAGTGCTAAACGCTGTGCCTTGGGTGATTTGTCTTGTGTGGAGTTTGTATGTTCTCCTGTCTACATGAGTTTCCATCCAGAGGAAAATCAGTGTGACCTAAAAGAGTTATTACAATCACATGGAGAGATATGTGGGAATAAACTAGGAAGTACTGAAGTAATTGTGCATGATATAGGCAGAGACGATGCTATTCCACTTGAGCAATATTGTATACATTGAATCTGCTCAAGCTGGCACAGGTTCAGAAGGAGAAGCTGACATTTGGTCAGTCTGAGATGCAGCAGCCAAAAGTCTCGATCAAAAGGAGAATGAGTTACTGAAAGATGATGTGAATAAGGAAAGAAAGCAGGCATGGAGACAGTTGCAAGAAAAGTTGACTTCCTTGGAACCTGTTCCTAAGTTGTTGAAATTAACTGAATATAAACTGCAGGACTGTCAACAACAGCTCATCATTTGTGAAAAGAAAAATGTAGATCAATCAGCAGTCATGTGATCTTGAGACTGTGCTCTAGAGCTATTAATGAATAAAAAAAAAGCCTGTGATGTTTGCTAACTGTTTTTTGAAGAGGAGTTTCAGTCTAGGGGAATATTACTTAAATTGGAACTAATGGAGATAGGTTAGCAGTTAAGAATTGCATTTGTCATGTTAAAGTATCTGAATTGGCTTAACTTTTATTAATTAAGTCATTAAATGTAAACTATATTATTAAAGTAAAGCTTTTTTGATAAAAGCTTCTTCGTGTGTCAGTAGAACCACTCCTGGAATGAAATATCTTCTCCCCAGACTAATGCCAAATAAAAAAAGTAGTTGGAGTCTAGTCTAACTTCACAATATACCTTGGGGTTCTAATCTGCTCCGTAATACTTTGGAGTAATTTTTGACCTTGCTAGGTCCAATGACAAGTGTGTAGAAATCCACTGACTTCTTTTGTACAAATGTACAGGATGCGCAGAGAATAACAATGACCTGTGTTTGTATAGAACAAACAACCTTGAAGAGAAAAGCTGGGCAACCTAGAGAGGGAATCAGACATTTCAAGAGACGGAACAATAGCCAGTGTTTTCTCTGGCTACCAGGCAGAAAGCTGAGGATTAGCCAGCTGGTCAGAGAAAAGGAACTCGCAAGAATTTACAGCTGCTGGAGTTTTTATCCTAACGAGGCCAGGAGAAGAAATTAACTGTTGAGAGTCAGTTCAGGAATTCTCACAAGATTGAGGGGAAAGGGACATTAAGCAGTCACTAGACTTTAGAACTTGGAAAAACAGAGGTGACCCAATGAAAGCTGGAAATGACTTGGACTGTTTCCTGAATGGTCGGTAATTTTATGGAAAGTGTGCTATAAGTATATGTATGCGGTGTGGGGTTATCAGTTACCCTAAGACATTAATGAGGATTATCTAAGTAATGATTAGTTGATATTGCTTTTGTTTGCTATTGTAACAGTCTTAAACTTGTAATCTTATCATAAGGTTCCTTTTAAGTTGGTCACTGAATTAAAATATCCTTGAGTCCCTACAGGGATCCTAACAGCGTGAATGCTCCTAATTTGTTCAATCACTCTTATATCAGCAAAGGCCTTGCCATCTTTTCATTTCTCAGCATAGTTGCTGTCATTAATTCAGCTCGAGAAGAGTTTGTGCCATGATTTGTATGTGGGGTGGGAATGATGCTAGCTACTTGAGGGCAGAAAAACCTGACTTGGACAGATGGGACCCTATTATCGCCTGGGAAGAGGTGGAAACATAATAGTTGGGAGTGACCCTGATTGCCTGTACAGGAGATAGCACAGAGACAGGGGTGGAGATGAACTATAAAGAGAGTTATCCTGGGTCATTATCAGGTACATATCCCTGGGCTTGCAGATTAAAATTGGCGTGAGTTGATCTCCCCGTACACGCAACAATATTATTTGCACTATTAAATCCATTTCCATAGATTGGAAGCAGATTTTAATCATATTAATCTTGAAAATAAATTATACAGGCCTTGTTTTTGCATCTCTCCATTTCAGATTTATTTTTCCCTCTCCTGCATAAAAACTCTATTAATGGTATTAGGAGAATGCTTTCTTTCTTCACAAGTGATTCATTAACGAGATTCCAGTGTGAAATTGGATGTGTCACAGCCACACATTCCTGTGATTTTGGTAATGGGTCATTAAACCTGGAGGAAACACAGAAGAGTTGTATCCTCTTTCCTCTTCCCCAGAAATAGTTTTACAAACAGCAATAAACCTGTTTTGTCCCCATGAAAATCAATTCTTTCCCCTGCCATCTAACTGTGTCTTGATTTTCCTTCATTTTCAAACATCTTTCTAATTATCGCCTGATCAAACTTGTACAGACACCTTTCAAGTGGAGTTTGGCAGTAACTTATTTCATGATTTGTTTTGCTGTTTGATTGAAGAATGTCCACTTTTTCTTGTACTTAACTTCCTCTTAGCATATGTTTGCCATAGTCAGTAATTTGCCTGGCTTCATTTTGTCATCAATTAGGTCACATTGAACTATTTTGAAAATAAAACAAGTCAAATGGCCTTTTAAATAAGAACATAAGAACATAAGAAATAGGAGCAGGAGTAGGCCATCTAGCCCTTCGAGCCTGCCCCGCCATTCAATAAGATCATGGCTGATCTGTTGTGGCTCAGTTCCACTTTCCCGCCCTCTCCCCATAACCCTTAATCCCCTCTCTTATCAAGAACCCATCAACCCGCTTCTTAAAAATATTTAGCGAGGCAGCCTCCACCACTTCAACGGGCAGAGAATTCCAGAGATTCACCACCCTTTGAGTGAAGAAGTTCCTCCTCAACTCCGTTCTAAACCGCCTCCCCTTTATCTTGAGGCTGTGCCCCCTAGTCCTACTGTCTTTTTTGAGCGGGAAGAGTCTCTCCACCTCTATCCTATCCATCCCATTCATCATCTTATACGTCTCAATGAGATCTCCCCTCATTCTTCTAAACTCTAGCGAGTACAAGCCTAGTTTATTCAGCCTCTCCTCATAGCTCAACCCCCTCAACTCTGGTATCAGCCTAGTAAACCTCCTCTGCACTCCCTCCAGGGCCAAAATATCCTTGCACAGGTGCGGCGCCCAAAACTGCACACAGTACTCCAGCTGCGGCCTCACCAATGCCCTATACAGCTGACTTGCATTTAAATATCCAAATTTGCTTCTCTTTTTTCTTTTGGCTTCTCCCATCTTGTTTGGGGTCACCACAAAACTGATTAATCACACCTCTTCATCTCCTGTCAGTCATTCCTTTTCCAATCCTGCTGTGCTTAAATTTCTTGCCACTGCATTTTTCCAGCTGTACTTAGGCCTTTCTCCTCCTCTTCTTAGCAGTCCCATCTCTATCACTCACCTCACCACATGTTCTCTGTCTCTCCACAACAGATGATCATTATAATTTTTATCTCTTCTCTGCTATTTTCTTTGATGCTCTCACAATCTTCAACTCCCTGATGCACTGGTTCCTGAATTTCCCTTTTCTCATTTTGTGGCACATCCACCTCAGCATCCATATATGAGTAGTATCCAGTGTTTCTTCCTGTCTTCCCAAAAATGGTAAAAAGTCTGACAACACCAGGTTTTAGTCCAACCGATTTATTTGATAATACTCACAAGCTTTTGAGGGGACTGCCTCTTCGTCAGGTGAATGGAGAGTTCTGGCCTCAGACAGAGCATATAAAGCACAGACAGTTTAGAGATTACTGATTAGAATGCGAATCCTTACACCTAACCTGCTGTTCAAGACCTGAAGTGGCTGACAATGTGAGTGGAAGGAGCACTGATCACAGGTTACAGAGATATGTATTGTCTCCAGACAGTGCAGTAAGTGAGGTTTTGCAAACCCAGGCAAGTCACGGGGGTTACAGATAGTGCAACATGAACCCAAGATCCCTGTTGAGACTGTCCTCGTGTGCAGAACTTGGCTATCAGTCTCTGTTCAGTGACTCTGCGCTGTCGTGTGTCGTGAAGGCCGCCTTGGAGAATGCTTACCCGAAGGTCAGAGACTGAATGCCCGTGACCACTGAAGTGTTCGCCAACAGGAAGGGAACAGTCTTGCCTGGTGATTGTCGAGCGATGTTCATTCATCCGTTGTCGTAGCGTCTGCATGGTCTCCCCAATGTACCATGCTTCGGGACATCCTTTCTTGCAACGTATCAGGTAGACAATGTTGGCCGAGTTGCAAGAGTATTTACCATGTACCTGGTGGATGGTATTCTCACGTGTGATGATGGTATCCATGTCAATGATCCAGCATGTCTTGCAGAGGTTGCTGTGGCAGGGTTGTGTGGAATTGTGGTCACTGTTCTCCTGAAGACTGGGTAGTTTGCTGCGAACAATGGTCTGTTTGAGGTTGTGTGGTTGTCTGAAGGCAAGAAGTGGGGGTGTGGGGATAGCCCTGGCGAGATGTTCGTCTTCGTCAATGATATGTTGAAGACTCCGGAGAAGATGTCGTAGCTTCTCCGCTCCGGGGAACACTTCCAGTGGTCACGGGCATTCAGCCTCTGACCTTTGGGTAAGCATTCTGCAAGGCAGCCTTCACAACACATGACAGCACAGAGTCGCTGAACAGAGACTGATAGTCAAGTTCCGCACACGTGAGGACGGTCTCAACAGGGATCTTGGGTTCATGTCGCACTATCTGTAACCCCTGTGACAGAGAGTGCGATAGTTTCTCCAATATATAAGGTCCAGTCTCACCTCTGTCTTAGATTCTTCCTTTCAGTTTCAGTGGCACTATTCCACCATGTAACACTCCACTGCATCTCTTCTAGTTACTCTGATCAGAACGAATCCATTGCTTAATTTTCATTTGCATACTTCCATCTTCTTCCACCACTGAAACCAGGCACTTTAAACTTGTTTTTACATGTCTTCACCAAAAATCCTTCCACATTCACTCTGACCCCTCTGCCTAGGCCAAATTTTACTGATAATATTACATTAGTTTGTTGCAGAAGATTTTTTTCTTAGCATTTGAAGCCAAGACACAGCTTCTCAGCTGGTTGCTGGCATGTTGTTTGTTCATACTGACAATCTTGCCTATCATGGAGATCATCAGCCTCTTGGAATCATTTTCACTTTGAGAGAAGCTGCTGTTGACCTGAAAACTTGTGTGTAATTCATGTTGAGTGATTGGACAAAGTGGAGGAAAACAGGCAGACACTGAAGCCAAATTTCACCCCCAAGGTCTCTATTTAAGATGTTTATAAAAGGCAGAATAAAGAGACAGTTACTTGGGGAAAAACTCAAGTCCCTCTTAATTCCTTTATTGAACATTTCCTAAAAAAATTTTGTTCATCTCAATTTTATTGTAAAATAGGAACAGGATTTGTTATACTCATTCCAATAAACTTCCATCTGTAACATTGGATTGTCATTTAAACAGGCAACTTGAAGTCAAATCATTTATTATAACCAAGGTTGTCATGCAACAAATGTCATCAGCACTCATTCCACTCACTGATTTCCTGAAGCTCTGCTGCATTCAGTAGTTGACAAAATGTTTATTTTGTCATTTTGTTGAGATGATAAAGTATTGCTGCCTGCGGACAGGTTGGGTGATGGGAGGAAAATGTTGTTTTATAGCTGTTGATTAAATGAATAGAAATACTGAAGAGTGTCATACGGGCTTCAGAAATGATTTTCCAACGTCATATGAGAGAAACAGGGCATTTACAAACTTGGAAAATAATGAAAGTTATTTTGGGTCCTTCTAAAATAAAACCACTCTGGAGTCTACAGAGCAATCTTTTTACTAGAGATGTACAATTTTGAGGTCCTTTTCAGTACAAGGTACAAATTCAAAATCATACTTGACTGTCATGAGGGGCAAAAATGTCTTATTTGGTTGGAGTCTTATTTAGTCGAAGTACACTCAAACACTTCACTGTGGAGCAATTCTTAAGATTTGCTTCTTGGAAATGTGTGCCACTGGCAAGGCCAACATTTATTGCCAGTCCTAATTGTCCTCCAAATAGCTTGTTAGACCATTCAGAGGGCAGGCAAGTATGAGGCAAACATATTGCTGCAGGTCTATAGTCATTTGTAGGATGGAGCAGGTAATGATAGCAGATTTCCACCATGGTAGGACATTAGTGAACCAGATGGGCTTTTATAACAATCCATTGTTCCCCTAAGCACTGTTAATAAGATCAGCTTTTTATTCCAGATTTATTAATTAATTTAATTTAAATTCTACCAATCACAATGAATGGATTTGAATTTCTGTCTGGGCCACAATATTATCATTATGTCATCTCTCAATGTGCAAGGAGGTTATCAAGAGAAAAACAGACTCTAAGACAACTGTGTCTATCATGGCAGAATTTGTAACCCACTACAACATGTGGCACTGCCTATGGCAGTAAAAATTTCTTTTTTTTCCTTTCAACTCTTTCTAGCAGCAGGCGATCAAATGTAACACCAGTCAGTCTGCAGTCCATTCCTGTATCAAATAGCGTACTGGCACTCTCTTCTCAAAGGCTGATGTCTATGTCAAATTCCCCATGACCATCAGTGGTTGCAGAAATGGCTGTGGGGTTTGCAGCTAATTGTGCAATGTGAAGACCGCCCTCTGGTGTGTGGAGGAGGGGGGATGCACGGGCAGATAGCTCGCTGGTGTCCCTATCACTTTCAAGATGATGACCATCATCCTGGTACCAAAGAAAAAACAAGCAGCGTGCCTTAATGACTATCAGTTGGTGGATTTGACATCCATCATGAAGTGCTTCAAAAGGTTAGCTATGGCATGAATCAATTCCAGCTTCCCAGACTGCCTGAATCCACTACACAGTTTGCCTACCGCTGCAACAGGTCCACAGCAGACGCCATTTCCCTGGCCCTACACTCAACCCTGGAACAGCTAGATAACAAGGACATCCGTCAGACTCCTATTTATTGACTACAGCTCAGCTTTCAACACTATTATTCCTGTGAAACTTATCTCCAAACTCTGTGGCCTGGGCCTCGGCACCTCCCTCTGTGACTGAATCCTGAACTTCCTAACGCACAGACCACAATCAGTAAGGATAGGCAACAACACCTCCTCCATGATCATTCTCAATATCAGTGCCCCACAAGGCTGTGTTCTCAGCCCTCTACTATATTCCTGGGGGTGGGGTGATATCTGTGGGGGCCACCGCTCCTGCTTTTTGGTCCCGGGCCGCTTTATCTGTTTTTTGCTGCCCAGCAACGATGTGACGGGTGCGTTTTTTCAATTTTTTTTCCTCACTGCGCATGCGCAGTTCAAAGCTCCAATTGGAGCCGCAGCATTTCAGGCACAATAGGCCCTGTCCACAGCCCAGTGCAGACTCACTTTTTTACAGGTTAAGTGCGTATGGGAGCACCTGAGAACAGGTTTCCAAGTTGGATCTGAATTGTGTCCAGATTCAGCACTTAGGGCCCAATTTTACCATTTTGATTCTACTAAATTTGGAACAGATGGACAGAATAAGAGTGTTTTATATTATGTGCAACACAACTGTATTGCTGGGTAGTTCAAGGTAATTTTATGCTTGTCATTTTATGTCTGATAAATCCAGCTATAATGCAGCTGCAATTCTATTTGACAACCAAAAAAAATGGTGAAGATAGAAATGAGACTGAATCCAATGACAATTACAATAACAGAGCAACTAATGTAAAGAAATTACACAAGAGACTGCTTTAAAACATTCAGCTTTAGTAAAGCTTTTGCTTGCATAATCCTTGTACAATCTGCACCGTCATGGATTCAATCTTCTTGAATACAGCCTGATCCCCAAAGATTGTCCAGCATATACCCGAATATATATTGATTCCCCATTCCATTCTTCAGTCCTGACCTGCTGGCCTACACAAACTGCATTTCCCTCTCTTTATAGTTAAAGTTTATTTATTATTCACAAGTAAGGCTTACATTAACACTGCAACGATGTTACTGTGAAATTCCCCTAGTCACCACAGCCAGCATCTGTTCAGGTCAATGCACCTGGCCAGCATATCTTTCAGAATGTGGGAGGAAACCCACACAGACGCAGGGAGAACATGCAAACTCCACACAGATAGTGAGTCAAGCCAGGAATTGAACCCAGGTCCCTGGCACTGCAAAACAGCAGTGCTAACCACTGTGCTGCCGTGCCACAGTAGGGCAGCAATCACCAATCCTAATAAACCTTAAATCCTATTGAGAGCTTTATCTAGTTCCTTTTAAAAGCATTGAGCAATTCTTTTGCTGGAATCTTTTGCACACAACAGCAATAGTTTTACCTTTTCGTCCAGCCCTCAATTCAGTCTTTTTAATATTAAGTTCTGTGTTCCCTAATTCTGTGCTTGCAGTTGGAAACAATTTAAAATATAGTACTTTGATTTATATGATAAAATTTCTCAGCAGTGTAAAGCCTTGATCTTGACTCTGGTAATTAATGTATTTTTCTTTCTCATTTACAATTGCAGAAGTCTCTCCCCAAAACTTCTCGGGCCTGGATTTTGCAATCAGTTCATTGCACTTTCAGCTGCCCAGACGTCGTGTGGGTTTTTGAGTGGTAATTTGTGGCTATCGGTAGTCTGATAGAACACAGTATTCTCTGCTAGAACACAATATTCTCTGCTAGGGATTTGAGACTTACGAGAACATGATAAGTAGCGGTGTGTCTCTCCAACCAGTCAGATTGAAGAATCCTTACCTAGGCACACAAAGTTCAAACCAGGGAATGTAAATTGGAATATTTAATTCAGTGTAAAATCATGCACAGAGAGCAGAAGAGGGAAAGAAAGCTGGGATTAAAAAAATCTCCAACAATAATTAAAATTGGCAGAAAGTAAATTTTCTGTGCCAGACAGGTTGTTTCACAATAAATAGGACTCAGGCAATTAAAAGTTCACTTGCACTGAATTGATAAACCTAAGGACTGCAACTTTGTGTCCTTTATGTACTTCAACACCATTTCTCTCAGCGTTATTGCACTAAAAGATGAGATTCCTTTGGTCTGTGTGTTCCAGTAAGTAAAGTCTGTGTTGAAGCATATAGACAGTAAGAAGTCTCGCAACACCAGGTTAATCTCGCCCATTTGACGAAGGAGCAGCGCTCTGAAAGCTAGTGGCTTTTGCTACCAAATAAACCTGTTGGACTTTAACTTGGTGTTGTGAGACATTTTACTTTGAACAATCCCAAAGGGGTCCCTGTTCCTATCCAAAAAGGCTTTTTACCTCTCCAAAATGGCACCATACCACCCCTCCCCATCCCCCACTGCCCCCTGTCAGAGCTTCATTCAATTTATATTCTTTTCCTCAAAAGTGTAAAGTCCACTACTCATATTTCAGACACCTGGGTGATGAAAATTGCATCTGACTGAAGACAGGTTGCACTTTTTTACATGTGCAGCTGTCTGTGAATTGCAGGTGTGCAACCTACCAACCCACCCCCATTTTAACTGCATCACATCCTGCATTGGCCCCCACCGCCCAGCTTTGGAGATAGGACTTGTGGAATCAGGGATCTGACAACATTTTGATTAAGCTGAAGAGACTCTTCAGCCCCATGAAAATTCAGACTCAGGAATGGACTATGTGTGCATACAATACATATAAAAAGCATTATGAAACTTCAGAAAGTTTGGTGTTCTAATCTGAAGATGAAACTGTGCACGTATAAAATAATTTATCTATTTCAGTTGCTCCAATTTAGTCTGATGTTTGCAGCAACACTGCATTGTCACCAATAGGAAAAGAAAATGTGAGAAGGTGGAACAGGGTAGAGGAAGTTCCACGAAGGTAGCTAAAAGTTATAAGATGAAAGCAAGCATAGGAAGGAAATGGATAATCCATTTGCTGAATTGATGGATTCCCAGAAGGACACCATTCAGCCCATCAAGCCTGCACCAACCACAATCCCACCCAGTCCCTATTCCCATAGCCCCACATATTTGCCCTGCTAGACCCTGACACTAAGTGGCAATTTAGCGTGGCCAATCAACCTAATCCCCAAAAAGATAATTGTACCGATAATAACAAGCATAACACAGCATGCACAATTTTTAAAAAAGTGCAAAAGCAAATGCTGGAAGACTTGTTACAAATGTAAGGCACATTTGGTCTTGTAACTGTCCCTTGAATCCCAGCATAATGCATGAGATTTTGAGCTATTGTCGCACATAAATTGTGAAATTTGTTACTTAAATCTCTCTGGGAATAGGTTTGAGAAGTAGCCCAGCAGCCAATTTTCAAAAATATACAAGATTCATAATTATGAATATGATGTGGCCTATAATTTTTTTTGGATGGGGCTGGCAGTTAAGATTATATAATGAACATTGGCAGCAGGTCAAGAGCTATAAAAATGAGGAAATATGGAACATATTTCCGATTAGTTTTTTGTTTCGATAAGTAGTTGAATGTCATTATGACTCATCATGATTGATGTCAGACAAGAAGTCCGATAGCACATAAATGATTGTGGGATCAAAGAACGATAATGTTGAATATCATCACTATCCATTTTCCAATGATATTCAACTTTGCCTATCACATCTGTCTCTGATGACATCGAGAGATGCATGAAGATGAGGAAGAGGAGGGCAAACAAGGATGTAAAGAGAAACCAGAGTTGTACTGGCATTATTAATACAATTTAATAATAGAACCATTCGGGATACAAAATGCAGTTGTCATTGCCATCGTTGTCTTTGTCTATAAATTACTCCATAGCTTCTTTTCCAGCCTAATACGATAATCATTCGCTGTACTGTATCCCTTCCCAAATGCTTAGTGTAGTATAAAGCACTGGCACGTATGAGGTTAATTTAGGACTGAGTAGAGTATTGTCACCACACAATGATGTACGAGAACACATGAGTCATGATGAGGGGCCAATTGAATATTGGACCGAACTATATGCACTAAAAGGCATAGAGACAACTCCAAGCTTGAACCCTTTACTGTGTGTGTGTGTGTGTGTGTGTGTGTATATTCTTGTAGTTAGAGGCAGTAGCATAATGGTATTATCACTGGACTAGAACTCCAGAGAGCCAAGGTGATACTCTGGGCCCTTGGATTTGAAGCCCACCACAACAAACAGTGGACTTTGAATTCAATAAAAATCTGGAATTAAACGTCTAATGGTGGACCATGTATAAATTGCCGATTGTCATAAAAGCCCATCTGGTTCACTAATATCCTTTTAGGGGAAAGAAAACCTGGCATTCTTACCTGGTCTGGCCTGAATGTGATGCCAGATCCACAACAGTGAGGTCAACTCTTAAATACATTCTGAACTAGGATAATTAAGGATGGTCAATGAGACGGCAATGCCCACCTCATACAAATGAATATTTTTTAAAAAGTTAATAAATACCTACAGTTGACCTACTTAAAACTATAAAGGCTTCATTAAGGCCTACCAAACAGTATCCAACACACTAAAACACCCAGTTCTACTGACTAACTACATTGTTGTTGTGCTCTGAAAATGCCTGCCTCTAAATCTCTCCAATCTTCCATTTCCTACATCAGTCTTCCCAAGGTTATGTTGTTCATGAAGTTTTAAGTCAACACAGGAAAGTCGTTTAATAAGTTATGGAAATAAGAACAAAGAAAATTACAGCACAGGAACAGGCCCTTCAGCCCTCCAAGCCTGCACCGACGATGCTGCCCAATTGAACTAAAACCTCCTATCCTTCCAGGGACCATATCGTTCCATTCCCATCCTATTCGTATATTTGTCAAGATGTCCCTTAAAAGTCATCATTGTGTCTGCTTCCCCGGCAGCGAGTTCCAGGCACCCACCACCCTTTCTGTAAAAAAAAACTTGCAATGTACATCTCCTCCAAAGCTTGCCCCTTGCACCTTAAGCCTATTATGCCTCCTAGTAATTGACTGTTCCACCCTGGAGAAAAGCTTCTGATTATCCACTCTGTCTATGCCCCTCATAATCTTGTGGACTTCTATTAGGTCGCCCCTCAACCTCCATGTTCCAGTGAGAACAAACCAAATTTCTCTAACCTCTCCTCATAGCTAATGTCCTCCATACCAGGCAACATCCTGGTAAATCTTTTCTGTATCCTTTCCAAAGCCTTCACATCCTTCTGGCAGTGTGGCGACCAAAATTGAACATTACATTCCAAGTGCGGCCTAACTAAGGTTCTATAAAGTTTGCCAATTTTTAAACTCAGTATCGTGACCAATGAAGGCAAGCATGCCATATGCCTTTTTGACCACCTGCATTGCTTGTACACCCAGATCCCTCTGCCTATCAATGTTCTTGAGGGTCCTGTCATTTACCATATATTTCCTATCCATATTAGACCTTCCAAAATGCATTACCTCACACTTGTCTGGATTGAACTCCATCTGCCATCTCTCCACCCAAGTCGCCGACTGATCTGTATCGTGCTGTATGCTCTGGTCCTCATCACTATCTGCAAGTCCACTAACCTTTTGTGTCATCCGCAAACTTATTAATCAAACCAGTTATATTTTCCTTCAAATTATTTATATGTATCACAAACAAAAGTATATTCTAAACATTAGCAAAGGTCCCAGCACTGATCCCTGAGGAACGCCACTTGTCAGAGCCCTCCCTTCAGAAACACACCTTCCACTGCTACCATCTGTCTTCTATGATCGAGCCATTTCTGTATCCACCTTGCCAGCTCACCTCTGATCCCATGCAACTTCACTTTCTGCACCAGTCTACCATGAGGGACCTTGTCAAAGGCCTTACTGAAGTGAGAGTTAAGTGAATGAAGGCACAGAGGAGAGGGGACTGGCATAGAGGTGAACTTAAATATTTTTGTATAGTTTGTCAATGTGCTCTATTAAGCCTTCTGAACTACTCCCCTGTGAGTTGCTGAAGTGCTGGCCAGGCAACTTTGAAGCTACATGATATGTTGTGGCCATAATCCAGCTTCTAAACATTCATTTTGAGCAACAGTTTCCTGTATCTCTATTATAGGTGCTGGCTATTAAAATGGTCAAGCAGACCCTCCCAGGCAGCAGGTCAATGTGATCTGACAGTCAACAGTCCAGGAACTAAAGATGGTCCTATTGTGAAATTGAGTGCATTTGTGGTTTTTGGATTTATTGATTTCCACTTAGTAAGAGGAGTTCTTTTTAAGAGTTTTTTTAACTTCAAGCAAATTCTGCATTTTATATCCTATGGCTTCATAAATATGTCAAACATTTTAAATGTCATAATATAATTCTGGACCGAACAAGAGATTCTCTTCCATCCAGCACAAATAGATCATACCCAAATTCTCCCAGGGTTTTCCAGTAATTGATGGTAAGTTGCATCCTGTCTTGTGATATTTGTACCCCCCACCATCATGTTCTTTTAATTCACTGTCACATGTTGCATATGGTAAATGGCTCCGGTACAGATCCATGCCCATTTGGTTGGAACTACGTGAAACTCATATATAGTGGTTCCCTCCTGGGGTTTCTGAATTACTCTCTCATGGATCACCAAATGTTCTAGTGGATGGTAGATTAGAGCACCGTGTGGTATATGTACCTCTTGGGGTGAATTAGAAAGGTAGCCTTGAATAAACTGCCCACTCGGATCACAATTGAGTTGAGGAGAGCCATGCTGTACATATATTTCCTTGGAGTGGTAATCTTTTAACTTGCACAAGAGAGCTGATGCCAAAGGATTGAAAAGCAGTACAATTTTTTTTAAATTACAGCATTTAATTTCCAATTACACTCATTGGTGCGAAGGTAATGCCCTTCAAATCTACAATGCAATGTCCTGTGATTATGCAATATTTTAGAATAGTAAAAGGATTATAAATTAGGAAACAACTTTTTCCAATCATTTTATTTCATGAAAGATGTTGGAAAAGTTGTCCTCTTTTCAGTTCTGATACATTCTATAAAAGGTTTTGCGCAGTAACGTAAGGATTTATTGACGTGTTCTCACAGTACTGTTACTTATGAGTCTGGTCAATTATCTAGTTAGAATGGGATCAGCTACTCTGTGGATGTTGATGTCAATTCCATTGCATGGCAACATGATGATTCATTGCACTTATTTATCAACCATCATGCGTACTGGGACTTGTTATTTTGTCATGGTACAAGGTTTTATAAAGGGATGCAATTTTTGCCAGTGATGACGACATACAAATACCATTTACGAATGTTCTAATTGTTATTCCTAGCAACACATTCTGTCATCTTATCAGATGATTTTAGGACATTGCTGCAATGCACAGATTGAGCACTTTTTAAAAACATGAAGCATAATCAATGAAAAAGAAAAAAAAAAATTGATTTTACCACGACAAATGAGAGTAACAGCTGCTGCAGGCTTTGAAGTTAGTATCTTTCATGATCGAGTAAAATATCATATGTAGTGTCTTGTCAAGTCAACTATTTTGTGTCTGAACAATAAATTAACTAAAGAGAAAAGAATAAATATTTCTTACCCTTAAAGTATAACAGGCAGTCAATTCACACCCTGCATCTTCTATAAAACAACAGAGCTGATCACTCCTGCCATTAAGATATTGTGGTTAAATTTAAAAATAAACATTTTTAGTTGTATAAGTTAAATTTTCTATGCTACTTTACATAGGGTCAGATCCTATTTCACCACGTTCTAAATTCAACCACAGCGTACTTGCAGTTCCTGTTCCACCATTAGATAAAGACGGTCAGAGCTAAGTGATTCCATAATTAGCCCTGCAATCCTGTCACATCCAATTGTGAATGGTGGTGCACAATTAAACAACTTACTGGAATAGGGGACTCCAAACATCGCCATCATCAATGCTGGGTGAGCCTAGCACTCAGTGTAGTTGACAAGACCGAAGCATTTGAAACCATCTTCAGCCAGAAGTATTAAGTGAAGGATCCATCTCCGTCTCTTCCTGAGGTCCCAACCATCATGAATGCCAGTCATTAGCCAGTTTGATTTACTCCACATGATGTCAATAAAAGGCTGAAAGCATTTGATAAGCAAAAGGCTATGGACCTAAGTATATCTGCCTGTAACATTGAAGTCTTGTGCTCCAAAATTAGCTGTTCCCGCTAGCCAAGGTGTTCCAGGTCAGCTTTAGCAATTACCTGACAATGTGGAATATTGGCCTGCTCTAACGTGTCCTGTCCACGAAAAATGGGGGAAATCCAATCTACCCAATTACCACACGATCAACTTGCTCTCAGTGATGGGAGCTTTCAGATGGCACTTGCTCAGCAACAGCCTGTGCAACGATGTGAAGTTTGGGGTTCTGACAAAGCCATTTAGCTGACCTTTTTATAACCTTGGACAAAACATATGTGAAAGATCTGATCTCAAGAGATAAGACAACAGTGGCTGTCCTTGACATCAAGACAGAATTTAACTAAGTGTGGCTTCAAGGAGCTCTAGCAAAATTGTAATTGGTGGGAACCAGTGAGAAAACTATCCACTGGTTGTCATCCTATCCATCTCCAAGCTGCATGTGTATGTTGGAGAACAATCACCTCAGCCCCAAGGCACCACTGCAGGGGTTCTTCACTCTTAGGCCTAACTGTCTCCAGCTGCATCATCAGTAACCTTCTCTCCATCATAAAGCCAGAGGTGGGGATGTTTGCTAATGATTGCATCATTTACCATTTATACATCCTCAGATACTGTGCCAGTCCATGTCTGCATGCAGCAAGACCTGGACAATCTTCAGCTTTGGCCTGATAATGGCATAACTGTAGCATCACACAAATACCAGGTAATGACCATCTCCAACAAGAGAGAATCTAATGATCTTCCCTTTACCTTTACTGAATCCCCCACTATCTACATCCTGGAGGTTACCATTGACCAGAAACTAAACTGGACCAGCCAAATAAATCCTCATGCTACAAGAGCAGATCAGAGGCTAGGAATACTGAGAGGAGTTAGTCATCTCCTGACTCCCAAAAGCCAATCTACAATCAGTTGTGTGATGGATTCACTTGCCTGAATGACTACAGTTCCAACAATAACAACTATCCAGGGCAAAGCAACCCACCTACCACCAGTGCACTGTGGCAGCAGTGTGTACGTTTTACAAGATACATTGCAACTGCTCACCAAGGCTCATTGACAGCACTCTCCAAATGCACAATCTCTGCTACCTCAAAGGACAGGGCACCAGATGCATGAGAATACCACTGCCTGCAAGTTCCCCTCCAAGCCACACACCGTCACGACTATGAATTATATTGCCATTCCTTTGCTGTTGTTTGGTCAAATTCTGAAGCTAACAGTATTTTAGATGTACCCACACCACATGGACCGCTGTGGTTCAAAGAAACAATTCAGCATCACTTCTTAATGAAAATTATGGATGGACAGTAAAAACTGACCCAGCCAGTGACACTTTGCAGAAACAAATGTATATTTTTTTTTAAAATCAAATAGCAGCATGGTGACAACATGATGTTGGGTTCAGTCCATCTAACTTATATAGTCTGCTCCAACCAAGGTTTGTGAATTGAAATAAAATGTAGCATCATGGTGGATCTCAGTTTTTCTAAGGAAATAAAAATGAAACTATGTTTGTAGTCAAACCTGTCTCATTGAGACATGGAACCTGTCTCAAAGAAGCATTTGTCTTCATAAAGCATAGCAGTTACCAGCTCAATCCTAATGTGAAAAAGGACTTGCAGCATTGGTATTAATAAACACACTGCCCCTTGCATTATCGAATGTTACGTTATATCACTGATTCATGGATGATCACTTAATTTTACAACCAGAGCCACATGCAAATTGATATAGGAATAGGCGGCTCAGGAAGGTGGGGCTAAAAGACTGGTATATGAAGGAGAGGTTCCCTTTAGGGACAGCAACATCAGTACAGAATCAGGAAGGAGCTGTATCAAAGGGATGGCCTCCGCTAAACCAGCATGAAGGATAAATGGGGCTTCAAATTGCCAGTAATCCCTGCTTAATATCATCCCAAATTACATTGTTTTGTTTTACCATTGGCCCCTAATAACAGCTCTCCATTTGTACTGCTTTGCTGCTGTTTTGCTTGAACATCGCTAACTGCCTGAAATTTCCTGTGTAGCTCCCGTGAAAGCAGAGTCTCAGTTCTCAGGGTGAGGTGGGAAGCAGCCAATCTTGAATGGATTTTGCATCATGACATTTTGTATAATATTCTGATGATTCATTGCACTTACTTATCGCACATCATATGCACTGAGACTTGTTATATTGTCATGATACATGATTTTATAAATTTTTGCCAGTGATGACATACAAATGCTGTTTACAAAGTTTCTAATTTTTATTCCTAGCAAAACATTCTGTCTTATCAGGATTTAAGATTAGTAGGGGCCTTGGTGGGCTTTCTTAACTGTAGTGTGGCGTGGAGGGACCAGGACAGATTGTTGGAGATCTGGACAAGGACCCCCAGGTCCCTCTGCACCATAGCTTGCTGCAGCTTTTCACCCTTTAAATAGTAATCCCTCCTACTATTATTTCTGCCAAAGTGGATAACCTCACACTTGCTAACATTACACTCCATCTGCCAGGTCCTCGCCCACTCGCTCAGCCTATCCAGATCCCTCTGCAGACTTTCCACACCCTCCGCGCAATTTGCTTTTCCACTCATCTTCGTGTCATCTGCAAATTTCGTCACCTTACACTCAGCCCCCTCCTCCAGATCATCTATATAAATGGTAGATAGCTGAGGCCCCAGCACCGACCCCTGCGGTATTCCACTAGTCACCAGCCGCCAATCAGAATAGCACCCATTGATACCAACTCTCTGCCTCCTATTAGACAACCAATCCTCTATCCACGCTAACACCCTACCCCCAACTCCGTGCATCCTAACCTTCTAAAGCAACCTTCTGTGAGGCACCTTATCAAACGCCTTTTGAAAATCGAGAAACACCACATCCACCGGCTCCCTTCTGTCTACCGCACTAGTCACATCCTCATAGAAATCCAATAAATTTGTTAAACACGACTTTCCCTTAGTGAATCCATGCTGCGTCTGCTCTATCAAACCATTCCTTTCTAGGTGCCTTGCTGTTTCCCCTTTGATGACGGATTCAAGCATTTTTCCAACTACAGATGTTAAACTAACCGGCCTATAATTCCCTGCCTTTTTGTCTGCTACCTTTTTTAAACAGCCTAGAAACTTGAAGCTCGCGACCATTTCCACTTCAACCCTGTAGATGTAGACAGGGTAAGTCTCAACACCAGGTTAAAGTCCAACAGGTTTATTTGGTAGCATAAGCCACTAGCTTTCAGAGCACTGCCCCTTCATCAGGTAAGTGGGAGTTCTGTTCACGAAACAGGGCATATAAAGGCACAAACTCAATTTACAAAATAATGGCTGGAATGCGAGTCTTTAAAGGTAATCAAATCTTATAGGTACAGACGATGTGAGTGAAGAGAGGGTTAAGCATAAGTTGAAGAGATGTGTATTGTCTCCAGCCAGGACAGTTAGTGGGAATTTGCAAGCCTAGGCAAGTCCTGGAGGTTACAGATAATGTGACATGAACCCAAGATCCCGGTTGAGGCCGTCCTCGTGTGCGGAACTTGGTTATCAGTCTCTGCTCAGTGATTCTGCGTTGTCATGTGTCGTGAAGGCTGCCTTGGAGAACGTTTACCTGAAGATCAGAAGCCAAATGCCCATGACCACTGAAATGTTCCCCAACAGGAAAAGATCACTCTTGCCTGACAATTGTCGAGCAGTACTCATTCATCTGTTATTGTAGCGTCTGCTTGGAGATGCTATGACAATGGATGAATGAACAGCGCTCGACCAATCACCAGGCAAGAGTGATCTCTTCCTGTTGGGGAACATTTCAGTGGTCACAGGCATTTGGCCTCTGATCTTCAGGTAAGCATTCTCCAAGGCAGCCTTCACGACACATGACAACGCAGAATCACTGAGCAGAGACTGATAACTGAGTTCCGCACACATGAGGACAGCCCCAACCGGGGTCTTGGGTTCACGTCACAGTATCTGTAACTCCCAGGACGAGCCTGGGCTTGCAAAATCTCACTAACTATCCTGGCTGGAGACAATACACATCTCTCACCTGTACTTGACCCTCTCTTCACTCACAATGTCTGTACCTTTTAAGACTTGCTGATGACACCAAGATTGGGGGAGTGGCAAATTGTGCGGAGGGTGTGGAGAGTCTGCAGAAGGATCTAGATAGGCTGGGCGAATGGGCCAGGAAATGGCAAATGGAATTTAATGTTGGCAAGTGTGAGGTGGTCCACTTTGGTAGGAAGAATGGTAGGAAGGACTATTACTTACGTGGCGAAAAACTGCAGCAGGCGACGGTGCAGAGGGACCTCGGGGTCCTTGTGCATGAGTCGCAAAAACCCAGCTTGCAGGTGCAGCAGGTGGTCAGGAAGGCGAATGGGATGCTGGCCTTCATAGCGAGGGGGATTGAATATAAAAGTAGGGAGGTCTTGCTGCAGCTGTATAGGGCATTGGTGAGGCCGCAGCTGGAGTACTGTGTGCAGTTTTGGGCGCCGCACCTGCGCAAAGATATTTTGGCCTTGGAGGGAGTGCAGAGGAGGTTTACTAGGCTGATACCGGAGTTGAGGGGGTTGAGCTATGAGGAGAGGCTGAATAAACTGGGCTTGTACTCGTTAGAGTTTAGAAGAATGAGGGGAGATCTCATTGAGACGTATAAGATGATGAATGGGATGGATAGGATAGAGGTGGAGAGACTCTTCCCGCTCAAAAAAGACAGTAGGACTAGGGGGCACAGCCTCAAGATAAAAGGGGGGCAGTTTAGAACGGAGTTGAGGAGGAACTTCTTCACTCAAAAAGGGTGGTGAATCTCTGGAATTCTCTGCCCGTTGAAGTGGTGGAGGCTACCTCACTAAATATTTTTAAGACGCGGGTTGATGGGTTTTTGATAAGAGAGGGGATTAAGGGTTATGGGGAGAGGGTGGGAAAGTGGAACTGAGCAGTGACAGATCAGCCATGATCTTATTGAATGGCGGGGCAGGCTCGAAGGGCTAGATGGCCTACTCCTGCTCCTATTTCTTATGTTCTTATGTTCTTGTAAAGACTTGCATTCCAATCATTATTTTGTAAATTGAGTTTGTGTCTTTATATGCCCTGTTTGTGAACAGAACTCCCACTTACCTGATGAAGGGGCAGTGCTCCAAAAGCTAGTGGCTTGTGCTACCAAATAAACCTGTTGGACTTTAACCTGGTGTTGTGAGACATCTTGCTGCATTTACCCAGTCCCACACTGGCATCTCCACATCGTAGACAGGGGCATATCCTCATAGTTTCCAGAAATCAAATAATGATGTTAAGTAAGGACTTCCTATTGTAAGATATGGGGGGAGGAGTTCTGGTGCAAATAATACCTGCAGAGTAAAGGAACAACTATTAACAACCACTTATTTACTTGAACAGCAAAGTACACTGCAACTATAGGGCCGATTTAAGCAGGATGAAAACTTCTGTGGAGCATAAACACTGGCACAGACCAGTTGAACCCAATGGCCTGGCCTATTTCTGTGCTGTAAAGTCTATGGCCAGGATTTTCCACTCCTACTGGCAATAGGTATCATCTGGCACGAGGCCGGAAAACCTATCATATGTAATTCTATCTGGTTCAGTTAGTATAGTAACACCCCATTTAATATTTTATGTTAATTTCTCTTCCAAAAATGTTCATTTCTTCTTCCTTGTTGCCAACCTTGACCATGTAACATGTTGTGCAAGGTGGCAGCCCTAGTTTCTCAGAGTACTGGACATACCTCACAATGGCCCAATCTGTCCCGGCTAAGTTTAGTTGCTTCTCGGTGAGATCAAAGCTAGACTGCTGCACGCAAAGAGAAATATATCTTGAGCAGAGGCAAAATATTATTAAATCCCACCTTTTTGACCGCCAGCGAGATGCCATATTGGAGTGATAACTTTGATTTAAAGCCATTTTTGACACCTTTTTTAAAAAAAAACTTTCGGATGCAAAGCATTTGAGATGTGCCAAAAGAAAGGTTTGAATTTGTTGGGAGTTTTATTTTGACCATAAATGTACTTAATGGAGCTTTAGCTGTTTGCTATTTTTTTTTAATCTGGTCACTGTACTTTGTAATATAGCTAAAATGATGAATATAAACAAGTCAAGGGAAGAGAGATATGGCAGTACAGCTTCACTAGATCCCCAGGAAATGAGTGTTTGTTTTGTCTGTACAGTGTGACTGCAGATTAAATTAATTGTACTTCACAGTTAATGATTCACCTATTAGTCATTTATTTTGTGACTTGTGTACTTTGGAAGCAGTCTGTGGTAATGAAAACAGTAGTTTGCTAGCAGATAAATATTTAAATCTTTTATGGCTGTTTAATTGTTATTTCCAGTTGTTATGCATTTTTAAATTAAATCGTGCTTCATCTCAGTAATTCAGAAGTGTCCAAGTAACCAGTATTAAAGTTCAATATTACCTTATTGCAAAGATTACAGTAGAAAGCAGTATATACAGATATCAAAGGTCATGTCACTATTGTCTTACTTACATTAACCATGGAGTTATGTACAAGAGACCAACAGCTTTAGAAATGCCAAACTTGTAGATTTTACAACGAGAGGGAGTTGGCCATAAGTTGGATACGTTGTTTGTTGAATAGGGTGTTTTGATTAGTGGCTGGTGTTTCATAAACTGTATGATGTGCTAATGAAATGTTTGACAGCTTTAAGAGAACACCATTTTGACCATGCCAGTGGAGACCAGATTAAGGGCCCATGTTGTGTCCGCAGAGAGAAAATTCCAGCCAGATATCTTTTGATGTTCAACTACCTGCTTTATTCCTTAGACTATCTTTGATTTTGTAATTGCAAGTAAGTTTAACATTGTGGCACAGCAAAAGCTAACTTGCCAGTGCTGAGGACCTGATTCGCATCTGGTTTGGGTCTATACTGCTAACTTGGTAGGGGCCTTTTGTAAGGTGGCCTTGGAGACTGCTGGAAATTAAGTCACTGTGCTTATTTCAGGTCCAGACTTCTAAATTCTTTTATCCCGCTTAGAGTTTACAAGGCACCTGCTCTGTCGGCACTTCTGGGATTTGAGCTGCCTAACCAGCATCCTTAAAGAGATCTTTTGGAGGCTGCTCCAAAAAGACCCAAATAAGTGGAATATTTTTGGCATTTTCTGGAGTCTAAAGGCGTAGCCATAAGCTTTCCGTTTGTACAAAACAAAAGGAAGTTGATATAGGTTGTACACACCTACTAGTCACCACCCTTCCCTGTCGAATAAGGCTACAGATGAACCTGCCAAAGTGCTGATTGGTACCCACAACTTGCTTGGCTTATTCTGATGGACCTGAGGACAAGTTTGCTTCAGTCCGCAATCCTGCCTGTTCTGGTGAGCTATTTCCACACACCACCAGAATAGTTTTGGGTTTGCGGTTGTAAGAAAATTTAAGCCTCACCAAGTTTCAGATCAGTAGTCCGTGATATTGCTTTTGAGTCTCCAAGAGATAATCGTGCAGCTCTGCCAGCTCTGCTTCAAAGTGACAACTAATAATGGCCCAGATCTTCTGCAGAGCGATAATCATCATTGTATTGCCACCCCACTCAAACTTCTTAAGCCTAAATGCTACTCTGCATTTCTTGGCCGTGTATTCCACACCAGGCTTCTCCAGAAAGGTAGAGCTTGGTATCCCGCTGAGAAGTCCATTGCAGCACTGTAGCATCAGGGAGATGACCAGCCATGCCCCCTTTTACAGCCATATGGTTGTCATATGCTACATTTTGAATGTCCAGTGTGAACGTTAGTGAATGGTTGAATGTTAGCGAATGGGCGAGCGGGGTGGTAGGTGAATAGTATGGCAGGTGGGTCAGGTAGTCGGTAGATGAAAGGCTAGTCAGGCTGGGTCGGAGATAGTAGCGGAGTGTGGGGGAATTGGCTGGTGAACGGGTCAGTGCAAGTGAGTGGGTGGTCAGCTTTGTAGTTATCCAGGAACTGGACTAAGATTTTTCTATCTAACACTTCCTGGGTAACTATCCAGGGAAGTGCCACAGAACTGTCTTAATGTCTGCAACTCTGACTCAGATCAGAGATGTTTAAGGAGAGACCCATGGAGCGGGGAATTACACAACGAGAGTTCAAACTTCCCAGCCGATTCCCACTACCCGATGCTTATTTTGGATCATATGGCCAGTCTCCAACAATGCAAAAAGCAGAAGATCTAGACTAATGTTTTGCTGCAAGGGCAAAGATTTCCCAGCCTGCCTAAATAACACTTGTGTTGATTAACATATCCTTTTTTAAACACTTGTGCGTTTCTAAGATAAAGCTGAGTTTTGCCTTTCTGCCCTGGGCTGATTAGATGAAAATCTTTTCCGTCAACAGAAAAGATCCTACGACATGAGGTAAGTTTAGCAAAACCAACCACAATTCAATACACCAACATTAAATAGTAATCTGATTTCAAGACTATTGAAATGGGGGAAAAAAAGCTTCAACTGATAGACGGACAGGATGGGTGTGAATTCTGCAATAATGATGAAGGCAAATTGACAAAGCTGAATAAGGGAAATTTTCTTGTTCACCTGACTGTGATTATACCTGAGCTGAAAGCATTTTCTGATGACTCTTGAAGGGATGATTTCTCCTGTCTCTTGTAACAAAACTGTTTTAAAGAACACATTTACGGCTTTCATAAGAACATAAGAACATTTCCTGGACAGAGACAAAGTCTGGCACATTGGACTGGGAAACAGTTCCATTCCTCAGAACTAGCATCCTTGTATTAGCCACGAACTTCTATTTTCCATGGCTGTATGAATTGTGATTTCTCGTTGCAGAGTGTAATGACAGATAACAGTTTTTAAACTATTTATTGTGCTTTTTTCCTGCTATTGTATTTATTTACACAACTATTAAAATTATAATAAACGTGAAGAAAATATTAAATTTTTCAGTCAAAATTTATAAATAACTCTCTAGTTTGAGGGGTTTTTGGATCGTGAGAGGCATCCACATCATTGCCACTTATTGATGTAGTTCCTTTATCAGCCACATATTTACCAGCGATAATGATCAATAGTTACCATGGGTCACTGCCAACCGTGTTATTTTAGTTATGTTGCACCTCAACCACAGCATTCAAATGTGACCAATGATGGGAATGAACCAGTCACCTAGTCAACCTTTTATTAGTTTCTACCAGTGTCAGTCAACTGTTTTTTAAAAAAAAAATTGTGTATTTACGGTTATGTCTAGAAGACCGTTCATTTGATTATTACTAGTCAATGAGATTGTTCAAAAGAGACACGAGCCAATTTTTTTTCCATAAAACTTATTTTATTTTACTACCTGAGCTTATTTTTATAGAATTGTTGAATTCCTGCAGGAGAAGGAGGCCGTTCGACCCATCAAGCCTGCACCAACAATAATCCCACCTAGGCCCTTTCCCTGTCAGCCCATAAATATTACCCTGCTATTCCCCCTGGCATTAAGGGATAATTTAGTATGGCTAATCAACCTAACCCACACATCTTTGGAGTGTGGGAGGAATCTGGAGTACCCAGAGGAAACCCATGCAGACACAGGGAGAACGTGCAAACTCCACACAGACAGTGACCCAAGGCCAGAATTGAATCCGGTGCTGGTGCTGTGAGCCACTGTAGATGGCACAGATCTTGACATCCAAGAAGGGGTGATCTTACATTGCCTCAAAGCAATAAAGTTTATCAGTATTCATCTCTCACTTACAACCCTGTTGCATTTCTAACTTGTAAAGCCTGTAATAGGATGAATGCTTTAGAACGCAGTTATATCAGTCCACTATTGCTCACTCCCTTTTCGCAACAATCCTTTATAGTTCTTTTCAGTTTTGGCATAACAGCCAAACTCCCAGTCTTTTCCTTTTTTTCCTGAAAAGTGTTACTTTATAATGTCATGGACACAAGTAGCTCTTTGGTACCTTGTACAAATGATCCAGCATCATACATGAACATTGACACTGATGGCCGTCCATTATTTGACAATAGGGCATCATAGGCGAGCTTGATTCTACCCTCAACAAACATGCACTTTCCAGCAAATTAATGAATAACGATTAGGAACTAATTTCTCTTTGCCCAGTCTGAGGGCATTGGGACTATTTAATGAAGGTCAGTGCTTTTCTAGTTGAAATTACCCAAATCAACATGGATAAGGATCAAACTTAAAATCTTACTGGTCTGCCTGAGTAAATGCAATTTTTATGTGTGTTTAATCACAAAATCATCAACACTACTTCTATTTATAAACTTATAATATTTTCCATTATTGATTATAAAATAAGACTTAAGTTCTCAAGTTAACTTAATAGTAAGATTAATACTTCAGGCCTCAATACAGTTTTAGAGCTAATGTAGAGTAATACTTGTCCCTAACAATCAACAGGCATTAACTTATCAAATTGAAATGCACAATGATGATGTCTCTCCCATTGTCCAACGATAAGAAATCGATCATTATTGAAACCACCCAACCGTAGATTATCCGAATAACCTTATCTAAACGCCATCTAGTATTTGAGTTGGTACTAAAATGACACCAATCGAAAAATGGTAAATTTGGGCATCTGTGCAGCAATGGGTTGTCATTTATAACTCTCCTTGGTTTAGTTTTTCTCATTTTGCGAATTACTGGACAAGATTTCTGATTTATTTACAGGAAGTTGAAGAATGAGCTCATCAAAATCCGTGGTTCTGGCGTAAATCGAAGAAAGCAGCAAATAAGTGATAGAGTCTGCAAACGATGTCAGAAGACACTTGGCCTAATCTTCCTCAGAGGTGACCAGTGCCAGGCGTGCAATGACCGTGTGTGTAGAGACTGTCGAGTTGTGGTCAATGATGGGACATGGAAATGCACTGTGTGCGCTAAAATTTCGTACGTATTTAATTTTAAAGCAAATATTAACCAACGAAGTTATCAAATTAGCACTGTATTTCTAACTGCTTCATGATCAGGACCTTTTGCAATGTGTGATTGATCACAGACATAAATAAAACCACAAAGAAGCATTGTTGCTCTGGTCTGTTTACCTATTGTCAGCACCCATATTGTGAATGTGCTTCCCCCTCTTTGTGTAATCATACATTTGACACTCTCATCTGCTTTATCCAGTAATTAATTACAAAACTGTTAAAGCTTCTCAAAGATGCCATAAAAAGGGACTATCTTTTTTTTTGATGGGTTTAGTTTATATCTGCAAGGGAAGAACACCAAGGAGCATTTTTATTTCATCTTGGATATCATCATGTGCCACGAGTACAATGTATGGTTGCCTGCAGCATCTCAGCTCATGTTCCACCATTACAACACAGGTTCATGAATGAATAAATAGTTGCTTGCAAATAGTAATAGAAATACTGAGCATTAAAAATGACATGAAATTCTAATATAACTCGTCCCAAGTCAAGGCGAAGTTTCATAGCATTGCTTTATTGTTATACTTTCATTAATATTCTTCAATTTCATTAAAGCCAAAATACATAGAGTCATGGAGGTCTACAGCAGGGAAACAGATCTTTCCACCCAACTTGTCCATACTGCCCAGTTTTTACCATTAAGCTATTCCCACTTGCCCGCGTTTGGCCCATATCCCTCTATACCAATCTTACCCATGTAACTGTCTATAAGTGCTTTTTAAAAGACAAAATTGTACCCACCTGTACTCCTACCTCTGACAGCTTGTTTCAGACACTCACCACCCTCTGTGTGAAAAAAATTATCTCTCCCCTCCAGTTTTAGACTTCCTACTTTTGGGAAAAGATGTTGACCTTATCTATTCCCCTCACTATTTTATCGACCTCTATAAGATCATCCCCAAGTCTCCTCGGCTCCAGGGAAAGTCCTAGTCTATCCAGCCTCTCCTTGTAATTCAAACCATTGAGTCCCAGTAGCATTCTAGTAAATCTTTTCTGCACTATTTCTAGTTTAATAATACACTTTCTATAATAGGGTGACCAGAACTGTACATAGTATTCCAAGTGTGGCCATACCAATGTCTTGTACCACTTCAACTCTTGTATTCAATGTTCTGACCAATGAACCAAGCATGCCGAATGCCTTCTTCATCACGCTGTTTACATGTGACTCTCATGGATCTATGAACCTGTACTCTTAGATCTCTTTGTTCTATAACTCTCTCCAATGCCCTAGCATTAACTGAGTAAGTCCTGCCCTCGTTCAATCCATCAAACTCCATCTGCCATTCATCAGCTCACTGGCCCAATTGATCAATATCCTGCTGCAATCCTAGATAACCTTCTTCATTGTCCACTATGCCCCCAATCTTGGTGTCATCTGCAAACTTATTAACCATGCCTCCAAAATTCTCATCCAAATCATTAATATAAAAGACGAAGAACAGTGGACTCAACACCAATCCCTGCGGCACACTGCTGGTCACAGGCCAGCTCACAGTTTGAAAAACAACCCTCTAGAACTACCCTCAGTCTCCTGTCGTTAAGCCAATTTTGTATCCAATTGGCTACCTCACCCTGGATCCCATGAAATTTAACCTTATGCAACTTGTACTGGTCACTTACGGGCACAGCCAAGCCCTGATTTTCAGCAACTTACAAAGATTGAGACTGACTGAGATTTAGTGTTCTTTAATCTAATTTTAGTATATTCAGATGTGGTGGTTACATATACTGCAATTAATCACAACTATTTTCATGGTTGACATTTTGTTCTGCATCTTCAAAATAAGAGGGGGAAAGATAATGCTGTTAAGTTGAAATTCATGGAGTCATTTTGCTTTTGTGATGCTCCATCAGTATTACTTTTCAGAAAGTAAAATGCTCTCTTATACATTTTAAAAATGGGATCTTTGTTCTGGAGGGAAATACGTCCATTTTGTCCAAGTTCCTCTGAACAAGTAATCTTACATAAAATAGCAGAAGTTGATCGTTTCTATTTCATGATAAATCTCTCATCTCTCCAGAGCATAAGAAGTTAGAACAGAGGGCCTGCTCTGCCATTCAATTCTATCATGGCCAATATACCTCCCATGCTATCTGCATATCCTTCAGTTTCCTTAGTAATTTAAAATCCATCAATGGATGATTCTCTGGCTTCCCCTCAGCATCTTTCTCAATGGCAGTAGTCGGTGTGCCATTTGCTGGTGGTGGGATCCTCTGGTCTTGTCACAGTCAATTAGAATTCCCATTGAAGCCACCCCACATTGCCAGCCAACTTATAGCACAGGGTGCACCACTGGCAGAACCAAAGAAATCCATTGGCATGAACAGTCAATCTCTCTTTTGAATAAGATCAACGACTGAACATCCACATGGCTCATTCCCTCAATCTGGATGGCCATAAAACATTAGACAGGGGTCGCGGGTGGAGAGGGGGACTGGTGGTGTTGAGATGGCGGCACAGGCTCGTTGGGCTGAAGGGCCTGTTTCCTGGGCTGATTTTGTTCTTTATTCTTTGGCTAGAAAATTACAAAAATTCACAATTTCTGAAGAAATTTCTACTTATTTCAGTCCTAACTGGCCAATCCCTTATTTTGAGAATGGGATCCCTAATTCAGGACTCTTCAGCCAAGGCAAACGTTCTTCCAGCATCTACACTATTGCCTTGGGGTCACTGAATATTTTAAGGTGAAGGTAGATAGATTCTTATTAGACAAGGAATCAATGGTTATTGTGGGTAGAAGGAGAATGCAGAACTCAACACAAACAGGTCAGCCACGATCTTAAATGGCAGAGTAAGTTCAAGGGGCCAAACTGCCTACTACTGCTCCTAGTTCATATGTTCATACATAGACTATCAAACCCTTTAAGAATTTTATGTCCCAATGAGATCACCTTTCATTCTTCTAAATTCCAGCAAATATTGGTTCATTTGTTTGTGGGATGTGGGCATTACTGGTAAGATCAGCTTGTTTCCCTTTAATTGCCCTTGAGAACATGGTGGTGGTGAGCTGTCTTGAACCACTGCAGATAGTTTAATGGCAGTAAACTCCTAATGTTCTTGCAGCAGTTCAGGCATTTTTACCCAGTATCAGTGAAAGAATGACAATATAAATCAGTCCAGGTCAGGGTGATGTGTGACTTGGAGGAAAGTCTTAGGTGGTAGTGCTTCTAGATGGTAGAAGTTATGGCTTTGCAAGCTGCTGTCAAAGGAGCTTTGGGCGAGTTGGTGCAATGCATCGTGTAGATGGCACTGCTGTTTTTGTGAGCCAGTGGTGGAGAGTATGTATGTTTACAGTCATAGCTGGGGTATCAGTCAAGAAGGTTGCTTCATCCTGGATGGTGTTGAGATTCCTAAGTTAGAAGTGTGATGGAATACTCTGCACTTCCCTGAGTGTGCTCCATTTGAACAACATTCGTGTCTTCTAGATGGTGCAAAGGGCTTTGGGGAGCTGAAGGTGAGTTACTTACTGCAGAATTCCAGCCCCTGGCCAGCTGTTGTAACCACATTATTTATATTGTGGGTGCCAGACCAGTTAAGCTTCTGATTAGTAGTAACTCCCAGGACGTTGATTGTGGAGGATTCAGTGATGGTTATGTTGTTGAATGTCATGGGGAGATGGTTATATTCTCTTTTGTTGGTGATGATTATTGCCAAGCACTTGTGTAATATGAACACTACTTGACACTTGCAGCCCAAACCTGATTGTTATCCAGGTCCTGCTGCGTATGAACACAGACTGCTTTAGCATCTGAGGAGTTATGAATGGGACTGAACACGGTAATCATCAGCAAACATCCCACTTCTAATCTCACGAAGAAATGAAGATCATTGATGAAGAAGCTGAAGAAGTTTGGTCCTAGAGAACTGGCGATCTGGTCTGCAAAAATTGGTTTCCAATAATCGCAAACACCTTCCTTCGTGCTTGTGTTATAACTTCAACCCTTGGAGAGCTTATCTCCTAATTCCCATTGACTTCAATTTTCCTAGGGCTCCTTGATGCTATATTATCAAGTGCTACCTTGATGTCAAGGTCACTCTCATGACACTTCTGGAATCCAGCTATTTGTCCGTGCAAACTGAGCATTGGTGACCAAGTTATTCTTGAATAAGTTCTGTTTGATTGCACAGTCAAAAATGTCTTCTGATTGTGAGTACATCGATGGGGTGATAATTGGCCAGATTGGATTTGTTTTGTCTTGGTTTTTCTGGACAAGAAATGACTGGACATTTTTCTACATGGTGTTGTTGATGCACTGAAACAGCTTGGTTAGATTGCAGCTAGTTCTGGAGCACAGGTCTTCAATACTACAGCTATGATGTCATTGGAACCCATAGCCTTTGCTGTATCCAGTGCCTTATGCTGTGGGTGGGATTTTCTGGCCCCTTGGCGTTTTTTCCAGCAGTGATGGTGGCAGGGCATTCCAGTCCTGACCTTGTCCACAGCATTTTGTTTATCTCTCGCGTTCTACTGCTGAGGAACCAGCAGAGATCAGAAGATTCCACTAGCTGGAAAACCCAGTCCCATTTGAGATGAGTTGAATTGGCTTGAGGCTGGCAACAATGGTGCTGAGGACCTCAGAAGGAGGCTGAGATGAATCATTTGGTACTTCTGGCTGGCTGAAGTTAATTGCAGGGGCTTTATCTTTGTCTTTTAGACTTGTACTGAGCTCTGTTATCATTCAGGTTGGAGAAGTCCAAGAAACCTCCTCTTCCCTTTGGTTGCTAATTATCCACCATCATTTAAGGTATATAGTGCCAATCTACTCACTTTATCTTCATAAGACAATCCCTTTAGCCAACAAATGAGTCTAAACATTTGTTGCACTTCCTCCAAGGCTAGCATATTCTTCCATAAATAAGGAGAAGAAAATTGTGCGCAGCACTCTGTATTCTCACCAAGGCCCTATATAGCTTGAGTAAGATCAGGGTGGCCAAGCAAGACTTTCCCATTTGAAATTCGTGCTGACGATTCATAACTAAAATTTTGGTTTTGAGATGATTCTCCTTTATTTCTTTAGCAAAGGTCCATTATTTTCCAATTACCAATGTTAAGATGCTTGGTTGGTTTCTAGTTTCCTAGACGTGTTCCAATCTCTCCCCTTAAATATAGATGTATCAATAGTTCACCGTCAGTTGTCTTTTTCAGTTCTCTTGGCACTGCACCTTTTTCTAGTAGGATATCAAGTAATAATGCTGCCATGACTTCCCTTTTAAAATGTGCAGGTGCAGTCTGTCTAGTGCAATCTCACTTAAAGTTTAGTTTATTTAATTTTTCTCTTTTTTGTGCATTTCAATGCAATAATATCATCTGATGATGCATCCACTTTGTGTCTCCCTAATAAATACTGAAGAAAAATTATTGTGATGTTTCTTCCATTTTGCTGTCACTGCCTGTGATGTCATTCTGACCATCCCACAGTAACTCTATTCCATGCCAATTTTTCTCATTCTTTTATTTGTGTCCCTATAAATTATTTTACTGCTTTCTTTTATGCTCTTTGATAAATGAAATTCTTTGTTACTCTTTCCCTGACGCAATTTTTTTGACTTCCTTCCTGGTCTCTGTATTCTCCTTTTTTATGTTCTGCCCAGATGTCCATTTACTTAATATCTGTCCCTTTCTGTACCATCAATTTTTTCTCTGTTTTTCTTTGTTCATGGTGTCTCTCTTGGGTTTTGTTTGTTCATGTTTTTAAGCAGAATAATTTTTTCAGGTTCAGGTTGAACACCATTTTAAGTGTTTCCTGTTACTGCTCGACCTCATTGTTTGATCAATTTTATTTTTCCAATTCTATTCTCAGCTGCTTCAAAAGAAACAGCTTTTTCTCAACTTGTTATCCTGTCCTTTGCCATGTTTGTGGCCTATTCACTTATTGTCCTAAACTACACATTATGGTTGTGTTGCCGTTTTTTACTCTTATCTGCTGCAGGTCATTATCTATTAACAGACTGGCTAGTCACTCATCCCTTTTTGGATTCTCAATGAGTTAGAAAGGAGTTCCGTACATATTGTAAGAACTCCATTCACTTACCCCCTTTACCATCCTCTTCTGATCACTTAAATTTGGGGTAGTTGAAATTTCCTTTTGATTATTCTGTTTTTTATTAATTTCCCTAATTTCTTCCACAACTGGGAGGTCTTTACCCTGCCCTGTGTGATTGATCTTTTTTTCATCTCCTCTCTGTCCATCTTCTGAGACATGATGCTCTAATCTGTATTGTGGCTATTGCCCTCAGTCTTTCTCCTTATTATCACAGGTAGGAAGTACACTGTACCTGCTAGGCAGAACCAATGTCTGCGACCCAACCTGTCCCAAGATCAGTCTTCCCGGCTCTCTGATAATAATGCTTCAATCTGTACTTTCATGTTCTTCTGGGAATGACCATGCTCTGAAAAAAAGTTATTGAGAATTTTATCTCAATCCCTTCTGTTTGGGATTGTCTCTCTCACTCTAACTGAGTTGAGTGACTCAAAGCAGAGACAGTTCCTCCAATTGTGAGACACAAACACTCCCATAATACAGTGCCGACATAGTCTGCACTGCCCACTCTAGAATATTTGATTCAGTTTTTCAATAATCTGAATGAATATTAGATAAACAGTCTGTGTTTTGAAAAAAGAAAATTGATTCCTGTTTACTCACCCTCTGTGCTTCTCCTCCATGCACTCCATCACATCACTTTTTAAGATTTTCCCTGGAGATCTTGTTGCTGACCATCTTTGTAAACCGGTTTAATATTAGTTCTTAATTCTGCATTTTTAATTATATTCATTAAGTTTCTAAAGAAGCGTGCAATATATTGAATATTTCATTCAACTCGTTCCTGATCGATTGCTACTCACTTGTGCTGATTTTGGGATTTCCCTCTGAGCCAATTGAATTGCAAGGCTAGTTTGCCATTGATCTATTTTTCAAATAGTTCTGGTTCCCATTCATTGTTCCTTAACAATTTGTACCTTGTGGCATAATTGAAATCAATGAATGAAAGTAAGGAGGATTCTAGAATGGCTGATGTTCAATTCTGCTAGAAAGTGAAACTTATCCCAATTAAATCATGTTGGAAAATAGTAAAGACGGTGGTGTTTATAGGTTTTAAAAGTGGAGATGAAGTATGGAGATGCACTGTCACTAAGCATCTCAGTAAGTAAGTAAACAAGTTGTAGCGTGAAGTTAAAATGTGAAATTGTTATGTTGCAGTTCTTAACCACTATCAAGAGGGACAGCAAGGGAATAGTAACCAATGCAAAACGCTCATAAAAGATCTATTTCTAAAGTGAGCTCCTTTACCATATTGTAAAGGCATTCTGACAATGCCTTTTGTTTGCTGATTAGAACTTAGTTTGCTGATTAGAATAGGATAAAAATATGGAGCAAGGAAGCAAATAAGGGGACCAGGACGGGAGGCAGAAAAGCAAGAGTCAAAGTGAAAGAGAAGAACAATTCAAAGAGAAAAAGAGATTGAGGTTGTAGAGAAGAGGAGGCAGAGGAATGAAGAAAGTTTTTGGCTCAATTATTATTGGACTGTCACTTCTAGGTCAGGAAATTGAAAGTTTGAGCATTACTCAAAGAAGACCGAACTTGGGTCTGCACTGACTGCCCAATAGTGCATCTTACCCAGGCCCACCCTTGCTCTATCCCCCCCCATCCTCACATATTTACCCCACCCACACATCTTGGGACACTAAGAAGCAATTTAACATGCACCAATCCATCTAACTTTCATTACTTTGCTGTCCTCTTACGCAAAGATGGCTACATTAAAAAAAAGCACAGATGGAGGGCCTAAATTTTTTGCCCTGTTAGGCATGTGCATCTAGTGGGCACAGAAGGAAGTGCAAAATGTGCTTCCAACTGCAATTAAACCTAGAGTGTGATCACTGCTGGCTGATGTTAATTGTCATGAAACGTGTATTTTGAAAGGCTGAGCCCTGTCGGGGTGGGCAAGCACCAAGAGAAATGACAGTGCAGGTGGTGTTTCCAACTCGCGCCTCAAAGGCTGAAAGCTGCCTCAGGGAGCTGCAGTATTGTCCAATTACATTTGCACCAAAAATAAAATGCTGCAATCTTTCTCTACCAATCAACTGGCAGAATAATGCACAACACCTCAACTCACAAAGACTTTCTTTTATCCCAACCTGAATTCTCTACCCATTGAAGTGGTGGAGGCTGCCTCGCTAAATATTTTCAAGAAGCGGGTTGATGGGTTTTTGATAAGAGAGGGGATTAAGGGTTATGGGGAGAGGGCCGGAAAGTGGAACTGAGCCACGACAGATCAGCCATGATCTTATTGAATGGCGGGGCAGGCTCGAAGGGCCAGATGGCCTACTCCTGCTCCTATTTCTTATGTTCTTATGAATTGGGAAGGGTGAAAAAAGTGTGATCATCTGCAGACCAAGCGTAAAGGACACGGGGCACATAAAATTAGGGCTAATCGCATGCTTAATTGCCCTTTCAATTGTCAGTGGATGCGCTTCTGATTCTGGTACACTTCTGACTTCGGCACACACCTGTCATCCAAAATATCGTATGACGATGGCATGACATTGGGTCATATGTCCAATGTTTTCTCGAAATTTCACACAAGCTTAGGTCAGGCATGTACCTGCTGTAGCTCTGTGAAATTCTGGCCGATTATTTTTATGTAGATGAGGTCTGTGTATTGTGTGCCTGTACCCTGTGCTTTACACCCCTTGTTTTCATATTAAATTCATTCACTACATTTAATTCATCTGAGATATTAGTTTTAGAAATATATCTGATGGAATGTCCTGCCTATTGGGCAGAATTATTACAACAAAGACAGCAATGAGAAATGAAATTCACTTTTTAATTGTTGCCACACTCTCATGGAGAATCAAGAGAAGCATAAAGCTAATCCTTTCAGATATTTTCCAACAAAACAATGGCATGAAATAAACAATATTACTAAGTGAAGAAAAGCAGTAATCTGTGCAATACAAAATTCCTCTCAGCATTCATTTAAAGAAAAAATTCAAATTTTACTAAATTATTCCCAATTGAGGTATCAGCCCAGTTTTTCTTTGACACCTATTGAATCCTTGCTCAAGAGCCTCAGCTAAGGGTGGTGAAGAGTGCTCAATAGGAAACCCACCTAATTAAAAGGAGTTCAGCATCTGAATGCTCTATTGGAACAAGAAACAGTTTATCAACTCATACACATCCCAGTGCCTGGGAAAAACAATCAGCCTTCTCTGTTGGGGTAGCCATTTGATGGATCAGGAAATGCTCCAAGAGTTCTTCGTGCACAGAGCCGACAAAATTCTTAATTTAGCCCTGAGTGGTCCTCCACATAACTTCTTATCAGAAAGCTGGTATCTCTGATAATGGAACTGAGGCCCTAAAACCAGCATTTAATCTCCACTCTAAAATATGACAGATGATAACTGAGTAGGAAATGGTTGCTCACGGATATGATTAATGCATTACTGCTCACTGGTGAAATTTAATCTTTCTGTTGCAGCATCTTTGATCACGAGAACCTCTGGATGCAAATGTTCCTCAAGTATTAGGGAGCACTGGATTCCATTTTTTTTACAGAATGGTTAATACTACTGCTATCAGAAACACTCTTTATTAAACTTATAATCTATAATAGTTTTTAGGGAAGTTTTCATTTGAGATGAAGAATAAGCACTGTTCCAAAACGATAAAAAAAATCATAAAAATGGCAAAACAAAGTTGTAAATCATATCTTTCTGAACTATTCTTGCAAAAGAACGCTTAAAATATGAGTCAAGTAAAATATGAATTGGTAAGAAGGGTTTCTAAATTATCTGCCAGGTTTAGTTCCAATTATTCCTTATGAGCAATATGAAAGGCCAGACATAAAATCTTTAAAATGTTAAGTCACTTTTAAGAGTTACATATTGTGTGCAGAAGTTGCTGTTACATTGTTCTTTCTTTAAACAGACAGTTGAGAGTTGTCACTGGTGAGTGGTTTTTTGAAGAAAGATCAAAACGATTTGAACCTTCATCAGGAACGGGATGTGAAATGATCAAACGGTCCATCAACAGGAAACCTTCAGGTAGGATCTACTGGACATGTCTTTTGCTGTATCTCATAAATGCAGATTAAACTCACCAGAGAAATCTGGGTCTTTCAATTCCATAGTGAGTACACTTTCAAGGTTCTTAAAGATAAGCCTTAAATACTGCCAAATAACCTGTCAGACTTTCTGAAAATTAACATTTACATATGTGGAGTCTCATTCTTTCACATTTTAATTATTGTTGGAACTTCAAAAATGTATAATAATTTAAATCTTTTAGCATAGAAACATAGAAAGTAGAAGCAGGGATAGGCCTGCTCCACCATTCATTTTGATCATGGCTCATCATTGAATTCAATGTCCTGATTTCCGCCCTACCCCCATATCCTTTGATCCTTTTAGCCCCAAGAGCTATATCTAATTTCTTCTTGAAATCAGACAACATTTAGGCCTCCATACATTTGGTGATACTGAATTCCACACATTCACCATGCTCTGGGTGAAGAAATCGCTCCTCACCTCTGTTGTAAAAGGTTTACCCCTCTTACTCTTCTAAACTCCACTGAATATAATCCTAACCGACTTAATCTTTCCTCATATGAGTGACCTGTCATCTCAGGAATCAAGTAATAATGTCTTCCTATTATTACTACCAAAGTGAATAACCTCATATTTATTCAATTATACTGCATCTGCCACGCAGATGCCCACACACACAGCCTGTCCAAATCATGCTGAAGCATCATCTGCAAATTTGGAGAAAATACATTTCAGTTCCCTCTTCCAAATCATTAATATACAATGTGAACAGTTGGGGTTCTAGCACTGATCCCTGCGGAACCCTGTTAGTCATCACCTGCCAATCAGAAAAAGACTGCTTTATGCCAACTCTATTTCCTACCGACTAACCAGTTTCCTATCCATCTCAGGACACGACCTGTGATCCCATGTGCTTTAAGTTTACATAGGAGTCTGTTATGTGAGACCTTGTTGCAAGCCTTCTGAAAGTCTAAATAAACCACATCCTCGGTCAACTCTACTAGTTACATTCCCAAAAAATTCCAATAGATTCATCAAGCATGATTTCCCTTTTATAAATCCGTGCTGATTTTGTCTGATTATACCACTGCCTTCCAAATGCCGAGTTATGAAATCCTTGATAATTGACTCTAGCAACTTCCCCATTACCAACGTTAGGCCAACTGGTCTGTAGTTAGCTACTTTCTCTCTATATCCCTTTTTGAATAGTGGGCTTACATAGCTACCCTTCCAGAGTGCAAAGAATTTTGGAAAATAACCACCAATGGATCTACTATTTCCAGGGCCACTTGCTTAAGTACTTTGTGATGAAGATTATGAAGACCTAGAGATCTATTCACCTTCAATCCCATCAATTTCCTCAAAATCATTTCCCTTTGAATGCTGATTTCCTTCAGCTCCTCACCAAAACATGTTTCTGTCAGCACTTCTAGCACACAATTCATGTCTTCCTTTGTGGAGACTGAAGCAAAGTACAAATTTAATTCTTCAACCATCTCTTTATTCACGGTTATGAATTCTCCTGTTCCTGACTCTAAGGGGCCTACAGTCATTTTTGTCAATCTTTTTCTCTCTACATATTGATAGAAACTTTTGCCGTCAGTTTTTATTTCTCCGCTATTTTACTTTCATACTCTATTTTTCCCTTCATTATCAACCCCTTAGTGTTCCTTTGCTGAATTCTAAACTGCTCCTAATCTTCAGGCCCATTGCTTTTTCTTGCAAATTTGTATGCTTCTTCCTTGAGTCTGAAACTCTCTCTAATTTCCCTTGTAAGCCATGATTTGGCCACAATTCCCTTACCACCCATGCACCAAACAGTAAAAAAAAAACTTCTGGAGTTCACCTATTCATTCTTGAAATGCTTGCCACTGTCTCCTAGTCCATCATTTTGCCTCTTATCTTTATCTTACTATCTTTCTTTCCCTTTATTTTTCTTTCTATATGTGATTTGACACTGAAATCGATATTTTAACTGGCATTTTCTGGTTCAAGCTCTGCACCTCTCATTAATGATTCTTTAATCTGACATGGTTAAGGAGATGCAGACACTGGGATAAATTTATAGGTCATGACAGTGGCACTCTTCAGCAGCTGAGAAACCAGCAGCAACCACACCATGGCCATTTTCAGAGACACCAACTGAATTCAGTCAGAAAATTAATTACCTGCTGTTGGGATTCCTGTGTCTTTAGGTAAAGGTCCCATTGCCAAGAGCTTCTCGCCAGTTGGAGGATGGATAGCTCTTCAGCCCCAACAGCATCACCAGAAGCAGTGGCCACTGTTGGTACTACAGCAAGCCTAGATCAGATACCATGGAGAAGACACTGGAGTTCAGTTCAGCTCAGCTTCTGGGGCTCACTAGGCCCAATAAGACAGGTCACAGTGAGAGGGGGTGTTTGATGTGGAGGACAGAGGGGGAGGTCTTTTAACTCATATCGCCCTGCGTCCTTGTAAGCTACAGTGTGCTCAGTAAGGAGTGCCTGGCCTTCCCCTGAGCCCACAGAAAAACCACCAGCTTATACTGGGCACTTTCCCCACAAGGTGTGCTAGTAGAATACCAGTGGTGCAGGATCGGGCCTCAAATGGCCATAAATTTGTAATTTAAGAGCATCAGTTGGCCTCTGGACAGAAAGGTTGTTCTCAACTTGCCCAAATCTGAACTTAAACAGGGCAAGTTGGGCATTCCACCACCCATTTTCCCCCTCAATTCCTCATCCACTTTCAAAAGCAGACTTGAATTCCAGCCATTATTTGTTTGCCTTGTTTGAGACAAGTTGCAGATTCCACCCCCCACCTCCCCTAATTTCTAGTACTTCCCAAATTTCATGAAAGCTTATGGGAAAACATAAGAAACAGCTGTGCCTTGCTGTTCATTCGCCACTAACTGCCACTTCTGCCCCATTGATATTTGTTGATGCATTTCCTCAACAACCTTCAACAACTGCAGATCTCTTATGTAAATTGAATCAATAGTCCTATTAGACACCATTATCATGAGTAGATGTCAAGGGATTAGTGGAGGTGGCTGATTTAAAATCAATGGGAGCACACATGAATCAGTTTGGTTTCCTGTTTAATGTGTAAAACTGACCTCAAGCTGATAAATAAAAGTAAGAGCAAGGGCCCTTTTAAAAATGAAATCTTTATCACTTTGGGGAGGTAAAAATATCCTAATGATGTCATGAAAAGTTATGGGGGTGGGTGGTAGAGGGGGGCACATAGAGGTGGGCTGGCCTGGGCATGTTTGAGGAGGGTGGGGCCAGTGATCGGGGTGGGGGGGAGGGGGGAATGGTGAGAGGGCTGGCAATGCAGGGGTCACAGGGCTGGCCAAGGATTGAACTGGCAGACAGGGGCCACTGCACATGCGCAGATCTCAGTGCTGATAGATCGGCGCTTGCACAGTGGCCCGCTCAACACTACACTGCCAGCCTCCCCAGCGGGAATAGGCTCTGCCCACTGATTTTTGGACTGATTTATGCTTGTGCACCCTGCAGTGTACAGAGTGTGGGAGATTCATTTTGAAAGTCCGGCTGGAAAAAAAAGCATGATTTACTCCAATTTTAATGCAAATTCAACACTTAGAATTTTTTGGGAGAATCACTAAAGCAATATAATATTTTCATTTTCAGTGTATCTGGAATGTAACTTGTTTTCTTCACTCCTATCAGGAAGCAAGATTGATCAACCAAAGGGAAAAACAAATCACAAAAATACAGAAGAGACTTCAAAGACCTCCACATTAACCAGAAATGAGAAGAAGATTGTTCCAGATGCATTCCGAAGGCTCAAGTAAGTAAGAGTGTAACCTTAAGAACTGTAGCATTTCCTGCATTAAATCCCACAGTTAAATATTATGCCAGTGAATATATCTTCATTCAAACAATTGGATTCATCACTCAGCAAGAGCTTTACAATTGCAGAGTACTTCTGGATGAATTGTGATTATTGAGAAACCTGTTGAGAAATCCAGGTCACAAAGCTGAAAACATTACCTAATTGCTTACTCTGTTCCTGTTTGAACTTGTGTGTAAAGACATTGGACAAAATTCTCCCATCCCTCCCTTGGCGGGTTTGGTATCAGCCAGGAGTGGAGAATCTAACGGAAGCCAAAAAGTCGGAAACCCGCCTGCGTAAAAACTAATTGCAGTTCTCCTAGTGGAGGGTTAATGCTGCGTCAATTTTCCTGGTGGTGTGAATGTCTTTTGTTTTGTTTGCATATCATCAATGCTCATCAAAACAGCTGCTTGCAGCAGTCTCCCCATGCCTCCAATCTTGCATTGCACCAGCAGGAAATTACATTGGCCTCAAATCCATTTGAAAAAGAGTGATGTGCACAAGGTGGACCTCAGTTCCCACCTCTCGAGGCGAGTGCAATATACATAGCCTATCTGCCATAGCACTACACTGCTATTGTTGCACCGATCATCACTCTGCTGGGGCTTTTGGCAAGTGTAAATGAGCCGCTTTATCAGTTTGAACTATTATAGTTCTCTCAATAAGCGCTGCCCAATCACTGAATCACATCTAACAGTAGAAGTTTTGTTTTGGGTTTTACAAGCATGGGTTGGTTGAGCATGCTCTGTACTCTGCCTATTACAGACAACCAAAGAAACATACTGTTTGCATCAGCCAATTGTAAGGGTGTAAATCTTGTATACCTGGCATCGTTGCTCAGATGTATGTCGGCAGAATATTTTTTGGAGTGACCACAACATCCTGTTAGTGAAAAATACAATACACGGTAGCAGCATGAAATGGCACGCTTAACCTGTTCAAGTGTTTGAAGTCCTTTGACTTTCAAGGCTAATTTGGGGTAGACCGGGTACACTTAGATCCAAAAATGGAGTCCTTTGGCCCATTTGGAAGTTTTCACAATGCATAGCCAGCAATGATCTAATCAGGATAGCCATTCTCTTGCAAGATAGTGTTGGTGTGCCTTTTTTTTGACATCAAGCTCGGAAGGTGAGCATACGGCTCGGGCCCTATTTGCAAGACTGCTATTCAGATCAACCTTTAAAATGGATGGAGCTACATGAATCCCAATGTGCATATTGACTGGTGAAGGTAGAGTAGTCTAATGAGCTCACACTTCTCAACATCCCACTTGAGAAACCGCCTAATGGGTTTTCCACAATTGTCTACCATAAGCATACTCTTCATCCGTCTCTACTTCAAATTACCCCGAAAGGCAAACTATCTAAAAATATTTGAAGAACAGGTTAGCAATCCGCTTCACACTTAATACAATGTGAGTGGCATTTTCCATTGACAGGGTATTGCTGTCAGTCCTGCCTGTCACATAGCAACATACTGTAGGAATTCCAGTGCTGATGCAATACCAGATTTGTACATCTTGCATCCCAACAATTGGCTGATCAAATCTAACAGCATGTTCCTTTGGTTGTTCATAATAGAAAGAGCACAGACTATTATCAGCTAATTTGTCCTTGCAAAACCCAAAACAAAACTTTTACTACTGACTGTGATTCAACAAACATGCAGCACTCGCTGAACAATCCTGAATTCCCTAATAGGTACACTAACAACCAATTCATTCAAGCTCACGATATGATTCATTCATGTTTGTTGTAAGTGATATACATTCATACGCAGGAATCCATTCTCTACAAACAAGCTTTGTGCCTTTGCCAGGGAGCTTTCTCCATGGCAACACTTTGGTTAGCAAATTGATTCTAATTAGCCAATCAGCACTGTAGTTTTTCTATGTTTCTCTGTAGTTTTTCTATGTTTCTATAGCCTAGTAGGTAGGGACACGTTCAGTGCAACTTGTGGGCTGAAGGGCCTGTTTGTGCAGTAGTTTTTCTATGCTACTATTCCCCCTCTTGTGATCATTTGAAATTTGGCATTCTTATGTTTGTCCTGATGAGTGAAAGAAGAAAAGCTTTGGCAACATGTTTCTCTCATCTCTGCAATATTCAAATTCCTTTTAAATCAAACTTTGTTCAAGTACAAAATATGGATGAAATTGTAAAAAAAAAAGCACACCAAAAGAATAAACAAGAAAATCTGTGATATTCTCTACTTTCCCCTGACTCCTTACCATTGTAAGTTATGCAAAATTTAACAATGCTGTCATCTATTCTGACAGAAAGCAAGGCAAGTCCAATCTGAAGATACAGAATGGTCAGGGGCGGGACATAAAGAATGAGGATGGAAAAAGCATTAGCTACGCAGATTCAGACTTTGAAATGGAAAGTATACATTCCGCAACACTGTCTGGCAGGTAATGGATCACATATTTACAAACATAAACATGTACATAGGCTAGTATTTGATTTTACTCAGTGCTTGCAAATGATAGTAACGTAGACATACTTAAGTTTGTTTCAGAAGTCAACTTCAGATATTTGTAATGTCAATTGTAATGAGCACTGAGATGCATACCATCATGCCTGTGGCACTTTGGGAGTTTCACCTATTTTTGGTTTGATTTTCCTATGTATAATTATCTTATCTGATAGCTCCACTTATTGTCTTCTGTATTTAACTTTGCCAATCTCTAAGACAATTTGCTCAATTGTGATCTCTTATCATTTATTCAGTCTCCATGAGATGTTTTTTTCAACTCTAATCTTGTCTAAGTCGGGTGGTCTTTTTAACCTCAGCCACCATATGTAGGTACAGTTCAAATGCATTGAGCTTGAGCCTTTCATCACTTAGTTGCTTGAATCATCTCAATTGCTCTTCTAATGGACTCCCCTTCTAATAAAGCCTTTTTGAAAATAGAGGGAAATACAACTATCAGTTTGAGATGGTGACTAGTGGAGTGCCCCAGGGGTCGGTGCTGGGGCCTCAGCTTTTTACCATTTATATAGATGATCTGGAGGAGGGAACCGAGTGTAGGGTGTCGAAATTTGCTGATGACACCAAGATTGGGGGAACGGCAAATTGTGCGGAGGGTGTGGAGAGTCTGCAGAAGGATCTAGATAGGCTGGGCGAATGGGCCAGGAAATGGCAAATGGAATTTAATGTTGGCAAGTGTGAGGTGGTCCACTTTGGTAGGAAGGACTATTACTTACGGGGCGAAAAACTGCAGCAGGCGATGGTGCAGAGGGACCTCGGGGTCCTTGTGCATGAGTCGCAAAAACCCAGCTTGCAGGTGCAGCAGGTGGTCAGGAAGGCGAATGGGATGCTGGCCTTCATAGCGAGAGGGATTGAATATAAAAGTAGGGAGGTCTTGCTGCAGCTGTATAGGGCATTGGTGAGGCTGCAGCTGGAGTACTGTGTGCAGTTTTGGGCGCCGCACCTACACAAAGATATTTTGGCCTTGGAGGGAGTGCAGAGGAGGTTTACTAGGCTGATACCAGAGTTGAGGGGGTTGAGCTATGAGGAGAGGCTGAATAAACTGGGCTTGTACTCGTTAGAGTTTAGAAGAATGAGGGGAGATCTCATTGAGACGTATAAGATGATGAATGGGATGGATAGGATAGAGGTGGAAAGACTCTTCCCGCTCAAAAAAGACAGTAAGACTAGGGGGCACAGCCTCAAGATAAAAGGGGGGCGGTTTAGAACGGAGTTGAGGAGGAACTTCTTCACTCAAAGGGTGGTGAATCTCTGGAATTCTCTGCCCATTGAAGTGGTGGAGGCTGCCTCGCTAAATATTTTTAAGACGCGGGTTGATGGGTTTTTGATAAGAGAGGGGATTAAGGGTTATGGGGAGAGGGCGGGAAAGTGGAACTAAGCAGCGACAGATCAGCCATGATCTTATTGAATGGCGAGGCAGGCTCGAAGGGCTAGATGGCCTACTCCTGCTCCTATTTCTTATGTTCTTATGTAAATCCCATAGAAAATATTCATTGCCTAATGAGTATAACAAGATTTTTAATAGAAATCAGAGTTACAATGAATAATTTAGCCCTGAAAAATACATGGAATGTCCTTAAATATCTCCATTGTTATCAATTAATGGAGTTTAAAATTATTTAAAATTATTTTCTTGTTATTCAGCTTCAAACTTCTGTCCCATGTATATGCCCTAGTATTTAAAAATATTTGATTGTCCATGATTTTCATGTGATGTCTGAGAATTTATTTATATTATTGGCTGCTTGGACAATTTGATGACAAAATTGCAATTCAACAGCAGGAATGCCTATTAAAGTATGTTACAACCAATTGCATTTCAAGAGAATTAAAGTTCCCAACACAAGGATCACTAGATCTTGACAGAAGCGTTCTTTAAGGTCAGCAGAGAGCAACAGTGACCCAAAATCTGGGCCAATGATATATGTTAGCTGCATAAATAAATTAAAATAATTATCACGAGAAAAAAATATTAGGGAAACTAACTGGACTAAAGGCTGACAGGTAGACTGGATTTGATGGTCTACATCCTAGGGTCTTAAAAGAAGTGACTACAAGGTGATGAACTGATTATAATCTTCCAGATTCTGGAAAGGACCCAGTGGATTGGAAAACAACAAGCGTAACATATTTGTTTAAGAAAGGAGATGGAAAGCAGGAAACTATTGGCTGCTGAGCCCAACAGCTATCATTGGGAAAATGTGAGAAACTGTTAGAGGTAGTGGCAAGTGGCAGGATATTTTAAAAATCAGAATATCATCATGCAGAGTCAATGTGCTTTCATGAAAGACAAAGCGTTTGACAAATTTATTGGATTACATTGAGGATGTAAAAAGCAGAGTAGATAAAAGGGAATCAGTAGATAGCATTTTTGGATTTTCAAAAAGCATTCAATAATATGTTGCATTAAAAAAAACTACATAAGATGAGAACTCGTGGGGGTAATATATTAGCATTGATAGAAGCATGACCCGGTAACAGGAAACAGTGATGGGATAAGTCAGTCATTTTCAGGTTGGCAAACTAACTAGTGGGGTTGTCACAGGAATCAGTGCTAGGATTTCAATATTTAAAAATTATATTGATGATTTTGGTAAAGAGACAGAGTGAAGCATAGCCAAATTTGACCCAAATATAGGTGGGAAAGCAATTGTGAGGAGGACACAAAGAGTTTGATTTTACCAGTCCTCTGGGGATTAGCTGAAGGGTCAGAGGGGCTGATGGACAGGAAGGAGGGGGAGGCGGGTTGTGCAATGATGTAACAAGTGAAGAGGACACAGGGCAGTCAGTAGCATCCACACTTTCACCATGCTGTATTAACCCAGGTCAGTTGAGATCAGTTGACTAGACAACTGATTAGTGATGTGGAGCACGCCAACAGCACAGGTTCAATTCCTATACTAGCTGAGGTTATTCATGAAGGGCCCACTTTCACAGCCTTGCCCTTTGCCTGAGGAGTGACGATCCTCAGGTTAACTCACCACCTGTCAGTTCTGACCCTCAAAGGAGAGAGCAACCTCTCGGATCTCTCACCAGAACTGATACTCTGCCAGACTCTCGTAAGATTCTGCTCATAGTTTGCAGGCAAACAGACTAATAAATGGGCCTAAATGAAGACTGACGGTAATTAATAGTGAGGAAGAAGATCTTAGGTTGCAGGAAGATATAGACTGGTTGGTCAGATGGACAGGTAAGTGGCAGATCAAATTTAATGCTGAAAAGTGTGAGGTAGTACACTTTGAAAGGAGTAACAGGACAAGGGAATACTCAATAAATGGCAGGACACTAGAAAACTCAGGAACAGAGGGATCTGGGGATGCTTGTCCACAGCCCTCTGAAGGTGGCAGGACAGGTTAATAGGATAGTTAAGAAGGCATACGGGACACGCCTTTATCCATCACGGCAAAGACTATAAGAGCCCCATCCTGATGTCCTCACTGGGTGTGAATTAGATTAACATATTAACTAATGGTTGGCACTGTCAAGGGGTGGGGCATTGATGGCCTGAAAGGGGGGAGGGCTGACAAGGGGGCCATGCAGGTTCCAATATTTTCAAGAAATATGATAAAACAAATCCAAATGACTAAAGCCCATTCATTTTACATCAATGACTGGAGAAATAATCGAATTGATCATCAGGAACAAAGTTGAGGGTTGCCTGAGAACTGATGTTGTATGTGGCAATCAGCAGACTCTGAGGGACCGATCTTGACTTTATTGAATAAATCTCCAAAAGGATATTGGAAAATTCAGGTGCTAAGTTCTGAGTCTTTGATTATAATTCAAATGAAGAGATTGTTACACATGCTGGCAACAAGAAAAACAGTTTGCATTTAAACTCCATCTCCTTGGGACATTTCAAACTAGTTTACAACCAATTAATTACTCGTGAAGTGACTAATGAAGACAAAGATGTTTTAGCTGAAAATTGGAGATGAAATGGGCTGAAAGTTGTTATATTCACTGAAATGCTCCAGGAATAGCTTCTATTTTTCTTGCCTTCACAAATTACCTTACTTCCAAAATCTCCATAAATTTGAGTAAATTATTGGATTTGCACAGTAAACACCAATTAAATTCACCATGGATCATTGGGGCTGATATTTCACAATGGATGAACCCTTTCAGTACAACCATAGCTGATCTTTGGCCCCAGTCCACATTTCTATCTGCTCCCCACATTCTTTTGATTCCTTGAGAGGCCAGACTCTCCATCTCAAACTTTGGTCCATCTACAACCCAACGAGGAAGGGAATTCCAAAGAGTCTCAGTGATTTAAGTGAATAAGAGATAGACTATTTAATACTGAGATGAGTGGTATTTCTTCACTCAGAGGGTGATGAATCTTTGAAATTCTCTACTCCAGAGAGCTGTGGGAGCTCAGTCATTGAACATATTCAAGTACAGAGATCAATAGACTTCTAGATATTAAAGACATGATGGGATTGCGTACAATGCAAGAATATGGCATTGAGGTAGAAGATCAATCTAGTTGAATAGTGGGGCAGGCTCAAGGAGCTGAATGGCCTACTCTTGCTCCCATTTCCTATATTCCTACAAAGACATTTTTCCTCATCTCAGTCTTAAATGATTAAATCCCTTATGCTGAATCAGTGGAGCGAGGGAAAGCTGAGTAGTCCTGGACTTGAGCACATAGGGTCCCTAGGTATCATGTTAGAAATAGATCACAGCACTGAGACTGAACTGTAGCATTGTTTCTCTGACTTGCTGCAAGTGTCAGTCCAATGAATCTGAATCTGGGCTGCTTAAACAGTGTCATGCTCTTGTCAGGTTGTTTCTTGAGGTATTGCATTTAGTTTTAGTCACCAAAGCACCAGGAAAACATTCAAACCATACAAGTGACATAGTGAAGAACAAAAAGACTGAATTCTAACATCTCTGCTGTTTTGCCAATAACTCATGTGAAATGACTGGGATGCAGTGACAGAGAATGGAGTTATAAGAAAAGGTCTGCAAAACTGTAATGAGGTACTTCATAGAAATAAATAAGATACTACAGTGGAATAAAAAATGTTAACCCTGAATACCAAGTTAAACCACCACTGCAGGGCAAGTGAGAAAATTAGTAAAAGGCAGAAACACTCCTTCACACAGAATGATTAATACTAGGAATGATTTTCTGGATAGGCACTAGCTCTAGGTTTCTTAAAGAATGTGTTGAATTCCGTAATGAGTGGATGTTGAGTTTCTATGGAAGAATGAACTAGATTGACAGATTGGCTGCTATCATCCACATTTAAAAGATAGATATTGTAATAAACATAAATTGCTGCCATTTGATTATTTAACATGGTAATTTGAGCTCCAGTTTCAGTTTTACATAGAAAATAGGTGCAGGAATAGGCCATTCAGCCCTTTGAGCCTGCACCAGCGTTCAATATGATCATGGCTGATTATGCATTTTCAGTATCCCCCTCCCACTTTCTCTCCATACCCCTTGACCCTTTTAGCCACAAGGGCCAAGTCCAAATCCCTCTTGAACATATTTAACAAACTGGCCCCAACAGTTTTCTCTGGAAGAGAATGCCAAAGGTTCACAACTGAGTAAAGAAGTTCTTCCTCATCTCAGTCCCGAATAGGTCACCCCTTATTCTTAGACGATGACCCCTAATTCTGGGCCTCTCCAACATTATGAACATTCTTCCCACATCTAGTCTGTTCAATCCCACCAAGATTTAATGTTTTTGAGATTCCCTCGGGTTGTTCTAAATTCTAGTGAGTACAAGCCCAGTCGATCCAATCTCTCTTCATATATCAGTCCTGCCATTTCAGGAATCAGTCTGGGTGAATCTTCGCTGGACTCCCACAGTAGCAAGAATGAACAAAACTGCACAGAATTTTCAAGGCATGGCCTCACCAAGGTGCTGTCTAACAGCAGCAAGACATCTTTAATCCTATACTCAAATCCCCCTGCTATGAAGGCCAGCATGCCATTAGTATTCCTCACTGGCTGCTGTACCTACATGCCGACCTTCAGCGACTGTTCCACCGTGACACCCAGGTCACATTTCACTTCTCCTTTTCCGAAACTGCTGCCATTCAGATAATAATCCTCCTTCCTGTTTTTGCCACCAAAGTGGATAACGTCACATTTCTCTACATTATATTGCATCTGCCAAGTATTTGCCCACTCAGTCAGCCTGTCCAAGTCACCCTGCAACCTCTTAGCATCCTCCTTACAGCACACACTGCCACCCAGCTTAGTGTAATCCACAAATTTGGAGATACTGCATTCAATTCTTTCGTCCAAATCATTAATGTACATTGTGAATAGTTGGGGTCCCAGCACTGAACCCTGCGGTACCTCACTAGTCACTGTCTGCCAACCAGTTCTCTATCCACGTCCATACGTTACCCCCAATACCAAAATAATTTAAGTTTGCTCACAAATCTCTTGTGTGGGACCTTGTCAAAAGCCTTTTGAAAGTGCACGTACACAACATCCACTGGTTCATCCCTTTAGCTAAGGACTAGCCAGGATTTCAGGGTCTGCTGCACAGAAATCCCTGAAAAGCAGTTGCATTTTAATTGTTTAGACAGGGTAGGTGACGGCTACTTTTCTTTAACTATTACTGCTGATGCAGGCCTCGCTGCCCAACGGGACATGTAGGAAAATCCCATGTGTGCTCACTAAGAACTTAAGGGGTGGAAAATGTGCACTCTGGTCATGTAAATCCATCCATCCACAAAAGAAAAACATTGAAAAGTCTGGATTTAGTGTGTTTTTGTCGAGCCACTGCAGGAGGAATTCATTTATAGTGAAACACAGCACAGTGCACACAATTGCTAAAAATCACAGATCCTCATTACTGTTTGTTAACTGCAGCAGAACATCAACCCCGGTGCTACAGATCTCATCAGCAACCAGCAAACGGAGCATTGTGTCAGATTATGACAAACAAGTAAGTTGCACATCTTTGCTCAAAATCTGACATGCCTTGAGAATGTAATCTGAAGTTAAACTAAATTATGTTGGACATCAGAATAGCGCCTCATTAGAATTTTCAAAAACTCTACTTCACATTTGTGGATATTATATTTTGTCCTTGTGCAAGGGCGGATGTGAAATCCAATGCTGTGATTGGAATTTAAAAGTTAAATTATATGTTTGGCAGATGGGTGGTAAATACAATATTGTCTCAACCTCATTCTTGCTGGCCCGATCGGAAAGTTTATGGATACTCTGCATTTCAGGAAAACATACTGGAACAAAAACCTTCTTTCCTCTTTGAGAAATAGCTCCTTTCTGCTTAGATGACTTAACACAGGACAATGTGCCACCTAGTGAAGTAACGACTGATCGATTCAGAGACTTTAAAACTGATTTAATTGCTGACTTACTTGGAAATATAATTACATTGGATATGGATAGCAGAAAACAAAAGATATTCAGGTCACGTCCTAAAATAGGGCGTGAAATGAAAAGGGCAAATTGAATGACCGTTCCTTGTTCCAACATCATTCTTTATCTTTCTTCGGCCATGTGAATTCCAAAAGAATAAAAATGAAAATATTTATTCCACAATGTGTGAATAATGTTTTCAATGCCATTGACCAAATTGATGAGTTTTCTTTCCTCTTTTCTGCTGAAACTGCAACACCCTGCCTAGTAATGACTTCATGGTCAAGAGGCCCCTCTGCTACCTCTCACAGTGGACAGTATCAACAGTAGCACTCTCACCTCTAAGTCAAGAGCATGTGGGTACAAGTCCTACTCAAGACTCACTGCAATATAGAGCCATCTCTGCCAACTTGGACAGTGACTTTCAGGCACCTGTCCCACTTTGCGTAAAAAAAAAAGTTCTTCCTCGCCACCTGCTACCACTTATCTTGAACCTATGTCCCCTGGTTCTAGAATTCTCCAACAAACTAAACAATTTTATCCTTCCATTTTATCTCTTCCCCTCTTAATTTTGTACACCTCTATCAAGTCACCCCTCAGCCTTCATTGCTCCAAGGAAAATAACCTCAACCTATCCAATTTCTCCCCATGGCTACACTTTTCTAGCCCTGGCAACACTAGGCTGAATTTGTTCCTTAATGTTGAAACAGACTGCTGTAGCTTTGAGATGCTACCTTTAGCATGAGGTGGACTTCTAGATCTCCTGGCACAATTTTGAAGACAATTTGGGATAATCTCCCTAGCTCCTGACCAAAATTTATACCTCAATTGATACCACTATATTAGATTATCTGATACTTACTACATTATTGAGTAATTTAGTGTGGCCCTTTCTGCTGGTAGGATCAGTCCTGCCAAAGGCAATCCCCTGTGACAGGTTCCCCAGCAGCAGGTTGGGCAAATGCCAAATACCTCGGCAGGACCAAAAAATCCCACTGGCGAGTTGCCTTGACGGCCGGATCCCTCACGGTGTGAGGGATCCATAAAATCCCGGTCCTTGTGTGAAAATTCACTGTCATGTTTCCTACAACAGTGACTACAAATTTTAAAAAACTTCCATTTGGCTATAATGTACTTTTGGATGTCCTGAGATATGAAAGATGCCATATAAATGCAAGTCACCTTTTTGTGAGATTTGGTCATCTCTAAAAACTATGAAATTGTAAAAGTGATCACAGCCAAGACCAAATCCGTTTACAGTCAACATCCATTATTTCATGGTATAAGTCACAATGATGTTGATATTGTTTAAGTATAGCCTGGATTTTTCCCTGCCCTTGGCGGGACCAGAAAACTTGGAGAGCAGCCAAATGTTGGTTGGCTTTGGGCACAAATTTCCAGGTCCGCAACTGGCAGGATTGGATAATTCCCGCTCTGCTAGTTTTGAACTGAACTCTAAATTTTGAATGCCAGAAAAGAACAGCAGAGATTAAAAACTTGTATGTGCTAAGTTTTATTTTTAAATACCTTTGTAATAAAAACCTTGGCTTCCAGTATTGAGGAAAAGTTTTAATAGTTAAATCAATGTAGAGCTTGATATTGGGAATCCCCATGGGAGCTGAGCCTTCACCTGTCCTGAGACTGTGTTTGCTGCATTGAAAATATCTTTTGAGCTCAGCAAGTAACATTTATGATTCTTAAAGAATACCATGTTGTTTTATAAAAGGAAATTATAAAAAATATTGAAAAGATGCAGCAAGCAGCTTTCGACAGAATTTTTTTGCATTGTTTGACATGTTATTTCAATTGGTAGGCAGAATCTTCAAGTGTTGACACTCTATCAGTGAATAACAGTGTGCCTGAGGATCTGGCCAAAGGAAAGCACAACATGCCTGTAATAGCAATTTCCAAATATTCCATTTCATCAGGTTTGTGCATGTTTCTTAAAAATGGCATTGTTTGCAACTCACTACTGCAATGTTGAAGTTATAGTTTCAATTCCCAAGATGGTCAATTAATTTATCAATCCTGGGCTGAGTTTTAAAATGGCTTGAGCTGTTTATTTCATTGAAGTAAAATGTCTCACCTTCAGCAGGAAAAACGCAAGAGAGGAAAAGACAAACTGCACTAATGCACATGTTTGATAGTCTCATGGAACTGATGTTAGCCACCGGGCTTATTACATCTGTTGTTTCAGTGTTCCCCATGCACACCAACCATATTCTAATAGATGTTCAAATAGGACAGGTTTGTGTAAGTAAATATTTCCATTTCACCCCAGGAAAGTCGCCGAAGGGCCTGTTCTGCGATGTAATGTTCTATGTTCTATGTACTGTTAATGGAAGTGCAAATAAATGGAGAGCTGATTCAGCTCTTAACACACTGTTCCAATGAGGATGATCTAAAACAATGTTCCACTGGTTCACCCCAACATGGAAAATACTGTGATCATAAATAGTAATCCTGACCTAGCCTGCGATCCCAAATCCCATGATCAAATAAACAAAAAAGTACCCAAACTATAACAATAAGCACCTAAACTAAACTGTACCCTCCATCCTCAGCAGAACTGGGACCTAGGTGACATGGAGGGGCTGACTTCCTAGATTATGTTACTGGTAGTGAACCTTAACCACTAGAAACACATACCCATTAATGCATGTAAAAATTGTGAACTGTGCATCCCAATTTACCAGTATTTGAAGTTCCTCTGATCATGCAAATTCAGAAAATGACCTCAAATTTCTCAGGAGATGTGGGTAAAGTATTTGAAAGAAATGTGACCTTGGTTGGTAGATTGGTGGCAGATTATATATTCCACAAAAAAGCACTTCTTATTTGAGAAGTCCACTCTCAAGCAATCTACTTGGCTCTAATTGAATGCTATTAAAAGCTTTCTGTCCATGACAGACTGACACACACTTGCATATTAATTCACCCTATTCAGAACATGTCCAGTTAGCAGATCTGTATTCAGCTATATTCCACAACTCTTTATTTATTAGCATCAGATTTGGGGGAATCCCAAAGGTGCCCTGGGGAATACGTATTGGAATTTTCCAAGCAAGCATTTGCCTGGGAAATTGATCTGGGAACCATTTAAAAAAAGTGATTTAAATCTGAAAAGATTAGAAACAATAAAACCTCTTACAACGTCTGTGTAACTATCTTTAAACCCAAACTGATCTCTGCATAAGGTTTCCATACACCTCCCAGAAGACTCCACTATCACCTCCCCTCCCCCATCCTGACTAACCACTCCCCAAAGAGGCTCCACTACCACCCCACCCACCCCGATTAACCACTCCCCAGGGAACTCCACTACCGCCTCCCCCATCCTAACTAACCGTTCCCTCTGGTATTCCCTATTCCCCTTTTGCTACCCCCACCCACACAGGACTCCCCACCCTGCAGACCCAATTCTTAGCAGGACCCTCCGACTTAACCTGAAGCAACCTCCTGACATAACCCCGCTGGAATAGGCTCCCTCCACCAGGCCAACACTACCACCCCGCCTTCCCTCCCAACCTCTTGATGCAACCCCCTCCTGAAGTCTGACCTGCCCACCCCCATTCTTGATTTCATGGTGATTTCATACTCTGCTTTAAAGCATACTCTAGCCAGTTAAGTCAATGATGATCTAGACTGTTAATAAATTTTATTTGTATAAGGTGACCTATAACCTATTGTCTTGCTACATAATATTACTTTCTTTTGGCACAGATCGTAGTAAATCTGAATTGGACCTGAGTGGATCCTGCATATCAGGAAATGAAGATTCCATTAGTTTCAGGAGTAAATCTGTAGGGGATCTCAATGAAGCTACGGTTAGTTGAACACATCATTTATTCATAAGTTACAGTTGCTTTTAATATTCATAAATGCAAAGTGACATGTTTCTCTCAAATATGGAATCCAAATTAAATATATTTAATATTAGGTTATAAGCTCAGACAATTAAAACCATTCCAAGCATTCAGCAGAGTTCCCCAAGAAATAATAAGCTTCCACTCCAATACAGCACAAACCTCCAGTGACGAACTCAGTTAATATGTAACATTATTAATAATTTTGTATTTGCACTTTAAAAATCTGTTAATGGGACATGTGTTGCCAGCTAGGCCAGCATGTATTGCCTTTGAAGGAGCAGTTAAGGGTCAACCACACTAGTGTGAACCTGGAGTCACATGTAGGCCAGACCAGGTAAGGACGGCAGATTTCCTTCCCTTAGGGACATTCGTGAATCAGATGGGTTTTTATGACAATCAACAATGCTTTCGTGGTCATCATGAAAACTCTTAATTTCAGGTTTTTATGGAATTCAAATTTCAGATTTTGTGCTAAATATGTACGGTGGCAGTTTAGGGGCTGCAGCCTAGTATCTCAGCATCTGGAGCAAAATAAAAGACTGGAAGGATTTTTTGAACTTTAAACTGAATATAGGGGATGATGAAGTATCATGAATAAGTATTTTTTCAAAGAACACCGCCCCTTCCAAAATGTGTCAATTAATTATTCAATATTTGAGTCGATAATTAACAAAGAAATGCCAAAATGGCTTCCAGTTGTGTCCTTGGTTATCTTGGCCTGCACAGTTCTAGCTGTGAGGGTTCCAATCTCTGTTTAAAGCAGAATCAGCACCAACATACTACTTACATATGGTGTACCCAAAATACTGCACTGAACCTTTTTATATTAATGGGATATGAGAGATTAGGTAGTGGTATTTTTTTTTAACACTGAGATAAGCAAAATGGATCTGGTCCTTTCTGTTTCTGTGTTAAAGGCATGCAGCAAAATGTTAAACCTTAAAATCCATGCAACCTTTTTCATAAACTGCAGCCTAGAGCTGTAGAACTACAGCTTGTGGGTGGCACGATCATAGAATGACACAGTGCAGAAAGAGGCCCTTCAGCCCAACGAGTCTGCACCGACCACAATCCCACCCAGACCCTACCCCCATATCCCTACACATTTACCCACTAATCCCCTTAACCTACACATCCCAGGACATTAAGGGCAATTTTAGCATGGCCAATCAACCTAACCCACACATCTTTGGACTGTGGGAGGAAACCCACACAGGCATGAGGAGAATGTGCAAATTCCACACAGACAGTGACCTGAGCCAGGAATCAAACCTGGGTCCCTGGAGCTGTGAAGCAGCAGTGCTAACCACTGTGCTACTGTGCCGCCCCAATGGCACAGTGGTTAACACTGCTGCCTCACAGCGCCAGGGACCAGGGTTTGATTCCCAATTTGGGTGACTGTGTGAAGTTTGCACATTCTCCCCGTGTCTGCGTGGATTTCCTGAGGATGCTGTGGTTTCTTCCTGCAATCTAAAAGATGTGCTGTTGAGGTGCATTGATCCAAACAGGCACCACAGTGTGGTGACTAGGGGAATTTCACGGTAACTTCATTGCAGTGTTACCATGAGCCTTATCTGTGACTAATAAATAAACTTTTAAAATATTAGAATAACTCCTCTATATTTATTTTTTTAGGATTACCTCGATGAGGAAGAGGAAGAAGATATTGATGACTTGGTATCTTTGTATCGCCCAAACAGTGGAAGAAGCAGTCTGGGAAGTGGGCTATCCATGGTAAGTTTTGAATAAACTAACTTAGCACAAATAGTTCTCACACATGTATGTCTCTAATATTATGCAAAAGCTTTGATTACATTTTGTTGCATAGGTATATTTCCTGGAACTTTAGCATTGTCCATGCTTTAATGTGTTAATATAATGTAAACGGAATGGAGCAATGGATTAGGCCATGCTTCTCCAGCCCATTGCTCTTTTATGTGGCCCTTGGAGTGATTGTGGGAAGACGGGTCCACAAATGATGGTCTCTAGCTCTCCCACATTGCTCTTGTTGGACTGTACTGTACTGGGGTAAGCAATTATGGGAGAAAAACAGGGCTGTGATTGGGGGAACTGTGAACACTGGCAACTGCAATTATATGAAGATGGAAATACTCTGGATCACATGGGGCCTCCACTCATTACGGTTTCCCATGGCTCTGGCCATTTTCACCCTGCTCCTGGTGCTCTGGCCCGGTTCCCAGTGCTTTAATCCATACAGACCATGTTCCTCTGATACTGCCTGCATTCCCCTCAAGCCTCATTCCAGATCTCCTCTGCCCCCCCTCCCCAAGCCAGTTTAGTGAGAGTGGGTGAGTGAACATAAAAGTGGCTGAGTGAGTGAATGTGAGGTGTGTGTGTGTGTGTATCTTTTCTAAATTTGCTCATTGGCTCCCCCAACTGTGAGAAAATTAAAATGTAATCTGATCTAAGTGAAAAAATTGGACCAGGCTGGATTAAAACATGTCCTTCCAGCTCTGGGAATGAGTTCAATGAAGTGAAATTATCTTTCTGTCTGCTAGCTATAAAGACATAAAATGTTTGGGCAGTTGTTTAATTAATGGGGGAAATGTTGCACTGATACAGTAGGGGGTGGGGTGGGGGGCCACCTTAGGTGGAGACAGAGCAGAAGATGATTTACTTTGAATCTGACTGTGCTGTGATGATTCTAGGATTCTTGATGCTTGATGCCTGAAATAGGTTTGTAATTCCCAGTACTGGCACCCTTTTCACTGATGAGTTAAATAAGTCTAGGTCTTCAGTACATTTTTTATTCTGTGAGTTGTAATGGTAAACTTTACTTATCAATTTTATACTCGATTGCAAATATAAATGAGGATATTGTTCCTGAGGAGCTCTTGTGTGATAGTGGATAGAATACTTGCCTCTGTGTCAGAAGCTTTGGGCTCAAATCTCACTCCAGGGACAGCATTTTTTAAATGGTGCGTTATCCTGCCTTGCCAACTGAAGAGTCAAGAGGATCTTGGCTGCCATTTAAAGCTCCATGGGGCACTAATTGTCCAAGCTCAAGATTTCCAACCCCATCTGGGGCAAACATTCAGCTTTAGAGAGTTACCAGCCAGTCTAAGCTAGGTGATGATTCTGTAGTCCCAGGACTGACTGATTTGAGCAGTGATCACTGCTGGCATTACAGGCAAAACCTGAAGAAGAGGGAATAATGGATACCTGGCTTCAGTTAGCTCTGTGGCGGTGTCTGGCTAGCAGGCCTCAGTGAAGGACATGGAGGCTGGGTTTTAGAGGCTGGGGGTGGTGTGTCTGATGTAAGTGGGGGATTTTCCAGTGTCACAGGGTCTGCCGGGAGAGGTTTCATCCCTGCCCTTACTCATCACCAACCTGCATGGCAAAAGCTGCCAGGCTATCCATCTTGCGTGTCCTTCCCCTGCTGTGGCAGCAAGGGCAGGATGAGGTACTTAAGCAGAAAAGTGACCATTGATTGGCCAATTTAAGTATCTCAATCAACCCAAAGATGAGTGGGCCATTCATAGCTTCCACTAATCCCGGTAAAATGGGGACGGGTCAGGGAGGTTGGATAGGTACATGCAGGCCACATGATATATTTCATAAACCCCAGTATTCCTCCTCCATCCACCACCACCACACCCCCTACCACCTGCCCCACCCCGCTCACCCCCTCTCCTATTTTGGATATGTAGTGGTGCCTCTCAACCCAAAGCCCCCAACTTCAGGTTAGCAACTTGCTCCAGGAAAATCAAGTCACAGAAATTAGCACATGTTTTTCTGCCTCATGCATCTGGAAGTATGGGAAGTTTTCTAAGTCTCTGGTTCCTGAGCTGTTTTGAGCAGAAACGATCTGATAAAATGGCACACAGCCAGGGCCAGTGAAGAGTATTAGGTGAACCTTCAGCCACCGGGGAGCCCACAATTAAAATCGAGGTGGCATGGCGGCACAGTGGGTTGGTAGTGCTGCCTGACAGCGCCAGGGACCTGGGTTCAATTCTTGGCTTGGGTCACTGTGTGGAGTCTGTATGTTCTCCCCGTGTCTGCTTGGGTTTCCTCTGGGTACCCCAGATTCCTCCCACAGTCTGAAAGATACGTGGGTTAGGTTAATTGGCCATGCTAAATTCTCCCTCAGTGTACCTGAAGAGGCACTGGAGTGTGGCAACTCAGGGATGTTCACAGTAACTTCATTGCAGTGTTAATGTAAGCCTATTGTGACATTAATAAATAAACTTGAACTTAAATGAATATTGCACATTAGTATGGATAAAAATTTTGTATCTATAAAATAGGTTTGTTTTACTTGACGAAGGGGAATATTCTGATACTGATCACAACTAGAAGAAATACACCTTATAATAAATATGATGGCTCACATGATGTAATACCTTGGTTCCTGTAACAGTTAAGTAGAAGTAAAGTCCCCAAGGTCCCACATTACCACAGGCTTCTCTCCCATTTGAGGAGAGAGCTGAGTGATGGTGAATTAACCTGAGGATCACCACCCCTCAGATGAGGGGCAAGATTGAGAAGGTGGAGCCTTAATGAATAGCCTCTGCCAGTCCGGGAAATGAACCTTTGCTGTTGATACCACTTCACATCACTAACCTGCTATCCAGCAAACTGAGCTAATCAACCTCCTATACAACAATTACGAGATGATTGTATGTGCAATTTGCACAATCAATAATTATTCTGAAAGAGTGTGCTACATTAAATTATGTTCTTTGATATTATTTACAGGTACAGCTTTGGAATAATCATGTAGATGTACAAATTTGTAAGAATGTTACATAAACAGAATGAGGAACATAATGCAAAATGTTGGCAAAGACTGCAATGTAAATATAGAAATGTACATGGAAATCTATATATATGTCAGTCTATGTGGATTTATATCAGTATATCTAGGCTTTTTATTTCCACTGCTGAAGTCTATTTATTTACTTGTTTCAAGACTAGTTTATCCCCTCAAATTTTGTCACTCTAGGCAAAACCGTCTAATATTCCTAGTGGTTGCACCAGCCATGCAAACAGCTAATCTAAAAAGCAGCAAAATATATATAAATAGTAATATTCATTCAAAAGTAATATAAGGATAAGAGAAGAATTAGCAAAATAATTACCATAAGTTTCTTAGCCTGCTGTTTTGGCAGAAGCAGACTAACAAAGCTCAACAAATATACTGATGATCATCCAAACTGTGAAGGCATCAGTTTGTTTGCTCAAAAACTGTATTAAAGATCCTAAGAAACAACATTGTAATAAAGTGAATATTTTTGACAAGATATGACAGCTACATTGATTATGTCACCAATGGGTTTCATTCTTCCATGAATTTAATACACCGTGCCATAGAATCCCTACAGTTCAGAAAGAGGTCATTCGGCCCATTGAGTCTTCACTGACTCTCTGAAAGATAATCCCATCCAGGCTTTCCCCTATGCCTGTAACCCTGCACATTTACCATGGCCAGTCCACCTAATTTCCACATCTTGGGACACTAAGGGGTAATTTAGCATGGCCAATCCACCCAACCTGTACATCTTTGGACTATGGGAGGAAACCAGAGCACCTGGAGGAAACTCACGCAGACACAGGGAGAATGTGCAAACTCCATACGGAATTGCACCCAGGTCTCTGGCACTGTGAGTAAGTACACTGTAGCTTTGTGTAAGTAATAACAAGAAAATGGAAATAAAGTTGAAGAGGAACGAAAGAGCGTACTGTGATGAAAGTGCATTTGATTATGCACAGGGTAAATTGTTGATTATTTAATAGGACAGGCTTCATGGAGCTTATGATAATGTTAATGATTTTTCTGAAAATTTTTCAAAATGGAAGAATAAAATTTAGCCCAAGCTTTTATTTAAATTGTAATGGTAACCATGAAATTATCATTGGTTGTCATAAAAGCCTACCTATTCACTAATGTCCTTTTGAGAAGGAAATCTGCCATCTTTACTTGGTCTGGCCTACATGTGACTTCAGACCCATAGCAATATGGTTGACATTTTAGCAAGATGTTATAACTGCGTTCAGTTGCTGCCATTATATCATACAAGTAAGACAGAAAATTAAAATTGTGTGAAGAGCAATTGTTGCATTTTCAAATAAATTGTGATGCAAGGTGTCTTTATAGACAATTATTTCACCTTAGAAATGGATATGGCAAACAAGTCATCTGTCCACTCAAAATAAGTGTATCCATTTTTGGCACAAAATCCCACTGGGGCTTCTGACTGGGAGAGATTTGTCACTGTTCTCAGCTGAATTAGCTCATGTGTAAGCTAACAACCATAATGAAGATGAAAAAATAAGTATTTTTGTAAAATTACACCAATGTTGTAAATGTTAACAAATTGGCGGCCAAAAAATCTGAGATGCTACTACACTTATGAAGCACCAAACTTCCGCTGATAGGTTTCATATTCCAATCTTTCCTTCATGGTCACTTCCTTTGCACAAAAAAAATCTTTGTTCTTCACCTTTATGTGCAAGTTCTAATTACCTGAGATACTTGTGTGTGAATTATTTTTGTTTCAAATAGCTCTTTTAACTGTATTAATGTTGAAAATCTTCCCTGTGTACAAATGCTCTTTCAGTGGTGTGCTTCTGTTTACTGCAATTCTCACTAGCAATCTGCAATCTCTTTGTATTTTCCTTCAATCATTGTCCTGTCCTGTAAAGCATTGCCAGTCAAGCTCTGACAAGAAGTGGACATTCCTTAATGTACCTGATCACGATGCAGAAACCGTGAGTTGCTTTGCTTGCAGATTTATTAAGGCACTTTTTTTTCCTGCTGTTATCCTTACAAATACGTCTTTAAGTGTAATGAAGTGTGTTTTGGGTGACAAACAAGGTATTTTATTAACAATGTCCTGGCACATAATCTTTTAGATACATCTTTTCCCCAATATTCATGTTCTGAGAATAAAAGCTGCTCTTTCTGATACATAAAATGAGGCCTTTACAGAATGAAAAGGTTAACATGCTCCTGGCACTCTGTAGGTTGCAAGACTCTATTTCCTATTCAACTGATTGCTGAAATGTCAAGCAACTCAGATACTGCTTATCATTTTAGTAGTTAATTACCGTACCATTCTGCAGACCTTTACAGATCCCACATTGTTCCTCTGGACATTTTAAGCATTTTCATTATTTCACAAAAAGGTTATGAGCCCTATTTCCAATAAATGACTGTAGTCAACAGAAGATCCCCTTGAGAAACTGTATGGCAAAAAACTACCCAATGTCAGAGATAAACGGCAAATGCTTTTGTTTTGCTTAAAAAAAATTAAACGTTCTTCTGATGTATTTTTCTCTCTCTAGCAGTTTTCAATCACATAGAAATACATATGAATTGAATAAGGTCCTGTGGAAACTATTAAAGATTCCATGAAGCAAAACATCTGTATTCTAGATGTTGCTGTTTGATTACCCAGAAAGTCCAAAAAGTTGAGTGTTAAACAAATTGATATAAGACTGACGTTGAACTTTTTCATAATGCTAGGGTAGTTGACTGTGAATGAAGTGGGAGATTTAACAATCAAGAAAGCCCATGAACTGATATTTATGTGCATTGTTGGCAAAAGGACATAAATCTGTATCCTACAACGGACATAACTCTTAGCCCTCATTCACATTTTAGTAACATTAAGACTCAGATCAGAAATCAAATTTTGAAAGTGTTGAGAATTAACCACAAATTAGACTTTGAATCTGATGGTCCACTTATTCAAAGGAATGTTTTTGCTCATGGGCATTAGATGAGAGTGCTACAGCAGTGGGGGCTTCCCCACCGCGCCCCCCGCCCACCCCACCCCACCCTGCCCCCACCGCCCCCCGCCCACCCCACCCCACCCCCGCCCCCACCCACCCCCCACGCGCCCCACCCCCCCCACCCCACCCCACCCCCCCCCCACCCCACCCCACCCCCCCCCCCACCCCACCCCCCCCCCCCACCCCACCCCACCCCCCCCCCCCCCACCCCACCCCACCCCCCCCCCCCCACCCCCCCCCCCCCCCCCCCCCACCCCCCCACGTATTTAATCAAACAGTAGTGGAAGTACATCCATTGTAGTTGTGGAATAGTTTGCAGGTCTAGACATAACTCCATGAAAAGTAGAATATTTATGGTGAAGGAGGGAGTGATTTGGCCCACTGTCTGTACCAGCCAGAAAGAGCTATTCAGCTTAAGCCCACTTTCCTGACCTGCAGTTTTGTAGATTATAGCATGCCAAGGGCCTGATCACAAAAACGTGGTAAAGTAGGGTGTGAGGCTATTAACACAATCCATGCCCGCATCTGTGCAGACGCCCACTTTACCGAGACCTGGGAATGGCCACAATCCAATTCGTCCAAAATGGGCGCAACAGTGACTTAAGTGAATTTGCATGCATTTCAGTTGAATTACTGAACTGCCCGCCCAACTTTATCAGCATTTCCTCCTTTACCACCGTGTTCGCCAATGTGGAATCGCACCGAAATGGACATGCTGAATAAAAGTCTGAATCGGGCACTCCAGCTGCTGAAGAGGTGAATTCAGATCTCCCAGCGGCTCTCTGATTCAGATTGGTGGTGGGGTGGAGAAAGGTGGGCCAGATCATTCTCGCATGAGGGGGTGGGCAGAGAAGAGGGAAAGCCAATCATTGTCTCGCTGCCGGGGGTGGCAGGATGGGGGAAATGTGGAGGTGGTGGGGAGTGAGGCCAGATCATTCTCTGTTTTGGGGGGGGGGGGCGGCAGTGGTGGTGGGGTGGAAGGCAGATAAGATGTATTTCTTCGGGGGGGGGGCGGTGGGATGGGTGGGTCTGCTGCCACTCTGCGGGCGATCGGTGGGAGGAAGAGGGCAGAGGGTTGCAATCGGGCTGGGTAGCAGAGAAAGGGTGGATAAGGGGCACAGTGATGTTGTCGGGGTGGGACAATGTCTTTGGGGTCCATCGCTCCCAGACTGCTTCCTCTGTTTTCTGCGGCCGGGAGTGATGTGACAGCAGCACGCTTTTTCAAATTCTTTTCTAAATGCACATGTGCAATTCAGGGATCCGATCATTACAAGCACGATAAGCCCCACCCCCACACAATTCAGACTCTCAATTTTTTTTTTTCAGACTGAGTGCTAATGGAGGTGCCTGAGAACAGATTTCCAAGTTGGATCTGATTAGTGCTGAATCTGGGCACAAGAATCAAAATGTTAAAATCAGGCCCCAAGTATTTTGTTAAAAGCGATGAGAGATTCTACCTCTGCCACCCAGTTCAAGATCCCTTCAGCCCCACCATGAAAAGAATTCTCATGTCCTTCCTATCCATATACCTTGGAGTCTCCTAATTTTATGCCCTTCAATTAAATATACCCTTAGCTGCAAAGAAAACAACCTCAACTCCCCTAACTTTCCCCATTGTTAAAACTCTCCGTTCCTGGCAACATCCTTTTAGATTTTCTCTGCACCTTCTAATGCAGTCATATCTTTCCATTAATATAGAGACCAGAACCATCAGTAGAACTCTAATTGTAGCCTTACAAGTGTTTTATACAGTTCCAACATTATGGGCAAGCACTTCAAGATTCCGCAGTTCCTTTATGCTTCTCACTATTTTACCTTCCATTGTACAATTCCTCGCTTTGTTTGCCCTTCCTAAATGCATTACTTTTCCAGGTTTGAATTTCAATTGCAAACTACTGTCTACCTGACTAGTTCTTGACCAGTCCACTGATACAACCAAATGCATAATCTGCAGCCTATACTTTCAGATCAAAATCATTGAAATACACCACAAGAAAAATAGTACTAGTACCAAGCCCTGCAAAACCCCATTGGAAACAGCCTTCCAATCGCACAAGTACTCTTTGTTTCCTGCTACTGAGCCAATTTAAGATCCAATTTGCCACTTTCTCTTGGATCCTATGTTCCTTAAGCTAAAATCGATGTAAACTACATTAAATGTGCTAGCTTCATTGACCTTTCCCATTACCACCTGAAAAAAATCAATCAAGTTAATCAGACATGTCTTCCCTTAACAGATTCATGCTGACTGCCCTTAATTAGTTTGCACCTTTTTAAATGATGATTCATTCTGTGTCTCAGAATGTGTTTCTAATAATCTACTCACTATTGAAGTTAGACTGGCCTGTAATTACTCAGGTTTTTCCGTCCCCCACTTGTAAACAATGTTAGCTGTCTTCCAGCAGTTTACCAGTAGTCAGAGAGGATTGGAAATGATAATCAGAGCAATGCTCCCTTGCTTCTCTTGAGAAGCACTGCTTCCAGGTCTGACATTATCCATTTTCAAATATGCTTGAGCCCTTAATATTTCCATACTCACTGTGTCTATCCAATCTAATATTTCACACTCCTCCTACTTGCAATATCTGCATTATCTCTTTCTTTTGTGAAGAGATGGTGCCTTCCTATTTTGTCCTTAATTATTTCAGCAGCATCCATATGTTGATTATTTTGTATTCTATGTGCAGTACTTTGCACTGATCCGAAATTTGTCTATCAAGAAACTTCCTTCAATTCCACAACCCATTCCAGCTTCGTATCACCATCAATTTAAATCACTTTGCATTTCTTAATCAAGTGTATTTATGTAAGTAAAATAGTTGTCCCAGTGGCAAGCCCTGGAGCACCCCGCTCCCATAACCACCTGTCTTCCCACCTCCTGCTCCCACACCACCCTAGCATAAAACCACTAACAAACGTTTGTTGTTTTCTACCGATTGAACAGTTTCTTCGCATCCCTAGAGTTTAGGTCTGACTAGCAGTGTTTCATGAGGAACTTTGTCAATTAGCCCTTTTAAGTTGAAGTACATAATGTCAAAGGGGCTTATCCAGCAAATGCACCATAAAGAGTTTAGTATCACTAATGCACTTTGTAGACATCATTTTGCAATGAAGCATTTGGATTTGACTCATTTTTTGATATGTTTATTGAAAATTTTCTTACATTTTGCATTGCAAACAAATACAGATACAGATCCCTACAGTGCTTACATGTACATTCCAACACGTCTGGGCACAGGGCTCCCCTCGGCCAGGGGACAAGTCCCTGGTACCCCCGGCATCCACCCTGCCCAAGTCCATCTAATTGCAGTGGTAATGACGGTAATAATATAAAAACAAAAAGGCAGAGAAACACTGCTGGAGAACCAACTGAGCGCTCAAACAGCCCAGGCTATAAATTAGCCAGCGGAAAAAAGAAAGCAAGACAACGAAGTAGGGAGAAGAAAGAGTGAGAGGGAAAAGAGAAAGTTCTTGTGTTGGTCCCCTGGCCTTTTACCTATCGGAGGAGGGGAGGGGCTCTGTAGGAGCACCTGGGGTCATCGGTCTACTCACCCAATTCCAACTGCAGCATCCCAATATGCACTATAAATGGTTGCCATGTAGCGTGCACCTCATCTTCTCCAGCTTAATGGTATCTACCACCACCTTCACTCACTGTGAGTGCGTTGGGATGCATCTGATTGCCACCTAAACAGGATTAGTTGTCTTGCCAGGAGTGTAGTGAAAGCTACAAAATCCATTTGGAATTTTGGCAGCTGTAGATTTAAAGGCACAATTCCAAACGGCAGCCTGGGGGGATCAGTTATATCCCAATCGAGCATTGCCGCATTCGTCTCAAATATTGATGTCCAGTAATTATACAGTGATGGGCAAGCCCAGAACATATGTAAGCAGGTGGCGGGAGCTTGCCAGCTCTGTTCACAAATGGGACTTGTGCCTGGGTACATTCTGGAGAGTCTAACCCTAGTTAGATATGCTCCGTGAAGGGGTTTACGTTGTATCACACCCAGCTTGGCACATATTGAGGAGGAGTGTACTTGATGCAGCATCATGTCCCAATCCTCCTCTGAGAACTGCTCCCCCCGCCTCCGATCTTGTTCCCATAAAGATTTAACCACTGATAGAAAGCTTTGTTGGGACAGAATTTGAGAATGAAGAACAGAAATGATACCATGCATAGTAACAGAAGGCCCTAAGAAGATGTCAATGGAGATACAAAGTGGGAGTGTTGGAAATAGGGGGTCGGCCTGATGTACAAAGTCTCGAATTTGCAAATATTTGAAAAAGTGCGTTGCAGGTAAAGCAAACTTATCCACATCTGCTGGAATGACACAAACACGCCATCTACATACAAGTCCCAGAATGTTCTGATCCCATGTTTGACCTACATGTTGAAGGCACCATCCAAAATAGACAGAGGAAAATAATGGTCAGCTGAAACTGGAGAGGCCAGCGACCAGGCCTGAAACCCAAAGTGGCGTCTAAATTGTGTCCAAATTCTGAGTTGAGTTGACAAGTACACTCCTAGTATACTGGGAAGAGGGAAAATTTACCGGGAAACATATCAAGGTAGCCAGGGAAGACAGAGCGCAGGAAGAGGATTCTAACTGCAGTTGTCAAAAAACCTCCCATTATCTCTCTCTTTGCACCCAACAAACTACTGCTCTCATATTGGCTACCCAATAATAAAATAGAAAGTTGGGCAATCCCATACCCCCCTCCAGTTTAGGGCTTTGCAAGACTGTCCCCTGAATTCTTGTGTTTTTCCTGTTCCAGACAAAGCTTGAGATGAGCCGATCAAGAATGTAAATACTGGGATGCGCTGAAAGAGATTTAAAAACTTAGGCAGTATGTTCATCTTCACCGCATTGATATGGCCCACTAATGATAACGGGAGGATAGACCAATGTTTGAGGTCCTGTTCCATCTGCCCTATAAGCGGAGCAAAGTTAGCTCCAAAGAGCCCACTAAATTTGCTAGTCACTTGCATTCTCAAGTAAGTAAACTGCCTAGTGACAATCTTGAAAGGCAGGATGTGGAGTAGGAGGCTACGAGCCACTGAGTTCAAAGGAAGTAGCTCACTCTTATTCAAGTTAAGCTTGTACAGCGAAATACGACTAAACCCCTCTAATATAGATAAAACTCCGGGAATTGAGTTGGATGGGTCGCTGACATACAATAGTAGGTAGTCCGCATACAGCGATACTCTCCACTCGATTCTTTCCCAACCAATCCCCACCACTTGCTGGGGTACCCATTTGGTCCTGGATATTTTCCACTTGGCATAGTTCTGGCTGCCCTAACAATTTCTTCAATGTCAAATGGTTTCTCCATGTCACGACCTGTCCACTACGGGGAGATTCAGTGCCCCAGAGAACTCCTGACAGTCCGTCTCATTGGTGGTAGTCTCAGAGCTATAAAGGGTTGAAGAAAAATCCCTAGACAGTTCATTTATTTGCTGGGAGCATTAGAGGCCCCATTCAGAGTCTATATTTGTGGTATTAGACTTTTGGCACAGAATTGGCGCAGCTGATGAGCTAGTAGCCTGTTTGCCTTGTATGTGTATACTTAGAACAACATCTATTCCGCTTGATGTGAGAACAAGGTCTCAAACTCTGCCTGTACTAGTAAATGTTCTTTATATATCTCTGGATATATAAGAGAGGCCCACAGCGTACACAGCATCAATTTGTACGATATGCCCCAGCAATTCCGATAACCTCCTACCCCTCTACTTCATCTCGTGCACTGGCCCCTTAAACAAGCCTTCAATGTCTCCCATAACGTAACTGCCAAGATTCCCGATGCATCATTAAACTCTAAGATATCATCGAACTGGGTTAACAGAAATCTAACAAGTTCATCATCAGTGAGCAGACAAGTATTAAATCGCCAAGGCATATGGGGGCCCACCCTTCTCCCGATTACCCAATCCATTGTCAAGGAAGCATGGTCCAAGATTACAATGCTTTCATTAGGAGTACGAATGCACAGCTAGGAGCAACTTATTATCTACCGAAAAAGTAATCTATATGTGAATACATTCGGTGAAGAGGTGAAAAAGAAATATTCTATTCTCTTCTAGTAGGGGTGAGAAACCTCCATGGGTCTGACACCACATATTCCATGAGAAATGACTTAATAATTTCTGCCAACTTGGAAGATACAACAATCCTGGGGAAGGAGTGGTCCAGGGCAGGATTAAGCCAACACGTGAAATCTCCGCCCAGCATCAACCAATGTAAATTCAAATCTGGAAGTAGCATGAAAAATGACCAGAAAAAGTTTTCACAGTCCTGGTTTGGGGTATACTCATTGGCTAACACCAGGGGCATCCCATATAATTTATCTGTGGCAATGACATGTTGGCCATTTGAATCAGAAATGATGTTGGCTACTATCAAGAGTGAGGACTTGTGGATGAGGATTGCCCCCACCCCACTGTGCGTTGGTGTGAAAAGTTGAGTGAAAGCATTGACACCCGCCCACACGCCCCCCCCCTCCCCTCCCCTCCTGCAATTTCAACAGAACCTGAAATAGTCCATTGGCTTGAGGTGGGTCTCTTGAGGGAATGCAGTTTGGACACCCAGTTGTCAAAGATGCTGAAATATCTTACTGCACTTAACTGGATGATTTAATCCCCTAATATGCCAGCTAGTGAACTTGCTCGGTCTGAGGTCGGAGTGTAAGGGCCTCCTAGCCAGCATCCCACATTCCTAACAGTCACCTGGTATCCCTCCTCACTAGGGAGTCTTCCCCCAACTGCTGCTATCAGCAGACACCACACCCAGCCCCCCCCACCCCCCTGCCCCCCCAGCCCCCCCCGCCCCCCCCCCACCCCCTGCCCCCCCCAGCCCCCCCCGCCCCCCCTCCCCCCCCCTGCCCCCGCCCCCCCTCCCCCCTGCCCCCTCCCCCCCTCCCCCCCTGCCCCCCCCCCCCCCCCCCCCCCCCACCCCACTCTCCCACAGGCTGCGGGGAACCAACCATAAGAAAGAGAGGGTGGGCTTGAAAAGAGGCCAAACCGCATCCACAGAGGGAAAAAAGATATAGCAAAGACACAAAAACACCCACATAGGCCAAACCCGCAAACACAGCGATACCCCCTCCCTCACGACCCACTCTCCCAAACAAGGCGCATGTGCCTCCAACACTACCTTATCGTGGCACCTTCACAGAAGGCCACATGGGACATGATCTCCACCTCCATTCCCATTGCGGTCCCAGGTGCTATAACCTGAAAAGGTTTGTAGAAGTACCAAACACTTAACCTAACAGTTGCAAAATCCATTACCCTTCCCTCACCCACAATTTAATCCAGGTACAGCATGCAGGTTCATTAAAAAAACAAGTATCAGTTTACATCCACCATGGCCACCTGATTCAAAAGTCTGCTCCACAAATTTCATTGTTGCCGCCGGATCTGTGAACTTGTACTCAGGTCCATTGTTGAGACTAATCCTCAAGCAAGCTGGAAAGTGAAGCCCAAACCTGATCCCAAGACAGTCACATTGACATCAGCGAGGGCCACCCTTCTCTTTGCCATCACCTGGGTAAAATCTGGAAATATCAACAGTTTATTTTCTAGGTACCTCAGGGTGGTAGCCTGTGCTGCTTGCTGCCAGATTCTGCGTCGTGCTGAGATGTAATGTACTCATGCAATAATGGGCCAAGGAGCTTCTCCAAGTCTGGGCTTTGCCTGTAACAATCTGTGTGCGCAATCCAGAAGCGGCTCATCCTTAAGTTCCAGCACATTCTTCAGTAGCTGGGTGACAAAGTCTGCGATATTTGGGCCCTTGATTCCCTTTGGAAGGCCTATTGGACAGATGTTATTTCATCTTTGACATCCTTCCATCTCATTACTTTTCTCCTTAGGGACTTAACCTCCGATGTCAGATGAGTAACTTGACTCTTTAGCTTGGACATAGTGTTTCCACTAAATGCCTCCGAGTCATCAAGCTCTTTCTAGCGGTCCTCCTGGGCAACGGTCACATCTTGGAGAGGATTTAACAGATGATTCGAGCTCCTCTCTCGTCAATCTTGGCCTGCAACTTAGTGGCCCACCGGGTCCAATTTACTGTCCAATCTCTATATGGTACCCATAATAGTTTCTCCTGTCCTGTTGCTCAACATCTGCTGTTCAAGGTTCCCTCCAGGACAGCATGGTGGGGACCCCCCCCCCCCGGCCCCCTCTGCCCCTGTGTCCCACTCTTTGGTTTTGGTTTGTCTCTTGCCATTTTGCCAATGCCATCGCCTGTGGGCTTGCCCATTTCCTCCTGCCTGGAGCACTATTTCTTGGTCCACATATCAAACTGTCTTGCTGTTTGATCTACCAGAGTTCTCACATGGATTACTTTTCACCTTCCCCCTTAACTGGATGAACAGAAGCAGCAAAAGGTTCCCAGCCGAGCTGCAAGTTGCAACTCTTCTCCTTCGCTTTAATTCACCCTTGGTTGTGTGAATAAAGAAACAGCACAATGTCCCCAGGTTGATCTCACAATTGCAGTTTTTATGACACAGGAGTTCTTCCCTGGGCTGCCTCCCACCCGAAACCAATTCACACTTAACTGAGTGAAAAAACTACAAGATCGTTCTCAGCTGAACTGTAAGTACCAACTTTCCCTCTTAGAGCTCTAGCTGCAAATAAAAAGCAATCCATAAGTAGAAATTGCCATTTGCAAGTTACAGCAGGACCTCAGTGGCTCCTGCTTCCTGCTTTAATTCACCCCTTTCTTGTGGGTGAGAAAAGAACAGACTGTCTGCAAACTGAGCTGAGATCCACAGCCCCTCCCCCACTTTCCAACCATCTGGAAAGAATCTAAAAATAACCCTTTCCAGCTAGACTTTCAAAGGTTTCTCTTTGCAACTGCACTCCGGGTATGTTTAAAGTTTGCTTAATGTACATTAAACTCCCTCCAGACCTCAACAAACAGCTGGATTTCAAGAAGGATCTTGCCACCTGTGGAACATGTTTCCTTTCACACCAGTGCCATCTTTGATTCCTCGACCCATTCGTTTTAAAAGGAAAATATCTATCAGTTTTCAACCTCTTGGCAAAGAGCATCAGATCAGCCCAAGATGGGGTGAAATGCTTTATCTTGTCTTGATCTTGTTTGTCTCTCTTGTGGGGACCATGATTTTAAATTTGACTCTTGGAGCAAGCAAGGAATGGATTTGGGTTTTCCCAGTCCGTTCTGAGCATTGGCTTTGTAACTTCAAGCATGGAGTGAAAAAACTATATTCGGTGTTCCCAGAAACATGGCCTCACTCTTGCCATGATTCACCTTGGCTCCTGAGGCCAGTTCAAACTGGTTGCAGACGTACATCAGTCTACCACCAATGATGGCAACGTCATGCGTGTACAAGGTAGCTTTGATTTGAGTGCCTCCACTACCTGCGATCAACATTCATCTTTTGCCTGATGGACTCTATGCAACAAATAAACAGGACAGGAGAGAGAGAGAGCAGCCCTGCCTGACTCCAGATTTAATGGAGTCACCAACTCAAGCAGATTTGATCTGATTGGATAAAATCAGTTTAATTATTTAAATCAGAGACAGGACTTACTAGCTAAGTTCTAGCTACTTTGGAATAGTTTGGTATCTATTTCCTGTTGAAGTGAAAGATTTAGATCTGGTGTTGTATGACTGACTATTAAGGATAAGCAAATGCAGGTAGATAATTTCACCCTATTCATACACACAATCTTAATTGTAGCTATGTTTAGCAGTCCCAAGAATATAATGTATTAAAGTTATTTCTAGCAATTTCTGAATGATAAAAGGCATAAATAAAACAGGAGTTATACTATGGCGTATCACAGTCATTGAGTAAACAATTGTAGTATCAATGTTTACCTGAAATTTCAGTTCATCCGGTATGACTGAGCACTAGGTGAAAAGATGATAAATGTAAACCTCTCTATATGATGTCTGATCTATTTACACTGTTTATTTGTTTCTTCCTGTAGACAAGTTTAAATAGTATGTTGAGTGTCTACAGTGATACAGGAGACTATGGCAATGTGAATATCAGTGGAGAAGTTTTCCTTGCTATCAATTATTGCTACAAAAGTGGGGCACTAAATATTACGGTGAAGAAATGTCGCAATTTAGCAATTGCAGATGAGAGAAAACAGAGAACTGATCCGTAAGTATTATTTTCACTTTTTGAAGAGATTGATTGTCCTTTAACCTGAGGTAATCAGTGGATGCCCTGAGCCAATATCTGTAACAGTGACAAATCCTAGTTGCTCTTCTTTAACACATTAAGCAGCACTGAATACTTCATAATGCTTATTTGCTCAATTTCAAGGATGCTTATTGTTGTATATCAGAACTGATCAACTTTTTTATTTCACCTGCAGCTATGTGAAGACTTACCTCCTGCCAGACAAATCTAGTCAAAGCAAGCGCAAGACAAAGCTCAAATCCAATACAATAAATCCAATTTACAATGAAACATTAAAGGTTTGACAATATGCTTTTTTTCTAAATGGCTAATAGTTTCTGAATAGGGGTGGCATGATGGCACAGTGGTTAGCACTGCTGCCTCACAGCACCAGGGGCCTGGGTTCAATTCTCGGCTTGGGTCACCGTCAGTGTGGAGTTTGCACATTTTCCTTTTGTCTGCGTGGATTTCCTTTGGGTGCTCCTGTTTCCTCCCACAGTCCAAAATGTGTGGATTAAGTGCATTGGTAATGCTAAATTCCTCCTCAGTGTATCCAAGCAGGCACCAGAAGTGGCAGCTAGGGGATTTTCACAGCAACTTTTTTGCAGTGTGAATGTAAGCCTACTTGTGACTAATAAATAAACTTAAAATCATCAACCAATTCCATTACGAAGCCATTCATTCTCCAATGTAATTTCTTGTATTATTCAGTGCAGAACATTTGTCTCTTTGTTATTTATTTCTACCACCTCTGGCTGCCTACACCAGAATTTGACCTTAATTATTTTCTTGGTGCATTTTAAAATACATTGGCATGGAAGTTAATTGACATCACACATATTTAATAGGCATCTGGCCACCCATTTTGGTGGATAATTATAGAGACATGGTTACAAAATAACCAAGGTTGAGAAAAGAAATTCCAGAGCGCACAACGTTGTGAAAGAACAGAAAGGCAGGTGAGGAAATGAAGCCCGGATATTGAAGAATAGCAAAAGCTCAGCAGGTCAGACCAGGCAATTGAATCAGTATGGGTGAAGATTAGGAATAACAAGTGTCAGAAAATGCTGGTGGGAGTAAATTATGCCCCCCCCCCCCCCATAATAATTATACCATTGGTCAGAGCATTAAATAAGATGTAATTGGAACTTGTAAGAACAGAATGTAATAATAGCACAGTGATCTTCAATTAGACTGGTAAATCAAATGGCAATCTGGAAGATGAGTTTGTAGAATGCTTTCGTGACAGAAGAATATATTGTGGAACCAACCAGGACAAAGCTATTTTATAGCTAGTATTGTTGTAATGAGGCAGGATTAATAACTAGTCTCATAGAAAGAGATCCATTAGGGAAAAAATACAATGGAATTCCATATTAAGTTTGAAAACAACATAACTGAGTACCAAACAAGAATCTTACCCTTGAGCAACAACATTAACATATGTTTCTTGGGGGGAATGCAACTGGCCAAAGTTGATTGGGTCCAAAGACTAAAAGAAGTGGTGGTAAATAAGCAATGGAAAACATTTAAAGAAAAGATTCAAAATGTTTATCAAAAAACATTCGATTTATGAACAAAAATGGAGTGGGGAAAAAAATTAATCGATGGCTTACCAGGGAAATAAAGGATAGTATTCGATTAAAAGAATAATTGTGAAGAATAGCAGTAAACCTGAGGACCAGAGGAGTTTGAGAAAGCAGCACAGCGTAACCAACAAGTCTATTTTAAAAGAGGAAAAAAGAATGAGAATAAGCTAACCAGAAAAATAAAATAACCCTTGGTATGTTGAAGGTAGTGTCAGCATAAATCATCATGGGGAATGGTGATATGTCAGAGACAAATGTTGTGTGTCTGTCTTCATAGTAGACACACAGTGGCCCAGATCATCTGAGTAGTGGCAATGATACTGGGGATGGCACGGTAGCACAGTGGTTAGCACTGTTGCTTCTCAGTGCCAGGTACCCAAGTTCGATTCCTGGCTTGGGTCACTGTCCATGGAGTTTGCAAGTTCTCCCCATGTCTGTGTGGGTTTCCTCCAGGTGCTCCAGTTTCCCCCCTCAGTCCAAAGATGTGCAGATTAGGTGCATTGGCCATGCTAACTTGCCCCTTAGTGTCCCAGGATGCATAGATTAGAGGGATTGACAGGGTAAATATGTGGGGTCACGGGGATAGGCCCTGGATAGGATTGTTGTTTGGTGCAGACTTCATGGGCCAAATGGCCTCTTTCTGCACTATGGGAATTCAATGATAGATTGCCACTACACATGAAAATTGCCCCGACTCAACCCCACTGTTCATTTCTTCCGGAGTCTTCTGAACCCAGCTTTCACAGAAATATGCGACATCCCTCAGAGAACTCCATCAGAGCAGAGTCAGGGAAGGCAGGACACATCCTTTTTTTGTCAGCAATAGCTGCCATATGGTAAGTTTACAGGTCCGATTAGTCACCAAGTAAATGCTGAAATCAATTATTAAGGAAATCTTAACAATTAAAACCAAATTGTGATCAGGCAGTGTCAATATTGATTTACAAAAGGGAAATTGTCTACAGTATTATGAGGATTTGTCTCATAGGTAGATAAATGGGAGCCAGTAGATGTTGTATATTGGATTTCCAAAAAGTATTCAATAAGGCACCAAGCAAAACAATTATGCACAAGATAAAGGCCCATAGAGTTGAGGTAATATATTTGCATGGATGATGGATTAACAGAGAGGAAACAGAAGAGGAATAAGTGGAGTATTTTCAGGTTGGCATGTGTTCAGGTTCTGGGATCTGATTGATGAAGTGAGTGATTTGTTTAAAAAGATAACCACAGTCCAGGCTAGAGACAAGGATTATGGTTTTATTTGGGGAAGCTCAATTAAAATGTTACAGACATTGTGATTATGCTATTTTCTGATCCTGGAGAGTTTTTCTGTGCCAGCTTGAGGAACCATTAGATCGGAGAAGTTCGGACTATTCTCCATGGAGAATAAAGGTTTGAGAGGAGATTTGATAGAGGTATTTAAATTGGATCTGAGCAGAGTAGATAGGAAGAATCAACCCATTAATGAAGGGATTAAGAGGCTGCAGGCACAGATTTGAGGTTCTTTGTAAAAGAAGCAATGGTAAAATGAGGGAAAACAGTTTCATGCAGAGAGCAATTAGAGTCTGGGGTTGTGATGGAAGCAGGTTCAATCGAGGCAGTCAAGGGGAAATTGGGTTATTATCTGAAAGGAAAAATGTGCAAGACTATGAGGAGAAGGTGGAGACAACCAATGGTTCCATCAGAGAACAAGCATAGACATGACAGCTATCTTCTGTGCTGTAACCTTCTTTGAAAGTGCAAGTATTCTGAGAAAGGAGTGTTTTAGTGATGAGAGTACAGGACATATTTTCAGATAAACATTTCAGTTTGATTCAGTCATTGAGTACATGTATGGACGAGGTTGCTAGATTTTTGGACTCTATGGCTATGGAGCGATGTTTGGATTTGGTGAGAAAAAGGATTTGAAATTGGGATCAACCATAATCTTGCTAAATGGTGGGGAAACTTATGTTCTTATGAAACTCAAGGGCCACATGGTGAATCGCCTGCTCCTGTTCATTGCTATTAAATGATGGCAGTTCGTTTGTTGAGCAGAATACTTCCTGATGGCAGAATGCCATGGTAAATTATCACGTTTTGTTCATTCTTTCAGTATGTCATCAGTCACTCACAACTGGAGACAAGAACTCTACAGCTGTCAGTCTGGCACTATGACAGGTTTGGACGGAACAGTTTCCTGGGTGAAGTGGAGATACCATTTGATTCCTGGGATTTGGAAAAACAAATTGGGGATTGGTTTCCACTGCAACCAAAGGTGAGCTTTGAAATACTGGATTACATCAGAGTTTCCATTTCAGGAAGAATAATTGCCTCAGGTCAATAGCTTCTGACAGGTATCAGAGAGGAATTGGCAGAGGCATAGATTCTGGCACTCACCTGCCTGCCAATTTAGCTATGAAGATGCATTTTGTGGAGATATCCAGCTGGAAGAAGAATAAGTAAATTGTAAAAAGGAAATCTTGACCTTATCAAATGAAATGCCAATGGTACATGAAAATTCTGCAGTCTGCTTGAAATTGTATAATAATTCTTATCGTGATCAATGTCGTGATTGGTGATCATTTGATCAATTCCTGAAATGTTCAGAGATGTGACAACTTCAACAGATTTGTGAAAGAATATATTATTTTAAAAGAGCAGTGACTACACTTTTTCTTCACTTCTTTCTTCTAGGTAGAGATTCACACTGGATGTAGTAATTGTAATCCTCCAGTTATCAACCTACTTAGGGATACTTGAGCAATGAATTCCAAATCTTAACTGAGTACATGTATAGTTGCTACTCAGCAATTGTATCAATGTGTCATTTGTTTGAAATGGAAAGTGTGTCTTTCTGTCTGCAATATATGTTTATGTATTTTCAGATTTGAGCAAAAATGCTACAGACTCAATTTTTCAGCATGTATTTGACATGAAAGCTCCAGATGGTCCTGATGCACACTGTTAATAGTTGGTAAATCTTTGATTACTTAACACAGACAATGCTGTGCAACTGGACTCTAGCAACTGGATCGCCATTCAACAATTAATAACCCCTACTGACATGATTCAATTAGTATTTAATGCAAAGTATTAGATCCATGATTTAGCATTATTGATTGTAAAACATTTCTGCTGAATTTTGTTTCCTTGAGGTGAAGGGTGCCAGTTCTAGGAAATAGAACACAAAACCAGTTTTTGAGCAGAATATCAGTATTGCACAGGTCAAGTTTGATACATCATTCTGCATACTAAACCTCTCCCCCAGAAGTGTGCCTTTGTTCCAACCTTAGACAGGAAAAGTTTATGGCTATTTTAATATAAATTAGAGTTCTTTGGGGCAAAATCCTATTTAACCACTGAACCTTTATCCAAAGTTGGAAGTCACTACTTGGTCATTAACAATGTCTGAGTCTTCAATAGATGGATAGTAGAATGCAGGAACTTCTCACCAGTAGCATGGTGACTGCTTATAGATAATAAGATATCTGAATGCAGGACTACCATCCTTCAGATTACAGCATTGGCATACGCTATAACCCATCCAACAGTAGTTTGATATGGTTGGGAGATAGAGAGGTATAGGGCTTATAGCATTATCTGTTTATCCTTCTGCAACTCACTCATTTGGTATGTATCACACAGTGGCTACATGAGGAACTGTTCTCATAGCTGACCTCCAAGTAAGGCTAGCAAGCTACTGTTGTCCACAACAAACATTAGCTGTCAGTGTTAAGTTCACATTCAAACTATGTTGACATCTAGATTTTTGGAAGGTGTGGCGGAGTCACAAAACTGATATTGGTTTTCAATTGTAATGTAATTTTCATGAAATCTAAAGAATATGGCACAAAATGCCAGATTGCTTCAAGATACAAATGCTAGATTACATATTAAAAATCTATGGTGATGAGTGCAGTCAATAGGTGGGTAAATTTTAGTGTAATTCTTAAAGATATACTTGTCCTTTACTTTTTTATAGACTGAGGCTGCTGGAGATAATGTTCTGCAGTATAAAGGAGAATTGACAGTTTCTTTGCGATATACTCCAATTGGTCAGACCCTAGCCCTTTCAACAGAGCATGGAAAAGGTAAGTGAATTTAAATGTATTGCAGCTGCTCTATGTAAAGTACTGAGTTCTGATTGGACTGATTATTTCCAACACATGTAGGGAATATGCAGCGGTACCAAGGATGCCATAATTATAACAACATTAAATGAAAACATTTCTAGTCTCATACCTGTGACACTGCTTCCTAGAAACTTTCACTAATGGTCACTAAATGCATATAAAACTACTTGGCTTCACTGAGAAAATCTCTCGTCAGCTGATCTTGGGTAAGTTTCAACAGTGTTCCATTAGTTGTGTACGTGACTCCAACAGACCTGCGCTTGTGGAAACCTGGGCTAAGCTGAAAACTCTATGAAATGCAAAAGCAGCTTGTAATACTAGAGTTTAACATAGCAAACATTAAATTTGTGTGAAATGAAGTTATAAAGGGCTTGTTGCATGTCAATAATGGCTGGGAAATCTACAGGTTAATGCAAGAATTTAAATTCATTCTGACCAAGGACCAATGGAACTCATGGGCCCGAGTTTACTATTTTAATTCTAAGTGCTGAATCTAGGTGCAATTCAGATACAGCTTGGAAAACTGCACTCAGGCGCCCTATACGCTCTTAGCCTGAAAAAAAATCGCGGGTCTGAATTGCGCTGTGGGCACAATTCAGGCTTATCGCACCTGAAACACTGCAGCTCCGATCGGAGCTTTGAACTGCGCGTGCACAGTGAGAAAAAAATTTGAAAAAACACGCCCTTGTCACATCGCTCTCGGACTACAAAAAGTGGATGAAGAGGCCCGGTATCAAAAAGCGGGAACGATGGCACCCACAGACATCACGCCACCCCCACAACATAATTGTCCCCCTTATCCACCCACTCCCCCCGCTACCCAGACCAATCACGACCCTCTGCCCCCCCACTGATCACCTGCAGAGTACACACAGTAAAAAGTCTCTGGTTGAAGTGTGTAGTCCGACAAGTTGACAATAGACCTCCCTGCGGTAGTAAGTGGCAGCGAACCCAGCCCTCCCACCAGAGATCTAACTGGGCTACCCCAGCCTCCCAAAGAACGATCGGGACTCCCTCCTCCCCACCCCACCAAAGAATGAACAGGCCTCCCTTCCCCTCACAGAAAATGACGGGCCTCCCAACTTCCCCTCCCCACCACAAACCCCCAACAGAGAATGATCGGGCCTCTTTCTCCTTCTCCCTCACCCCCTACGTGGAATGATCTGGCCTGCTTCCCTCCCTCTATTTCTACCCCCCCTCCCCCCCCCCCCCCCCCCGCCCCCGCCAATCTGAGTCAGAGAACCGTTAGAAACTCTGAACTTACTTCAGAAGCTGGAGCGCCCAAACCAGACCTTCATCGAAGATTTCTGTTTTGCCCCGAATCTGAAAGCACAAAAATAGTGAAGGGGGAAATGCAACTAAAGTTGGATGGGCAGCCCATTAATTCAATTTAAATGCACGCATGGCAAAACGGGCAACTGTGTGGACATACAGCACGCTAACGGCCTCAGGTTCAACTTTACCAAGTTTTCATGCCCGAAAACAGACGCGACGCAATGGTAAAATCGAGCCCCATGTCTGGAGCCAAAAGTGGTATATTACAACAAACAGGTGGTTTCAGAGTGTAAAATTAATCTGATAGGTGGCTAGAGGAATGGATAACTGAAAGACCGGAGTGGGGGTGGAGGACAAAATTTAAACCAAAAACCAAGAGAAACAGTGCCTGTAAGATTTGAGAAATCTCACTTACAGTAAAAGAATCAGTATTCAGAATAATTGGTTAAAAATATTGACAGACCTGCTTTTGCTCAGAATTCCTAACGGTTGCTGTAGCTAAATAGCAGCTGCCAAAATAAAGTTTTCTTTTTGAGTTTGACATGGAGCCAGGAGGTAATAGAACTCCTGATTCCACAGTATTTCTGTGTGGTACTTCAAGTCCTCACTTGAACCCCTCCAATTGTCCTCCCTTCCCCCATCCTACCCAATGTTCATTGCTAGCAAGATAAGCAATGCAGAATTAATCTCTTACAATGGAAAATTGCCTCTAGAGATATGACTGGTGCTGGTAGCTTACCACATTACTGAAATTAGGCTAATATTATCATGGCAGCAAGGTAGCACAGTAGTTAGCACTGCTGTCTCACAGTGCCAGAAACCCAGGTTCAATTCTGGCCTTGGATGGTTGTCTGTGTGGATTTTGCACATTGTCCCCATGTCTGCATGGGTTCCTTCGGGTGCTATGGTTTCCTCCCACAGTCCAAAGGTGTGCGAGTTAGGTTGATTGGCCATGTTAAATTGGCCTTTAGTGTCAAGGGGACTAACAGGGTAAGTATGGGGGTTAAGGGATTAGGGCCTGGGTGAGATTATTGTTGGTGCAGGCCTGATGGGCTGAATGGCCTCCTTCTGCGCTTTAATGATTCTATGAAACCAAGACCATATAAAAGACGAGTCTTAAGCTATTCAGTCCAGGTCTGCACAATGTACCTATCGTTGGTTATTCACTCTTTATCAGGGCATAACCAATTTTTATGCTAGAAAATGTGATGTGAAATTAGGGGTTAATATTCAAGTAAAAAAGCTATGTCAACATAAAGATTAAATTAAATTGTTGGGTGAAGGAATGAGAACAGGTCTTGTATGCCAACATGGACCAGATGGCACAAAATTATCTGATTCATGTTCTAATTAATATGTATTAAATTTATCAACCTTGATAAAGATATGCAATCCAATTACCTTCACTTGCAGGAAAGTTTATTTTTAAATAAGCTCCATTAAGGACATTTATATTGCACTTTTCTATACTTAAATCTCATTTAGCCCAGTAGAAGATGCCAAACCCCATATTGTAATATACTGTCAAACAAGATAACTGAGGTAGCAATAACCAAATAGTTTCTCACTGAGCATCACAAACTAACTACAGACATAATCCTATCTATCAACAAAGAGAGGTAAATACAATAATGAAACTCCAAATCAATATATATGAGTCTCTGGTCAGCTGCATCTTTATGACATGTTAATTATTGCATATCTCAATAATAGCTCATTCTGCAGATGTTCACTTGCTGTTGTGACACTTAATGGTTTAATGACAACTTCAGTCATTTAATGTCATGAGTATAGTGCACCACCCCTCTCGTGACCTATTACACATGTTTGGATAGAAATGTAAACCAAGGTATTTAACACTAAATTGTTTCCAACTAGAATAGTTTATTGCCCACAGTAATTATTTGGATATTAGCTTAAAAATAATACAAATGTTCTCATTCCATACAGGTAAAAAAAGTTTTGCCAGAGGAAAGAAAGGCTCTGCCCAGGTATCCAGTGGTGGAGTATTGGAGGTGCTCATTAAGGAAGCAAAAAATTTAACTGCAGTAAAAGCAGGAGGAGTTTCAGATACCTTTGTAAAAGGGTAAGTTTATAAAATTTAGCATCATGTTGTGTTCGTCAAGTGTAAATAATTGGAGAATCTGTGACCAAACATTATTATATTAAGTAGATGTAAATAATTAACTGGGATACTAGGGGAAGTATTTTAGTAATGAATAAAAAGTGCTTTAGCACATTCAAAATTAAAAAGTAATCCATGAGGTACTGAAAAAAAGTTACTAATTTGCATGTTACTACTGTAAAATGAATGGGGTCTATAGCTCATCAGTTGGTGCAACACACTGTAATGCTGGGAAGATTTACTAAAATTCTTATTTAGGGAGTACTAGTAAAATTTTGTTGCATATCAGCTTTGTCTACAGTTATAGAAAACCCAATGGGACTGGTTCAAATATGTAATGAATATTGTTTTTCTCTATACCTGAACTAAAATGTTAACTTCTTGTTTTTCTTATTATTTGTTTTAAATCAGATACTTGCTTCCTGACAACAACAAAGTTTCTAAGCACAAAACACCTATTGTTAAAAAGAGTGTAAACCCCCAGTGGAACCACACATTCATCTACAGCGGCTTACATCTTTCCGACCTACAAAACGTCTCCTTAGAACTAACGGTCTGGGACAAAGAAACACTTTCCAGTAATGTTTTTCTAGGCGGTATCCGGCTTGGCCATGGCAATGGTAATTCAAATCTTTAAGCTTTTTGTCTGTGATTTTTCCACAACTAAAATTGGTGAATAACAGGAGAAAGGTCAATCTCAGTCAGATTTGAGCCACGTGGAAATGATAGCTGTCTTGATATTAAAAGGAATCTTTCAACCTGCAATTATAAAATTGCCGCAGGTTTTGTCTGCTGGAGTATTCTAGCAATTGGAGAAACCACTTCCTGTCTCCCCCTTTCCAAACTGGGATACAGTCCCACAGATATGAACAGTTCTGCGGTGCTTCTGTTAAGGTGGTGGTGAGATCTCTGAAAAAGTTAATGATTTAAATTTTGACAGTAATGTGAAAAAAAATCTTTTTCTGTCATGGCATGAAAGATTGGTTAAGGCAGATTCTGAGTGTATTTTAACATTAAGGCAGAGCTGTTATGACTTGTTTGAATCAGTCTATATACTGCTGTAATGCTCTGAAATGTTGTGTATTAAAAACGTATAGAAGTGATAGATCTTGGCAGCATGAAAGCTACCCAGGTAGAAGTGGACAAGCATGTATGATTCAAATCAAAATGTGGCAAATATGTTAGAGTGCATTATATGCCATCTGCTAGATCCACTGCAGCAACCTGCTGAGCACTGCCCAAGCTTGTGACCATCTAGAAGGGCAAAGGCAGTAGATGCATGGGGATCACAGAGCCTCCAAATCATGCACTGTCCAGACATGGAATTCATTCATTCAAAGTATATGCCATTCCTTCATCATTACTGGGTCAAAATAATGATACGCTCAACACTGTGTGATTACTCTCACCGCCGGCTCTAGCAATTCAAAAAGGCAGCTTACCAGCACTTACGAGGACAGTTGAAGATTGGTAATATGTGCTAGCCTTTCCAGGGGTGACTACATTCCATTAATAAATTTAAAATACATTCACCATATACTTCCTGACATTTATTTTAATGTAAAACTGGCAGAAAGAAGTCTGACAGCAGCAGGCAAAATTATTAAGTAATATTTTTAAATAGTGACCCTTAATTCTAGATTCTCCCACAGGAGAAAACATCCTATCCACAACCACCCCATCAAGACCCCTTAGAATCTTAAAGGTTTCAATCAAGTCATCTCTTCTTCTAAATCCCAGTGGATACAAGCCTAGCCAGTCCAACCATTTTTCAGAAGACAATCTGGCCATTCCTGATATTAGTCTGGTAATTTTTTCTCTGAACTGCTTCTAACTCATTTACATCCTTCCTTAAATAAGAAGACCAATATTGTACACGGTTTTGCAAATGTGGCCTTATGAGTGCCCTATACAACTGAAGCATAACCTCCCTACTTCTGTAATCAACTCCCCTCACAATAATTACTTGCATTGCTGCATTCTAGCCTTTCATGTTTCATGCACTAGCACAACCAGATCCCTCTGCATTTCAGGGCTCTGCAATCTCCCACAATTTAAATAATACTCTTCTCTTTTAGTCTTCCACCAGGTGGGCCAGCTATGGAATCCAAGATAAGGAAGTTGTTTTGTAATAGTAGTTTGTTGGTTCCATTTTTGTTGTCATGGTGCCTCTGCTGTTATTCCTTAGACATACTGGCTGGCATGATAGGAGGCAAGGGCAGGATAGGGAGCCAGGGGAGTTCAGTTAATCAGATAATACACATTGTTGTGTTGAGTATCTACAAAACTGGAGAGTACTGTGCACCAGTCTTTCCTTGTCTCTAATCCTTTTAGCTTAAAAACCCCTCTCCTTCCCTAATTAGGCAGTTTGCTCAAACACAAGTCCCAGCATTGTTCAGGTGTGCACTTTCCCCAATATTGGTGTCAGTGTCCCATGAACTAGAACTTCTCCTACACCAATTCTTAAAGCACACATTCATTTCTCTGATCTCAGTAGCTCTATGCTAATTTACACATCATTCGTGTAATAGCCCTGTGATTTTTACCTTTGGGGTTTTGCTTCTTTATTTGATGCCTAGTTCCTCACACTCTATGGAGATCCTGTTGCCTTGTTCTACCAATGTCATTGGTACCTACATGGACTACAATGAATGGTTAAAGGCTAAGACTCCTGTTCTCTGGGTCCTTTTATCTGCCTCACTCACAGTCTCACTCTCCTGTCCTTGACCACTGATTAAATCCAAAGACCCTGCACTAACTGGTACAAAGTATTTGGGTATTTTCCCCCCTCCCTGATGTGTTGCAGTTTGGCCTCCAGCTCAATGACTGACTGAGCCAAAGCTCCTCAAGCTGTAAACAGTGACTGCAGTAGTGTTTGCTCTGGACCACAGTATCAATGTGTTTTTATTAACTACTTAAATTATTTTACCCAATTTACTTACTGCACCAGTATGTATTATTTTTGGACCTGATGAATAGAATAGACCAAACCAGATACTGAAATAGCTCGCTTCTACCCTTGTAGTAGAGCAAGAACCAATTCCTATACGGTGAAAAACATTCATCTAACATCCTTAATCACCTAGCTCCTAACTTCTCTTCGTCTCCTATTTCCTTCTCAATCTAAGGAGTTACAGCATTCCTTAATTAGCTAACTTCAACTGCTCTTCCCGGAGAGTTCTGAAGCCCGACTAAATACTCTTTCAGCCCATCAAACCTGCTCTGCCATTTAACAAGTTTACTTTTTCTAACCTCAATACGTCTTCTGCACTATTCCTGAATTCCTTAATGTCATTGGTATTGAGAAATCTATTGACCTCTACTTTGAACATACTCGATGACCAAATCTCCACCACCCTCTAGGATAGGGAATTCCAAAGATTCATAGAAGAAATTCCTTATCAGCCTATCCCTTACTCTGACTTTTTGTACCTGAACAGAATGTAAATTTGTTGCAAACCATGTCTTAATTTTTTAAATGCTAGTCACTGCCTGTCTACCTTCACAGCTTTTAATGCAGTTCCCCAGTTTACCTCAGCCATTTTTCCCTCATACCTTCATATTTTCCTTTGTTTAAAGACATTTTAGATCATATTTCACTCAATTCATTAACTTGTTTAGACCATGTCCTTGCAGAAGAATCAGCCCAAGAGGCAGCTCTCCATCCACAGCACTATTAAATTCCACACAGGCTAATTAGTGCAGCCTTCAGATTCTCTTTTATCTAAAAATCCAGATTTGTATTGTGGGTTTCTGAAAATGATAATAACCGCAAGAAACTGCAGAGGGTTGTGAATGTGGCCCAATCCATCACACAAACCAGCCTCCCATTCATTGACTCCATCTATACTTCCCACTGCCTTGGAAAAGCAGTCAGCTAATTAAGGACCCCATGCACCCAGACATACTGTCTTCCACCTTCTTCCATTGGGAAAAGATAGAAGAGACTGAAAATATGTACCAGCAAACTCAAGAACAGCTTCTTCTCTGCTGCCGTCAGACTTTTGAATAGTCTTATCATATATTCAGCTAAGCTTTCTCTTCACCATACGAGAACTGCAACACTATATCCTGCACCCTATCCTTTCCTTCTCCCCATGAACTCTTTGAACAGTATGTTTTGACTGTATAGTACTTAAGAAACAATATTTTTCACTTCATCCCAATACATGTAACAATAAAAAAAATCAAAAACTTGGCAAATAGAGAGATACTGGTATGACTCTTAAATGTTTATATTGTCACATAATTGTTTTTAAACTATTATTAAATTGTTTTAAAAATAGGTCGTAGCTATGGGAATGAAGTTGATTGGATGGATTCCCAAGGAGAGGAACAACATATCTGGCTTCAGATGATAGCAAACCCAGGTATCTTTGTGGAGAGCACAATAATGCTGAGATCCAGCATGGGAAAGCGCAGATTTTGAGCCAAACAGACTGAAAGAATACAAGGTGAAATACTAATTGTCAAACTATTGTATTACTGAACATATTACTTTATAATAACTTCACTTTTTAATTTTTGTAAATACATTTCCTTGGGATTTTTTAAACAGTTCATTTTTGTAAAAAAAACATTCAAGATCATCTTGACATCTGGCACAGCAATTGGAAGAGAAAATATTTTCCTCTAGTTGTTTCATTGTGTATGTCTTTGTCGGTTAATGATCAGGAATGCCAAGATGTTTGCCTGTTTTGTGGAAAAGTTGGCAACAAGGTTTTAGTTTCAAACACCACCAACAATTAACCTGTTCCTATTTCCTGACATAACTGAGTTAGCAATTTCAATATATGAACTCAAGTGCTGAAGATTTTCTCTATGCAAAAGCTCCAGCAAGATCATAATTGTATATGAAAATAGGCCATGTCCAGAGGAAATCTTCCCCCAACTTCTGTAACAAAACGTAGTTCTACTGAATGGCAGGTTCTGCTCCATTCATGGATTAGTCATTTCAAAAGCACTGGCCATTTAATCCCCCCCTTGGCCTTCCAATGCCACACACTATTTCATACCGAAAGAGCAACTGGGTCATTACAGTTCAAGTCATTCCCAAAAATGAATGAGAAGGTCCTATATCTGAATGATTATCTGACCTTACCTGCTGACTGGAAGTTCTAAGAAAGGAGACTGTATACAGGACCTTACTGTGTAAAGCACAGAATTGTTACAGTGCAGGAAGAGGCCATTTGACCCATCGTGTCTGCACCAGCTCTTAATAGGAGCATCATGACTTAGTGCCCTTCCCTGCCTTTTCCCCATAATCCCTGCTATATATTGTTTTTGTTCACAAAATTATCTAATGGCCTTATGTATGTCTTGTTTGAACCTGCCTCCACCACACTTTGGATCTGGAATGCATTGCCTCAAACCATTCTCTGTGTGAAGAGTTGCTTCTTCTGTAAATCACTTTAAATCTGTGCCCTCTTGTTTTTGAACTTTTTACAGGTGGGAACAGTTTCTCCCTATCTAGTCTGCCCAGTTTCTTCATAATTTTAAGCATCTCTCTCAAATCTCCTCTTAGCTGCCTTCTCTCCAAGGAGAACAGTCCCAAACTCTCCAATCTATCCTCATAATGGAAGTTTCTCATCCCTGGAACCATTCTTGCAAAGTGCTTCTGCATTCTCTCCAATGCATTCTCATCATTCCGTTAATGTAGCTCCCCGAACAGTTCAGGGAGCAGTGTTCCAGTTGAGGTCCAACCAGTGTCCTGTACAAGTTCAACATAATCTCCTTGCTCTTGTACTCCATGCCCCTATTAATAAAGTCCAAATACTATATGCTTTATTAACTGTTCTCTACCTGTCCTGCCACCTTCAATGATTTATGCACATGTATATCCATGTCCCTCTGCTCCTGCAGCCCCTTAAGAATCTGACCCTTTAGTTTGTCTTGTCTCTGTGTTTTTGTCCAGAGTGAGAGAAGGAAGAAGTGGTGGCATTTAAAACTGGATATGAACTAAACAATTATAGAACTATATTTCAGTAAAATTTAACTTTAAGCAGTAAAACAGTCATGAAAAATGACAAACCATGAATTACTTTCCCACCTGTGATGGTAGTAATCAAATGTAAGAGTGAAGAATTCAACATGTATGTAAAATGATGTATGTGCCCTACAGTCTGCACTGTAAATACATTGTCCAATAAAAATCATCAGAAAGTATCCAGAAACATTTTGCTTTGGTCATTGCTCCTTGAGATTTTAGAAGGAATCAAATCATATTAATGAATTTTGAAGTTTGCCTGAACATTATCGGTTTCCTTCGAGACTGGATACTTAAACCATGTAAACCTCTCCTGCAAGCCATCCTGTTATTTCTTGGTAAGCTTCATTAATTCTGACATGCTTCAAGTTACAAATTCATAAATTAATTCAGCTGTAATTAGAGAACAGTTTTGTAGTTCTGGATTCTAGCTCACTGATGTGGATATGCCAGAGTTGGACTGGGGTAAACACAGTAAAAAGTCTGACACCACCAGGTTTTAGTCCAACCGATTTATTTGATAGTAAACTCAAGCTTTCGAGGGGACTCCCTCTTCGTCAGGTGAATGGAGAGTTCTGGCCTCGCACAGAGCATATAAAGCACAGACAGTTTAGAGATTACTGATTAGAATGCGAATCTTTACACCTAACCTGCTGTTCAAGTCCTAAAGTGGCCGACAATGTGTGTGGAAGGAGCACTGATCACAGGTTAAAGAGATGTGTATTGTCTCCAGACAGCACAGTGAGTGAGGTTTTGCAAACCCAGGCAAGCCACGGGGGTTACAGATAGTGTGACATGGGTTCATGGAAAACACAAAGGTAAAACGTTGTTCACTTAGTGGAATTTTAGCTTACAGGAATATGGAGCTGCTTTGTAAAGCGAAAAGAAGAAAATGAATAGCAAATTGCAATGTTTTGTGATGGCTTTAATTTTAGACAACAGGCTTGTGGATTTCTCTAACCACAGAAGTATATAGTAATATGATCTACCAGAGGCAAGTCACTATGAGTGAGGCAGAGAGTGGGGGTCAATGGGTGCTATTCGGATTGGCGGTTGGTGACTAGTGGGGTGCCCCAGGGGTCGGTGCTGGGGCCTCAGCTATTTACCATTTATATAGATGATCTGGAGGAGGGAACCGAGTGCAGGGTGTCGAAATTTGCTGATGACACCAAGATTGGGGGAAAGGCAAATTGTGCGGAGGGTGTGGAGAGTCTGCAGAAGGATCTAGATAGGCTGGGCGAATGGGCCAGGAAATGGCAAATGGAATTTAATGTTGGCAAGTGTGAGGTGGTCCACTTTGGTAGGAAGAATGGTAGGAAGGACTATTACTTACGTGGCGAAAAACTGCAGCAGGCGACGGTGCAGAGGGACCTTGGGGTCCTTGTGCATGAGTCGCAAAAACCCAGCTTGCAGGTGCAACAGGTGGTCAGGAAGGCGAATGGGATGCTGGCCTTCATAGCGAGGGGGATTGAATATAAAAGTAGGGAGGTCTTGCTGCAGCTGTATAGGGTATTGGTGAGGCCGCAGCTGGAGTACTGTGTGCAGTTTTGGGCGCCGCACCTGCGCAAGGATATTTTGGCCCTGGAGGGAGTGCAGAGGAGGTTTACTAGGCTGATACCGGAGTTGAGGGGATTGAGCTATGAGGAGAGGCTGAATAAACTAGGCTTGTACTCGCTAGAGTTTAGAAGAATGAGGGGAGATCTCATTGAGACGTATAAGATGATGAATGGGATGGATAGGATAGAGGTGGAGAGACTCTTCCCGCTCAAAAAAGACAGTAGGACTAGGGGGCACAGCCTCAAGATAAAGGGGAGGCGGTTTAGAACGGAGTTGAGGAGGAACTTCTTCACTCAAAGGGTGGTGAATCTCTGGAATTCTCTGCCCGTTGAAGTGGTGGAGGCTGCCTCGCTAAATATTTTTAAGAAGCGGGTTGATGGGTTCTTGATAAGAGAGGGGATTAAGGGTTATGGGGAGAGGGCGGGAAAGTGGAACTGAGCCACAACAGATCAGCCATGATCTTATTGAATGGCGGGGCAGGCTCGAAGGGCTAGATGGCCTACTCCTGCTCCTATTTCTTATGTTCTTATGTTCTTATATAGAACTATACTTGTATAAAAGGGCACTTACATAATAGGGTGATAGCCAGAGGATGTTTCCTCTTAGAGGACTAAAACAAGGAGGCACAGTTTAAAAATGAGGTCTCCCTTTTAAGACAAAGGTGGGGAGAAACTTTTTCTCCCGAAGGATTGTTGGATGTGTGGAGTTCTCTTCCCCAAAAAGTAGCAGAGGAAGTAGTAGCTCTTTGAATTTATTTAACACAGTCAGACAGATTGTAGTTAGGTAAGAGAGTCCAGGATTGTTCTTGTTGTTGTAGTAGGAGGAGGATACGGTTGAGACCACAACCAGATCAGCAATGATCTTATTGAATGGTGCAGCAGGTTTGAAGGGTCAAATTGCCTACTCGTATTCCTATATCCAATTCCACTATTATAGCCTCCTCCTGCTCATTTCCCACGTACTGAGTAGAATGTTTCCCAACTTAACTTTCCAAATGTCTGCAAAACATTTCACACAACCATCAAAGCTTTGAAAAATGATTACTTGTGTGATCAATGGAAGTGAGGATGAAATAAGCAACAATTACTTGCATGTGGATACAAAGTTGGCTGTGTGACAAGAAATCTAATTGTAGTGAAGTTGTTTTCAGGCTGGAGGAAGATATAGAGTGTAATTCCCCAATAGTCAATATTAGGACTACTGTTTTGCTTGATCTATATTAATGATATAGACTTGGGTGTGCACAGTACAATTTCAAAATCTACACATGGCATTAAATTTGTTAGTATTGTGAACTGTGAGAAGGAGTGGTAGATTTCAAGAGGGTATAGGGTTGGTGGAATAGGCACATGTGGCAGATGAAATTCAATGCAAAAGAAGTGTGATGTAATAAATTTTGGTAGGCAGAGCAAGGCGATATGAAATAAAGAATACATTTCTAAAAGGGACAGAGGAGCAGAGGGACTCAGGACTACATGTGCACAAATCATTGAATGTAGCAGGACACGTTGAGAATGTGGTTAATGATACATCCAGAATTCTGAGCTTTTATTAATGAAGGCATACAAAAGCTAAGAAATTAAGGATGAACCTTCATAACGTTGGCTGAGGGGGGATCTAATAGAGGTTTATAAGATTATGAAGGGGATAGATAGAGTAAATGGTGGTAAGCTTTTTCCGCTATTAGAAATGGATAGAACGAGGGGTCACGGGCTTAGGGTGAGGGGGGCTAGGTATAAGACAAATATTAGAGGGCAGTTTTTCACGCAAAGGGTAGTGGGGGTGTGGAATGCACTGCTGAGTAAGGTGGTGGAAGCAGGCACGCTAGGGTTGTTTAAGAGTCACTTAGACAGCCACATGAGCGGGCTACATATAGGGGGATATAGTAGGCCTTACTAAACATTGTAGGCTTGGGAATACGTTTTGCCTCAGGATGTTACAGTCTTTGCCTGTTTAATAATGAATTTTTTGTCTCCACAGGCATTTAAGTCCAGCAAGGGGCATGCATGCGGCAGGTTGTAGTGGGCTGCTCTTGGACGTTGCTTCGGGAGTTGCCTATTGCTTCATGTCGTTAGTGTGCTTAAACTGGACCATCTCGAGGGCAACATGACAGCTCAGAGACTATCTCTGTTGCTGTGCGGACACATGGATTTGGGCCTGTGTCTGTGGGAGTTTGCACGTTCTCCCCGTGGTTGCGTGGGTTTCCTCCGGGTGCTCCGGTTTCCTCCCACATCCCCAAAGATGTGCTTTTAGGCTGATTGATTGGGTACTAAATTGTCCCTAAATTGGACCTCCCTGATCCTCGCACATTAGGCGTAGACTAAAATCACGAATAGGACACTGAGACAGTGGGACGGCGGCGCGGGCTCGTTGGGCCAAAGGGCCTGTTTCCCGTGCTGTGTTGTTCTTTGTTCTTTGTTAACTGTTGAGGTTGAAGCAGCATTTTATGTCCAATTCTGGGCCCCAAACTTTAGGAGTAATGTCAAGACATTAGAGAGGTCGCAGGAAAGATTTACAAGAATGATTTCAGGGATGATGGGATTCAATTATGCGGAATAGATGGGAGAAGGTGAAAATGGGTTTATTAAAGAGGCACTTTTCTCCTTAGAGAGGTGGAGAGGGAGTTTCATAGAGGTGTTCAAAATCATAAGGGATCTGGACAGACTTGATCAGGAGAAACTGTTCCTATTAGCAGAACCAAGAACACTGATTTAATGAGAATGAACAAAAGAAGACAGAACATAGTTTTTCCTCATGTAGCAAGTGGTTAAGATCTAGAATGCAATGTAGTGAAGGCAAATTCAATTGTGGCTTTCAGAAAGGAATTGGAAAACAGTCAAAAATAAAAACTTTGCAGGGCTGCTGGAAAAGCAGAAACATTGTAATGTCTTTCCATTCTCAACAAAAGTCCTAACTTTTAAAAGCAGCAGAAATTGAGAATACAAGTTCTGTTAATTTTAATGCACCGAATTCCATATTCCTAATAAGTAAAAGACGTGTTTAATATTAACACAATGACATTTAATAGCACTGAAATATCTGACTATATAATAATTGCATAATAATATAGGTCAGCTTGTGAACAGAATAAAAGATGCATATTATAATTCTTTGTTTATTAATAAACCAACATGGAGAACACAAAAACCCTTTTGATTTAGAAATGCTAACCATGGACTCTATGTGAATTTGTAATATTTTCCACCATACCAACCTCACTGCATGTTACTAGCCAACCTTGCATTGTACATGTGGAGTAAACAAAGTAAACTATAAATAAATCTACTCTGATGCTCCTTAAATCACTGAATCCAGTCTTTTTGATTCAAAATCATACTAATTCACTGTCAGACAGCCAAGTCAGTCCAGTCAGCATCGTCCAAGCTACAGTGCTCATTACATAAATGCTACTTTGGTGTCAGGAAGATGAGTGTCAAGCCAAGGTTTGTAAGTTTCCTATCCATGTGTCACCACTTCCAATTAATAGCTCACAGAAGAATTTTAAAACATTCAACTTAAGGTGGCCCATTAAAGTGACAAGTAATCTCCTAGTCAGAAACAGTAAGATACCCAATCCAAGTTTAAGGAAAAAAAGATGCTGTATATTGATTTTGTTTCATCATCAGAACAGAAAATTAACAGTTCAGCTGACAGAATGGAGAAGCCTTTGTGTACTTTGGCATTTCATCTCCAGAATCTAGAGTTATCACTGATGTTTCACTTTGATTGAACAACTTGGATTGTTACAAAGCCAGTAAAAAATATTCAAATTCAGTAAACAAGAGCCTACCATCATGCCAAATCCTACAGAGGCCAAAGGTCTCAAGCAGGATAATTCTGTGGTGATCATGGACACACTCTTTACTAGCAAGTTGAGGTACATATACTTTGTTAATATTAATAACTAGAACATTTAATGGGTGGCACTCATTTTATATTTATTACGTTGATTAATACTGTGTTTCCTTCTCTGCACAAATTATTAATCTAATCTCAGATGTAGTTTGAAAGAACACATATTTTACCATAAATAAAAATAGAAAATACCAGAAATACTCAGCACATCTGGCAGCATCTATGGAGAGAGAAACAAAGTTAATATTTCAGACCAAATATGACAACACCATTTTATGTAAAAATCACTTTTTAAATCTTAATGGGATGTGCACACCACTGATGAAGCCGCATTTGTTACCTATATCTAAGTATCCTTGAAAAGGTAGTAGTGAGCCGCCTTGAATTGCTGTAGTCCATGTGATGAAGGTACAATCACTGTACTACTAGGACACAAGATCCAGGCTTCTGACACAGGAACAACAAAGAATGGCAACATAGTTCAAAATCAGGTTGCTATGTTGCTTGAAGAGGAACTTTCAGGTGGTAATGTTCCTATGTGTCTGCTGCCTGTGTCCTTCTAGGGGCTAGGCACTTGTCTAGGGTACAAAGTGCCACCACTTTACCCTGGTGTTGCAGGGAGTGAATGTTTAGGTGCCAATCAAGTGGGCTATTTTATCCTGAATGGTGTTGAGCTTCTTGAGTGATGTTGGGGCTGCATTCATCCAGGCAAGAAAGGAGTATTCCATCACACTGACTTGTGCTCTATAGATGGTGGGCAGGCACTGGGAAATCAGGAAGTGGGTACCATGCTAAAGGAATTCCCAGCCTCTCTCGGTTACAACATTTATGTGGCTGGTCATGTTCATTTTCCAGTCAATGACAATATCATTGATAGAGCAGCTGAAGATGGTTCTAGGACATAACAGTATTCAGTTAGAATGAGCACAAGTTGTTGGCTAAGTCAATGTGTTTAGGACACTGGTGCAAGGTCAGCAATTTTGCTCCATACAGCTCCAGTTTATGTTCAAAGCCCCCAGTAGTCCTCTGAAGGCTATTTGGTAGGGAATCCTGGACAAGTATGCAATCCTTTCATGTCCATTGATCTAAAGTACAATTTTGTGAAGGTTACAAACAGCAGCCACTTCTTTAGAAAAATGAATCGAATAAGGTCATATACTTCAGAACACAAACCATGGTACACTAGTACACACACAGGTAAGGAATAATCTCTTCATTTATTTATAAATGCTATATAACAAAGCATTGAAGGCACCACTCAATCAGCTTTACATTATTTACCTGTAATATCTGGTACTTGGAAGCAAAAGATGTATTTTTCTTATTTTTATTTTCTCACCTTTTCTCTCTCTCCAAGATAGGTCTTCAATTCTGTTTCATACATATTTGAATCCTTGAAGCATGAACCTTGAGCATGTGAATTGTGAACCTTTTGAAATACAACTGTAGCAATTTCTAGAATGTTACCAACTTGTAAATCTTTCATTGAATGGGTACCTCAACATATAAATACATACATAGAATGTGACTACATTTGTACAAATATGAAATTTCATTTCGCACGTACAGATATTGCATTTGCACCCATTTCTAATGTGCCCATGCAGAAGAATGAACTAATATAATGCATACAATAAGATTTATCTGTACTGAGCTGCAATGGATTGTTCAGCACCGGGCATTGGCCATTTTAAGTTCAGATTAGCAATTGATATGTTCATTATAGTTACACCCAGCATAAAATAATTATTGTTGTCTTAAACCTACAATCACCTGGTTTTAAAGCCACCCAAAGTACCCAGAAAATCTGGATCTCCACTTTCCGTATGATGGTGTCAGCATAAAATGACCAACATTTAGAAAATAGTTCCTCGTATCAACACTCTTTTTGATCGAAGGCGTCAGGTTGACCTGGCAAACAGTATTGAGAGTGACAAAGAAAAAGTGGCATTTCTTGGTAATAGCTACCAAAACAAAATGCTCATTATTGCACTAACGTACAATCCATTATTTCTTAAGCATGAGAAAACAATAGCATAAAGAAGTCTGGCATATTTCCAAACATAGGTCAATCTTTCCAGATACACTATTTTCAAACTCTGCTCCTGTGCAGTAGTTTTAAATGTAACAGGGGCATAAATTACATCATGCACAATACTTTCCATATTCATATAACAAAATAAGATGTTGCACTTTAGCAAAGGCTTCAGAGAGTAAAAAAAATCAAAACATGTTACTGTTTATATATTAATAGCACTTTCAATATTTGAGAACAGCTTGAAGGTGGACCTTTAGAAAGCTGCAGTTGTTCCGCCGAAGGGTGATTTTGGGCTTTAAAAATCAATTGCATGATTGGCCGTTCTCAGCTTGCAACTTGATTTCTTTTTTTCGCAAAGGGAATGTGTCAATCAGTGTGAAGAGTTCAGCAGCAGTGACTGGGAATGGATAGCGCTCCTTATCCATGCCATACTTGTCAACAAGGACCATGTTGAAGTTGGACTGTGAAATCCGAAGCAGCAGCCTGTCAACCAATAAGAAAACGTGTCACAAGGAAAACCTAAACAAGAAAATGAAAGTGCAAGCATTCACATATATGTCTGACTTAAACAAAATAAAATACACAGTAGATTTGGTAGGCGGAATAGCTGGATCCTGAAGAAGCAACTTCAAAACTGATACGGCAACAGATTTACTTTTGGTTCTCAGTTGAAGATACTTGACCTGTATTTGTGGCTTCTTCTATTCTATTTTCTTTTTAAATTTCCAACACATTGCTTTTAAAGCAAAATAGACATGTTTTTGATACAGTGAGGCTGAATTGAGTAAGGGAATTTTTAAAACTCTGTTTTAAGGTCCTCCTTCAGATAGTTGCTACACACTCAATGGGCCAAATGACCTTCTGCACTGTCGGGGTTCAATGGTGATGTGAGAAACACCTTCTTCACACAGCGAGTAGTTCAGATCTGGAATACACTGTCTGGAAGTGTGGTGGAGGCAGGTTCAATTTAGGCAATGTAGAGAAAAGGTAGTGGAATGGCAACAAACCATAATGCTCATTGGGAGAGGTGTTGCATTATCAGGCAGAGCATTGGATCCCACATCCCCTTTAGCACATCCCTTTCAGAATCCTACTGTACATACACTGTTTTGAGGAAGGAAAAATTTTGCTTCTGCATGGTAGGTTTGTGTAGTATTGTCGCAGGTAAGAGGCTGGATGCCAAACACCAGGCAACCAGCCAGTGGAGGGGTGAGAAATGTCAAGAAGTGGTTGCGCTGGTTATTGTCAGCTGATGGCATATCTGCAGATGATGTCGCCAAGGGAAAGCATGTAGATGAAGAGAACAATGATAAGCAATCTGGGGATTCCAGAGCTAACATTGCAGGAGGAGGACAAGAAGCAATTTCCAAAGATATGCCAGCTATGACTGGCTAATTAATAGTAGAACCAAGCCGAGGCAGTTGCACTCAGCTGAACAGTGAAGGGGACATTAATAACGTAGTCAGCTGTCGCAAAGAGATAAAAAAAAATGAGGGAGTAGGCTTGGTGTTCCACGGTCAAAGGTTGCCATTTGTAACATCAGAATTCTTTGATTGGGACCTGTGTTTTTTTTAAGCATTCAAAGCCTTCATCATTTGGCTTATTATGTAACAACATTTTAAAGTCATCTTTATGTACCATTGTCACAGAATTGTTATGTCACAGAAGAAGCCATTTGATCCATCTTGTCTACAGTGCTTTCCAAATGAGCATTATGGCTTATTGCCATTCCGCTGCCTTTTCTCTGTACATTGAAACATTGAATGCCTGAATTGAATCTGCCTCTACCACACTTCCAGACAGTGTATTCCGGATCTAAACTATTCGCTGTGTGAAGGTTTTTCTCATATCATCTTAGAATTCCTACAGTGCAGGAGGCTATTTGGCCCATTGAATCTGTATCAACTATCTGAACAAGCACCTTACCCAGGCCCACTACCTCCCTGCCCTGTCCACGTAACCCCATGCATTTTCCATGGTTAATCCGTGTAACCTACACATCTTAGGGCATTGAGGTGCAATTTCACATGGCCAAGGTCCCAGTACCAATCCCTGGAGAACATCACTACAAACTTTCCTTCAGACCAAAAAAATCCATTGACCATTACTCTCTGCTTTCTGTTATTCAGCTAATTTTGTTATTGTCCCTTTTACTCCATGAGCTATAACTTTTCTCACAAGTCTTTTGTGTGGCACTCTATCAAATGCCTTCAGACTGCATAATAAAAGCAAAGTCCTATTACGTGATACTAGGTTGACAGATGAGCTCCAGTGTAGATTAACATGAGGTAATGCATTTTGATGGGAAGAAAGGAGATGTTACAAGCCATTCGAGCGGTGGGGGTTTTGGTGAGGTGGAGAAGCAGGTGCCTCTCGAAGCACAATTGCACAGGTCACTGGGAGTGGTGACACAAGTTAATAAGGCCATGGGAAAAGCCCCAGGAGAAAGGATGGAATTGGGGAGCAGGATTATCACATTGGGCTCATGAGGAGACTTGGCTGGATTGTACTTGAAATGCTACACATGGTTCTGGTCTCCGTATTGTAGAAGATAAAAAAGAAGTTATTAAGCTGATATGGTTAGAGACTTTTTAAAATTGGATTATAACTGTGCAGCTCCTAGGAATCAGCCAGCAGCAGCCCGGAGAGCAGTCTGGGAGCAAGCATTTCCCTGGCTCTTGAAGACAAGTGGTGAACAGATAAAATAAATTCACATGCCCTCTCAGGAGTGTACATACCTTCAAAACAGGTAACAAATGTGGATCAAACACTTTTATTGCAATTGAATAATAGAAAAAGCATTACATTTCTACAATTGTCCAAGGATAAAGCCTGAAGTTTTCTCTTGATGCTTCAAACCCTTCCTTAAAGTGTGGCATTTCTTAAACACCAAGTCACCACTTTGTTTAAATTCCGCGAGAGCATCAGCCTGTACGTCTAGCATTCTTCAGATTAAGCAACTATTTTAAACTTGTCACATTACTCAAAAAGTACCAAAACAACTTTGCAATTGTGTCTTACCTCAGCTGTAGAACAAGAAATGGTGACAAGAATCTTTCTCTTATTCTTCCTATTATCACGGGGTAAACACCAACTAGCTCTATTACTGTCACATGTCTCAAGTCAAAGCCACATATAGCTTGCTGCAAAGAATCAAATGAACTTTGTTTCAATACAACACAAAATACATTTCCAAATTCAAATATGTTTATGCTCAAAGGTCCATTTTTTTTTCAAGAGAATAGCCATCCACCATTCTCTCAGGACAACAAGAGGGGTTAAGTAAATGGGCAGAAATTTGACAGAATATAATGTGGATGGTTTCCTTTCTCCCTTTCACCTCTTGATTTTTGTATCTTTTGGGACATTTTTCCAAGTCTTACTTAGTGAAAATGGAAACAAAATACTTGTTCATCCCTTCCACCATTTTCCTTGCTTTCCATTATCAATTTGGAGAGCTACTGCATCAGCTTTTCTAGTTTTCTGTCATTTCAAAACATTCAATATTCCCTTCAATATTCACATCCCAACTATAGGCATTATAGTGACATCAAGTCATGCATATTTAAGTCTATCTGTGCTTACAATTGATCCATTTTGTTACACATGCTGTGTGCATTCAGAGATAGAATCTTAAAATCTTTTTTTCATATTTGCAATCTCTGGCCTTATCTGTAGATATAATCTTAAGGATGCATGCTCTGTTCCTTCATGCCACACTCTGCTTTACATTACCCAAATTACTATCCTCCCCATTATCTGTTGCTTCCCTTTGATGTACCGTGACACCACTCATTCACTATCCAGCCCTCTAAAGCATTGGATTGGATTTTGTCAAGAAGAGATGAGTTCGGAGAGAACGTTTTTTTTGACCCCATGATCCTTTCTCCATTCTGGAACAGCCTACCCACCGTACTTTCATGACAACAAAGTGATCAACGGTTAGCGAGAGAGACTGACCAGCCACCTTCAGTTGCTAACAAAGTGGCCATGGAGGCAGGCTGATGTTGAGGCTGATATGCTGGAAGGCAAGCTTCCATTTATTGCAACACATCCCACTTGTATTCATGTCTGTTCGGTCCTTTAGCCCTACTCCTATCCCATTCACCCCATAACCTCTACACATAATATGGATCTTCCATGTTCTGTCACTTTTTTTTCCCCTACATCCCATCCATGCCATCTCTTGGTTCCCATCTCTCTCATCAGAAGGCAATCTGGAAAAACAAACGTGTGGCCAAATGCTTTACCTGCTTTGCTGATACAGTTGTGAGATGATCTCATTACGAATGCTTAAGTCTGAGCTCTAAAATTTATTATGAACTGAGCTCCACAGGAGCCTTTTTTTTTTACACAGTTGACAATTTAATCTTGGAATAATCCCATCCTCCTCTCAAGAGTTTTTCCAGTTTAATTAGACAAAATCAACACACATGATGTAGATTGATTGCTTCCTCAATTGGGCTTTCACTACCTGTGATTGATTGATCGTTTTGTGAGGGAAGATGTGCAATTTTTTCCAAAAGGAATCTGGAATGTAAAATGTTATTTTAGTTCCTGAAGACTAGGATTCCCTCGAGGTTCACAGCTCCTGTGAATTCTTGTGAATCAAATCTCCTAGCAAAATGGGTCAAAATTGTGGGGTTTGACTCCTCCAAAAGTACCAGTGAAGATCAGAGTACTGCATATGGGCTCTTAACCCTCACCCTTATCTCTCGCCGACAAAAATTGGAAAAGAACAAAAAATGGGGGCACAGGTATCCTGAAATTGGGTCCATCCCAACAGTTTTTTTTAAAAAGGCCTTCCGACTAGTCCTGACTCCACACAGACCTGGGCCATTATCCCCAGTCAAGACCACACTGACTTGTACAAGAAAGCCAGATACAATGTAAGGAGATGCAACAAAGATGCCAAAAGACAGTACCGGACCAAGCTAGAGTCCCAGTCTAGTCACACTGACACCCGCCGACTTTGGCAAGATCAGCAAGACGTAAAAAGCTACAAGATGAAGGCATGTAAAATTGCCAGCTCCAATGCACCTCTCCCTGATGAGCTTAATGCATCCTACACTCATTTTGAGCAAGAGGTCAGTGAGAGCATGCCCTCACCCTGGAAGCCCCGGATGAACCTGTATCTGGGGTCACCATTGCAGATGTCAAAGCAACTTTCTTGAAGGTCAACCCACCAAAGCAACTGCCCCAGTTGGAGTATCCAGACATACACTCAGATCCTGCGCTGATCAGCTGGCGGAGATGTACACAGACATCTTCAACCTCTCTTTAAAACAATCAGAGCCCTATCTGCTTCAAGATGATGGCCATTATCCTGGTACCTAAGAAAACCAAGCAGCATGCCTTAATGACTATCGGCCGGTGGCTCTGACATCCATCATTATGAACTGCTTCAAAAGGTTAGTCATGGCACAAATCAATTTCAGCCACCCGAACCACCTGGATCCAATACAGTTTGGCTACCACTGCAACAGATCCACAGCAGACTCCATTTCCCTGGCCCTGCACTCAGCACTGGAACACCTAGATAACAAGGACACCTACGTCAGGCTCCTATTTATTGACTACAGCTTAGCCTTCAACACTATTATTCCCATGAAACTCATCTCTTAACTCTACAGCCTGGGCCTCAGCACCTCCCTCTGCAACTGGATCCAAACTTCCTAACTCACAGACCACAGTCAGTAAGGAAAGGCAACAACACCTCCTCCATGGTCATCCTCAATACTGGTGCCCCACAAGGTTGTGTTCTTAGCCCTCTACTATAATACTTATACACCTATGTCTGTACAGTAAAATTCCTCTCCAATCGATTTTCAAGTTTGCTGATGACACAACTGTAGTGGGTCGAATCTCAAACAGTGACAAGACAGAGTGCAGGGATGAGAGAGAGAATCTGGTGAACTAGTGCAGCAACAATAATCTCTCCTTCAATGTCAACAAAATGAAGGAGATTGTCATCGACTTCAGGAAGTGTAAAGGAGAACATGCCCTTGTCTACATCAATGGGGACGAAGTAGAAAGGGTCGAGAGCTTCAGGTTTTTAGGTGTCCAGATCACCAACCTGTCCTGGTCCCCCCATGCCAACACTATAGTTAAGAAAGTACACCACCACCTCTGGTTGTATCACAGCTTGGTATAGCTCCTGCTCTGCCCAAGACCGCAAGGAATTACAAAAGGTCGTGAATGTAGCTGAGTCTATCACACAAACCAGCCTCCCATCCATTGACTCTGTCTACACTTCCCGCTCCCTCTGCAAAGCAGCCAGCATAATTTAAGGACTCCACACACCCCGGACATTCTCTCTTCCACCTTCTTCCTTCGGGAGAAAGATACAAAAGTCTGAGATCGCATACCAATTGACTCGAGAACAGCTTCTTCCCTGCTGCTGTCAGACATTTGAATGGATTTACCTTGCATTAAGTTGATCTTTCTCATCACCCTGGCTATGACTTTACCATTACATTCTGTACTCTTTTGTTTCCTTCCCTATGAACGGTATGTTTTGTCTGTATAGCATGCAAGAAACAATGCTTTTCACTATGTTATTACATGTGACAATAATAAATCAAATCTGTTTCTTCTAACAGATGCTGCCTGACTGGTATTTTCTGTTTTTATTTTAAATTTCCAAAACCTGCAGTATTTTATGTTTGCAGAGCCTTCTGTGTAAGCCCTTCTTCTGTGTACTGTAATTGCTAATATGTGAATAATTGTCATGTGGGTAAGGGGCCTGTTAGCAGCTCATCAGTACCTAGCGCACCCAGCTTGCTAACTCTGGTTGGAGTTATTCCAGGAGGCGTGACCATGAGATGTCCTCACTAACTGCACCCCAGTAAAAACCAGGTGGGCAGGAAGTTAAAATGACGGATGCACTTGACCACACAAATCCTACTGCTGCCCTCCGGGCTGCCCTCTTAAACTGGTCTCTGAACAGGAAAGAGGGAGGCCTGTCATTCAGTAGGTGGAGCGCTTTCTAAATTTACAGTTCAGGCTCCAATTACGTCAACAGGGCCCAACTACAATTTTAACCAAAGACCCTGTATGGAGAAGACATTGTGGCTTCCAATCCACCAAACCAACACTAAGAGGAGCACCAAAATAGTAAGTTAATGTTGTGCCTTTGTAGGCAAACAGTAGCACAAATACTTATCCAAGCCACACAAGGAAATTTGGGACTTCCCTGATCCAAGCTTCCCTTCCCCTAACTGAGAAGCCCTCCTGACTCCCCTGCCAACCATGAGTGCAGGAGACTTTTCCTATGGGTTGCTGGAGGCAGATTCCTACTTCTGTCTGTCATTTAGATGGAAAACTAGGCAGCTAGTAGCTGCCAGTGAATATCGCCTAGATCTCAGTATCTGTGTCATACCCCATCCACATGACTCCTAGGCCAGTGTTAAAATCCTGGAATACCCTCCTAACAGCACGTGGGTGTATCTACATGGGCTGCGTGGTTCAAGAAGTCAATTCACTACCATCTTCTCAAGGGCAATTATGGATGGACAATAAATGCTGGCCTTGTTAGTGCTGCTACATTCCACGAACTAATAAATAAATATTAAAATTCATGTTTCAAAGTCCAACACTACAGTATGCAAAGGTCCATCTAGAAGTGATTATGTATCTCACTAGAAATCAAAACAGAAGGTTCCCTTTCTCTCTCAAACCCTGTAAGAAATCCTTGCAGATGATTTACACTAAGGAGTGACCTATATGCATGGAAGGAATTAAAGAGTTCATATGCTCAATCATACCTCATCTCTACCTCAGGCTTGAAATGTGTTGAATCACTGCTCCTCAGAAGAGCACCCTTCCATAAATATCTAATGAGCTTACATATGCCAGCACCATATTACATCAGTATACAAAAAGGGCATTATTTTTCTGTTTTGGCTAAAAGCAAAGTTAAACTTTAAGTTGTAAAGAGGTTTCCTGGGCCATCAATTATTAAATGTCGCCTGTTTATTTATTTCTACTTCTAATGCTTGATTGTAATCTCTGATTTCTGAAAATGAAACGTGGGGAAAAAAATGAAAAATATACAAATATTGACATCTTCCTCTTCATCACTACAATACATTTCATTGTATTTTGCTTCCTGCTCATTGATTTCTTGCCCTGCAAATGCATCCCAACACACACAATTGGCTGTCTTCCAGTATGTGCTAGTTTTCTCCATTATATGCCTCTCTTATCATCTTTGATCACACCTTTAGTTGCCCTTCTAGTATCAGATAGGTAACAACTGCTCATCAGTGGAAGAGTACAAATTTGGTTGGCAAGAATGAGCAGAGGCTGCAAGAACAGAAAAATTAAAATTTATTTACAGCTAACAGAATCCTTTATCAAGACCAGCAGTGCCAACACTTTTTTCTCCTGACCTCTGAGGTTACTACTCTTGGAACAAGAAGCTCACTAACAGATCATGCTGTCAAATACATCCCACATAATCCCCTTTTCTGGCTAAAACTTAAATTATATTTCAACTCATTCTTTTTTTAAATTTCTAGCCTAACATTCTTCAGTTATTCATTTTTACGCAGGTATGAACAAGAACAGGACATTTGGACTATGAAGCTCATTCCAAACCAAGTAAAAGTTTTCTATCTTCAAGATACATCTTCTCCGTCCCACCCATCCTTTCCTACCTCCTCTACGGAACTCCAATTTATTTAACCAGCTGTCTTTAACCTCAAAAGTCCATTCCACATTTCCATTCTCCTGTCGGGAAGAAAGTGTTCCATTTTCATCTCTTGAACTTTGTTTTTTTTATTATAATCTATACTCATTGATCAAGTTTCACTATTTTCAAGATATGTATCATGTGTTCTGAAGGTTTTTTTTGCCTCCAGCAAGGTCAATTGAATCTTTCTTCACATTTTAATTCTCTTCCAGGAACTTTTGAAGTAAATCTATGTCCCTTTTTAGGGCAGATAACTACACCACACGAGATATGGCAGGTAGTTCAAGAGTTGGTTCTGCACCACCTTCACAAGGGCAATTAGGAATGGGCAAGAAAAGTGCTGATCAAGCCAACAATAGCCACATCCCATGGAAGAATAAAAAAAAGGTACCTAAACAGCATGCCATAATTCTAGGCTTGGCCTCCTCAAATTTGATCTCTGTATCTGACCTGCTTCAGTATATATTTGGCAATCCTGGATGGAAATTCCCCCATGTAGAGTTATACAGTTTCATTTATACTAAGTAACATAGGCAGCAATTACTATCACTTGGATTTCTTACAACAAATCAAAGTGCAAAACCCATAAAAGACAGAATAGTGCTGGTACTCAATAGAATTCGTAGCAAAACATTAGAAATCATTTGTGTGTCTCATGCCTAATGATTACTGACATACACTCTGAATGTATTTGTACATTTCATTAATATTGCAATAAGAACATTTTGTGAGTGGTCAAATGAACTCAAGTATTCCTTGCTGCATCTGTGATACTGTAATGTGTAAAGATGATAAAAGTGCAAACATGGAAGGTACCAATTTAATGAAGATTTACTTTCTCAATGGAGCAAGCCAATTTCACAAGAACAAAGTTGTGACATGAGGGGAGAGGGGAAGTAGCAGGTTAAAAATGTAATTAAATCTGAGCTTGTTTGCCAAACAGATGTATTTACATAAATAGAAAAATGTTGATGCTTGATTTTCAAGCAAGCAATTGAAAACATTGATAAAATCAATGTCAAATGTTGAAAGTCCAGTGTTGATGATGGGTGGTACACAGGAGAAACATGCACTGATGCAGTAACAGTTTATCCAAATGACAGGACAATGGTTCAGGTCAGTGGGTGTCAAGATAGTGAGTTCCTGATGTCAGCCTATACCACAAAATGTTCAATGGCTGCTTACAGGATAGCATTAGTCAAAAACTGGAAACGTGGTATGTAACATTGGGAATGCGTAAAAAGGGAGAAACAAAATAATCGGTTACATAAATTGAGCCAAAAAGTTCCTCCCAGCCAGAGGCCATACTGTTATGGTATTTTCAGTCACTGTGTTAGTTCTGACATTGCTGGTTTTAGGAGAACATTACCTGAATTATTCCTAGCTGGAATCGGTAGTAGTGATTGGCACCAGAAGGAGTAGATATGATCAGTAATCGGCGCTTCTCATAGAACTGTTCCAAAAGTGCTGTTGCCGTAGTAACACCCACATTAATATTCATGGCTAAAATGTCAAGAGGAACCAAACATACAGATTTAAAGGTGAATTACAAAATGCATATGTTTGTATATCAGCATCAGTATAAGGCATGATACAGAAAATAAACATCAAGCATTTGTTAAGGGGTATTTTATCTTATGGAGTGCCACAGACCTCAGTCAAGGCAGACCAAGTTCAGGAGGTTGGGGGTGGTGGGGATGGGGGGGATTATAGGCACCTTTGACACCAGAGTGTCATTGCCATTGGGGGGGGGGTGCCTTTGGTGACCTCACATCTGTGAGTTGGGGGTTAGGTCTCTGACTGGGTAGGGATGGAGCGAGTTGGGTCACCCTGTTGCTTGTATGGGAGTGGAGGGCAGGAGAGATCCATTCATTCTTGGTAGCCCTTTATGGGTGCAGCTCTTGTCAGCAGAGGGGATCACCATCTCCATTTGGGGGGAGGATGGGCACCCTTTAAAGATGGCACCTCAATCTCTGTGAAACTGGGCTTGCTAGTGTGTTCCCTGTTTTAAATATTTTTAACCACAAAACGTGGTTCAATAGCACCTGGCAAACGCTGCCAGTGTGAAACAGCCGGTGTTCTGCTGGTGGCAGCACTTAGTTTTCCTCGTGGAGAATTGTGGCCATAATTTTACATGAAAGTATCCCTTGGTACCTCAACTAAGTCCATTTTATCTGAGATCTGTGACATCCCTCTTCCCAGGCAACATTCAATATTAAGTAACAATGAGCTAAACACAGCAAATAATTACCTCAACCAGGTTAAAGTGGCCATGTCGAGGAAATAGCTTTCTGCTTCAGTGACGCAGGAAAATGGCTGCTTCTCTCGGGAGGCTATACCTGCAGCTTGCTGCAGTTCTGATGCTAACTATCTCTCTCCCTTTTCTTTGCGTTCTACAATTATACCGTTTTTTTTCCCCCTTTGATTGGCTTTTGGCAGGTATGTGGCAATTTCTTTATCCCTCCACTTTGAAGTTATAACTTTTACAGCCTCGTTGTTTTCTCTAGTTACATATGTAAAAGGCTTGCCTTTCATGATAGGTGAATTCGTATCTCATCATTTCTCCATCTGCCTGCCTTTGATCAACTTCCTGTCTTATTTTGTTTTTTTTAATCTTAATTTTCCCCCAATATTAATCATTCTTCTCTGCATTAATTTCACCTGCACTTATCCATCAATTCCACCAAGCTATATCATTTTGAAATCCTATACTATCTTCTTCATGCTTTACGATAGTTGCAAGTTTTGTATCTCCTGCAAATTTACGCCAAGCTATAGGCCATTTGTATATCTGGAAGAACAGGAATCCTAATACTGATCACCGGGGAACTCCAATATAAATCCTCCTCCAATCCAAAAAAGTGTTCACCACTATTTTTTGTTTTCTGTCAATTTTGTACCAAGGTTGCTACTGTCCCTTTTATTCCATTAGCTCTAATTTTGGTCACAAGTCTGTTACATGGCAGCTTATCAAATGCCCTTTAAAAATTCATGTACATGTCAACTGCAAGTTAATTAAACACAATTTATCTTTAAACAAACGCATGATAGCATTCCTTACTTAACCTACATTTGCAAAGTGACTATTAGTTTTGTTCTGAATTATCATTTTTAAGCGCTCCCTCACCATCAAGGTTAAACTGACTGGCCTGTTGTTGCTGGGCTTATTTTTACACCCTGTTTTGAATGAGGAGTGTAACTTGTACAATTCTCCAGTAGGAGATCTCCCAAAGGAACTTAAAACAATTTTACCATTTTTGAAAATCAAAATATATAAACCTTCAGCTGTTTTAGCAAAATTGTACAAAGCAAGCATGCAAGAACCTTGAAGTTAAAATGATGTGTTTGTTCAAAATATAAATCTGAAATTTTACATAAGCTCTTAAGCCTATTTCCTTCCTCTCTGAAGCAAACATTGGGCTGGATTTTGCAGAGCACCATGTTCCCCATCTCCCACCCCCAGACTAAAATGGCAGTAGGGAGCCTGCCCACAAAAAAGGCACCTGCACCATAACTATTTACACATGAACAGTTGTTAATTTTCCTGAGCAAGACTTCCACTCCCATCTGGAGAGGAAGTTCTAACTGTACCAGCAGATTTGTTCTGCGGCCATTGCTAGGATTACAGCCATAACATGAAGAGGGTGAGGTTATGGAGGCCAGAATGAGGGTAAATCCAGAGTATCAGCTGGAGCTGATTGGCAGGCCTAAGCGAGTGAGGGGAGGGAAACACGTTTGAGAGACCAGGGTGGCAAGGATGTCTGCAACGGGTACAGAGAACCCCCAAAAGAGGATCTCCCTGTATTTTGCTTGACACCAGTTAACCCAGTAAAAGGCAAATTACTGTAGAATCTGAAACAAAAACAGAAAATGCTGAAAAATCTCAACAGGTATCACAGCATTTGTGGAGACAGAATAGAGCCAATGTTCTTTTTCCCAGGGTGGGAAAGTCAATTACTAGGGGCCATGGGTTTAAGGTGCAAGGAGCAAGGTTTGAAAGGAGATGTACAAGACAGGGATTTTTATGCAGAGGGTGGTGGGTGGCTGGAACTCTCTGCCAGGGGAGGTAGTGGAAGCAGATACGATAGTGACCTTTAAGGGGCATCTGAACAAAAATACATGAATAGGATGGGAATAGAGGGATATTGCTCTCATAAGAGTAGGGGGGTTTTGGTTCATACGGGCAGCGTGGTTGGTACAGGCTTGGAGGACCGAAGGGCCTGTACCTGTGCTATAATTTTCTTCGTTTTAAATCAGGATGATCCTTCATCAGAGCTTTTCCACCACTCTGTTTTTGCTAACCCAGTAAAAGATGCTGGGCTACCTACCTGGCCTCCCACTTCCGCTGGTAAAATAATGGCACAGCAGGGTGACACTCTTAAGTGGCCATGAATTGACCATTTGACAGCCTCAATGACCTTTCTTTCAAACACACCATCAGAGGACTGTAAGCTCAGCTCATTAGGATTATTGTCGTTTGTGAAAATTTATCTGAATAAAGCTAGTGAATATGCAGGGCATTACAAAAACTCAGAAGTCCTGCTGCAGCATAAGGTGAGCTTTCATTCATGAAGGGAATAGAAATGCAAGCTCTTTCTTTCTAACCCTGATGCATTGTACAGTCTGCACACGCTCAGTCTACACAGATACCCAGGAGAGTGAGGCACAGAATGATAACTGTAAGGTGAATACTGACTGCAAGTCCAGGCTTTTGACCTTCCAAATCCTAATTTTAAAAAAACTCAAAGATTGCTTTTTAAAAATGAAATGTTATGGTTAAATTTAATCACACGCTGCCCTAGCCAACACCACCAAAAATAGATAAACAGGTAATTCCATCTGCAAGTCCTGCCTGTAAATACATTGGCTGTCATACCACTGAAACAGACTGAGAATACTTCAAAAAGAATTCACTGGGACAGCCCTTGGCAACACTTCAAAACAAGTTCTTTCTCTCCTTTTTTGGGAAAGATATCATTATCCAAGAAACCATACTTTGAAACACTTAAGAGTTTCTTAGTTTTTAGAAAAATTACAGCAAGAAGAATAGGAAAACTCTTAGAACAATGATTTGATTACTAACGTTAGTCAAAACAGTGTTATACCAAAGCATTACGATCAGATTTTAATATATGGCTGATGGATCAGCCATGATATAAGTCAAAGGTTGTGTTATGTTATAGGTACATAAGCATTATGCCATGTCATGTACAAAGTTTTATTTGAACTCTTAATGCCTGGTGGCGTATTCCTTTAATGTACAATATAATTGTAACAAATGTTTGGATCAACTGTCAGAGATATTTCTCTCTTTTTTAAAGTATAAATAGTGTTTAGGAAATACAAGCTCAAAGATGAGTCTCATTTTAATGGTTGTTTGTTGAAGAAACTCTGAAGATTGGAATGGGGTTAGGTTTAATTAACAGCTTATAAGCACATACAAGATTGTTTTGCAGTGTACTGTATATCTAGACAGGTAAAGTATAAATGTAAATGCGCACACACACAATTTTATATATATGTATATATGTATACACACACACACACAGAGAACTAGTTACAATGTTGATATTTACAAGAATTTTAATAGTGTAAAATGTATTTCTTAAACACACTTACGTGCACAGACTGGTGCAGCCACCGACCACATACTGTTGTACTGGCAAACGCTTGCTTTGCTTCCTCGCAATTCATAGCCACCCATGCAAGAAAATTCACAGGTTGCCCCATAGTTATCCCCATCACTGGAGCATTTAATTGAGCCATTGTCTGGTGGAGAGAGCTTCCCACAGCGTCTAACTGGTAACAAATATAATTCAAAGCACAGTTCTCATAGAAATAAATACATTGCTTTTTGTTGTTCTTAGAATCTATTGAATACAAAATAACGGTATGAATAACCTATTTGCAGTAATTTAACCTCTGTAAATAAAATTGTGCTGCATTAACAATGTAAATATATTTTGCCATGACTTAATTCATAAACCTCTGCGTCTCAGTTTTGAAAGCAAATATGAATATTTGAGTGGTGATCAGACCTGCTATTCATGTTCCCACGTGGTTGACACTGTTCAGCTTCATGAGGAAGTGTAATAAAAGAACCTTTAAGATCATGAAGGTTTACAGTAATCAGGTGAACTACGCACCATTTCACTTCCCCTCCGGCTATCGGCCTGTGTTGGACTCTGTGTGGATCACATGCCCAACTCAGAGCTCCTTTATTAAGATAAGGCTAAACAGAAAATCCGGGCAACAGTCTTGGTAACGGTAGAAGAGGAGATTTTCTGCTTCAGATCTTTTTTTTAAAAAGTCCTTTTTTCTACTGGAAGGGGAGAAAGATTGAAATTAAAAAGTGGTTTTTCAAAAATCTGGAAGATTTTGAGAAGGTAATAGTGAAAAGCTGTTTTCTGCTAATTAACAAAACAAAGATGAAGGATTATTGCTAAAAAGGAGAAAAGTTACTAAAAACTGGAATGTTATTTCATAAATAGCTATTATGGCAGAGACTATAACAACGTTTAAATTGGAAATAGATTGGTTTTAAAATGGATGATTATGAAACAATATAGGTAAAAGAGCAGCGGAACTGAATTGGAGTAACCTTTCCACTATTGGTGACCATGCCTTCAGTTGCCTAGGCCTAAAGGTCTGGACTCTCCTCCCTAAACCTCTCCACTTCTCTACTGTGCTTTCCATCTTTGAGACATTCCTTAAAACCTACTTCTTTGACCAAGCTTTTGGTCATCAGGCCTAACAGAAATAGGCTGCTGTAATCAAAAGAACATAAGAAATAGGAGCAGCAGTAGGCCATCTAGCCCTTCGAGCCTGCCCTGCCATTCAATAAGATCATGGCTGATCTGTCGTGGCTCAGTTCCACATTCCCGCTGTCTCCCCATAACCCTTAATCCCCTCGCTTATCAAAAACCCATCAACCTGCGTCTTAAAAATATTTAGCGAGGCAGCCTCCACCACTTCTACGGGCAGAGAATTCCAGAGATTCACCACCCTTTGAGTGAAGAAATTCCTCCTCAACTCCGTTCTAAACCGCCCCCCCTTTATCTTGACGCTATGCTCCCTAGTCCTACTGTCCTTTCTGAGCGGGAAGAGTCTCTCCACCTCTATCCTATCCATCCCATTCATCATCTTATATGTCTCAATGAGATCTCCCCTCATTCTTCTAAACTCTAACGAGTACAAGCCTAGTTTATTCAGCCTCTCCTCATAGCTCAACCCCCTCAACTCCGGCATCAGCCTAGTAAACCTCCTCTGCACTCCCTCCAAGGCCAAAATATCCTTGCATAAGTGCGGCGACCAAAACTGCACACAGTACTCCAGCTGCGGCCTCACCAGTGCCCTATACAGCTGCAGCAAGACCTCCCTACTTTTATATTCAATCCCCCTCACTATGAAGGCCAGCATCCCATTAGCCTTCCTGACCACCTGCTGCACCTGCAGGCTGGGTTTTTGCGACTCATGCACAAGGACCCCGAGGTCCCTCTGCACCGTCGCCTGCTGCAGTTTTTCGCCACGTAATAGTCCTTCCTACCATTATTCCTACCAAAGTGGACCACCTCGCACTTGCCAACATTAAATTCCATTTGCCAGTTCCTGGCCCATTCACCCAGCCTATCTAGATCCTTCTGCAGACTCCCCACACCCTCCGCGCAATTTGCCGTTCCACCAATCTTGGTGTCATCAGCAAATTTCGACACCATACACTCGGTTCCCTCCTCCAGATCATCTATATAAACGGTAAATAGCTGAGGCCCCAGCACCGACCCCTGGGGCACTCCACTAGTCACCAACTGCCAATCCGAATAGCACCCATTGACCCCCACTCTCTGCCTCCTATTAGGCAGCCAATCCTCTATCCACACTAACACCCTACCCCCAACTCCATGCCCCCTTACCTTCTGCAATAACCTCTTGTGAGGTACCTTGTCAAACACCTTCTGAAAATCAAGAAAGACCACATCCACCGGCTCTCCTCTATCCACCGCCCTAGACACATCCTCATAGAACTCCAATAAATTCGTCAGACACGACTTCCCCTTAACGAAACCGTGCTGCGTCTGCTCTATCAAGCAATTCCCCTCAAGATGCCTCGCTGTTTCCTCCTTAATGACGGATTCTAACATTTTACCTGCAACAGACGTTAAACTAACCGGCCTATAATTCCCTGCCTTTTGCCTGCCACCCTTCTTAAACAACGGCGTAACATTAGCCGTTTTCCAATCTTCCGGCACTTCCCCGGAATCCAGCGACGTCTGGAAAATAACCACCAAGGCATCCACCATCACCTCTGCCATTTCTTTCAGAACCCTTGGATGCATTCCATCCAGTCCTGGGGACTTGTCCACAATCAGTCCCTCCAGTCTGTCGAGCACCGCCTCTCTAGTAACAATAATGTCATTGAGACCCTCCAGTCCTACCATCTTTCCATCGCTAACACCCAGCAAATTATTCACGTCCTCCTCCGTGAAGACCGAAACAAAAAAGTTATTCAAGGCCTCAGCCATTTCCCCATCCCCTACCACTAAGTCCCCCCTCTCATCCTCTAAGGGTCCAACGTTCACCCTAGCCAGCCTCTTCCTTTTTATATATTTATAAAAACTCTTGCTATCCTTTTCTATATTAAGTGCTAGCCCAGATTCATAGTTTCTCCTACCCTTCTTTATCAACTTCTTTGTCAATCTTTGTTGACATTTAAACCTCTCCCAATCCTCTCCTCGCCCACTACTCTTAGCTACTCTAAACGCCTCCACTTTTAATTTAACACTTTCCTTCACCTCCTTCGTTATCCACAGCTTATTACCTCTCCTCCTACGGTCCTTTTTAACCATCGGAATAAAAGATGAGGTGCTATATCTAAAGCTCATGATGGGCTACACTGAAACATTTCAGCAGGCCGAGGATGATAGAGCAGCGCGGAGACCATCATATTCCTGGAATGGAGGAGAAGGGATGAGTGCAGAAGTCTAGAAAATGGTGTCAGAGGTGGTCAAGGGTCCTGTCAACCATGGTGAGCAGGGAATCCTCAGTTGGGGAAAAAGGAGGACACATTAAAGCCTTAGATATGGATCATTACATCATGAGATGTGGAGGAGATGGAAATTGGGAGAAAGGAATTGAATCTTTAGAGGCAGCAAGGTGTGAGGAAGTTCTTGCTTCAGTGAGCTGACAATGAATATTTGTTGATTGTCCATCCCCAGAAATGGAAACTGAGAATTCAAATAAGGTAAGTTAAGAGTTGGGGGTGGATCATGTGAAAGTGAGAGAAGGATGGAAATTGGAGGCAAAGTTGAAGAAGTTTTGCAACTTGGGGCAGAAGTAGGAAAAGGCACCCATATTAATATATCAGGAGTTGTGGGAGGGGACCTGAGTAAGACTGGAACAAAGAATGTTCCACACATCCTAAAAAAGGTAGGTGTACCTGAGACAAATGGAGATGCAGAGCAACATCTTTTATTTGGAGGAACTGCAATGAGTTAGAAGAGTAATTGTTCAATGTGAGAACAAAATTGGCCTGACAGAGGAAGGGGGTGGGGTCTGGAAATTAGTTGGACTTACATTCAAAGAGAAAGCAGGGAGTGTCTACAGATTGGCAGAAACTGACTGCTGTGTCCAGATCATTTGAACAATGAATAGTAGCAAGAGTGTCACAAAGCTGGGTGTTTCCAAATAACAGCAAGTGACAATTATTCTGGACTGCTGTTCTGCATCTTCTCTCTGATTGGCATTGGTAGAAACCCAGGGATGAGTCATCTATTGGCCTCTTCCCCAGTTAGAGGAAAGCATGTGCAAGAGGAAGTTAGAACACGCCACTGTAAAGTTTTAAGCATATCTGAAGTTGCACATCCATTTTTGAGATTCACTTTTTCTTTACATGACCTCTTTGCCGATGACTGCACCCTGTATACTGGCTCAGAGCCAGAGATGCAAGTCAGTATGGACAAATTTTCCACGGCTTGTGACAACTTTGGACTCACCATCAACATTAAAAAGACCAAAGTCATACACCACCTTGCTCCTCATGCACTGTACACAGAAGCCATAATCACAATCAAAGGGCAGAAACTACAGGCAGTGGACCAGTTCACTTATCATGGTAGCACTCTCTCCAAAGCAGTGACTATTGATACAGAAGTTAACTGCAGAATAGCAAAGGCAAGTTCTGCTTTCAGTAGACTGCGTTCCACTGTATGGGAATGTTGAGGAATCAGCCAGCAACAAAACTGAAGGCCTACAGCGCCGCGATACTCACTACCCTCCTGTATGCCTGTGAAACATGGACTGTGTATTGAAGGCAAGCAAGACAGCTCAATCATTTCTACATGACTTGTGTGACTTTATGGGGTGGCACCAGTATTGGGGCAGATGGGACCTGTTCAGATGGGATGGTCTTAGTCTGAATCGTGCCGGGACCAGAGTCCTGGCGAATCGTATATCTAGGACTGCAGATAGGGCTTTAACTTCATTGTGTGTGTGTGTGTGTGTGTGTGTGTGTGTGTGAGAGAGAGAAATTACAAAATCTAAAGTAAAGGAGAGGGTACGGGTGCAGGAAAATGTTGAGGATGTCCCAATAATAAAAGGAGTAGGGGGCGTGAGAGAGGGTAGTAGCATTTCTACAAATAAGGTCCACATAAAGGCTGGTATAAAGACACTTTACCTGAATGCACGAAGCATTCAGAACAAAGTGAATGAGCTGATGGCACAGATCAACACAAATGGATATGATCTAGTGGCCATTATGGAAACGTGGTTGCAAGGTGACAGGGACTGGGAGCTGAATGTCCAGGGGAATCAAGTGTTTAGGAAGGATAGATGGGAGGAAAAAGGAGGTGGGGTAGCTCTGTTAATTAAGGATAATATCAGGGCGGTAGTAAGGGAAGATATAGGCTCCAAAGAGCAAAACGTGGAATTGTTGTGGGTGGAGATAAGGAATAGTAAGGGGAGGAAGACACTGATAGGTGTGGTGTATAGTTGCCCAAGTAATAACTTTGACGTGAGGCGGGCTATAAACAAGCAAATAATTGATGCGTGCAGAAACGGAACGGCGATAATTATGGGGGATATTAATCTGCATATTGATTGGATGACCCAAGTCGGACGCAGTGGGCTTGAGGAAGAGTTCTTGGAATGCTGTCGGGATAGTTTCCTTGAACAGTGTGTGACGGAACCTATGAGGGAGCGAGCTATCTTAGATCTGGTGTTGTGTAACGAGGCAGGGAGAATTAGGGATCTTCTTGTGAGGGATCCTCTTGGGACGAGCGATCATTGTATGGTTGAAGTTTTGATGCAGATGAAGGATGAGAAAGTCGGGTCCCGAACCTGTGTCCTCTGTTTGAACAGAGGGGAGTACGATAGGATGAGAGCGGAATTGGCGAATGTAGATTGGGGGTGCAGATTGGTTGGTAGGACGGCTGAGGAACAGTAAAGGATTTTTAAGGAGATCTTTTTCGGTACTCAGCAGAAATATATTCTGATGGTAAAGAAGGACTGTAGGAGAAGGGATAACCAGCCATGGTTACTGACAGAAATAAAGGAGAGTATTAAAAGCTGATGCGTTCAGAGTGGCTAAAAATGGTGGGTGATTAGAAGACTGGGAAAGATTTAAAAATCAACAAAGAATGACTAAAGGTGATAAAGAAAGGAAAGACAGACTATGAAGCTAAACTAGCACTGAATATAAAAAATGACAGTAAAAGTTTTTACAAATATATAAAGAAGAGGAGACTGGCCAGAGTGAACGTTGGACCCTTGGAGGATGAGGGGGGATTTAGCAGTGGGCGATGAGGAAATGGCTGAGGCTTTAAATAAGTTTTTTGCCTCGGTCTTCACAGAGGAGGACACAAATAGTTTGCCGGATATTGAAGGTAGAAGGATGGTAGGAGTTGAGGGCCTAAATGCGATTATTGTCACTAGAGAGGTAGTGCTCGATAGACTAATGGGGGCTGAATGTGGACAAGTCCCCAGGACCAGATGGAATGCATCCCAGGGTTCTGAAGGAAATGGCAGAGGTGATAGTGGATGCCTTAGTAATTATTTCTCAAAATTTGCTGGACTCCGGGGAAGTGCTGAAAGATTGGAAAACGGCTAATGTTACGCCGCTGTTCAAAAAAGGTAGCAGACAAAAGGCAAGGAATTATAGGCCGGTTAGTTTAATGTCTGTAGTTGGAAAAATGCTAGAATCCGTCAAAGAAGAAATAGCGAGGCACCTGGAAAAGAACGGTTTGGTCGAGCAGACGCAGCATGGATTCGTTAAGGGGAAGTCGTGTTTGACAAATTTATTGGATTTCTATGAGGATGTGACCAGTGTGGTAGACAGAGGGGAACCGGTGGATGTGGTGTTTTTAGATTTCCAAAAGGCGTTTGATAAGGTGCCTCATAAAATGTTGCTACAGAAGGTTAGGGTGCACGGAGTTGGGGGTAAGGTGTTAGCGTGGATAGAGGATTGGCTGTCTGATAGGAAGCAGAGAGTTGGTATCAATAGGTGCTATTCTGGTTGGTGGTTGGTGACTAGTGGAGTGCCGCAGGGATCGGTGCTGGGGCCTCAACTATTTGCCATTTATAGAGATGATCTGGAGGAAGGGGCTGAGTGTAGGGTGACGAAATTTGCTGATGACACGAAGATAAGTGGAAAAGCAAATTGTGTGGAGGGTGTGGAAAGTCTGCAGAGAGATCTGGATAGGCTGTGCGAGTGGGCGAGGACCTGGCAGATAGAGTATAATGTTAGCAAGTGTGAGGATATCCATTTTGGCAGAAATAATAGTAGGAGGGATTATTATTTAAAAGGCAACAAGCTGCAGCATGCTACGGTGCAGAGGGACCTGGGGGTCCTTGTGCACGAGTCGCAAAAACCCAGTCTGCAGGTGCAGTAGGTGATCAAGAAGGCAAATGGAATGTTGGCCTTTATAGCGAGGGGGATTGAATATAAAAGTAGGGAGGTCTTGCTGCAACTGTACAGGGTACTGGTGAGGCCGCAGCTGGAGTACTGTGTGCAGTTTTGGTCGCCGCATTTGCGCAAGGATATTTTGGCATTGGAGGGAGTGCAGAGGAGGTTTACTAGGCTGATACCGGAGATGAGGGGGTTGGGCTATGAAGAGAGACTAAATAGACTGGGTCTGTACTCATTGGAGTTTAGAAGGATGAGGGGGGATCTTATAGAGACGTATAAGATAATGAAAGGGATGGATAGGGTAGAGATAGAGAGATTCTTCCCACTTAGAAAGGATAGCAGGACACAGCCTCAAGATAATGAGGGGGGTGCAGTTTAGATCAGAGTTGAGGATGAACTTCTTCACTCAAAGGGTGGTGAATCTCTGGAATTCTCTGCCCGTTGAAGTGGTGGAGGCTGCCTCGCTAAATATATTTAAGTCATGGGTAGATAGGTTTTTGATAGACAAGGGAATTAAGGGTTATGGGGAGAAAGCAGGAAAGTGGAACTGATCCACTTCAGATCAGCCATGATCTTATTGAATGGCGGGGCAGGCTCGAAGGACTAGATGGCCTACTCCTGCTCCTATTTCTTATGTTCTTATGTCTTTGCAGAATATTACGCATCCAATGGCAAGACAAAGTACCAGACACTGAGGTTTTCTCTAGAGCAAGTTTACCATCAGTCCACACTCTGCTGATGAGAGCGCAGACCCGCTGGGCAGATCATGTCATCCGTATGTCAGACGAGTGCATACCCAATCAGCTCCTTTTTGGGGAACTCCTGCTGGAAGACGCTCGCGTGGAGGGCAGAAGAAACATTTCAAAGACACACTCAAGGCCTCCCTGAAGTCACCTGACATAGACACAACCACCTGGGAAACGCTGGCACAAAACCGCCCTACTTGACGCTGCCTCATCCACAAAGGCCGTCAAGCTCATGAAGCAAGGTGTATTGCTGAAGCACATCTTAAGCGCGAGCTGCGCAAGTCCACAGCCACCAGTGCAACAACGACAGGACCTACACAAGTCCGTCCAATATGTGCCAGGACATTCTGTGCCCGAATTAGCCTGATCAGTCACCTTCGGACACACCACAACCAGCCTCAAAATGACTAATGGTGTTGAGGTCCTCATCGATGATGATGGACGAACAACAACAACGCCTCAACATTTCTCTTTGGTCGCCAGAGTGAAAAATCTCCCAGATTGGGGCAAAAAGTAAATGACAAGAATTCACATTTATATAAAACATTTATAGTAAAACATCCTAAAGGGTATCTCAGAAGCATTATCAGACAAAATATGACACAAAGTCATATATTAGGACAAATGACCAAAAGATTGTTCAAAGAGGTAGATTTTATACAGCATCTTGAGGGATGGAGAGGGAGAGAGGCAGAGAGGAATAGGGAGGTAATTCCAAAACACAGGCCCAAGACAGCTGAAGGCAGGGCTGTCAAGGATGAGGCTAAAGAAATACACATTGAATAAGATGCTAGAACTGAAGGACTGCAAAGTGCTATGCAAAGACATGCAATAAGATGCCTAAATTGATGCCTTTCAAGAGGATAAAGTAATTACCACCTTAAAAGAGGCAACAATGGTTGTAAAATAGTCTAGAAAATAAAGTATAACATTTGTACTGTATTTTATTTATGACACAGTGACCCTCAATTATTCGAAAATGCATGAAGAATAATCAAAAAGGACTTACCCTTCACCTTAATTGTGAAGCGGCATGAAGCCTTGTTCCCAGCCCTGTCAAAAACAGTATACTGAATCTTATGTTGACCCTCTGGAAATTCTGAGCGAGGAGGGGGGCCTTTCAATATAACGCTATAAGAAAAAAATGTATTAATCTGGAGCTTTGTTGCATTTTCCCACAACACAGAAGCCCGACAATGCAGAAGGCGGCCACCTGGCCCACTGAGTCTGCACAGACCACAATCCCACCCAGGCCTCATCCCCACAACGCTATCCATCCAGCCTGCTAGTCCTCCTGACACTAAGGGGCAATGTAGCATGGCCAATCAACCTAACCTGCACATCTTTGAACTGTGGGAGGAAGCCCACCCAGACAGAGGGAGAATGTGCAAACTCCAGTGTGTGGAGTTTGTACATTCATGATCACAACATGATCAAATCCAACTTAATTCAAATTCAAAAATGCAGCAACAAAAGTTTGTTCAGGTAACATGTTCATCACCTCAAAGTGAGCAAGATTCTCAAAAAGCTTCATTGCTGTTATCAATCTGGAGCCCGCAGGATGGCACTATGTAAACTACAGTACTGGAATAACACTCCAGATTGCTGTTTTGGGGGTTTCCTTTTGCACGTGGCCACTGCTGCTTCTCTCAGAATCTGTACCAACTTGTGTAACCCATTATTTTGAAATAAAAGATGTTACTCAAAATTTTTAATGTATTTTAAATTATATCCTTTCATTTACATCTGTAACTTTCCACCTCCACATTGTAATGTATGTATTTGTACTGTGAGTTGCAATAATCAATGTAGAGTTTATGGAATTGAATGCATGGAAATAGCAGGTATTAATCAGACTTTATATAAACCATTGTTCTGAAAATTATTAGTACCCAAAGCAAAATCATCACCACAGACTATACAGTATTAGGCAGTATTGTGGAACTGATTTGAATTTTCACACTTTTTGTTTCTTCCCCCCACCCCCCCACTCCCCAACCTGAGACTATGCCCTGGTTGAAAAGACAGAGAATTCCCCTCTGTCCCTGACTAATACAATTATAAAACTGTTCGATAGAGGAGGATGTGGTGATTCATCTTCTGATTTTTTTCTCTCTCTCTCTACTAGGATGTCAACCAACGCCTCACTAAGGAATGTTCTTGCAACATCAAATCAACAGGAACTTATTAACCTACTGCTGCGCCCTGTTACGATGAAGGACACCATTTCAGAATTTTCCACGACTGAAATGGAAATGAAGTTGCAAAATAACCCAATTATAACAGAATTTAGCAGGGCAAAAAGTTAAAGCAGTAGTGTGAAATTTTGATACTTAATTACTTGTCACCTTGCAGTAGTTATTTATCTTCCTCCGTGATATTTTAGAAAGAGACATGAACTTTCCCATTCAATACAAATTAAAACGTGTTCCAACAAATGAAAATGAATCCTTGGGCAAAATGAATCCTTGATAGTTAGCAAGTGAATAATGAATTCCCACAGCTTCCAATTTGATGCTATCTGCCAATAGCACACTATAAATTACTCATTAACCTTCAATGATGATAGGGGGAATTATGAATCTATCCTTATGCATAGGTGGAGTTAACAACTCCAGATAACAAGTTTCCAAGCAAAAGATTTAATTAGAGACACTATACAGTGTTAAATGATTACTGGCTATAAAGTTCTTTCATGTCTATATTAAATCCTACTCTTATTTAAAGAAACAGCACAGCCCAAGACACTAGAATGTTTGTTAGTCAACCAAGTAATGTGATTTAATGCATTTATTATTTTACTTTAAAGCCTCTCTTCCTGACAGTTAATCCTGGTCAAACATGTTAACCTTTAGAAGTGCACTCCCTTCGGCTCATGCAGGGAATCTAAAGTATAATAATATATTGCCATTAGTGCTATATTGATATTGAAGACCAAAGTAAAGCAAATATTTTTTCAAGTCATTGATAATACCATATTACATGTTACAACTGTTTGCATCAAAGCATCATTGGGACACCAAGATGAACACTAAGATTTAATGAGAGACAATAATGTGTTCCCAGGTAAAGACAAGATGTGTGTGCGTGTATTTTTTTGGCACACTGTTATAGAGAGAACACTAAAGCCATAGAGACTAAAAAATTAGATTCAGTAAAATGAAATTGGGAGTAATTCCACTGGAGCGAGGAGGAGAGATTTAAAGATTTTGATAAAGTGAAAGATTTTATTTTGGAGAAACCAAGAAGTCATCTCAAAATTGCAACTTATTGAGGAGACAAGTCAGAAGAAAGTTCTTTGCAAAGTGAGTTGTTGGAAGATGAGGAAATCATTAAGGCAGAAAATCAGACAAACGTGGGAAATGATACGGGACTATGGGTAAAAGAAGGTTTATGGGATTAATTTAGAATTACGCTGGCACAGCTACAATGGATCAAGTGGTCTAGTTTTGTGCTGCAAAACACCTGTTCCTTTTTATTCATTCATGGGACATGGGCATTGCTGGCTGACCAGCATTTATTGCCCATCCCTAGTTGTCCTTGTTCAGAAGGCAGTTGACAGTCAACCACATTACCATGGCTCTGGAGTCACATGTAGACCAGCTGAGGTGAGGACAGCAGATTTCTTTCCCTAAAGAACATTAGTTAACCAAATGGGTTTTTCCAACAATTGTTTCACAGTTATCAATAAATTCTTAATTCTAGATATTTTTAAATTCTTAATTCCAGATATTTTTTATCTGCTGTGGTGGGATTTGAAGTTGGGTCTCCAGATTATTAGCTGAATTTCTAGATTAATAGGCTAGTGATAATACCACTAGGCCATCCCCTGTTACTGTTGGTGAGATCATCAGTGCAGCTGGTGGAAAGGCTTCTAATTTGTTTTACTCTTTATACAAAAAGCAGCGTTTTCATTTAAAACTTATGTTAACTGGAGGCGTTTAATTTGCCTGCTGAGTGCTCTATTTAGTCCTTGTCTATCACCCCAGGCTTTGAAGTGTTGAGTAAAATGGACAATTGTGATATTAGTTGGAGACACAACCTCCAGTGAGGGGCAGGAGAGGAAGACGGGCAGATTGCGAGATCCAGGATGTACTGGTGGTACATTAAGGGGCCAGAGCTGTGCCAGTCCCCCAAAGTAATCATACATCCTCAGTGGAGGCATAGATGGTCTTATGCAGCCCCTGGAGCATACCGGAAGAGATTGGTCCGGATGAACCTTTGTCAGAGCTGAAGAGAAGAAAAATCAAACAGTGGGGAGGGGGAGGATATCACATGTTCATGTGTCATTTTTCCTGATGAAGAATTTCCAGCATTTTAGGCTTTTGTTCCTGCATTGAAGGGGGATATTGATACCAAACACTTCTTTAAAAAACTTACTGAACAGTAAATGCAAGTTAAGTTCAGTAATAAAAATGGATTAATTCATAGGGTTGCAAATGATGAGATGCAGGGAGAACAAAAGGAAAAGGATGATAATGGATGAAAATCCATACGGATCAAGGAAGGGACAGGAGGGCATAAATTGATAACAAGTGTGTTCAACTCTACAAATTAAAATTTAACGCGTGGGCTAAAATTGATTGAACTCCCCTAGTCAATTACTTCCTGAATGCTTTACTCACTCCTGATATTAGAAAATCTAGTTTTAATTTCACCATATTGTAAGCATTATGTTATACACACTATACATTATATTGCATCTATGAATAGCAATATTTACCAGAAATAGTCAACATATCCCAACTGTTTTTGATATTATGTATGAATTTCTATGAAGAGGAGGAGATGACCTAGTGTTATGATCACTGGACTATTAATCCAGAAACTCAGATAATGTTCTGGGGACCCGACTTCGAATCCTGCCATGGCAGATGGTGGAATTTGAATTCAATTAAAAAGAAACAGAAATTAAAACTTACAGATAATCATGAAACCATTGTCGAAAAAACCCATCTGGTTCACTAATGTCCTTTAGGGAAGGAAATCTGCCATTCTCACTTGGTCTGGCCTATACGTGACTCCAGACACACAGCAATGTGGTTGACTCTCAACTGCTCTTGGGCAGCTAGGGTTGGACAATAAATGCTGGCCAGCCAGTGACATCCACGTTCCATGAATGAACAAAAAGCTTAAAATTTCTCATTTCCATAATGCAAACTAAATGAAGAACTATTATTTACAGCGCCGACATAAGACACCAACCGTATTTTATCGTAGAATTTTAAAGGTTAACCTAACAATGGCCCAAACTTTCTGGCTCCGCTGCGGTGAGCTCCCCCTCGGTAAATGCGACAAACCATTCAAACAACCACTGACTTCAGCGGAGCCAAAAGATCCCACCAGCAGGAGGGGCTAGAAAATTCCAGCCAGTGGTTCTGAGTCAGAGGGTCATATTTTCTAGCCCTGCCCACCCCTGGGATCTTCGCATCCCGCTGAAAGTCAATGGTCTTTTGACCAGCCCTTCGCCCATGGTGGATCCTTCAATGACAGGGTTGGAATATCCCAGCACTACCTCTGCATGACATTTCCTCTCATGTCAAAAATACCAATTACTTTGTCAAAATGCCATCGGCTGTGTCTTTTCCTTCAGGAGTGTCCCAGTTCACCCGTACCGTCAGCTTCTCAGGTTCAGCTGTCTTCTCCTTGAAGCTGGGACACCTTATTTTTGGTGGGTCTAAATCTATTAAAAAAATGGTAGAGATAAATTTAATTGATCTGGTGGCATCAACTATTCTCAATCTGGAGATACTGAAAATGTGCACTTGTGGCTTCAATAATATCAAACTATTATAACTCAAAGATCTTTTAAATTTAAAGTTTCAATTTAAGTCATCTTTGAACCTGTTCATTTGCAAGATTATATGCAATTAAACCAGATTTAGGCCAAACTTGCATTTTGGGCATTTGTATTTGTAACTTGTTTCAATAAACTGGCAAGTTGATCCAACTGGTTCATCCTGGGATTTATACTCAACACAAGCTTCCTCCATTGCCTCTTCCCATCCTGTCCTTATCCCTTTTGCCCTCAAAGAATTCCTCAATCCTTCCCTTCCACGCATTGTTGACATCTGCTTCAAGCATTACAGCAACTACTCTTCGTATAAACCAATTAATTTAATTTGCATTCTTAAGTGTGATTTCTCTAAGATATTGTCTAAAAAAAGTGCGATGGATTTACAGAAATGATCATCCTGACCAGCTATACAAATACAGGATTTTATGCTTTTCAAACATCATGGCACCAATCAACCTTTCATTTTCTATCCCCTTTCCCACAGATTTTCCTACTTTGTTGTAACGTAACAAAGCCATTCACATTCCCATTTCGCATCAAGGTCGGAATTTTCCAGCCATTCACCACTGATCGCCTCTGTAAGCGAGGACAGAGAATTTGATGCTCAGCCAAATCTCTGGTCACTTCAGCAGGACAGGAGAACCCTGCCAGTGAGAATGGCCAGAAAATCCCACCCCAAATGCCCAAGTGCCCAGGGATGCGTAGGTTAGGGATTAGTGGGTATAATGTATGGGGATAGGACCTGGGTGGGGTTGTGTTCAGTGCAGACTCGATGGGCCGAAGGGCCTCTTTCTGCACTGTAGGGTTCTATGATTCTATGAAATCTTGGTTGCTACCAATGCAGATGGCTATTCCAAAGAAATGGAAACCCTTATTAAATACATTAAAATATGCACTCAATGTAAATTGTTTATCACCTTGGTAACTAAATAGTTTAAGAACCAACCTTTTGCTAAGTGTTGTCATGTGGATATAACATTACTGGGTACCAAAAAAATGCAATACACTACCTGGTAGTAAAGAAGCTAGTTACAGATTCCATACATGGTACATTACTAATTATTCTAAAAAGAATGCCTTCAAAATGGTTTATTCCTCAGTTAGACATTGTAAACTTAACAGAATGATGTTTGAACATTTGAAATAGTGCAAGACACAGAGCCTGGGGAAGAATGAGGCAATAGGACTAGCTTTGGATTACACAACAAAGTGCCTACATAAGCACAACAGCCCAAAATGAGGCCATAGATCTACAGTAGGATGCAACCACAAAGTGCTGAATCACACTGGAATTACCTCTTAACAACGTAATTGCTTCCATTTGTACTTCATACAGTGCATTGATGACAGCTCATCAAGTTGTGTATGTACACAACTGCACATCCGTATCAACATATTGCAGCAGCCCATAACCACTTCAGTTCAAAATATGATTTAGTGTTATCAGAAATTCTTCTGTTTCTGCTCCCTTCTTTAAAATCATATATAAATTGATGATTTGCATTATGTAGTTTATTTATGCACATGGAGCAAATCAAAATTTAGTTCATGATGATCAATAAGGAAAAAAATTGTTGAAGGAAACATGATCATGACACAGTAACAATTGGTCTCTCAGTCTGAGAGCTCAGGAACAATCATATAAGCTTGTTAACATTTCAAAAACATTTTTAACAGTTTGGGTATAATCTATCAATACGTAACCTCTCAGTTCTGGTATAATTCTAATAAATCTTTCTTAAACATTTTTATAAAATAGAAACCAAAACTGTTCCAGAACACCAAGGATGATTTAATTAAGATGCAACACAAATTTAACATAATCTACCTACTTTCAACTCTACTGTTCCAGATATGAACTCCAGTATTCGGTTTGCAATTGCTTTGCTATTTTCCTTGGTCTCCATTGCCAGAATTCTACTGCCCTTCCCGCCACAGAATCAGAGTAGGCGAAGGACAGACAATAGAAATGTCAGTTGACCTCGGGTGGGAGTTTCAGGTCTCACTCGAGCAAGGCCATAAAATCCTGTCCTATATTCCATCCACTGATCCTTCCATTCCTCTAACCCATTTTTTCCTTCATGTGATGTAGGCATCGCTGGAAAAGTCAGCAGTTACAGCCCTTTCCTAATTGCCCTGGAGAAGTTAGTGGTGTCCAGCCTTCTTGAAAGGCTGTATAAAGATACTAACTATGATCAGGAGAAGGCCCCTCAAGCCTGCTCTGCCATTCATTGAATATTCATAGAATTCCTGCAGTACAGAAGGAGACCACTCAGTCCATCGAGCCTGCACCAACAACAACCCCACCAAAGCCCTATCCCCGTAACCACACATATCTACCGTGCTAATTCCCCGACACTAATTTAGCACGGCTAATCAATCTAATCTACACATCTTTGGACTGTGAGAGGAAATTGGAGTACTCGGAGGAAACCCACATAGACACAGGGAGAACGTCTGTGTGAAGTTTGCTCAGTCGCCCAGGACAGGAACTGAGCCCAGTCCCTGGAGCTATGAGGCAACAGTGCTAACCACTTGCCACCACTGAATAAGATCATGCGTGGTCTGATTGTAATCTCAACTCCACATTCTTCTTTATTGCCAATAACTTTTCACCCCCTTGTTAATCAACAATCTATCTAGCTCTGCCTTAAAAATATTCAAAGACTCTGCTTCCATTGTCTTTTGAAGAAGAGAGTTCCAACACAGGGTTCGCTGAAAGACAAGGTTATCCAAAATTCTCCTTGTTCCTCATCACCAATGTGAGGAAGCCTGATTGCAAAGGAATGGTATTTATTGCGAAACACAAGATAAAGGCACTACAGCATGGCATAGATATACATGTCCCACAGTTCTGTAGGCCCTTCCTGGTGTCTGCCTTATAAAGGCCTCATGTGACGAGTTGCACCTGGGTAGGCCATTGCCTGTTACCAAGGGAACCTGTTTTCAACAAGCTCCACAGGGAGGTCAATTAGAGATTCCCCATGGGGGTGATCACATTATCCAAGCACTGAATGACGGAGTTGTCATTTTTTTAAAGAAGTTCCACATGCTATTGTGAATATAAAACACACTTTATTTAACAAATCGGTGCCAGTTGACTTAACCAGCCTTCCTCAAATGTTGGCCAGGTGCAGATCACAGTGGAAAGTATTAGTCTTTGTTATGTTCACAAAGTTTGTGGAGCGTTGGAGGAGCATGAATGATCCTCTTAGATACAGAGGCATCTTGTAGTCTGTTGTCAGCCCAGTCATCATGCCCCCTCCCCTAGGATAAAATGTCAAGTTCAGTTTGGCAGCAGAGCCAGGCGAAGTTCCATTTCTCTTACAAGCACGTGGAAGTCTGCTAGCAGCTCAGTACCTCACCCTTCCCACCTCATCCTAGGATCAGCCTGCTGCCTGTGAACACTGGATAAGCACTTGCAGCTCCCTGCAATACTGCTACTAGGTCCAGCCCTTAAAGCAGCTTACTCGGAGGGGAGGCTCAAGGTGGACATTGTGACTAGTCCTTCTTAGCCCACCCACAAGAACTCATCATAAAATTTTACTTTATCAGCAGTTCTCTCAAAGATACATCCTCTTCTCAGCTCATGAAAGACTGTTCTTTTTTTCCCCCTGATTAATTCAACATTATTCAACTGTCACCAATTCATTTTATCTTTCTTGGTACAATCTCAACAAAAAATAATAGAATTTCCTCTCAAATACTAAACAATTTTCAAAAACAAGTGAATTCAGAAAATTGTCCCAGATAAACTATGTCTACACTGCCACCATATGGTAATCATGTGTGGTTGCACTGGGCTTTCTTTGCCACAATGGATGGCAATTGTATTTCTGCGAAGGCACAGCCAGCTCTCCCAATTTTTTCTAATAGATATTGTCTCTAGTTTTCCACATGACCGAACAACCAAACTGCATATCACCTATAGTCCCAGAGTGTATCATCTTCTGCTTAATATCCAGTTAAAGAGCAGCCTAACCCAGGGATTGTAATAGAGAAGCCTTTTCAAAAAGGTACACAAGTATTACTGTACTGCCATATAAATTATTTTCTCTTTATGGACAACAAACTGGAAAAGGGCTGTTTCAAAATCAAAACACAAACTTTGAACAAAAAGTTGAAGTTGACAGTTCACAGCCTTGACATTCTATTTGACCCAAGGCTAAGCTGCCAATTTCATATCCTCATCATCATAAAGACTACATACTTATACCTTAAACATTGCCCTCCTCCATGCTTTTATCACCTCTAGACTTGACTATTTAATGCTCTACTCGCCAACCTTACATTTTCCATGAACCTCCGCTCACCCAAACCTTTGCTGCCCATATCCTAAGTCCCACCCACCCCTCTCTCTATGAACATAAGAACATAAGAAATAGGAGCAGGAGTAGGCCATCTGGCCCTTCGAGCCTGCCCCGCCATTCAATAAGATCATGGCTGATCTGTCGTGGCTCAGTTCCACTTTCCCGCCCTCTCCCCATAACCCTTAATCCCCTCTCTTATCAAAAACCCATCAACCCGCTTCTTAAAAATATTTAGCGAGGCAGCTTCCACCACTTCAACGGGCAGAGAATTCCAGATATTCACCACCCTTTGAGTGAAGAAGTTCCTCCTCAACTCCGTTCTAAACCTCCCCCCCTTTATCTTGAGGCTGTGCCCCCTAGTCCTACTGTCTTTTTTGAGCGGGAAGAGTCTCTCCACCTCTATCCTATCCATCCCATTCATCATCTTATACGTCTCAATGAGATCTCCCCTCATTCTTCTAAACTCTAACGAGTACAAGCCTAGTTTATTCAGCCTCTCCTCATAGCTCAATCCCCTCAACTCCGGTATCAGCCTAGTAAACCTCCTCTGCACTCCCTCCAGGGCCAAAATATCCTTGCGCAGGTGCGGCGCCCAAAACTGCACACAGTACTCCAGCTGCGGCCTCACCAATGCCCTATACAGCTGCAGCAAGACCTCCCTACTTTTATATTCAATCCCCCTTGCTATGAAGGCCAGCATCCCATTCGCCTTCCTGACCACCTGCTGCACCTGCAGGCTGGGTTTTTGCGACTCATGCACAAGGACCCCGAGGTCCCTCTGCACCGTCGCCTGCTGCAGTTTTTCGCCACGAAAGTAATAGTCCTTCCTACCATTCTTCCTACCAAAGTGGACCACCTCACACTTGCCAACATTAAATTCCATTTGCCATTTCCTGGCCCATTCGCCCAGCCTATCTAGATCCTTCTGCAGACTCTCCCCACCCTCCGCACAATTTGCCTTTCCCCCAATCTTAGTGTCATCAGCAAATTTCGACACCCTACACTCGGTTCCCTCCTCCAGATCAGTGACCTACACTGACTCCCAACATTCCCCTATTTAAAATTCTCAGCCTTGTGTTCAATTTCCTTCGTGGCTTTAGCCCTCAAGAAGTCTCCATAAAGTCTCCATAAAGCCTACATTCCTGGTCTTCTGTGCATCATACAGCCCCTTCACCACAGAATTGGCAGCCATGCCACAAACCATTTGGGTCCTAAATTTCTGAATTCCCTCCATAAGGGACCAATTTTAACTCTCGTGTTAAACGAATGGATTCTGAGAGAGTTAAAATTGGGTTCTAAATCTTAACAGTACTTCAACATTCTCACTATGTTTAATACCTGCCTTAAAATCTACTTTTTAACTAAGCTTTTCATCACTGGCACTATATTGTCTTCCTGGTTCAGTATCAACTTTTGTCTTATTACACAGCTGTGGAACACCTTGGGATCTTCATCGATATTAAAGTTGAAATAAAACTCAAGATGTCTACCGCCTCAATTGGTTCACCTTCTAATTTCTTACAAAAATATTTTCTTCCAAATGATCATTCATCGTCATTTATTTTCATAAGTCTGAGTATTTTCTGAAAGGCTTTCTTCTTTCCTCCTTTCTCTCTTTTGTCCAGAATAGTTTCACAAATAGTTTTTATTTGAGAACAATACATCTCAAAAACTGGTGGGTGGATTTCAACGAAACTTGCTGCGCAGATAGGATATTTCCCCCAGAAGAACTGAGACTTTAAGTGAAGATGCAGGTCCGTATACTGGAATATTTCAAAAGGAAGCAGTAACCTTGGGAGAGAGAGTGACTTGACTTTTTTTTTGATGCCCCCTTTCTGGTGCTATGGGGGAATTTGTTGCAGCTTTCAAAAATATGAGCAGAGTTTTCAAAGCAGTTTGTTGAATATAGTTAGCCTGAAACCTCCTCAGTGAGATGGAAGCTTCTCAATAAAAAGATTTTTTTTTTAAGCTTTGCAGTTATCAAGCAGGGAGTAAAAAGCCTCAGGGAAGAGTTGTGTAATTGCAACAGCATTGAGTTAACACAGCTATGTGTTTTACTGAGTTCTTATTATTTGTTCCTCATGTTTTAACCTCTTCAAATCAGATTTTCTGCCAGGAAATGAACTGTCAAGGCAAAAGTGCAATGTTCCAGGAATAAGTCACTGAATCACAGAATTGCTATAGCACAGGTGGTCATTTGGTCTTTAGTATCTGTGTAGGCATTTTATAGAAGCAGTTAACGATCGGAAAGCTGGACATTTGGTTTCAATCTTAAATGACGAAACTGTTTTCCTGGCAACTGGAGGCGAGGGTGAAAGGGGGCAAGGAGGAGGAGCAGTTTCAAGAACATACTTTGCAGTGGAGAAAAGTAGCCAGATTTATCTTTGCCTGTGACAAGCTTTGGCAGAAGAGAGCAGGACCAGATGCAAATTGACAATGAATGGCCAGTTATCCACCATAAATGTTTAAGTCTACATCCAACAGACTTAAAAGAATGAAGATAAGGGCAATACCAGGAAAATCAAGCAAGGTGCAAGAGTATAATGCTTTTAATAGGTCCTAACTGAAGAGGTGCTTAAGCAGATTGGCAGCTGCAGAAATGTTGTGGTTTAAGACAGCTGAAGGCTGGACAGTTGCAAATTAAAATCATTGTGAGTGACTGATGGGAGAGTATTTCCAAGGGTGAAAAAGAAGGATGTGGTGTTAGGAGAAGCCAAGGGAGGATAGCGGGTGGAGGGGGAATACAAGTGATCAAACAGACTTATCTGTGGCACAGTTTGAGTAGTCAGCCCTCAACAAGTGGTACATGAGCAGGTGACCTAGAATATGTTTAAACACAGGGAGATGTTAAGGCAGGATAAGAGAGCAATAAATATAGGGCATGATAAGTTGAGACAGAGAATGAGATCACAAAAGATGAGAAGTCTTACAATGCAGAGGCTAAGTAAGGAAATATTGATGATAGCCCTGAGAAATTGACATTGGGGATTAGAAAACGAGAATTTTAAAAGGAGAGTAAAGCAAAATGGAACAAAATAATATGTTTACATGGGAAATCATTATAAATAACTGCAATGGAAATTTGAATACTAGATGATGACAGAAGTGACAAAATGTCAACAGGAAGTTAAATTTGTTCTAAGGATGTGCACATATACACAAGATTTGTAATGTAATAGTTTTCACTTTTTAAATTAGGCAATTTAAATTGTATTTCTAACATTCACACAGTTTTATACTGGTTAAACAGCAGATTAGCCTACTTTAAAGTGTTTTATGAACAAGACTTACCAAGGCAAGATGGTTCCTTTCCACTCCACCTTTTATTGTGCATGCAAATCACATTTTTCTGTCCCTTGACTCGGTATCCGGGTGTACAGTAAAACTCGCACCTTGAGTTAAAATATGCTCCATCTGAGCACTTTGCACCTCCATGAAGTGGCAATGAAAACTTAGGGCATCGTATTTCTAGAGCAGAAAAATAACTGTAATTAGTTGAACAAACTAAGCTGATATCTTTTTCCCTCTCCTCTCCTGAAGGCAAATTCGTTCCAGAGTATAGTTCACTCAGCGCCAGCAATCTTTCAGTATCTCACCCGAGGAGTTTATTTTGTGTGTGTCCACAGACCCTCCTAATTCATGTCCAAACATGTACACTTTCCCATTGAAATTGCTTTATTTCACCTTTCACCTTCCTGGTCCAAATGTAAAGAAAACAATTACAGCACTAATTTCCAATATCTACATAACAAAAGCAAAACACTGCAGATGCTGGATATCTGAAATAAAAAAAACAGATAACGCTGGAAAGAGTTACCACGTCTGGCAGCATCCGTGGAGGGAGAAATGGAGTTAACATTTCAAAATACATATGACTTTTCCTCAGACTCAAGACATTATCTCTGTTTCTCTCTCGTAAGATGCTGCCAATTCTGCTGAGATTTTCCAGCATTTTCTGTTCTTATTTCCAATATCTGTGTTTTCTAATTCTTTCATTTACAGAACGTGGGTATCAATGGCTGGGATTTTATTTCCATTCATTTCTTTAGTTGTTGTGTAAACTTTTACAGAAAATGATTTAATTCATTTTATTTCAACATTTTGGTGTTTCAGACTTGTTGAGGTGCAGAATTTCAAATTGTATCATCTCAAACCTCTCCAAAGTTTTAACGTAAGAATTTATTATGGTATTAAATAAGTCACTGAATGAATCAGAAAGAAATACAAAGAAAGTAATCTGATGTTTTGTAAGTGAGAAGTATTGTGTCTTGGGTGCTATGCAGACAAAGCATACCATTTATAAAGGAGGAAAGGAGAGAGCACAGAATGTAGTCTTCAGTCATAGCTAGGGTGTAGAGAAAGATTATCTTAGTGTGAGGCAGGTCCATTCAAAAGTCTGATGGCAGCAGGGAAGAAGCTGTTCTTGAGTCGGTTGGTATGTGTCCTCAGATTTTCAAGTCTGGATGACCCCTCATCAGAGCTCAAGGCAAAGCACAGCTCCTACAAAGGCTCATCCTGATTCAAAATGTTGGCTCTATTCTCACCCCACAGATGCTGTCAGACCTGCTGAGATTTTCCAGCATTTGTTTTTGCTTCAGATTCCAGCATTCGTTATATTTTGCCTTTCTCATAGTAATAAACAGGATGCACTATACTACTGGTTTCAGTTATTCACCTACTCTGTGCATTATACCACGTCAATAAACCTTGTAAATTTCACCATCACTCATTCCAAACAAACTGATATTACCCACCTCTGCAAGCAACTGTTTGTGACCAGCGTTTGTTGGAAAGGCAATGGACACGGCTAGCTCCATGAATTTCATATCCTTTTCGGCAAGAAATATCACATGCTGTTCCCTGTACATTTTTGTAATATCCACCGTGTGGTGTTCTGCAATGGACATAACCATTTTTGATCTTTAGAGGAGCGCACCAGGGAATATCTGTAAACAGCAATAATAGTAAATGTACCACTAACATCTTGTATTGCTCAAATCTACCCTCGATACTTACTACTCCAGACAGCTTGCCATGTTTAATCCTGCCCATTTCACTGTGGAAAGACAGACATTGTTAGCAATTCCCAAATCCCACTGCTAAACAAAATATATTCTGTCGTTAATGTCTGTAATTAAATGATAATCAGTTCAAGCAGTCATTTGGTAGCACAGAACTACTGCTGCAAAAAGACACACTTTGTTGAAGTTTTCCATCTTGCACTCATCTGGACCAATGCAAGGAGAACAACAATTTATACTTCATGAGAAGAGAGTGCTGATTGGTAGGCAACTGAAGTCCGATTGATAGAGATGTTGCCATGGAGAACATAAGAACATAAGAAATAGGAGCAGGAGTAGGCCATCTAGCCCTTCGAGCCTGCCCCGCCATTCAATAAGATCATGGCTGATCTGTCGTGGCTCAGTTCCACTTTCCCGCCCTCTCCCCATAACCCTTAATCCCCTCTCTTATCAAGAACCCATCAACCCGCTTCTTAAAAATATTTAGCGAGGCAGCCTCCACCACTTCAACGGGCAGAGAATTCCAGAGATTCACCACCCTTTGAGTGAAGAAGTTCCTCCTCAACTCCGTTCTAAACCACCTCCCCTTTATCTTGAGGCTGTGCCCCCTAGTCCTACTGTCTTTTTTGAGCGGGAAGAGTCTCTCCACCTCTATCCTATCCATCCCATTCATCATCTTATACGTCTCAATGAGATCTCCCCTCATTCTTCTAAACTCTAACGAGTACAAGCCTAGTTTATTCAGCCTCTCCTCATAGCTCAATCCCCTCAACTCCGGTATCAGCCTAGTAAACCTCCTCTGCACTCCCTCCAGGGCCAAAATATCCTTGCGCAGGTGCGGCGCCCAAAACTGCACACAGTACTCCAGCTGCGGCCTCACCAATGCCCTATACAGCTGCAGCAAGACCTCCCTACTTTTATATTCAATCCCCCTCGCTATGAAGGCCAGCATCCCATTCGCCTTCCTGACCACCTGCTGCACCTGCAAGCTGGGTTTTTGCGACTCATGCACAAGGACCCCGAGGTCCCTCTGCACCGTCGCCTGCTGCAGTGCAGTGCGTCGCCTGCAGAACGTGCTAGTTAACTAATGTCTTAGTTTAAACCATGAGCTCTGGCACCACTCAACCCTTAAACTTTGCATATTTCACACATACACAGCTCATACTTACCTAAAGCAGAAGTGAGAACACCACATTATATCCCTGGGAAATCTCTGGTTAAACTTTGGTGACAAAATGCCGAGAAATATTAAGAAATCATTGAAAAAGGAGAGCAGTCAGAAATAACTGGGGTGGAGCCAACCCCTCAATATGGTGACTTAGTGAACAAACATGCTCTCCATCTAACATTCTCGGAGGCATTACAATGATGACGGCTAATATTATTGAAGTCATTGATGAGAAACTTGGTCTTTAGTACAAAATACCAGAGTTCAAACTAAAGAACTGCAGAATACTGGCAAAAAGCATGAAGAAGCATAGGAGAAAATTGTTGCAGTCAAAAATGCAACTTCCTTAGTTCAGACCCGCTTACAATCCTTGGAAAAGCAGCCTCATGTATGTCAGAATTCCTTGATGAGCTAAAGAATTGAGGCCCGAGGAAAAATTTCTAGATTGTTGGTTCGCCAGAGGGATCTGAGGGTAAGCTCCCGGTTAAATATTTTGAGAGCTGGTTATAACATTTCCTTAATTTAGAAACAAAAAGCTGGAAGCATCAAGTTGGAAAGGGCACATCATATCCTGACTCTGAAGCTTAGAGACAAACAATGACACTGACCCGTAATTATATATCTTCACAACTTCAAGTATCTCCAAACAGTACTGGAGGCAGCAAGACTTAATGGGGCCTTACTCTACATTGGAACAAGGGTCTCTTTGTTTCAAAATTTCACAACAGCAATGCCAGTGCTTCAATGAAGTTAAAAGATGACTGAAAGTCATTGGAGACCAAATACTCTACTGTATCCTGCTATACTGAGGGTGACGTTTATAAGGACGTTTGATAATCCAGCTAAAGCCATGGCTTTTGTGAACTCCATGGAAGACAATAATTTGTAACAGACTGCAGTTCACTGTAAAATCTGTACTCTGTCATTGTCACTATAACTCCTTCCTGATTCTGTGATGGTATTTATCATTCTGACAGGGGTGATCTAGTAATTGAACACTACAGTGAGCTTCTATCCTTAAGATTGGCAGGGACTTCCATTTATCCTTAATGGAAAACATTCCTAAGCCTGCTCTTCTGGTTAAGGATTTTGCTGTGCAGATTGTATAACACAAGGGCTGCTTTATTTGCATCTGTACGCTTTTAACAGCGGTACATGTTTTATGGCCTTCTTTGCTCCAATCATGATAAGCATCAGTAACACCAACGCTGGGAGTTGGATGAGTGGCTCAAGTCTTAATAGGAGGGGTTTAATGCAGAAAGGGCAGTCTCATTGAGACGTATAAGATAAGATGATGAATGGGATGGATAGGATAGAGGTGGAGAGACTCTTCCCGCTCAGAAAGGACAGTAGGACTAGGGGGCACTGCCTCAAGATAAAGGCGGGGGCGGTTTAGAACGGAGTTGAGGAAGAACTTCTTCACTCAAAGGGTGGTGAATCTCTGGAATTCTCTGCCCGTTGAAGTGGTGGAGGCTGCCTCGCTAAATATTTTTAAGACGTGGGTTGATGGGTTTTTGATAAGAGAGGGGATTAAAGGTTATGGGGAGAGGGCGGGAATGTGGAACTGAGCCACGACAGATCAGCCATGATCTTATTGAATGGCGGGGCAGGCTCAAAGGGCTAGTTGGCCTACTCCTGCTCCTATTTCTTATGTTCTTATGTTTGTCTGCCCTGTTTGTGGCATATCTTCTCTCCTCTTTATTGATGAGAAAGTTTCCTTGGTGTAATTAGAGAAGGTTTGAGGGTATGGCAGTACAGGACTTCACATCGGGTGAAGAAAACCCCCTTAGAGATAATGGTTTCACTCTTCTATTCGTTCCTGCAAGGGTGCAGGTAAGTCTCACATTCTAGAAAAAGACTTTATAATGTGTCACAGGTGCTTTGGTATAGCTGAAGATGAGGGAAGCAAGTTTTGATGCATGCCTTAACAGGGCAGGGAAATCTTTGGCGGTTAAGCCATTTGCTTTGTGTCAATATCTTATACTCGCTTTGGCTGAACAAGCAGAGGCAGGAGCTACTTTGAAACATTGCTCCTGGAACGTATGGGGGATGCATCAAACTATTAAAAAGAAAAAAGATTTTGTCTTTCCTTAAAAAGGAGGAATTTGACAAAGCTTTGCTGCAGGAAACTCACCCAGCAGCACTTGAACTTGAAGTGTGATTGGGTGGGGAAGGTGACCTTCGAGTCATTCTCAAAGTAGTCGAGGGATTGCAATTTTAGCTAATAAGAATATGTACTTTAGAGTGGAGAACTGTGTGAAAGATAAGGGGGAAGTATTTCCATACTAAATGTCTATTGTCCCACTAAATTATTCTCCTGATTTTGTTACTAAAATCTTTATGGATTTTGCTGAATTAGCAAATTCCTTCATAGGTGGGGACTTCAACTGTCATTTTAATCCTTTGAGGGATAAAATTCCCATAACTACGAATCCACCCACTCATCAGGCGAAGGCATTTGCATTGGTATCTTAGAAACCCTACCCTATAGAAACCCTGCAAGGAAGTGGGGTATGCAAGGTATGCATCCTTGGTATGCAAGGCACGCAATCTTAGTACGCAAGGGAGTGGGGTACTTGGATGTTTAGAGGACACTGCTGCCTAAAGATACTTTGGAAGGATTTTATGGCCTCACTTGGGCGAGATCAAAAATTCCCACCCGAGTTCAACGGAGATTTCCGTTGTCGGACCCTTGCTTGTGCCGATTCTCTGGTGGGCAAGGTGGTAGAGTTCGGCCAAAGAGTTCACCTTCTCTTCCGCTCCCCACCAATGTAATACTAGAATTGATTATTTTTTAAACCTAAAACAACATTACACTCAGTGGTCTCCTGCTCCATAAGTAGTATTGTGATCTCAGATCATAGTCCTGTCATCCTGGAATTTTTATTCAAGGGAAATTATTTTTGGCCTAGATCTTGGAGATTTAATTTTTTTTTCATTCATTCATGGGACATGGGTTTCATTGACTTGCCAGTACTTACTGTCCATCCCTAGTTGCCTTGGAGGACAGTTGGGAGTCAACCACACTGCTGTGGATCTGGAGCCACATGTAGGCCAGACCAGATAAGGACAACAGATTTCCTTCCCAAAAGGACATCAGCGAATCAGATGGGTTTTTCCAACAATTGACAATAGTTTCACAGTCATCAGTAGATTCTTAATTCCAGATTTTTAAAATTAAATTTGAGCTCCACCAGTTGCCATGGGTGGGATTTGAACCTGGGTCCCCAGAACAGTAGTTGAGTTTCTGGATTTATAAACTAGCAATAATACCTCTAGGCCATTGCCTCCCCTTCATGTATCTCCGCTTAAGGATCATAAGTTTATCTCATACTTGAAGGCCAGATTTGATCTCTTTACTCAATCAATTCTCTCTCTGAAATAAGTCCCTCAATCATAAGTGAAACCAGTGAGGATCTTGTAAGGGGTTTGGTCATTTCATATATAACCAATGTAAAAAAAACCTGGAGCAACATCACCAACTTGAAGCAACATTGGCTAAGACTTAGAGGGAGTATGCTGAAAGAAACTAATGCAATCCGAATATATGGAACTCCTTGATGACTCAACATTCTGAAAGGGGTACAAAGTTTGCCAAACAAAAACTATAAGTTTGTAAATAAACCGAGTAGATATTTGGCTCTCCTTACTAAGAAGCTAGACTCTAAATATTGTTCAACTCTTAGCTGACGCTGGTCAGTTGGCCCATTATGGGCTTCCCTATGGGAGAATTGTCATTTTTGTTATTGGGTGGAGTAGTGGTTAGCATTGCTGCCTCATAGCGCCAGGACTTGGGTCTGATTCCAGCCTTGAGAAATTGTGTGCAGTCTGCACCCTCCCATCGTGTTAGGGTTCTCTGGTTTTCTTCCGCAGTCCAAAAATGTACAGGTTAGGTGGATTGTCCATGCTAAATTGTCCCTTAGTGCCCCAAGATATGTAGGTTAGGGGAAGTAATGGGGTAAATGTGTGGGGTTACGGGGTCCCTGCCCTATTTCAATAAATTATAATAAATTTAAATCTAATTAAAGGGCTTCCCTACAATTATGCTCACTGAATATTCACAGCTCACTGACTTTACAATAGGTTTTTGAAAACTTGAAGCGTTTAAGGGGAAACCACTGGGGACGCAAAGGTAAATATATCCCCATAGGAGGGAGGGACATGCCTGACACTGCCACTGACATGGCTGACCCACCAAGGATCACCCCAATGCTAGTGGGGAATAGGAGGTTGCTCCCGTGTCAGTGTGTCAGGTGAGGGTCACCCCATGCAAGTGTGTGTGTGCGTGTGTGTGTGTGTGTGTGTGTGTGGGGGGGGGGGGGGGGGGTGGAGTCACCCTAATGCTTGTGCGTGGGAAGTAGGAGATAACTCAGTGCTTGTGGGGTCACCTCACCACTTGTCAGCAGGGGAGGGAGGGCATCCCAATGCTTGCAGGGGGCAAGGGGGTTGGCCTAATGCTAACTCAAATTAGCAGAGAACCTGCAGAGAAAACTCGACTACACAGCTGGTGAGCTGCATGCAGGTTTTCTTGTTGAAACCAACATTCTAATGAACTATTGAAAGATTCTGCCCAGTGAGTGGAAGGACATCTGGTTGGGAAAGGCTTCCACATGTTGATTTGGGGCCTTTATGGCTTCATGGGTGTAATCAATAGCAGCAGAAGTCAACTGGGCACAGTTCTCTGTGTCTGAGTGACCAAATCAATAGAGAAATTAGTGTGATCCCCGAAATGAGTAAGCAGGGCATTAGTTACAACCTGAATGGGAGATACTAAACTGGTCACCTGATGATCCCCAGAAAGATTCTAAGGCATAGAAGTTGATAGCAATTGGGCAGCACAGTAGCGCAGTGGTTAGCGCTGCTGCTTCACAGCTCCAGGGTCCTGGGCTCGATTCCTGGCTCGGATCATTGTCTGTGTGAAGTTTGCACATTCTCGTGTCTGCATGGGTTTCCTCCGGGTACCCCGGTTTCCTCCCACAGTCCAAAGATGTGCGGGTTAGGTTGATTGGCCATGCTAAAAAATTGCCCCTTAGTGTCCAGGGATGCGTAGGTTAGAGGGATTAGTGGGTAGGGCCTGGGTGGGATTGTGTTCGGTGCAGACTCAATGGGCCGAAGGGCCTCTTTCTACACTGTAGATTTCTATGATTCTATGACCTTCACAGCCACTGGCACGGAGGGTCAATGAATTGTGGCTAATGTTGCTGAACAATGCGACAAACGTCTGTCACCACTTCACAGCTTAGCCATTGGTTTTCCCTCATGTTGAGCTAGGATGTCCTTGGGCGGCACAATGGCACAGTGGTTAGCACTGCTGCCTCTCAGTGCCAGGGACCCGGGTTAGATTGCGGCCTTGGATTACTGTCTGTGGGGAGTTTGCACATTCACCCCATGCCTGTGTGGGTTTCCTCCTACAATCCAACAATGTGTGGGTTAGGTTGATTGGCCATAATAAATTGCCCCATAGTGTCAGGGGGATTAGGAGGGCAAATATATTGGGTTATGGGGATAGGACCTGGGTGGGATTGCTGTTGGTGCAGGCTCGATGGGCTAAGTGGCTTGCCCCTGCACTGTAGATTGTGATTCTATGATCCTTCATCAGGTCTGTACCCTTCCTCCGCGTAATAGCTAGTTGTCTTGTGTTTCTTCTTTCTCCTTTCTCATGTGCGGCAGCAGCCTCTTCCTGCTGACCTCCCTGTGAACTCCAGCAGCTGGTTTTCACAGCCTCTATGAAGATGGATGTGGCACCCTTGTACAATGTCCCTTTGCATGTAGCACTACACATACTTCTCCAGCACATAGCACTTCTTGCCACCCAAGTCAGCAGGGACAAAAACTAATTGCTCTACAAGATCAAGAATCCCACCCAACGCTCCTTCAGTGTGAGGAAGACAGTTGAAATTTGTTTTGTGCTACTTCTGGGGCTGTGAATAAAATTATCAGGCAAATTCCACAAGGGTACCCTATCTCTCCAAAGAGGTCACCTGGCAATCCAAAGAAATGTATCAAGTTCAGACCTGCTCTTACCGGCTCGAATTTGGATGCATCAGGATCCATATTCCTCAGCCTCCAAAATCCATCAAGAATGGAGATAGCTAATGGCCACCATCAAACGTAAATGAGCAAAACAAACCCCATTCCTATTCCCATCCCAGCAATAATCGGAAATGCCATGTTCAAGCACAGGATTTAGTGTTTTCAGGAGATACTGCTATTTTTGCCACGATGAAGGGGCTCCCTTCATGGTGAAAATCTGGGCCATGAACTGGGGCAGAAATTAGATCCTGTTGTGTCCCTTTTACAGGTGCTAAATGGAGGGCAAATATATCTGTTCCCCAGGCCTATGTCCTATGCCCAAGTAAACCTAAGCTACATCCACCTCTATAAACACTTACATCCCATAATCAAAAGAGTTTCATCCCATCTGTTTCAATCCCATTCTCTGAAATTCCCTTCTCAGTCTCTTCACTTTTTCACACATTTTCGAAGTTCCATTCCTCCAATCATGCTTTCAGACAATCCTCCCAATCTTTCCCTTCCCAGTTCAGTATTCCTATATCTATGCAACATGGGTCATTTCGTTATTTAAGAGTGACAATCAAAAATCAGGTTATTGTTGCTAAGAACTCAGATTTTCAATACAGGGTATACACATGGTTAATAATTTACTTGCAGCTGTCTTATTCCACTACATGACAAGCTAAATTCTAACACTGAATGGTGTTCCTTATGTTGAATTTCATCCTAAACAATGTATGCAGTGTTTCACAAATGTGAAGTTACTTAACTATGAAAACCTATTTTTGCAATGATTGTAAGAAAATTACTGTTATGTCAGAATTTTACGCTAATACGATGAACATGAAAGACAAAAATAATTAACTAATATGTAAAAGGTGTGATAACCTAACTTCGAGGTATGGCACCATAAAAGCATGGTTCTTCTTGCAAAGAAATGGAACTAAATTGATTCATAACTGCACTGCACTGCACTTTCAATGATTACTCATGCCACTTCACTGAAAAGAACACATGTTTTTCATACCCCATGCTGTCTTCTTTACTTAATGGGTTGATTGCTGATAAAATTACAATAGCTGATACCATTACTGGGTTGTTAAAAATCATGTAATTTGCAGCAAGAAAGAGATCATTTGTGCAATGCCACAAATTGCTGGATGATCTGTTCCAAAGTTAGCCTTACAGAAATACAGATCTCATTGTTAATCTACCCACGTGTTACAGAAAATACTAGATTTGCTCCATAATTACAAATTAAACTTACTGCTGATGCTGAAAGCTACAACTGTTTTTCTCTCTCATGACATAAATGGTTCCTGCAATGCCGTTTGACCTTGTAAGGCCAGAATGGTCAATCCCAGGCGGAGTCTCATTTCTGCAGGTGGTTCTCAGAGGGCCGTGAAATTCTTCTTTCATTTTCTCTATCTCAATCCAATCTGTCTTTCCTTCATTTTATTTCTCTTTCTGAATCTAACTTGGCTCTGATTCATCCCCATTTCCTTCTCTGTTTCCTCTTTGTTGCTTAAATTTAATTGGTTATGGAGCTAGACTCTCGGTCCTATTGTTCACCACAGTCGCAGAGTTATCAATTTTCAACTTCCAGCAATTTTGGCATACTAATCGAGGCTGAAAGATGAGGGGGAGAAAAAAACTAAAAAGTATAGCAAAGTTTATTTATTAGTCACAACCAGGCTTACATTAACACTGCAATGAAGTTACTGTGAAAATCCCCCAGTTGCCACACTCCGGCACCTGTTTGGATACAGTGAGTGAGAATTTAGCACGGCCAATGCACCTAAACTGCACGTTTTTCAGACTGTGGGAGGAAACTGGAGCACCCAGAGGAAACCCACGCAGACACAGGGAGAATGCGCACACTCCTTACAGACAGTGACCCAAGCCGGGATTTGAACCGGGATCCCTGGCACTGTGAAGCAGCCGTGCTAACCACTGTGCTACCGAGCCACCCATAAATCACATCATTCAATTCAAAATGACTAGCTCTAGCAAATTCTGAGCCAATACCTCACTCAGATTTTTAAGAGTCACCATTGGAAGAAACCATCTGTTTAATCCAATATTCATTGCTTTAATTATATCTCTGCATGCAATGAATGTACCACTGCTTTCAATATGTAGAATGAAATGAAAGATGCATAATAATATTGTGCAAATCCACGTATGATTAAAGTAAGCTTCACACAACTATTACTGACTCAATCAATTGTTCCCATATCCTAGAGGATCATCATTTGCACTCCCTGTCCTATAAAATGTGAATTGTTTCCTTGTTCTCTCTCTTCAAACAAATCTTCATTAATTCAGATGCCACATGATTTACTGTGAAGACATTTTGATGATTTAACGCTCAAAATTGATCTTTTTTCTAGCTGTGAGGTGGAAAAAAAAAATCATTGATTTGATACCAATATTACCAAAAGGAGGCTGATGTCCCTGATCAGATGCAACTCATATCTGAGGTTTATTTTTACATGAGATTTGGATGCAAAATACAACAATCTAGCATAAGCAAATGAAACTTAAGCAACAGCATGCATGTCAAACTGCTAAGCTACATGGCAAGAAACCATGTGGAGGTGTGCATTAATTAGCTCAACTGGTACTACCAGATTAAGCTTGGTATATTTACAAAATACTTCATTTTGTTTCTTAAAGAAAGCATATCTGTTTTGTCAACATTACAAATAGCTATTTCAGAATGTAATGCCATATCCAAAATGCCGCTTATCCCTTAAAATCCTGACTTCCAAGGATTAAACTACATTCCAAAATACACTTCATTGGTAATTTGACATTAATTCATGCTTGCATTCATAAAGCTGCCAGACAAATTAATCACTTTATTAATTGAATGGTCATGCTATAATCATATAATGATTGAATGGTCATACTACAATCGATCACAGCTATCAGGTGTTAAAACATCACATTTTTAAAAAAGCAATGTTTAAACAATCATACTGGCAATTTATGCACAAAATTACCTGCCTATCTTCATATCCAGTTATCTAAATGGCAAATTCCGATTTTACCCAAATCAGGAGTAATTGTTTTAACACGCACAGATACCTTAGATGTCAGTTGACTATTATACCTCTCAATTTCATGTAATTTCAATAACTATAACGCCTACAGTGCATTATTTATGATCAGATATCTGTGTCACCGAATTATGGAGGCCATCCCAAACAGACCTTTTTTGAAAAAGGAGTATTCAATGATTTGACATTGGCAACTAACTTTTTAAAATCTATTTTAAGGATATCTCTATGCATTCTTATATATTATAGTATTAATGCTGTTTACTGTTCCAGTCAATTTTATAAGTGTTCCTTTTAAAATAAATAAATAACTTTTTCTTATTCTGTGTTTAGCTGATGTGTAAAATGATTTATGTAGCTAACAATACTACTCAGATACGAGAGTTCCATGTTGGAGATTTAATTTTTAATGAGCTTTATGTTGTAAAATTACCTTCATTTGTCAGTGCGTACTGTTAAACTTCACCTTGTTGGTGCATTTATGGCTTAAATTATCAAATTATACTGTGTAGTGATGAAGTGGAATGATTTGTGAATTTTGGGCTATACATCAAATCAAAGTTTCAAGCGGCATCGCTAAGTATCAAATACCGTGATGTAGCTTTAAGAAAGAATACAAGGCTCATGTGGGGAGTGAACTGAAGTTATGGCTGGGACATATTTGCACATTTGGGCTCCAGCGAGTCTAACTTAACAAAGAGAAGAAGAAGCTACAATGCTGGCCAGGAAGTTGGCTTGAGGACTAGATCATCCAGGCCCCCAGTCAAAGTTATAGTTTAGCAGTTTGAAGGGACACATAAGAACATAAGAAATAGGAGCAGGAGTAGGCCATCTAGCCCTTCGAGCCTGCCCCGCCATTCAATAAGATCATGGCTGATCTGTCGTGGCTCAGTTACACATTCCCGCCCTCTCCCCATAACCCTTAATCCCCTCCCTTATCAAAAACCCATCAACCCGCATCTTAAAAATATTTAGCGAGGCAGCCTCCAAGTGTTTAGGAAGGATAGGCGGGAGGAAAAAGGGGGGGGGGCGTAGCTCTGCTGATTAAGGATAGTATCAGGGTGGTGGCAAGGGATGATATAGGAACCAAAGGGCAGAAAGTGGAATCGTTGTGGGTGGAGATTAGGAACAGCAACGGGAGGAAGACGCTGGTGGGTGTCGTCTATAGGCCCCCGAATAATGATCTGGAGGTGGGGCGGGCTGTTAACGTGCAAATAAGTGCGGCGTGCAGGAATGGAACAGCCATAATTATGGGGGATTTCAATCTACATATTGATTGGTCGACCCATGTTGGACATGGTGGGCTCGAGGAGGAGTTCTTGGAATGCTGCTGGGAGAGTTTCCTTGAACAGTGTGTGTTGGAGCCGACGAGGGAGCGAGCTATCTTGGATCTGGTGCTATGTAATGAGGTGGGTAGAATTAGGGACCTTGTGGTGAAGGATCCTCTTGGGGAGAGTGATCATTGTATGGTGGAGTTTCTGGTGCAGATGGAGGAGAAAGTGGGTTCCCGGACATGCGTCCTTTGTTTGAACAGAGGGGAGTACGGTAGGATGAGAGAAGAATTGGCGAATGTTGACTGGGGGAGCGCATTGGAAGGTAGGTCTGCTGAGGAGCAGTGGAGGATCTTTAAGGAGATCTTTCTTGGTGCTCAGCAGAAATTTATTCCGATGGTTAAAAAGGACCGTAGGAGGAGAGGTAATAAGCTGTGGACAACGAAGGAGGTGAAGGAAAGTGTTAAATTAAAAGCGGAGGTGTTTAGAGTAGCTAAGAGTAGTGGGCAAGAAGAGGATTGGGAGAGGTTTAAATGTCAACAAAGATTGACAAAGAAGTTGATAAAGAAGGGTAGGAGAAACTATGAAGCTGGGCTAGCGCTTAATATAAAAAAGGATAACAAGAGTTTTTATAAATATATAAAAAGGAAGAGGCTGGCTAGGGTGAACGTTGGACCCTTAGAGGATGAGAGGGGGGGCTTAATGGTAGGGGATGGGGAAATGGCTGAGGCCTTGAATAACTTTTTTGTTTCGGTCTTCACGGAGGAGGACGTGAATAATTTGCCGGGTGTTAGCGATGGAAAGGTGGTAGGACAGGAGGGTCTCAATGACATTATTGTTACTAGCGAGGCGGTGCTCGACAGACTGGAGGGACTGATTGTGGACAAGTCCCCAGGACCGGATGGAATGCATCCAAGGGTTCTGAAAGAAATGGCGGAGGTGATAGTGGATGCCTTGGTGGTTATTTTCCAAACGTCGCTGGATTCCGGGGAAGTGCCGGAAGACTGGAAAACGGCTAATGTTATGCCATTGTTTAAGAAGGGTGGCAGGCAAAAGGCAAGGAATTATAGGCCAGTTAGTTTAACGTCTGTTGTAGGAAAAATGTTAGAATCCGTCATCAAGGAGGAAATAGCGAGGTATCTTGAGGGGAATTGCTTGATAGAGCAGACGCAGCACGGTTTCGTTAAGGGGAAGTCGTGTCTGACAAATTTATTGGAGTTCTATGAGGATGTGTCTAGGGCGGTGGTTAGAGGAGAGCCGGTGGATGTGGTCTTTCTTGATTTTCAGAAGGCGTTTGACAAGGTGCCTCACAAGAGGTTATTGCAGAAGGTAAGGGGGCATGGAGTTAGGGGTAGGGTGTTAGCGTGGATAGAGGATTGGTTGTCAAATAGGAAGCAGAGAGTGGGGGTTAATGGGTGCTATTCGGATTGGCGGTTGGTGACTAGTGGAGTGCCCCAGGGGTCGGTGCTGGGGCCTCAGCTATTTACCATTTATATAGATGATCTGGAGGAGGGAAAGCTGATTAGCTAAAAGAATGGCCTTGGAATCAGAATGTTTCAAGGACCTCTGGTTAAGATATAACAGATAAGTTGAATTATCATGGGGATGCTTAGGGCACTCTTCCCACTAGTAAAGAGTTGTAAATATTGGGTTAGAGGTCATTTGTTGTATTGACCGAAGTGCATGTGCTTGGGTTAAATGCGGCAAAGCATCACTAAGGTCTTTGCATTTGCCAAGGGTTCACGTATGTCACAACACCCTTGCTGGGGAGGGGTTGGAGCATTCATACGGAGAGAGAGTTAAGAGCAGGGCTCTTGCAGGGAGAGCACTTGTCAGGAGTAGGGTACTTGCCAGGAAGTTAATATTTGCACAAGACATTGCCAGTCGATGGGTATTTGTCATGGGCTGAGGGGCTTCACAATATTACGCTTAGTTGGTGACTAAAGTAAAAGTAAAAGTAATGTATTTTCCGAACGTCGCTGGATTCCGGGGAAGTGCCAGAAGACTGGAAAACGGCTAATGTTACGCCGTTGTTTAAGAAGGGTGGCAGGCAAAAGGCAGGGAATTATAGGCCGGTTAGTTTAACGTCTGTTGTAGGTAAAATGTTAGAATCCATGATCAAGGAGAAAATAGCGAGGCATCTTGAGGAGAATTGTTTGGTAGAGCAGACGCAGCACGGTTTCGTTAAGGGGAAGTCGTGTCTGACGAGTTTATTGGAGTTCTATGAGGATGTGTCTAGGGCAGTGGATAGAGGAGAGCCGGTGGATGTGGTCTGTCTTGATTTTCAGAAGGCGTTTGACAAGGTGCCTCACAAGAGGTTATTGCAGAAGGTAAGGGGGCATGGAGTTGGGGGTAGGGTGTTAGTGTGGATAGGGGATTGGCTGTCAAATAAGAGGCAGAGAGTGGGTGTCAATGGGTGCTATTCGGATTGGCGGTTGGTGACTAGTGGAGTGCCCCAGGGGTCGGTGCTGGGGCCTCAGCTATTTACCATTTATATAGATGATCTGGAGGAGGGAACCGAGTGTATGGTGTCGAAATTTGCTGATGACACCAAGATTGGTGGAACAGCAAACTGTGCGGAGGGTGTGGAGAGTCTGCAGAAGGATCTAGATAGGCTGGGCGAATGGGCCAGGAACTGGCAAATGGAATTTAATGTTGGCAAACGTGAGGTTGTCCACTTTGGTAGGAATAATGGTAGGAAGGACTATTATTTACGTGGCGAAAAACTGCAGCATGCGACGGTGCAGAGGGACCTCGGGGTCCTTGTGCATGAGTCGCAAAAACCCAGCCTGCAGGTGCAGCAGGTGGTCAGGAAGGCGAATGGGATGCTGGCCTTCATAGCGAGGGGGATTGAATATAAAAGTAGGGAGGTCTTGCTGCAGCTGTATAGGGCACTGGTGAGGCCGCAGCTGGAGTACTGTGTGCAGTTTTGGTCACCGCACTTACGCAAGGATATTTTGGCCTTGGAGGGAGTGCAGAGGAGGTTTACTAGGCTGATTCCGGAGTTGAGGGGGTTGAACTATGAGGAGAGGCTGAATAACTAGGCTTGTACTTGTTAGAGTTTAGAAGAATGAGGGGAGATCTCATTGAGACGTATAAGATGTTGAATGGGATGGATAGGATAGAGGTGGAGAGGCTCTTCCCGCTCAGAAAGGACAGTAGGACTAGAGGGCACAGCCTCAAGATAAAGGGGGGGCGGTTTAGAACGGAGTTGAGGAGGAACTTCTTCACTCAAAGGGTGGTGAATCTCTGGAATTCTCTGCCCGTTGAAGGGGTGGAGGCTGCCTCGCTCAATATTTTTAAGATGCAGGTTGATAGGTTTTTGATAGGCAAGGGGATTAAGGGTTATGGGGAGAGGGCAGGAATGTAGAACTGAGCCACGACAGATCAGCCATGATCTTATTGAATGGCGGGGCAGGCTCGAGGGGCTAGATGGCCTACTCCTGCTCCTATTTCTTACGTTCTTACGTTCTTAAAGTAACTGTCACAGGGCTTCGGATTGCTATAAGAATCCAGTATTCGAAATCAATGGATCCAATACAGACAGGATTTCCAGGGCAAAAGTAATTGGTTTAAGAGAGACTAAATGGACAACATGTAACCACTTAGTTACTGAGGAATTGTTCAGTCTAGCTTGGGAAAATTAGTAGTAAAGAACAGTCTCAGTCATTTTGGGACAGCCACAGCCTTCGTTAGAAAGCTGTTTCCACCAGAGAGAAAGAGAACATTCAGCAGGCAGTTATGAAGTGTGTAACTTCAGCAGTTAAAGTGGACTGGAAGCTGTGGGTTGGAAAAGGATCCACTCGGAATGAAGTCTTCAATCTGTGTGTTCAAGTTAAGTTGGCTAATTGAAAATCTTGGAGGATGTTGTGGAAGAGGAGACTGGGTTAAAGAAACCAAGAAAAGTCCTGGGATCCACTAGAAAGACAGACCATCACACATTGAATTTAAATATTGTGCTATACTTTAATTGACAAAATGTTAAGAATCAATTTTTACTGTCCAATAAATCTTGTTAGTTTGCTTTCTAAATTAGTGATTCCTCTTTTTGCCAATATTGTTATTCCGCGACAAGAACTCTCTTACCCTGGGGTTTACAATGAGTCCAAATCCCTACAATGTTCTAATCTGGCTTCATGACATGAAACTGTGCTACCTTAATTTGGTCTCAACAGGTACGTCACAATTATTTACTCCATCAACCAATTTTCATTGTAATATCTCCATACAGGAGAGGTCATAATATTCCTAGTTCAACAATGCTATTCTAATCACCAACTGGGCTGGCTAATAGGCCCTATTTATGCTGTTTTGTTTGATGTGGATCCAATTCATTTTTGGCAATAATGAATAAATACATCTCAGATCTACATTTCTCCCATTGGTTTAGTTGTTAAGCAAAGCTTCCAGCTGACACTGCTAACAAGCCTGAGCTATCACACCACATTAAAGTACAAGTTTTTGTTAGAGGGGAGGGTAAGAGTTGTGATTTCTAAAACATCTCATGTTTCATAGTTAACTGACTACAAGAAAGCAAGCTGAATATTAGATGTCAATACAATAAGAAGTCTCATAACATCAGGTTAAAGTCCAACAGGTTTATTTGGTAGCAAAAGCCACTAGCTTTCGGAATGCTGCTCCTTTGTCAGGTGAGTGGGAGTTCTGTTCACACACAGGGCATATAAAGACACAAACTCAATTTACAAAATAATGGTTCCAACCATGGTGAGACTTCTTACTGTATATACCCCAGTCCAACGCCAGCAACTCCACATCATTAGATGTCAATGACATGGCATTAGACAGAACTCTCATTACTAAGTTGAGAGAAATTTGATGAGCTTTTCAGCCAAATTCAAGTCAGTCAATGCAGCTTAGAGCCAGTATGATTGCTGTGAACTGAAAAGGACTTAATTCCTTTCAAGTTATTTATTAACATGTGAATAAACCATTCACCTTCATATCTAGCGTAACGTGCTTCATTTGCATTTGCATCTTCATCATCTTCTAATGGGCCATATCCCGATCCTACAACACAAAACAGAAACTAAAACTGGACAAAACAATTTCATTAGCAATAGTATGCATAATTGTAAGCATAAATGAATGAATGAATGCGCATTTATAAAACCCTTTTCATGTCCTCAGGGTATCCCACTGCAGGAACTCAGCAAGGTTCCTTCAGCAGCATCCTCCAAACCTATGACCACCACCATTTAGAATGACAATAGCAGTAGATGCCTGGGGACACCACCACCTGGAGGTTCCTTCCAAGTCATTCATCATCCGGACTTGGGAATAGATAACAGTTCCTTCACTCTGCTGGGGCAACATCCTGAATTCCTTCCTGAACAGTACTGTAGGTGTTTAAGTTTATATGTTTATTTAAATTTAAGTTTGTTTTATTATTGTCACAAGTAGGCCTATATTAACATTGCAATGAAGTTACTGTGGAAGTTCCCCAGTAACCACACTCAGGCACCTGTTCAGGTACACGAAGGGAGAATTTAGTCATGGCCAAAGCACCTAATCTGCACATCTTTCAAAATGTTGAAGGAAATTGGAGCACCCAGAGGAAACCCACACAGATACAGGGATAACATGTAGACTCCACACAAACAGTGATCCAAGCTGGGAATCAAACCCGGCACTGTGAGGCAGCAGTGCTAACCACTGTGCTACCATGCCGCCCTCAAGGGTAGGAGGGACAGCAGCAGTTCAAGGCAGCAGCTCACCACCACCTTCTGATGGGCAACTAGGGATTGCAATAAATGCTGCTTCACCAGTCACACCAACATTCGATAAACAATTCTAAAAAAAAATCAATATGATGGCCATAAACTTGATAAAAAGAGCTTGAAACAGCATCTTAAAGGAGGTAAGAAAGATAGAGAGGTTTCAAGAAGGAACTCCAAAGCTTAAGGCCCAGGCAAAACCATCAAAATCAGGATGCTTAAGAACTAGACAAGTGCAGATATCTCAGAGGGTTGTGGAATTGGGGGAAATCAATAGTGGGGGTGGAGCCATGGAGGGGCTGAAAATAAGGGTGAACATGTTAAAGTTGCTTAACCAGAAGTCAATGTAGATTAGCAAGCACAGGACAGTTGAGTGAATGGGACTTGGTGCATCTTAAGATATAGGCAGCAGAGTTTGTTGATTTCAAGTTTACGGAAAATGGAGTGTGGGAGGCTGGTGAGGAGTACTTTGTAATAGTTAAGTCTAGAGGTATCAAAGCAGCAGATAAGCAGGAACAAGGTTAGGTGGAAATTGGTGGTCTTACAGATAGCACAAATACGTGGCTGAAATCACATCTCAGGTTAAACTATGACACCATGGTTGTAAAAAGTCAGTTTCAGTCTCAGACAGTTGCCAGGGAGGAGCTTACAGCAGGAACTGCAGACAGTAGCACTGGTCTACACAATAATTAATTGAAGGAAATTTTTGATCAGCAGTACAGAATGTCAGCCAAGCAATCTGATCATTTAGAAACAGCGAGGGAGTTTTAGAGAGGTGGTGGTAAGGGAAAGCTAGGTGTCATCTGCCTACCTGTGAAAACTAACAGTGCACTTTTGAATGATGTTGCTAAGGATTGGTGCACACATGAGAAATAGCAGAGGCCCATGGACCGATCCTTGGAGAACCCTGGAGACAGAGATGCAGGAGCAGCAAGAGAAGTGATACTCTGACTACAGCTTAATAAATGAGAATGTGCCGAGCGCTCACCACCTTGAAAATTCAGGCCAAAAAGTTGAGGGAAGTTTGAAACTCTACTGCAAATGGAAATCAATGCCAGATAAATTGTCAATTTTAAATCTGAGATTGATAGATTTGTGCCAACTAAAGGTAGTAAGAGACAAAGGATGAAGGCAGGTATGAAGCGTTTGGTCACAGATTAGCCATGATCTTACTGAATGTTGGAACTGGCTTGAGGACCTAAATGGTATAACTTGTTCCTTTCTTCTTGCCGATTTTATTCTTATTTCTCAGAAGCCGCACGCCTTTCTGATGCTCAGGAAGCACTTGAACTTTGTACTTTTCCAGTGTTTATTTAACAGCATTAAAGAGACAGTTTTACTCAGCACAGAATACTACCTAGTGTGCATTTTAAAATTCTCATCTGTTTTCAAATCCTCCCATAGCCTCATTTCTCTCTATGTCTGTAACTGCCAGCTCCACAGTTATCGCCACTTCTCCAATTCTGGCTTTTCTGCATCTCTAACCTCTCTCTCCTCCTTTTAAACATTCCTTAAGACCTACTTCTCTGACCAAGATTTTGATCGTCTGATCTAACATCACCATCTGTAACTCAGTGACATATTTTGTTTGATAGTGCTTCTGTGTAAGTATTTTACTGTGTTATTTAACTACAAATTGTTTATAAGTTCAGCAAGGCCTGGAGATCCACTTTATTCTTAAAAGTCAGTGATAGATGGTTTATTACTTATAAACCTGACCCGCAAAGGATTAGAATTCTGGGAATCAAATAATTGTCATCCAAGCTTTCCCTGAGTAATTTAGTATGGATTGCACTGTGCCAACCGAAAAGAAAGACTTGTATTTGTCCAGTGCTTTTCACAACATCACAATTTCCCAAAAGTGCTTTAGAGCCAATGAAATAGCTTTGATATCTGTTGCCATTGTAATGTAGGAACTCTGCAGTCAATTTGGGTATAGTAAGATCCCACAAACAGCAATGAGATAACTTCTTATAAGTGATCTTCATTGAAGAATATGTACAGGCCAGGAAATCTGTAACTGACTTTGTAAGCAAATATCAATGATAACCCTCTACCATCGGACCAGCCAGAAATATGGAACTTTTCACGAACGTGCGTGTCATGCTTGCACAGGGGCCATGCAAATCTACTCTGTATTGTTCCAATTTTAGTATATGTGCTGCCGAAGCAAGGACATCACACAAAATTCTCTCCTCTCTTCAAAATAGTGCGAGCTGAGGCACCAGCTTAGCACCTGATCCGAAAGATAGCACCTTCAGCAATGTAGCCTTCCCTCAGTACCACACTGGAATATTTTCTCAGGATTCAGAATTTTAGAATTTATACAGTGCAGGAGGAGGACATACAGCCCATCCAAGTCCACACTGACTCTCTGAAAGAGCACCTTACCCGGGTCCACATTCCTTCATTCCCAGAATTTACCATGGCTAATCTATCTAATCCACACATCTTTGGACACTAAATGGTAATTTAGCATGGTCAATCCATTTAATATGCACATTTTTGGACAGTGGGAGGAAACTGGAGCACCCATACAGACACGGGGAGAACGTGCAAACTCCACACAAACAGTCACCCAAGGCCAGAATCAAACTTGGGTTCCTGGCACTGTCAGGCAACACTGTGCCACCATGCTGCCCTAAAAGAATTAACAGAAAATCAGCAGAAATAAATCATGTATTTAAAAAAAACATACTGGCAATGAAATTCATGTAGGGATTAAATACACAATCATGAAATGATTTTTTAATGTATCTGAATACTTCATCAATGATGAAATCATGAAATGATTTTTTAATGCTTCTAAATACTTTATAAATGATGATTTTTAGTATCTGTTGCCAAAAATCTGCATTATCCAATCTTGGTTGAAAATGTATTAGATAAAGCAGATGTGAAATATGTGCATGGAGCAGAAGAAAACATAGTAGGAACAGTTCCAGGATTTGGAAGGAACCATAACTCATGCCCAAAAAAATTAGGGGTAACTAAGAGCAGAGTAGGCCATCTGGCCCCTCAAACCTGCTCCGCCATTCAATAAGGTCATGGCTGATCTTTTTGTGGATTCAGCTCCTTTTACCCACCCACTCACCATAACCCTTAATTCCTTTACTGTTCAAAAATGTATCTATCCTTGCCTTAAAAACATTCAATGAGGTAGTCTGAACTGCTTCACTGGCAGGGATTTCCTCAGATTCACAACCCTTTCTGTGAAGAAGTTCCTCCTCAATTCAGTCCTAAATCTGCTTCACCTTATTTTGAGGCTATGCCCCCTTGTTCTAGTTTCACCCGCCAGTGAAAACAACTTCCCTGCTTCTATCTTATCAATTCCCTTCATAATCTTATATGTTTCTATAAGATCTCCCGTCATTCTTCTAAATTCCAAAGAGTATAGGCCCAATCTACTCAGTCTCTCCTCATAAGTCTACCCTCTCAACTCTGGAATCAACCTAGTGAATCTTCTCTGCATCCCCTCCAGTGCCAGGATATCCTTTCTCAAGTAAGGAGACCAAATCTGTACACATTACTCCAGGTGTGGCCTCACCAGCATCTTATACAGCTGCAACATAACCTCGCTGTTTTTAAACTCCATCCCTCTAGCAATAAAGGACAAAATTCCATTTGCCTTCTTAATTACCCGCTGTACCTGCAAACCAACTCCTTGAGATTGCTGTACAAAGACACCCAGGTCCCTCTGCACAGCAGGATGGTGCATTTTTTTTACCATTTGAATAATAGTCCAGCTTGCTGTTATTCCTACCAAAATGGATGACCTCACATTTACCAACATTGTACTTCATCTGCCAACCCTCGCCCACTCACTTAGACTATCTGTATCCCTTTGCAGACTTCCAGCGTCCTCTGCATATTTTGCTCTGCCACCCATCTTAATATCATTTGCAAATTTTGATACAAGACACTTGGTTCCCAACTCCAAATCATCTATGTAAATCGTAAACAATTGCATCCCAACACTGATCCCTGACGCACACCACTAGTCACTTATCTTCAACCCGAAAAACCCCCATTTACCCCCACTCTTTGCTTTCTATTAGTCAACCAATCCTCTATCTATGTTAATACATTATCCGTAACACCATGCATCTTTATCTTATGTAGCAGTCTTTGGTGCGGCACCTTGTCAAATGACTTCTGGAAATCCAGTTACATCACATCCAAAGGTTCCCCATTGTCCACTGCACTTTTAATGTTCTCAAAGAATTCCACCAAATTAGTCAAACATGGCCTTCTCTTCATGAACCCATGCTGGGTCTTACCAATGGGACAACTTATATCTAGATGTCTCGCTATTTCTTCCTTGATGATAGATTCAAGAATTTTCCCTACTACAGAAGTTAAGCTAACTGGTCTATAGTTATCTGTCTTTTGTTTACCTTCTGTTTTTAAACAGTGGTATCACATTTGCTGTTTTCCAATCTGCGGGAACCACCCCAGAGTACAGCGAATTTTGGTAAATTACCACTAGTACATTTGCTATTTCTCCTGCCATCCCTTTTAGTACCCTGGGATGCATTCCATCAGGACCAGGAGACTTGTCTATATTTAACCCCATTAACTTGCCCAACACTATCTCTTTCGTGATGATAGTTTCTAGGTCCTCACCTACCATAGCCTTCCTGTCATCAATTTTTGGCATATCATTTGTCTTCCACTGTGAAGACCGACGCAAAATAACTGTTCAATGCCTCAGCCATTTTCTCATTTCCAATTGTTACATCACCCTTCTCATCCTCTAAAGGACCAATGTTTACTTTTGCCATTCTTTTTCGTTTTATATATGTGTAGAAACTTTTGATGTCTGGTTTATATTCTGAGCTAGTTTAAGAACATAATCGATCTTACTGCTAGTTTACTCTCATAATCCATCTTACTTTTCTTTATAACTTTCCTCGTGGTTTCCTGCTGACCTTTAAAGATTTCCCAATCCTCTAGTTTCCCACTAATCTTTGCCACTTTGTATGCATTTTCTTTCAATTTGATACCCTCCTTTATTTCCTTACTTATGTATGACTGATTATCTCTTCTTCCACAGTCCTTCCCTTGTCATTGGTATATACTTTTGCTGAGCACTGTGAAAGATTGCTTTGAAAGTCCTCACTGTTCCTCAATTGTCCCACCATAAAGTTTTTGCTCCCAGTCTACCTTAGCCAACTCCTCCCCCATCCCTTTGTAATCTCCCTTGTTTAAGCACAAGACACTGGTATTGGATTGTTCCCCCGAATTATGAAATTACTTACATAAGATGATCTGTTCACAGAATCCCTACAGTGCAGAAGGAGGCCATTTGGCCCATCGAGCCTGGACCAACAAAAAGCCCACCTATTACTGTAACCCCATGTATTGACCCTGCTAACCCCCCTGTCGCAAAGGGGAAATTTAGCACGGCAAATCAACCGAACCCGTGTATCTTTAGAATGTGGGTGGAAACCGAAGCATCCAGAGGAAACCCAAGCTGACATGGGGAGGATGTACAAAGTCTACATAGACAGCCACCTGGAATTGAACCCGGGTCCCTGGTGCTGCGAGGCAGCAGTGCTAACCACTGTGCCATCCGGATCGTAGGTCCATAAATACAAATATAAACAATTGCTGATGGAAAGTTGAGAAATAAAAGTTAGTATTCATTTGCAGTGTTACTCTCTTAGGAGACATTATATCCATTAAGTTCAGTATTCTAAGGCCACGGCCACCCATTATAAGCCGCTATTCAAATGGCTTACTTCCCCAAATATCCAGTTTAAAAATATTTACACTGGCAGCTGCTTTTCCTTTTGTGGCCAAAACAGTGTAAAAAGTCTTTTTAGTAATAAATTATTTCAGATATCATCATTAAAATGAGCCCTGACATTGTTCAAATGTGTCCTAATCCTGATTCTCATTGCAGAAAAAATGATCTTCAGTCATTAGTGAGTGTGATCCATGCAAACACCAATAGTGAATGTCCCATTTCATATTAGCAGCAACAGATTCTATTGTTGGGGATTCTATAGTTCCTCACATCTGCGACTTCTGTCCAAAGTTAAATTTCAGTTGTAATCACCTGATGCGGAGGCATAGATCTCCAGATAGTATTCATCTGGCAGAGTACCTAACTCTGAAACTTGCCACAATCCAAAACTTGGATCTTACTGAGGAAGTGTCCTGGGAAATTTCCAATTGGGATTCTTCCATTTTAATCAGAGTGCCAGAATATCTAAAACTGGAGACATAAAGTTGGACAGCTGGCTTGGCTCCTTTCAAAGAATGAACTATAACAACCCACTCATTTGGAATAGTACACAAGAGTCCCTCCAGTTGGAGATACTGCAGTTTTCACAAAGAGACTCTATAGAACAACTTCAGGATACAAGCCCTGACCAAAATTATTAAAAATGTGCATTTGTATAGCACCTTTGGAGGATTCATTAACAGCAATCATCAGACAAAATTTTTAACTGATCTACATTAAGAGATATTAGATCAGATGACCAAAAGCTGGGTCAAAGAGGTAAGTCCTAAGGAATACCTTAAAAGGAGAGACAGACGTGAGGAGGCAGAGAGCTCTAGGAGAAGTAATCACAGAGCTTAGCACTGAAGGCAAAGCCACCAATAATTGGTGGGAAGGGGTGAGGAATCCAGGATGCACAAGAGGCCTGAAGCAGAGAAGTGCAGAGATCCGGAAGGACTGTGGTATTGGAAGAGGTTATTGTGTAGAGGAGAGATGAAGCAATGGATGAGCCCCAAAATGGGAATTTTAAAATTTAAAATGCTGCACCAATATCAAATATAGGGCAGCAAGTGCAGGGGTGGTAGCAATCTTTTTTTTCCAGGTCAGGATGCTCAGTGCTGAAGTTACACAAAAGGATTTGAGGATATAATTTAGGCCAAACTCTTTAATGCAACATTGTGGAAGCATTGGAGGTGCTGTCTTGCAGATAGCGTTAAACCAAAAATGTCTTATGAAAAAATGAATTGCTGTGCAGCAGAATGGGAATAAACTTATTTAAATACACTTTGTGACCATATCCTCAGCTAATCTGCATTTTATTTTCAGGTTGATCTAAGTGCTTTGGGCGAACAATAGTGTAGCAATAATGAGGCAAATGGCCTACTCCTGCACTACTCGGCTGTGTCCTCAGATCCTAGTCTTGCCTACTAATGGAAACATCTTCCCCACATCCACTCTATCCAGGCCTTTCAGTATTCTGGGGGATCGCACTGAACCTTACGGAATATCGAAAGGACCAGATAGAGTGGATGTGGGGAAGATATTTGCATTAGTAGGGGAGATTAGGATCTGAGGACCCAGCTTTTGGTCATCTGATATCTCTTAACATAGATCAGATAAAAATTTTGTCTGATAATTGCTCATAGTGAAGCATTCAAAGGTGCTTTACAAATGCACGTTTTTAATAATTTTGGTCGGGGCTTGTATCCTGAAGCCTCAGAATAAAGGGATGACCCTGTAGAACTGAGATAAGATGGAATTTCTTCAGCCAGAGGGCAGTGAACCTATAGAATTCATTGCCACAAATGGCTGTGGAGGCCAGATAATTGAGTATATTTAAGACAGAGATAGATAGGTCTTGATTGGCAAGGGGAACAAGGGTTACAGGGAAAAGTTGAGAGAATGGGGTTGAGAAACTCATCAGCCATGATTGAATGGTGGAGCAGACTCTGTGGGCAAATGGCCTAATTCTGCTCCTACATCGTATGTTCTTATCATGGTATTCTTTGAAATATTCTTAATATTAGCAGTGTGATTAAATACAAAGGGTTGTTTTGAAGATAAAAATAATTAATTTATATTTCTGCTAGGAACATCCCAGGTATTCTACATTGCTATGGGGTCAGGCCATACAGGGAGATACTTTTGTATGTTACATGTCTATGTTTTCTCACAGGAACAGTTAAACCGATCCTGTGAGCAGCTTTGAGACAAGCCGAAAGAAAAATCTGCCAGGAGTTGAAGATCACTAAGTGAGAAGGCAGTGAAGCCCATCCTTGAGCTGAAGTGTCCACAATCACAAGCTGCCGAAAGAGAGTGGGGAATGTCACCTGGCTGAGTGCAAATGAAAGGACTCCACATCTCATACCTTGGAGAATAGCAGGAACATGGGAGTGGGAGGAGAATCATAGTGGCTTCCCAAGAGCTATGAAACACCTTGGTTTGCTCCCAGAGAAAGAACCCTCAACATCCTGAGAAGTACAAGGAAACTCTTGCATGGAATCAAAATCAAAACACAAAATGGTCTAAGATTTTCAGCTTTACAAAATATAGTGTAATTTAGTGCTTGGTTTGTTTGATTCTTGTACAATAAAATATTTTGTTTAAAACATAAAACCTTGAAGTTCTGTTCTTTCAAGTAACAACTGGGAGATCGATTTTGATTTTTTAAGAAGTTAATGGTTCCCCTTGGGATTATAACAAAATGTGCATATCTGAACATCGAGCTACGGTAGAATCAGGTTGGAAGAGCCACTTATATTCATTGTCGTGGCCCACGCATCAACAAAGACCACATCAGAGCAGTAACAACTGACACCCACTGGAACTGGCCCAATATAAGAGGTCAATGCCTTCAGGAAAGTAGGGGAGAAAATTGGCAAAAAGAAAATAGATTTACATACACGTGGTACATCATTCCACAAATCAGCAATGCAATACATGAACTATTATCACACTTTTGGATCTGCCACTCCAGCCAGGTATTCAGTGGAGATTGAGTTACTCCGAGTTTCCCAACTTCACTAATGAGAGACAGATTTGCTCTGGAGTGGCTAACAGCTTTACTGTATGAATTATGCCAAATTCAAGTTGACAATAGACAACTCAAGAAAGAATATGAATAAATTCGTTCAAAATTAAGGATTGCAACCATTGTGGTTGCTGTGGCAATGGTATGAGGATAAAGAATAGTCCTTGTTAAGGGAAAAGGCTAATACATTGGAAACTGATCTAAAATCAGTTGAAGGCATTTACTTATTATAAGTAAAAATCTAGGGTAAAAATAGATTAGTGCAGGTCAGCCATAGTGTACATCCTTATCGGAAAAACTTCTTGCATAATTACCCAGCAGGCCCATCTTGTGTCAGTTTGCTATGGACCTGAGCAGGATCTTTATCTTTCTGTCCTAATATTCAAACACTGAACGTAAGGGCCTAGAAATTAGTCCCTGCAGCATTCATTTTTAGGGCATCCCTTGGACCACTGTGAAGCTAGTTCACCAGCCCAAAAACGTGCACACAGCTCCAATATGTATCCACCATATTAGACAAGAACAAGACACATTCAATACCCATGCTGCATCAGGCATTAGGCCTTTTTGCACATGTAAATAAGGCGTCTAACACCTTGTGGTGACCCCCTTTCCAAAACAGTTAAGCCCTGGGACAGCCTGCACCATCACAAGCTACAACTTAAGGAGACCACCTTAAAGAAAAGGTCACTTTTCAGAATGTGCAGCCAGGAGGACCAGAAGTGTTTTTCCCAGTCCCACATTAAACAAACTAATTCTACCACTTCGATCTTTATTGCTGTGGTCCCAACCCATCCTACAACCAAAGCTGGACGAAGTTTGTTACTGATTGGGACCTGAATGCTGGCGAGTATTGTGTTTGACATTAACAGAAGAACCCTCCCCTCCCTTCCCATCTATCTATGTCACTGAACTGGTTCCCTTTCGCGCCACAAGATTCCCACGGGGCATTTTACACTCAGAAAAATAACTCCTTTCCATGACTTTCAAGGTTATAAATTATTTTCCTCAAAACACTGCCCTCATTTAATGTTAATGAAAGATGAACAGTTTACAGCAATTAACTAAAATCATTCTACACAAGTCCATGAATTGAAAGAATACAAATCAACAGAATGCAGAAGGCATGTTAAAATGAAAGATGCTTAAAGCCAAATGTGCCATTGGATTGATTTTGTTTGTTCACATCAGTGAAAGAAAACATCAAAAGGATTGAGAATAAGGTAATACTTCATAAATAGATGGGCCAGAATTCTCCGACCTTGCCCAAAGCTCGGATTCTCTGGTCCCACTGCAGTGAATGAAGCTTTGGTTGAGCGCCAAATTCTCCGTTCACACTAGCAACAGTGGCGGGGCGAATGAGATTGGAGACTGCCGGCCAGGCTTTCAGCAAGAGAGTCTGACAAAAAGTATTGACACTGGGCTCAACTGTACCAAGTCGATAAAAATCCTGATACCAGGCTGAAAAGCAAGTTCTCAGCCTGCACTTACTGGCAGCAGGACCTGCTCAGCAACTTAGCCACAGTCAACCTTCCAAATGGCTGGCAGTAGGCCTGTCATTCAACTAAGATTGGGCTGCTAGCCCAATCACAATGGCCAGAAGCAGCCCAATCAGGAGAGATGGCCAAATGTTAGCAATTCACATGGCCAAAGATCAGAGGGCAAATTCCTCTTGTTGTGGCTGTGGGTGCTGCCCTTCCTTCCCACAGTTTCTTCTTTGACCCAAGGAGCCTTGGCCCCTCGGACTGCCACCAAGAGGCTGCTTCTATTTAGCTGGTGGCCTCCCTAACGTGGCGAGGCCATTACCACCCTGTCAACAAACTATCAAAGGCCACCTTTGAGCAGGCAGCCTGTCTGCGTTTTACCATCAGTAAAACACTGCAAAAACGGAACTCTGGGAGTCTGGATCAGAACAACATGTGATAAAAGTGGAGGTGAGGATCCAGACAAGCCCTGAGAGAGCTCCAAATTTATTGGTTCTGGGTTGTAGAAGAGGAAAACAGACTCATAAAATTCCTAAGTAGTGAGTCAGCCTCGGAGTGTAGGGCTTAGGCTATATGAAAGTGATAAGGGCTCTGATGGTCTGATTGCCAACCAGAAAATGCAGGGAGACTAGGATGTGCAAACTATTCAGTAGTTCTGAGAATCAGGGAGTGAAAGTTGCAACCTGGAGCTGAAAGTTTCAGAATGGTTCACTGTAACTGAAGGTCACAAACCCAATGGGAACAGCCCATCATGGTCAGCTGAACACACATACTTTGGGATATTGCTCAATATAAATTTCAATAGACACCAAATGTTTTTGACAGGCAGATGTCAATTGAGTTATTGATCATATATGAAACATTACCAATGAATACTACATTTAGCATTAACTTGGCCACATATACCAGCCTGGAGAGCACACATTAATTGCTATTGATGAATAATGGATGATAGACCAGCTTTTTTGTCACAAGTAGGCTTACATTAATGCAATGAAGTTACTGTGAAAATCCCCTAGTTACCACATTCTGGCGCCTGTTTGGGTACGCTGAGTGAGAATTTAGCATGGCCAATGCAGTTGACCAGCATGTCTCTCAGATTGTGGGAGGAAACCGGAACACCTGGAGGATACCCATGCAGACACGAGCAGACTCTGCACAGACGGTGACCCAAGCTGGGAATCGAATCTAGATCCCTGGAGCTATGAAGCAGCAGTGCTAAACACTGTGCCACCCACTGGATTACTGGAGTTGTGGTTCATTATTTGATGAAAGGAACTGATCTTTTCAGGTGTTTTACTATAAAAGCAAGGTTATGTGATGATTATGCTTTGGACCGTCTCTGTAATTCCAGATAAAAAGAGTTGTGAAGACAGCTGTGTGATCTGTTCCAAACTCTGCCCAACAATAAGCCTGGATGGCTTAGTTATTACAGGAACAGGAAGGCCCAGAATGAATTTTACTGAGAGCAAGGTCAAGATGTTCGCACCTGAAAACAAAGGCAAGTGCAACTGTGCTGACTCTCAACAGACTTGAGTTGAATGAGATAGAGTGAGAGGGAAAGAGAAAGATGTTTCAAGTTCTCTCTGTAAACTACCAGGCAGAGTTTGGGAGAAAAGATAATCTCTATTCAGAGACACATCTCACAGCAAGCTAAAGATCATGGAAGGTCTGCACTGACGTAGCCAAGAGAAGAAATCGCCAGAGGGGATCTTACATGCTCATCTTAAATTTGGAAATTCTCCAAAAATTGAGGGAAGCACCAATATGGAATGTTTCCTGTGAAGACTGTAATTCTGTGGAGGACATTTTATATGTATATGTATGCAGCACATGTTATGTTAAAGCATTAAACTTTCTATTGCTTAGTGTATTGGTTGCTTACTAGGTAATGTTTCGTTGTTGTTGCTTTCATTTGATTTGTCACAGTGAAAAGTCTTAAAGCTTGTCAAGCAATCCCTTTAAGTTGGCCACTGGAATCTCAAATCTCTTGCTTAAAGTTAATGGTCCCTATGGGAATTTCAGCAAAATTGGGGGCTCTCTATAGAATTTGAATGTAGAGGCTGAAAACAAGTACACTGGAATTTGCCAGAGTTTAAATATACAAGATTGCTTTTGCTACATTCATTGAAACATTATCATGATTATGTCCATTGCTGAAGCATTTCACAAAAGAAAGGGCTTACCCGTGAATGCCTTGCCGCAGTTAACAACAGGGAATTTAAAGGTAGTGACAGGAAAATCAAAAATAAATTTAAAATTTATGGCACTAAATGGCAGAACTTGATGACATATTGGCTCAACAGCTGAACATTGAGGAAGAGAAAAGTAATCCAAATAGCACACAGACTGAGTTAACTTGATTCAGTTGCAAATGAAGTAACTGGAGTCGGGAATCAGAAGCCAGGTACAGCTGGAGTGGTACCTTTGAGGAGTGAGAGAACAAGACCAGAGGGAGGAGGAGAGCAATGTTTCCTTTTAAGATGGTGGTGCAAGTTTGCAATTCACCACACATTAAAATAAATGAGGCACTCTCAAGTTCATTCACTTTTTCAAACATTGAACTTCCATGGATAAAAAAAGTAGTGCTCAGAGGAGTTTGCAGCCCGCCCAGCACAAAGAAAATTTGGGGAGAATATTGGTGGCAAATACTGGTGACAAATTGACCAAGTGGACATTGAGAAACAATGCCATCCATGTGACTGTGGGGAGCCTATTCAACACTGAAAACTGCCGAATATAATTCCCAATCAAGGACCTGAGCTACCATGAAATATGCAATTCAAGTAAGACTAGATCCTGGCCACAGTTTAAGGGTGATAGGTGACGAATGAATGAAGTCCTGCATCATGCTGAAAAGATTTGCAGCTTATTTCATATCACCAAATGCAGAAATTGAAATCTACCAAATAATTCTGATTTCTGAACTCAATCAAACAATGCTGTTTTTTAAAAAAACACCAAGCACAAGCACAGAGGATAATCTACAACAAGCAAATATTTCAAAGTCTGGATATCGCAAAGTCAAAACACCATTTCAGAAGAGCAAGGTATAGGTTTGGCACTAATAATCTAGCAACAAAATGAAAATATTATACTGCAACTTTCAAACTCATCTGATTTGGATCCAGAATTCCCAAAAGGATTTAAAGCTGGGGTATGTCATGCAGTAAGTACTTGTGTGTGTTTGACAATAGAACAAAGCATCACATTGATAGCATATTTGTGCTTTAACATCCACCGTGCTCAGATTTATTGCTAACCTGTAATGGCTAAAATTGAATCCTTTTCTGCAGCATTATCACGGGTATGCAACAAATTATTGTAAAGGTTCAAACCTTCTAACATGGCTATAGATTACTTTATTTCAAAGTTGAATTCACATTGGACCTTAACAAAAATTACAACTAGAGTGCACTTTTTGATATATAATGTACAGTTAGCGTTCTGCAGAAACTAAGGTAGAGCTCTCCGTTGGAATAAAGTGTGGTGGTGGGTGGTTCCGGTGACACCTGTCCCACCACCGAGAATAGTGGGACCCCACACTGGATTCTGCGCTTAGAACCTCATTCATTATGCACAGACAAGTTCCCCTCCATCTCTAGCAGGCCAGCAGCTGATTTGTCTCTCCGCCTTCAGCTGACGGGTTTGGAATTCCCAACACCATATTTAAATACCAGTCTAGCACATTCATGTCAATTTCTCCAGCCCACGACTTCACCAGACTGAGCAGATGTCAGCAACCCCAAGGGAAAAGGGTTGTGCCACAAGGTTGGGATTGGCTCTCACCTCGGGGATGCTGGATTGGGCCTTGGGGACTGGGAGGGTGATGTTGATGGGTTGGATTAAGCCAGGCCTAGGGACGGGGGTGGGAGGGTTGTGGTGAAAGTTGGGAGTCTGCACTTTGGGAGGGGTGAGTTCCGATTCCGATGGGGGCAGTCCCACTAGGGAGAGGGGTGGCGGACAAGAGATGCAGAATGGGCTTCTGTCTGGGTAGGTAGTCCCTATGAGGGTGAAGAGTCCCATGAGGGTTCAGGAGTATTGGGCGAGTCAGCGGAGGTGGTGCAATTGGGGTTCTGCTAGAAGTGGTTTTAATCCTTCTATCTTTTTCTGGGTAACTATTGATGTAATATAGGAAGAATTATCCAAAGTTTGTGATTTAAATCACATTTTCAGATGCTTCCCACTGTAGGGCAATTGTCCATTGGAAGTTGGCATTTTCCAGGCAACTGCCATGCAAACCTTACCTGGGAATATCCAGAGAGAGCATATGCATCTTTGGGGATACCTTGTCCTGCCAGCAGCAGGACAATTAGACATGGGGTTACATCTGAAATGGATTGGAGACAGATATATGATCGGTGTGTGCACAGTTTTCTCATCACCAATCTGTCAGCTTTGAATGGGATTTCTGGAGTGTTTGTGGCTACGGTAGTAGCAACCCAGGATTCTAAGCTAGCTCTCTCAGCATAGACAGTAGTTTGGGGTTGAGCAATACCTGGGGAAATTAATGTCTCAATCAGGCACATTTATATAGAATACCTGTTAATTATTACAAGGATGTTTTGTAAGAAATATTGTTATTACACACAGGTACATAGTTTTGAGTTGCAATGTGTTACAAAGCTACAACATGTTCCTTTGCATTATACAGTGAAATGAAACCTAATATCATGTAGTAAATACAAGCCAGCATAATATTTTAATTCAAATTATGTCATCTGATCACAGAGCCTGCTGTCTTTCCACTGGCAACACAATGAAATTAAATAAAACTGCTTATTTTAAACATGCTACATTTAAAACTTGGTCAGAGGATCTGGGTGAATTTGACAAGGGCATATCTTCTTGCCATGAATGGATGGTCCCATTACCAGCCTTGCACCATCATCCCTTCTATCTTGCAAGTCACTGCCACCTTCCATCCTCTCACCAGATTTTCCCTTTCATTCTTCCCTAATCTCCCGCTCTTTTCTGCCTCTGTTCTTGCTTCAAGCTTGGTGCATCTGGAACACTTTTCAGTTCTAATGACAGGTCACAGATCTGAAATGTTAATATTCATTTTCCCTCAATACAGATTTTGCCTGACCCACTATTTCCAGAATTTTCCATTTATATTTTGGATTTCCAGCGTCTGTAGCATTTTGCCCTTTGGCAAGATATGTCTGTATGACTTAAAGAAGAGCATGTAGGTGATGATGTTCCCATATGTTGCTGCTTTCACTTTCTGGGCTGATGGCTACTGTCAAAATAAGTTTTCGAAATTGCTGCAGTGCATCTTGTGGATAGATGCACTGCAGTTAGACCGTGTTGGTACTGGAAGGGACAGATGGCGAGCTTAGTGATGACAGATGAAGAATTATCACTGCTCCAGCTTGTGCCTTCTATACACAGTCAGAATGCTATCACTACTCATCAGAATGATGCACTTAGAAAATACATAACAATAAACATTCCAAAATTAACAGAGTGGTGACCAAAGTTTTGGTCATAAGAGGTGAGTTTGAAGGAGAGGAGAAAGATTTAGAGTGTGTGGCCATGGAGTTCCCCCAACAAGGCTCAGGTGGAGAGAAGTTGCTCAGGAGGCCTGAATCAAAGCACGAACAAGAAATTCAGCACTGGACTTTGCAATGGTCACATAAGGTCTGAAGATATGTTCAGAATTTTAAGTTCCATGCCATTGAGGCAGGAGAAGCCAGCAAGTGGCAGTGTCAACAAAACAGGATCTAAACTGCAACATAAAGTGTGGAAATGCCAGCATTGGACTAGGGTGGGCACAATAAATTGTCTCACAACACGAGGTTAAAGTCCAACAGGTTTATTTGGTCACACAAGCTTTCGGAGTGCTGCCCCTTCATCAGGTGAGCCAAGGGCTGTTGGACTTTAACCTGGTGTTTCGAGACTTCTTACCATAACAAAAAATGGAAAATGTAATTTCATCCAGCAGAAAGGGACACTTTTTAAAACTAATCCTAGAATGAAACAACTCTAGCTGGATGAGAGTCCCATTTCAGCTGGGCTTTTTTTTCAATTAACATTTCCAAAAGATCTCACTGGACTACACATGGAAAACGGTGTAATTTAAGAGAAGTTTTGGTCCATGCTTGGTGATTTGGCGCTGGCTGCATAGTGTCTATTGCAGGGTAACAGTGCTCGGCGCTACGGGATCGCTGCTGTGCGGCTTGAGCAGCTGCAGCCACCCCGGGCTCAGCACTCAGCACCGGGGCTGAGATCCACACACCCTGCTCACAATCCCCAACCTCCGCCCCTTCACCACAACTTCCTGTCAACGCTCCCTCCAAACCGAGCGCTAAATATAATCTGCGGGGGGTTTACTTTTAAATTCAGCTCAAGCGAGTCAAGCTGACAAATTTGAAACTCCCCCCCCCCCCCACTCTCTTCCTTCCAGCAGCGAGCACGGAAAACCAGCAGACTTTAGCACCACTCTGGCTTCCAAAGTAGTCAGGATTTAAGTGTAGGCTTTTCATCTTTTTCTCCTCAAAGCGGTCTAACTTTCAAAACTATCTATAACCAGTCCTGAATCCAACATCCCAGCCTCCCTATTTCCTCCCCCCACCCCCCTTTGCAGGAAGCTGTTCCATACGCCAGCGATGAATTAAGAAAGATCGACCTTGTACTCAAAAAAAACTCCACAAACGGCAGAAATTCTGCAAAAGCCCGCCTGCAGCAAATTCCCAAAAACTGGGCTCACACCTACCTCTGTACGTTTCCGCTGTAAAGATGCAGACAGCAGACAGAAGAATGCATTTGATAGAAATGTCCATTCTCAGCTCGGGTCATTCCCCCCTCAACGTATAAGTAGGAAAAAAAACTTACATTAAACTATTCCGAGCAAACGCCGCCTTCACCGGAAACTGCTTCCCCAAGGCAGTCCCCAAATTACCTGATCACAGCCAACAATGTCCAACTGCTGTGCCCAAATAATCAACCACCACCCTCAGCAACCCCCCCCCCCCCCAAAAAAAATCTGGCAGCAACAGTATAAGGGGCGGGGGGACCCCAGTATTTACTGGGTGGTTGTCACTGTCAGAGTTATAAGAATGAGAAAACTTGTTTGCAGTATATTTCTGCATTTTTAATATAGATGTTACGATTGGAAGGATTCAGTTTAATGCAGAAAATAACATTAAATAGAAAAACATTTTTGAAATCATAGTCCTAATTGTTCTGTCTCTGCACCAGGGATCCGGGTTCTGTTATACACACATAAAACAGAGGGTGCCATTTCTTTTCCGATTTTTATCACTTTGATTTGATTTGTCACATAAATTGGGATACAGTGCAAAGTGTTGTTTCTAGCACACTACACAAAAAGCCATACTATTCACTGAGGGTTCAGTTTTAGCTTATTTTTTAGTGTCACAAGTAGGCTTACATTAACACTGCAATGACGTTACTGTGAAAAACCCTGAGTCACCACACTCCAGCACCTGTTCAGGTACACCGAGGGAGAATTTATGGCCAATTCACATAATTAGCACGTCTTTCGGACTGTGGGAGGAAATCGGAGCGTCCAGAGAAAATCGACACAGACACGGGGAGAATGTGCAAACGCCACACAGACAGCAATCTAAACTGGGAACTGAACCCAGGTCCCTGATGCTGTGAGGTAGAAGTGCTAACCACTGTGCTACTGTAGGGGAGAAGGAAAGGAGAGGGTGCAGAATATAGTGTTGCAGTCACAGATAGGGTACAAAGAAAGATCAGCTTAACATAAGGTAGGTCCATACAATAGTCTGATGACATCAGGGAAGAAGCTGTTCTTGAGTCAGTTGGTACACAAGCTCAGATTTTTGTATCTTTTTCCCAATGGAAGAAGGTGAAAGAGAGTATGTCTAGGGTATGTTAGGTCCTTGATTATGCTGGCTTTTCTGAGGCAGCAGGAAGTGTAGACAGAGTCAATGGATGGGAGGCTGGATTGTGTGACGGACTGGGCTTCGTTCGTGACCTTTTGTAGTTGCAGTTTGGATAGAGCAGGACCAATACCGAGCTGTAGTACAACCAGAAAAGATGCTTTCTATAGTGCATTTTGAAAATTGATGAGGATCATAGTGGACATGCCAAATTTCCTTCACCTCTTGAGAAAGTAGAAGCATTGGATCACTTTGTTTGTGGTGCAGCAAATCTTGTTGACTTTCTCACAAACACGAGCATCTTGTTTAGAAATTAGAAACTTCACCCTAGGAATTCACCTGCACCAACTAAATTTATCTTTCATTCACATTTCTTTTGATTGACTAACACAGTAACAAGACAAATCATCATCACCAAACAAAAGATAAGATTTGCATTTAAAATCTATAGACATTCACATTATATGTTTGGAATTAGATCAGCAATGAATCAAGCTTTAAGTATCAAAAAAAGATGCCCTGTAAATTTTCCAATACTGAACGAAAAAATGTGTCCCAGCAAGTAATATACTCTCATATTCTAAAAAGGAGATATTGCACAGTTGAAAAAGACATTTTTAGTGCATAGAACTATGATTCTTGATATTAGTCCCCAATATAGCCAAGGCCTTATCTTGACTTGTTGTGAGATGTTTTATTAACATCAATATACATTTATATGGTTCCTTTAATGTAGAAAACTATCCCAAGGTGTATCTCAGATCATACCAAAAAAATGAATGCTGGGCCAAAGAAGCAGGTAGCAAGGGTGTTCAAAAGTTTGATCAAAGTGGATTTTAAAGGTGGTTTTAGAAACAGAAAAATTCCCTTCCTAACAACACCAAGTATGCTTACACCACATGGACTGCAGTGGTTCCAGAAGGCGGCTCACCAAAACTTCCTCAAAGGCAATTAGATTAGATTTGATTTATTATATCACATGCATTAACATATAGTGAAAAGTATAGTTTCTTGTGCACTATACAGACAAAACATACTGTTCATAGAGAAGGGAACGACAGTGCAAAATGTAGTGTTACAGTTATAGCTAGGGTGTAGAGAAAGATCAACTTAATGCAAGGTAAGTCCATTCAAAAGTCTGAAAGCAGCAAGGAAGAAGCTGTTCTTGAGTCAGTTGGTACATGACTTCAGACTTTTATACCTTTTTCCTGAGGGAAGAAGGTGGACGAGAGAATATCTAGGGTGCTTGGGGTCCTTAATTATGCTGACTGCTTTGCCGAGGCAGGGAGAAGTGTAGACAGAGTCAATGGATGGGAGGCTGGTTTGCATGATGGATTCGGCTACATTCACAACCTTTTGTAGTTCCTTGCAGTTTTGGGCACAGCAGAAGCCATACCAACCTGTGATATAACCAGAAAGCATGCTTTCTACAGTGCATCTGTAAAAGTTGGTGACAGTCGTAGCTGACATGCCAAATTTCCTTAGTCTTCTGAGAAAGTAGAGGCGTTGGTGAGCTTTCTTAACTATAGTGTCAGCATGGGGGAACCAGGGCAGATTGTTGATGATCTGGACACTTGAAGCTCTCAGCCCTTTCTACTTCATCCCCGTGATGTAGACAGGGGCATGTTTTCCTTTACTCTTCCTGAAGTCAATGACATTCTCCTTCATTTTGTTAACGTTGAGGGAGGGATTATTGTTGCCACACCAGTTCACCAAATTCTCTATCTCTTTCCTGTATTCCGTCTCATCATTGTTTGAGATCTGACCTACTGCGATGGTGTCGTCAGCAAACTTGAAAATCTAATTGGAGGGGAATTGGAGTGGGAAACAAATGCTGGGCTAGCCAGTGAAACACACATCCCATAAAGGAAGAAGGAGAAGGAGAAGGAGCCCATTTGATCCATCAAGACTGTGCCAGCTGAAAAAGAGCATTCAGTTAGTTCCACTTTCCCATTCTTAGTCTGTAATCCTGCAGGTTACAGCATCTTGAGTGCATAGGCAAGTATTTTTTAAATGCAATGAGGGTTAATGTCTCTGCCACCCTTTCAGGCAGAGTTCCAAATTCCCACTAGAGGGCAGCACAGTGGCAAGCACTGCTGCCTTACAGCTCCAGGGACCCGGTTCAATCCCGGCCTGAGCTGACAATCTTTGTGGAGTTTGCACGTTCTCTCACATCTGCATGGCCTTTCTCTGGGGGTTCTGGTTTCCTCCCACAGTCCAAACATGTGTCGGTTAGGTGGATTGGTCATATGAAATGTGTGGAGTTTGGGGGGGGATAGGCCAGGGGACTGGACCTGGGTAAGATACTCTGTCAGAGCGTCAATGCAGGCTCAATAGGCCAGATGGCCTCTTCTGCACTGTAGGAAATCTATGACCAGCTGAGTGAAAAACATTCTTGTTAACTCTCTCCTAATCCTTCTACCAATTACTTTAAATCTATGTCCCTGGTTGTCAATCTCCATGGTAACAGAAATAGACAGTCTATGTTCACCTCTCAGAATTTTGCCCATCTCAATTAAGCCTTCTCATCCTCTGTTCCAAAGAAAATAACCACAGCCTATCCAGTTGTTTCTCATATCTAAAAATCCTGGTAAATGTTTCCTGTATCCTCTCTCATATGACCACATTCCTTCTGTAATAGTGTCCAGAACTTTGTACAGTACTCCCTCCAACTAATGTTTTATCCAGTTCTAGTACAACTTCCCTGCCTTTATATTCTATGCCCTAGCTAATAAAGGAAAATATCCATAGCCTTCTGAACTACCTTATTATTCTGACGTCTTTCCTTCAGGAATCTGTGGACATGCATTCCAAAATCCCTGCATCCCTCTACAGTTCTCAATATCTTTTTAATGAAAAATTCATTGCTTTGCTTGCCCTCCTTAAGCACATTACCTGAAACTTCTTTAGATTCAATTCCATTTGTCACTTTTCTGCCATCTGTCCAGATCATTGATATCTTCTTGCAGTAAGAACATAAGAACATAAGAAATAGGAGCAGGAGTAGGCCATCTGGCCCTTCGAGCCTGCCCCGCCATTCAATAAGATCATGGCTGATCTGTCGTGGCTCAGTTCCACTTTCCCGCCCTCTCCCCATAACCCTTAATCCCCTCTCTTATCAAAAACCCATCAACCCGCTTCTTAAAAATATTTAGCGAGGCAGCCTCCACCACTTCAACGGGCAGAGAATTCCAGAGATTCACCACCCTTTGAGTGAAGAAGTTCCTCCTCAACTCCGTTCTGAACCGCCCCCCCTTTATCTTGAGGCTGTGCCCCCTAGTCCTACTGTCTTTTTTGAGCGGGAAGAGTCTTTCCACCTCTATCCTATCCATCCCATTCATCATCTTATACGTCTCAATGAGATCTCCCCTCATTCTTCTAAACTCTAACGAGTACAAGCCTAGTTTATTCAGCCTCTCCTCATAGCTCAACCCCCTCAACTCCGGTATCAGCCTAGTAAACCTCCTCTGCACTCCCTCCAGGGCCAAAATATCCTTGCGCAGGTGCGGCGCCCAAAACTGCACACAGTACTCCAGCTGCGGCCTCACCAATGCCCTATACAGCTGCAGCAAGACCTCCCTACTTTTATATTCAATCCCCCTCGCTATGAAGGCCAGCATCCCATTCGCCTTCCTGACCACCTGCTGCACTTGCAGGCTGGGTTTTTGCGACTCATGCACAAGGACCCCGAGGTCCCTCTGCACCGTCGCCTGCTGCAGTTTTTCGCCACGTAAGTAATAGTCCTTCCTACCATTCTTCCTACCAAAGTGGACCACCTCACACTTGCCAACATTAAATTCCATTTGCCATTTCCTGGCCCATTCGCCCAGCCTATCTAGATCCTTCTGCAGACTCTCCACACCCTCCGCACAATTTGCCTTTCCCCCAATCTTGGTGTCATCAGCAAATTTCGACACCCTACACTCGGTTCCCTCCTCCAGATCATCTATACAAATGGCTTTCTTCCTCAATATCGACCACGTAACTAATATTTCCATTCTAAACATGGCCTTTACATTTAAGTCGAGATCAGTAACAGGGACCTTGCACTAAGCCCAGTGGAACTCCACTGGAAATAACCTCCCAGTCAAAAAAAGCATCCATCAATCATTACCCTTTGCCTTCTGCCACCGAGTCAATTTTGGATCCTCGTGATCCTGGGACTCTGAGGGTAGGGTGAGGGGGGAGGGTGGGCATCCTTCTGGCCACAGCCACAGCCTATTCAGTAGCACTGCTGGGCACAAGTTCTGCTGGCCTCTGTTTGGCCAGCAGCTCTTCCAAGGCTAGACTTCCACCCCTGGGGTCTTTATTCCATTCCTAATTGGTGTATGGCTTGGTAGATCTTCTTTAAAAAAGGCACCGTGGGTCTTTCACTGACTCTCATGCTCTCACTGACTCCTCAAAGAGTCCACTGCAGAACTGTAAAAAGGGGCTTGATGAGGGAATTCAGGAAGGAGTCGGAGACTATACTGGAAACAGAAAAAAACTTAGAAATCCAGCTCTAGAAAACAAAGGAAATGCAATACCCTGAGATGCCACAGTGTAAAATATTTTCAAAACAATTATTGCAGCAAAGTCATGGAAAAGTTGACAAACACCAAAAGCATTTTATAAAATTTAGGTAAATACCACATACACGGAATTGAGAAAGTCAAGGAATTAGTGGGGAACAATCAGGAAAGGGAATAGGCAGCATTCATAATACAAACAAAAGAAATGAGATCTTGGCAAGCCATAATGGTTATTTAAATTACTTCAGATTTTAAACAAGGTCAATGCTGTACCAAATGTTTCAACATAGTGAAGTTTACTTAAATGTTTAAATATTTAAATTTACACTTTAAAGCTTCTCCAAAGTATTTTCATAATCATTGTTAACATCATACTACTGGATTGTAAAACAAAACAATTATTTTCTCCAATCACTCTGAAAACCTATTATAAATTTAGTTCATATTTATAGACTCCCTTAGCCCAAAGGAAGATTAAAGTCACAACAATAACATCACAAAAGTCATATCCTAAACAAAAGGTCAGAAACAAGAGGTCTAGGATTAGTCATTCAAGAGCCTCATTGGATCTCATGAAAGAATAGTAATTTCCCTTAGAAAGCCAGCATTATTGCCTACTACCACACATGGTGTAATTAAAACACACTTGGGAGCAGTGGAATATTACAACTGCTCACTTGTGAAGGCACGCCAGATAACCATACAATCCTGCTGTCAATTATTCTATCGAATCTTTGCCAAACCTGTTAAAATGGCTTGTTCCTTTCAGGCTGGGTATTTTTGGAAACTGCTCATGTGTTTAGCCACATGTCTAGACTGGTTCTTTTTCTTACCACAACTGGTGCTATGTAAAATGATGATACATAAGCGGGGGTGCGGTCGTGGTGAGGGAAGTAACCACTTTTGCAAAGAAAGTCAGTATTTTCCTGCAGGAGCGACACTGAGCTGACACAGGACAGGAAGCAGACCCACCAAGTCCTATTTACATTCAATGAGGATATTAGTCCTTTTTAAACAAATGCAGTATTTAATTTTTTGTAAACCTCTTCATTAAAAACTATATTTTTCAAAAAAGCTGTGGTTGGTTCAGTGGGTTTTCATTTACTTTATTGTGTCTCAGTTAATATACCGATTGTAAGAATTACAATATGACAAGTATGTCACACAACTGTGATGGCTGCTTGTAACTCTGCTTTCCATACAATCATTCTTGTAAGACTAGTTTACTGTATAACACTCTGGACTAAGTAATGTCCATTGATCCTCCATTTTGAATCTTCTTGAACAATTTTGAAACTACATAACTAAACAAACAGGCTTCAGCAATGAGAATGAAAGATCTGGATCGACTGATATACATCCACATATACTGACATACATATAGAGTTTCATGTATTTACATTGCACTCTTTCTCAAAATTTCGTATTGTATTTCTTATTCTGTTTATGTGACACTTTTACAAATTTGTACATACATTGTACACAGTAGTGGGTTGGATTTCAATTACAAGACGGAGTACAGGAAAGAGAGAATCTGGTGAAATGGTGCGACGACAATAACCTCTCACTCAATGTCAGTAAAACAAAGGAGATAGTCATCAACTTCAGGAAGCACAGGGGAGAGCATGCCCGTCTACATCAAGTAGACAGTGAAGTAGAAATGGTCAAGAGCTTCAAGTCTCCAGGTCACCAGCAAACTGTCCTGATCCCTCCACACTGACGCTGTAATTAAGACAGCTCACCAACGCTTCTACTTTCTCAGGAGTCTTATGGAATTCAGCATGTCCAATACGACTCTCACTAATGTTTACAGACATGCCACAGAAAGCATCCTTTCCAGATGTATCATAGCTTGGTATGGCTCTTGCTCTGACCAAGATCGCAAGAAACTACAAAGGGTTGTGAACATAACCCAGTCCATCATGCAAACCAGCCTCCTGTCCATTGACTCCGTCTACATTTACCCCTCAGAAAAGCAGCCAGTATCATCAAGGACCACATACACCCTGGACATACTCTCTTCCCTCATCTTCTGTCATAAGAAAGATACAAAAATCTGAGATCACATACCAACCGACTCAAGAACAGCTCCTTCCCTGTTGCCATCAGACCTTTGAATGGACCTATCAAAAATTAAGCTGGTCTTTCTTTACACCCCTATTGTGTTTGTAACACAATATTCTGCACTCTTGCTTTTCCTTCTTCCCTATGTACTCTATGAACAGTATGGTTTGTCTGTATAGCATGCAAAAAAACAATATTTTTCACTGTATCCCAACATGCGATAATAATAAATCAAATTACTATTCCAAAATTGTTAATCAGTAAATGTCAAAAAATGTAATTTAATCCAGCCCACTCTATCAGGTGCATTTCTTCTATCTTGTGAAAAGTGTAGAACAATGAGAATGTCCAATCAGTACTAGAGTGTTCTCCTTTTTCATTACTACATTTTGGTAAAATATATCAGTAATTATATATAGAATTTATTATTTTAACGTAGAATATTCAAGTTAAATGTGTGTGTGTTGGGTTGAGTGGCGGCATTGGAAACACAAGGCTGAAGGTTCACCTACGTGCTTAATGCCTAATACTCTTACCCCCCCAGCCCTGGATGCACATGTGTTTATGCTTTGGGGAGTGAGGATGGAGGCCAAAGAAGGAGAAGAACCAGTGTAGGAGACAGCAAAAACTTTGCTGGGAATAAGATCATCAAATGAGACGCAAGGGAGCAGTTGAGCAAACTGAGAGCTGCAACAGTATGGGAATAAATGGATGGCCATACATTTAGGCATTTGAGAGTTTAAAATTCAGCTGTAAACAATCTAGTCAAATACTGAAGTATAAAAGTCATCGCTTCATTAAAACAGGTCTTAAAATTCCAGTGCTATATGTAGTGAAAGATATTGACAGTATTTACACAATTGTTCCTATTCACTGAAAAGGATAAGAGAATTGCAGTTACAACTGGGACAACTGCTACTTCAAAATTAAGAATAAAGCAACTAAAATGCAGCAATTGTATTATTAAAAAAACTGTGGTTTTTCACATTTTATTCAACATTTATGTTCAAAATTCCAGAACAGTTGTTCTTAAAGGCACTTAGAATTCTACCATATTTTAATAGCTTACTTTAAAATCAAACCAACTTTAAATCACAAAATCTATAATAACATTGTTTCTCTACGAAAAGTCCGTTCTTAGTCACTTCATTCTGCTGAAATTTCACACATTAAGTTTCATTATATTGCTTATTTTCCAAAAAACATGAATATTTTGGATGATTCTAGTTTATATCTGACTGCAAGTTGATTTAAGTTTTTCATTCAAAAAGTAAAATCTGACATTAACATAAAATGTTTTAAATTGCTGTTAAGAAATTATATTGAGGACAATATTTTCAAACACGTGACAAACTATTTACATCTGCTATAAAATTGTGAATTATTTACACAGACAAATTGCAAGTATTCAAGCAAGTGACAGCGTTAGAAAAGCACCATTAAAGCTATGGTTCTGAAATAGTCATATCATACAAAAATATGCCAATTTACACTATCCTGATCAAATCATTTATTGAAACATTATGTCATTACTGTAATTGAAACCCTGTATGAATAAAACCAATTTGCTTACTTCCAAAGGTTTCATTATCGGTCTCCATAGACAGTGATTCTAGTAACACCGACGCCTGTATTTACACATAATTATTGATTGTACATTACTTTAAAAAAAGGCTTCTTTTTTGAATGCCATATAATTAAAGTGCAAATTGATCTTGTGAACCTTTTGGAAAGAACACATTACCTCTCCTTTCCCCAACTGGATCTTTAAACCAACACACAAGTAATTGATTTATACTTGTTTTTAAAACCATTCCGTACTGAATCTGTTTTGTTCCAATTAGATGAAGCGGTGTCTTTAATATCTTCTGAAGAATCATTCAGATTTGGAATGTTCATTTCATCTCCAACTGCATTTTCTTTGGTTGATGCCTCTGATTTTATTTGCTCGTCCATTTCCTTCGCTTCAGGATGTTTGATGAAACTTTCTTTAAACCGTGTCATCTGCAATTATACCATGAGCCATCATTTCTATTGAGGCTGGTAACATGTTTATTAAATAATAGATAGATCAAATAAAATATATGCTTATTTCAGTCCAAGTTAATATTTTCTAATATCTAGTAAGGATATTAACCACAGTTTTGTTGGTGGTATTGATTAACATATCCCTGGCTGGCCTCCATCTTCTACCCTCGATAAATTTAAGCTCATTCAAATTTCTGCTGCCTATATTCTATCTCGCATCTTCACTTTCCTGATCTACATTGGCTCCTAGTTAAGCATGCCTCAATTCTAAAAAAAAACCCTCTCTGGTCTCTCCCTTCCCCAACTCTGTAACCTCCTCCAGTCTTAAGAGCCTCCCTGACTTTAATTGCTTCATTGTTAGGGGCTGTGCTTTCAGCGGACAAGGTCCTAAACTCTGGAACTCCCTCTGTAAAACTCGTAGCCTACAGACCTCTTTTTCCTCTTCGGCACAGTGGCTAGTACTGCTGCCTCACAATGCCAGGGACCTAACTTGGATCACTGTTTGTGCTGAATCTGCACATTCTCCCCGTGTCTGCATGGGTTTCCTCTGGGTGCTCTGGCTTCTTCCCACAGTCCAAAAGACATGCTGATTAGGTGCACTGGCCATGCTAATTTCTCCCTCAGTGTACCTGAACAGATGCTGGAGTGTGGCAACTAGGGGATTTTCACAGTAACTTCATTGCAGTGCTAATATAAGCCTACATATGATTAATAAATAAACTTTACTTGAAGATTCTCCTTAAAACCCATCTCCTTTACTGAGCTTTAGGCCATCTGCCCTAATATCCCCTCACGTGATTAAGTGTCAAATTTTGTTTGACATTTCATAGAATCCGTACAGTGCAGGAGGAGACCATTTGGCCCATCGAGCCTGCTCCAACAATGATCCTACCCAGGCCCTATCCCCGCAACCCCACATATTTACCCCTCCAATCCACCTAACACTAATGGACAATTTATTATGCCCAATTCACCTATCTTTGGAGTGTGGGAGGAAACTGGAGCACCTGAAGGAAACCCATGCAGACAGAGGGAGAATGTGCAAACTCCACCACAGGTAGTGACCCAAGCCAGGAATCGAACCTTGGTCCCTGGCGTTGTGAGGCAGCAGTACTAACCACTGTGCACCATGCCACCCTGTATTTCTGTGAAACATCTTGGGATACTTCACTATGTTGAAGACACAATCTAAAGATAAGTTGTTCTGATAAAAACTGAAGTAAGGAAAACCAAAAGAACGGCAGTGGCCAAATAATTGACTTAAAATTCAGAAAGAAAGGATCGCCATGAATGAAATCTTCTGATTCAGGGCAGTTTATTTTCATACTGCACTGCACGCTCTGCTGGCTCTGTCCTCTCAGTGGGTCAGGACATACCCAGGAATGTTGATGGTGGTGTCTGGGACATCCGTATCCTGCTTTGGGTTTCCTGGTGGAATGGGGTGGATTCAATGGGAATTTCTATTGACAGCGGTGGGATGAGAAGATTCCCTTGACAGCCAAAGATTGACCACCTCTTGCCACCTAGAAACACACCATCAGGTGGGGTTGGGGAGGGTAGGTGGGCAGAGAATCTGTGGGATAGTTCTCCCACTGGAACAAACCCCCAAACATAAGGATGGCTTTACAGGATCGACAGGGCTCAGGGTGCCATTGTTGTTTCCGGCATACAAGATAATCCTAGGTGGTTCATCCCGTTTTATTCCTTTTTTTGACTTTTCTGTAGCAGCTTGGTACACTGAGTGCTTACTAGGTCATTTCAGCTGACAGTTAAAAGTCAACCACATAATGTGGATCTGGAGTCACAAGAGTGCCTCAAGACCTGACGGACATTGGACTGATCCTATTTCAGAACACTGTAGATGAATCAAGTTGTCATGGGCAACAAAGTTTAGAGCAAAAATAGAACGCTGGGTAAATAATGAGGATTTGCAGCCAAATTTATAAGAAGTTGGATCTTTTAGGCAACTAAGGCGAAGATCAATCAGACACAACGCAAAGGAACAGGAGAAGGTCATTCAGTTTCTCAAGCCTGTCCTATATCATAACTCTATCCACCCACCATTGCTCCATATCCCCACACCATTAGCTAGAGGAAATCTATCAATCAGATTTAAATTAGTTAAGCTAGCATCTACTGCCATTTGTAGAAAAGTTCTGCACTTCTACCAAGCTTTAAGTGAGGGCTGTATATAATGGAGATATATATATAAAAAAACAAGTCTTGGAGCAAGGAACAAGTGTAAGCTAGAAAGGAAGACTATTCATCAATACATCACAAAATAGGGCTAAGAGACAATTAGATGAATTCTTAAAGAGATAGAAATTGAATGACACATTGATGGGACAGGTAAATGGTATTGATATCTGAAATGAGTTGTGATAAATTTCACACAACCATTTTTTTCAATAACTGAAAACAATACTTTTTTTCAAGAATAGTAATTATATGAACAAAATGTTTGTTGGTCACCTAATATTTCTATAATACTGCTTTTTATTATTCAGCATACTGCTCGTGGCAGTCATCAAAGCTAGATCCATTTTCCAATGACATGTGCTTTCAAACTGGAGTGATTGGATAGTAATCACAGGTAAGGCTTTGCTCATATTTCTCTTCAACCCAAGAGTGCAGAAGAAAACTGCAAATATTAAAACTGTATAAAATATGCTTCAACATAATTTAGATTTTGTAATTTTATACATAATTTAGTGATTCAAGAACAGTCTAAGTAATAAAATTGATATCATTCACTCCTCAGTATGAATACTCAAAGCCCACATGTTCAAACTCAGCCAAAGTACTGTTCCTACAGTTCCATCATTGGCACTATCAGGCCATTGAGAATAAACAAGGGCCTTCATAAATGTAAAATAAAAATCTATTTCTGGCTTTGAGATAAATTATAAAGTTATCCAGTGGCTCTGCATATAAAAGGATTCTGTAATGTGGCATTAGGATACATAGATATGCAAGGTCCCAGATCATAAAACTGAGCAATATTTCAGCAGTCCAGTCCTTGCACTGGAAGCACTTATATGCAGATATTGAGTTAGGATTGATTAGGCTGATCATTATTAGATGACGGCAGAAATTCCATATAGGATTAGGAGGTATTGGCTCAGGAGTTTATAGATTAGTTCAGTATTCCATAGAACCATAGAAAATTACAGCTCAGAAACAGGCCTTTTGGCCCTTCTTGTCTGTGCCAAATCATTTTTTGCCTAGTCCTACTGACCTGCACTTGGACCATATCCCTCCACATCCCTCTCATCCATGAACCCGTCCAAGTTTTTCTTAAATGTTAAAATGACCCCGCATTTACCACTTTATCCGGCAGCTCATTCCACACTCCCACCACTCTCTGCATGAAGAATTACCCCCCCCCCCCCCGCCCCGCAATATTCTCTTTAAACTTTTCTCCTTTCACCCTTAACCCATGCCCTCTGGCTTTTTTACTCCCCTAGCCTCAGTGGAAAAAGCCTGCTTGCATTCACTCTATCTATACCCATCAAAATCTTATACACCTCTATCAAATCTCCCCTCATTCTTCTATACTCCAAGGAGTAAAGTCCTAACCTATTCAATCCCTCTCTGTAACTCAGCTTCTCAAGTCCCAGCAACATCCTCGTGAAGCTTCTCTGCACTCTTTCAAGCTTATTTACATCCTTCCTGTAACTAGGTGACCAAAACTGTACACAATACTCTAAATTCGGCCTCACCAATGCCTTATATAACCTTACCATAACGCTCCAACTTTTATACTTGATACTCCGATTTATAAAGGCCAATGTACCAAAAGCGCTCTTTACGACCCTATCCACTTGTGACATCACTTTTAGGGAATTCTGTACTTGTATTCCCAGAGCCCTCTGTTCAACTGCACTCTTCAGAGTCCTACCATTTACCCTGTACGTTCTACTTTGGTTTGTCCTTCCAAAGTGCAATACCTCACATTTGTCTGCGTTAAATTCCATTTACCATTTTTCTAGTTGGCCCAAATCCCTCTGCAAGCTTTGAAAACTTTCCTCACTGTCCACTACACCTCCAATCTTTGTATCAACAGCAAATTCGCTGATCCAATTTACCACATTATCATCCAGATCATTGATATAGATGACAAACAACAATGGACCCAACACTGATCCCTGCGGCACATCACTCATGACAGGCCTCCACTCAGAGAAGCAATTCTCCACAACTACTGTCTGGCTTCTTCCATTGAGCCAGTCTAATCAAATTTACTACTCCCCATGTATACCTACCGGCTGAACCTTCCTAACTAACCTCGCATGACGGACCTTATCAAAGGCCTTGCTGAAATCCAGGTAGACAACATCCACTGCCTTCCCTTCATCCACTTTCCTGGTAACATCCTCGAAAAACTCTAATAGATTGGTCAAACATGACCTACCACGCACAAAGCCATGTTGATTCTCCCTAATAAGGCCCTCGTCTATCCAAATATTTGTAGATCCTATCCCTTATCACACCTTCCAATAACTTGCCCACTACCGACGTCAAACTTACTGACCTATAATTTCCCGGATTTCTTTTGGAACCTTTTTTTAAACAACGGAACGACATGAGTCACCCTCCAATCATCCGGCACCTCTGCCGTGAATACTGACATTTTAAATATGTCTGCTAGGGCCCCTGCAAGTTCAACACTAGTTCTTAAAACATTCAGGGGGAAACCTGCCAAGGTATCTGTCCTTGAATCCTGCCGATGAATTTTACAAACATTAAGTCAGGGTTAAACTAAACCCAACTTTGACAGATAACACTCCTACGTGAAGATTACCCACTGGTGAAGAGATTATGGGAGGTTGCTGCTGCCCACAGAACCAAACGTTGCCACATTTGGGGAAGAAAATTAAGGAAGAGAAAGAAGAAAAGGTTTGCATTTATATAGCACTTTTCACAACTACCAGACATCACAACGTGTTTCACAGCCAATAAACTGCCAATTTGCATATAGCAAACTTCCACAAACAATAATGTGCTAATGCAGATAATCTGTTTCTTGAAAGGTCAATAGAGGGACAAATATTAGCCAGGTCACTGGGGATATCTTACCCTGTCCTTCTTTGAAATTGTGCCATGGGATCTTTTACAGCTACCCAAACAGGAAGATGGGACCTCAGTTTAACATAGAACCTTTGATAATACAATGCTCTCTCAGTATTGTGCTGAAGAGTCTTCCTTGATTTTTGTGTTCAAGCTCTGGAGTGGAACTTGAACCTTGTGTTCAGAAATGAGTATGTTACCAACTGGGCCAAGGCAAGTAATCAAAACCTTTTGGTATTTTCAAATGCAGTGGTAACAAAATGGGGGAGGGATGATAATATGATTAATATCAAAGCCTGGTGCTCACTCAAGAGCTCTGGAGTAATCACAAGTATAAGTTCCAGAGATCCAGTATATATTCACTAGTTATGCTACACAAGTAGATGGCATTAATCAGATTTGTTAGAGTTACCACTGAGAAAAAATGAAAACATTTATCTTCTGTATAATAAACTAAGTGATGAGAATCTCTTGTTGATCCTAAACATTATTCAATTAATTCTCTTTCGCAGAAAGTTCACCATGACCTTGAGCTCTTTGTCCACAATATTATTGTGAACAAAAGTGACAACCTCAGCGGTGTCCTGTACCTATGAATTTAAAAACAGTTAAATTGATATGTTACTCAGTATCTTTTGTGCATAGTTTACACAGCTATATAGAAATACAGAAAGCTGAATTAAGTAACCCTCCATCTTATACTTTTTCCATTTACCAGCCCATTTTAGTATTTTCGAATGGCGTTTATCTTGTACACAATGTTTATTTATTGGTTCTCACATTGGAAAAATTCAAGTGTTTTCTGTTCAAATACTGTATCTAAAAAGTAATGTTATCCTGTCAGTGGTATGTTTTTCCATGTGTACTTTTTCAACCATCAAACTGACTAAAAGGAAATTTATTTTATTGTCTTGCACGAAGCTGCAAAACTGAAACAAAATATAATAAGAGAAAGGAGTGGATTAAGTCTACTTACATTTTTAGTTATATTGAATAAACCATTTAATTTTTTATCTTTTTTCAATGCTTTAGTTTTTTCTGAACTTCGTGCGTCTTCGTTTTCTCCCGAACTTTTCCTATCTTTGTTTTTTCCAAAACCCTTTTTGTCTTCGTTTTTTCGAAAAACTTTTGTCTCTCTGTTTTCTCCCAAATCTTTTTTGTCTTCATTTTTTTCTGAACGTTTGTTGTCTTCGGTTATTCCTGAAGTTTTTGTGTCTTCATTTTCTCCTAGGCTTCTTGAGTCTTCATTTTCTCCTAAGCTTTCTACATCTTCATTTTCTCCTAAGCTATTTGAATCCTCATTTTCTCCCAGGCTTCTTGAGTCTTCATTTTCTCCTAAGCTTTCTACATCTTCATTTTCTCCTAAGCTATTTGAATCCTCATTTTCTCCTAGGCTTTTTGAGTCTTCATTTTCTCCTAAACTTTCTACATCTTCATTTTCATTTTCTCCTAAGCTTTCTACATCTTCATTTTCTCCTAAGCTTTCTACACCTTCATTTTCTCCTAAGCTTTGTACATCTTCATTTTCTTCAAAGCTATTTGAGTTTTCATTTTCTTCTAAACTTGTCTCTTCATTTTCTTCAAAACTTTTAACTTCATTTTCCCCTAAACTTCTTGCATCTTCATTTGTCCGATGATCTTTATCAATAAAAGAAAACAGTCATGAATACCCTTTACTTAAGTAGTTGTGACTCTAAAACATGAACAGATGATTAAAATAAAATGTTTACTTTGTAAACTATAAAGTATTATAGCTTTACAACCAAGGCATGGTTGCAATAAGATGTGAAACCATGACTTAATCTCTATTATATCAGGTGTTAACAGTAATAACCTGAAAAAAGATACTCCAGTGATGCCTTTCAAGTAGTAAAGCATCTCAAGGCATTTTTTAAATCAAATAATATTGAAGGTAACAGAAGAAAAGGAAGGCAAGCCACAGGAAATGCAATGGATACCACTTAATGTGTATCTCTGTCCATCTGTAAGATTAACAACTGCAAATCTCTTTTGTCTACATTTAGGCATTCCCCTATTCTCATCTCAATGCCAACCCCATCCCTTGAAAAAAAAAGAACATGACTAGAAACCTTCTTCGCTTCCTGTAGCGAGGAGATGGAAGGGAACTAGTATGGAGTGGCCAAGACAGGGAGAGTGTTTGATTTATAGAACTTTCTACAACAGCCTCATAGTATCACACAGATATTGTGCTGGATGAGATAGGATCTGGGACAAAATTTCACAACACACGGACAGGTTGTCACAGCACACTGGTTGAAAACCACTGCTGTAGTTACTAAAATTTTACTAATGTTGAGGGCAATACTTTTTTTCTGAGTGGCATTTTCTCTTTCTTTTTTTTGATCTTCATTTACTTCATATAATCTGCAATCAGTGGTTTGCTGCTTGCCCAGAACCTTCACTGCTCTGAAAACAGGAACTGGAAATAAATGATAACAGCCTGCATGCTGCCTTCTTCCAACTCTTTCTTCCCTGATCGGAAAGCACCTCCTGTAACGAATAAGGCTAAGGCTGGGAATTTCACATATATTTGTTCAACAGAGATGTGAACTTCTTTACCATTGCATTCTACAGCACTCTGATGTTCCAATATGTTCCATCTCACCTTGTTACTGTACTTTAAAACATGATTCAAACCATTTCAATAATGAATGCATTACATTTTAATGTACACAGTTTTAATTTATAGTTAGTTGAACTGAATATATTTTATTGGGGCTTTGTTTATAATCCACAAGGTTTTATTCAAAGTTGATATATATTAAGTTAATTTTAAATTGTTAAAACTATCTTCTTTAACACTGGTGTATTTACAGACATAGAAATTGACAGCAAAAAAAAATTGTATCTATCATCTTGGAAATCAAATGATATGATAATGGACTTGTTAACTAATTATCGTAATCAACCAAATCAAATATTGCTGCATCTGCACTAAAACCAATTACAATTCCATAAATTCTGTGTGCTTGAAGAGATAAATAGACCCACACTGTGAGAAAACAGTTCAAATCTGTAAATATATAGAAAATGACAAGATGACAAGACAGAAAAATAGCAAACAAAGTTGAGTACACCAGCACAAGCAGTCATGAGCAAAGTGGGAACTATATTATTTGATTAAAACAAGATGTTCTAGAGGTGAATTCAACTGTTCCAGGAGAAACTCTGCCACAATGATCACCAGAAGGGTAAGATTACGTACCTGTGCTATTATCAGCTAAAATTATCCTTGTTAAACTGTCAGTGTTACAATAAATCAAATTGTAAAGGAACTTTACTAGCCTTACTAGTTATCTGGTATACTAAGCATAATTGTTGCGCCATATATTTTGATTTGATTTATTATTGTACATGTATTATAAAGCAAAGCCGAATTAATGTTCAGATATTACAGTGCACATTTGCACCAGTATTGGTTCAGACTGTTGATTGATGGTATTATCCTAGCACTTAATACCTAATTTTACAATGGGATTGTACTCTCAAGGATATGTTAAGTAAGCAGGACTAGTTTACAGATTTGTATGTAAAATCTGACTTTAACAAGAAAAGTTGACTTACTTACGCAATCGTGTACTGCATTCTCCGTCAGCAGGTTGGTTTGTCTGATAAGTGAGTAACTGGTAAGTTATTTCACTTATAACACGTAGTTCACAGAGGTTAAGGTACAGTAAGGGTGCATGGCTGGGTGGAATAAGATGGATGCACCATGTGTCTTAGACAAACACATCTGCAGGAAATGTCATGGACTGAAGATGGAGTTCTGGGTTTTGTAACTCGAGCAGCAGGGCAGCTGGAGTTACTGTGGTGCATCTGTGAGACACAGAATATGTGGATAGCACATATTAAGAAGGGTGACCATACCACAGATTAGGAGCATGTAAGCAAGAGGAATAGCTGACCACCAAGCAGTCTGAGAGCACCAGCAGATTGTGCAGGAGTCTCAACTCGATCTTCACTCAATAATCAGTTTTCCATTTTAGATATCGGTGAAGGCAATGGTTCCTCAGAGGGGTGCAACAAGAGCCAAGTCCATGACACCACAAATGGCTCAGCTGCACAGGACAGGAAAAAGAAGAGCAATCATGATATGTATTAGTTAGAGCAGTGGTCTCCAAATTCTGATCCGGATGCGGCCCGCTGCTGGCCGGATGTGGTCTGCGGGCCATAGTTTGGAGACCCCTGAGTTAGAGGAAGGCACAGATGTTTCTGTGGCTGCAGATGTGATCCCAGGAAAGTACATTGTCTCCTTGGTGCCATGGGCAAAGATATCACAGAACGGTTGTAGGACATTCTTTTGGAGAAGGGTGAACAGCCATAAGCCATGGTTCATATTTTGTTACCAACAACAGATAGGAAGAGAGATGAGGTCCTGAAAGCAGACTTTAGGGAGTTAGGAAAGTTATTAAAAAGCTGGAACCCTATCAAACAGTAACCTCAGGATTACTCCCAGTGCCACGTGCTAGTGAGCATTGGAAAAGGAGGACTGAGCAGGAGAATACATGGCTGGAAAATTGGTGTAGCAGGGAGGGCAGCAGACTTCTAAGGCATTGGGGTCAATTTTGGGGCAGGTGGGATGTTACAAATGGATAGGTTGCACCTTAGCATGACTGGGACTAACATCCTCACAGGGAGATATGCTAGTGCTATTGTGGAGGGTTTAAACTAGATTGGCAAAGGTATGGGAACCTGAGAGGGAGCTCAGCTTGGAGGAAAGCAAAACTGGCAACAGGAAGTAGGATTCTCCCCAAAAAATTCGAAGTGTCAAATTCGCGTAAAAACTTGAGCAAATCCTGCTGGTTTTTTCAGGCAGATTTTCAAAATGAATCTCCCACACTGCAGAATGCAGAAGCGTGAATCTCATTAAAAATCTGTGGGTGGGGCCTATTCCCACCAGAGGGGCCAGCAGCATAGAGCTGAGTGGGCCACTGCGCATATGCCGATCTCCCCGTCACTGGGCAACTCAATCACTGGCCAGCCCTGTGACCCTACATCGCTGGCACACAGAACCCCCCACACCCCTACTGCTGGCCCCCAATACTCCAGCCTACCCCTGGATCTTCCCTATCCCACCCCCTGGCATTCCCGGTCTCCTGTTCCCTCCCCCACACCACTAGCAGCCCCGAACTCCCCACCCCCCCAACCTCAATAGGCAGCCCCGATCGCTGGCCTCCCTCCTTCTGTCACTGCCGGGTGTAGAGTGACAGCAGCACCACCTCCACCCCTAGTGATCCCCCCAACACCCCCACCCCCCACAATGGCCCCATCCCCTTGACATGGCCCAATTCCTGGTGGGTAGTGTCAAGGCGTCCCCTGGGCATTACTACTTTGCGTCTTGTGCAGTGCCAGGGGGCCAGGCTGGCACTGGCAACCTGGCAATGCCCAGAAGGCAACCTCCCTCACCCCGACCTACTGGGGGACCTCAGTGGCTTCCCCTTCACTCCAGCAGGAGGGATGGGACACACACTCTAGCAGGCATAGAGACTCCAATCCCAGGCCCACCAATTGTGTGGTAATCCTCATTACCATAATTTATTCAGCTCCGCGCCAATTTCTGGCACAGAGCTGGCGGCGCTGGAAATCCAGTGGCCGAAGACTCATGGAGGTCATAGTGCTCAGCTGGGAGCCCACTAAATGGCTTCTGCTTGAGTCTCCCAGCCCACTGCGCAGTGGGCTGGGAGAATCACCCTACAGTAAGCAAAATTAGAAGGCAGATGAAATTAAGGCAAGCATCAAAGTGAATCAGAATGCAGAATACTGTTAAAAAAAAAAGTTAAGGGGACCCTATCTGAATGCATGCAGCATTCACAGTAAGTTAGATGACTTGAAGGCACATTACACAGGCTTAGTACAGGGTGATTGAGACTGGGAACTGACTTTTCAAAGTTATTTGTCATTTAGGAATAAGGGCAAGATCAGTACATTAGTAAGACAGGATCTTAGATTGAAGGATCAAGATGCAAAATCAGTTTGGGTGGAGTTACAAAACAGCAAGGGTATCAAACATTGATGGGAGTTGTTTATAAGTCATCAAACTGTACTGGTAATGTTGGGCACAGTATAAATCTGGGAATTGGAGCTGCAGGTAACATAGGAAATACAGTAATAATGGGCAACTTCAATTTACATGTAGATTAGATAAGCTGATGAGCATTAGGATGAATCCAGGAGGATGGATTCCTGGAGTGTGTACTGGAGCAGTATGTTGAAGAACCAACTAGGGATCAGGCTGTTATAATACTATGCAATAAGAAAGGATTTATTAATAACCTTGTCGTAAAGGAGCCTTCAGGAAATAGTAATAATACGATAGAATTTTACATCAAGTTTGAAAGTGATATAGTTCATTTTGAAACTAGGGTCCTAAATCTGAACAAAGGAAACTGCAGGTAAGAGGGGCAAGTGGATTGGGAAAATGCACTAAAAATTCTGACAGTAGACAGACAATGTCTAGTATTTAAAGAGCAATTACATGGTATGCAATAATTTTATATTAAATATACATATAAGGCACAAAAACCCAACAGGAAAAATGAACCAACAATGGCTAACAAAGATCGCATTCAATCAAAGGAAATGGTTTATAAGTGGTGAGCTAGATGATTGGGAGCAATTTAGAATCCAGCAAAGGAGGACAAAGAAACTAATAAAGAAAAGAAAACAAGAATATTAGTTTTATTAGTTTATTTGTTAGGCTTACATTAACACTGCAATGAAGTTACTGTGAAAATCCCCCAGTCGCCACACTCCAGCACCTGTTCGGGTACACTGAGGGGGAATTTAGCATGGCCAATGCAACTAACCAGCATGTCTTTTGGACTGTGGGAAGAAATCAGAGCACCTGGAGGAAACCCACGCAGACACAGGGAGAATGTGCAAACTCCATGCAGACAGTGACCCAAGCCGAGAATCGAACCCAGGTCCCTGCCGCTGTGAGACAGCAATGCTAAACACTGTGCCACCATGCTGCCCTATGAATGCAAGCTAGCAAGAAACACAAAAATGAACTGTAAAAGCTTCTTTAGGTATGTAAAAAGGAAAAGATTAACAAGGACAAGTGTGAGTCCATCACTAGCAGATAGGAGAATTTATAATAGAGAATAGGGAAAAGATGACAATGTTAAGCAATTGCATTCACAGTGAATGACATAGATAATCTCCCACAATACTAGAGAAACAAAGGGTTTGTGAAAACAAAGAATTGAAAGAAATTAGTATTAATAAAGATGTAATTCTTCAAAAATTAATTTGATTAAAGGTTGATAAATCCCCTGGACCTGATGAGTTACATCCCAGAATATTGAAGGAGGTGGCTATAGAGATAGTGGAAGAATTGGTGATTATCTTTTAAAATACTATAGATTCTGGAAAGGACTGGAAAGTAGCAAACATAATTCCACTGTTTAAGAAATGCAGGTGAGAGAAAACAGAACAGACCTGATGACTTGACATCAGTAGCAGGGAAAACGTTCAAATCCATTATAAAGAATGTGATGGCTAGACACTTGAAAAATAATGGTAGGATTGGGCAGAGTTAACAAGGATTTATGAAAGGGTTGATAAACCTGTAGGAGTTCTTTGAGGATGTCACCTGTAGCATGGATACAGGAGAACCAGTGAATGTGGTGTATTTTGATTTTCAGAAGGTATATGATAAGAAGGTTTTTTAACAAAATTAGGGCACATGGGATTGGGGTAATACACTGGTACAGGTTGCGAATTGGCTAACAGACAGAAATCAGAGGGTAGGTCAATCTCAGGATGGCAGACTATTACTGGGGGGGGAGGGGGTACCACAAAAATCAGTGCATCAGTGCAGCGGCCACAGCTGTGTACAAACTATTTAATGATTTAGATGTGGATACTAAATGTAATATTTCCAAATTTGCTGATGACACAAAACTAGGTGGAAGTGTAAATTGTGAGGAGAATGCAAGGAAAGCTTCACAGGCTAAATGGGCAGGCAAGATGATATATAATGTGAATAATTATGAAATTATCCACTGTGGTAGAAAAAACAGGAAGGCACAGTATTTTTTAAATGGTGAGATGTTGGGAAGTGTTGATGTCCAAAGGGATCTGGGTGTCCACGTTCATGAGTTACTAAAAGCTAACATGCAGATGAGCAAACAATTAGGAAGGCAAATTGTATGTTGGCCTTCATCACAAGGGGATTTGAGTATAAGATGTCTTGCTGCTGTTGGGTAGAGCCTTAGTGAGACTGCACCTAGAGCATTATGTATAGTTTTAGTCTCCTTATCTATGGACGGGTATATTTGCCATAGAGGGAGGTTCAACAGACTGGATTGCGGGATTCTCTAATGAAGAGAGATTGAGGCAAGTAGGCCTGTATTCTCTAAGAGTTTCAAAGGATGAAACGTGATCTCATTGAAACTTACAAAATTCCTACAGGGCATTATAGGATAGATGTAGGCAGAATGTTTCCCCTGGCTGATAAGTCTAGGAAGTCTGACAACACCAGACTTTTTACTGTGTTTACACCAGTCCAACGCTGGCATACCCACATCATGATAAGTCTAGGACCAGAGGGCATTGTCTCAGAATAACGGGCAGGTCATTTGGGCCTGAGATGAGAAGGATTTTCTTCATTCAAATGTTGGTGGAATCTTTGGAATTCTCTAACCCACAGCGCTGTGGAAGCTGATGATGTTCACGAGAGTTGACAGGTTTCTGTCGACAGTTTTAGTTAATTCACATTAACTAAACAACAGTCATGAAAGAAATTGGGCATGAACAAGCCAATCCTATTTGAGCAGATTGAACTAAAAGAAGTAAAAGCAACTTTGAACTGAGTCACAATGATTTAATTCAATCTCTCAGAAAGAATCAAGTTATACACCCTGTCTGTATAATAAAGAATGGACCAATAATTTTGTTCTGCCATGGGAGATCACTATGATATTTAATAAATAATTTACCATACATCAAAGCATCCCATTGTCATTGAGGGACAGAGCAGAATCATTATTCCCACTGTTTTTCAATTTGAGTACTGAAGAAAACTGGATTTTTAGATTGAACAGTGACTGAAAAATAGTCTTTAGCTAGATAAAAAGATACACTACACATTTAAGACTGAAATCCCAATGGACTAGCTCCTGCGGGAAGTAAATTAGTAATAAGATGAACAGTGTGTGACTAAAGCACTGACTGAAGAAGAATAAGTTGGGACTTAACTCTAGAATCAGACACTATATCAGATAGGTGGAACAATAATCTAGCATGTTAGAATACCAGCACCAATTGCTAGGATGTACTGAATTACCCATTTCCAGGAGCTGATATTACACACAGGCTTATACACAGGATATTAATGTCAGGCTTCCTGAAGCAAGTTTCCCACTATTTTCAGCAACAATGGTGCACACAGAACAATACTAAATATTTTCAACGTTACAAGATGATTTTTTATTTATGTATTGAACTTGTTTACCAGAAATGTAATAAAGATTAAAAAAAGTTAAATATATTGAAATTAAAAAGACAAACTGTCACTCGATAGAAAGGGATTTCAACAAATTCACTAATTTTTGTTGAAATGCAAATTTTATTTGACCAAATGTTAAAATACGACAAGAATTCGAAGTAAGTTTTCCACTAGACCCTGCACCTCCAGTTAGCCAGTTATTTGGGATATTCCTTGGTATAAAAGAATGGCATCTTGCCTATTTAATATTTTGAAAGCAAATAATTACTGTACATTGGCCTGGGTTTTGCTGTACTAATAATACAAGATTGCAAAGGTTTGTTGTTGTCTGTGAGTAAAACTGTTGCAAAGTACACCTACATATTGGCAGTGTGAAAGGTCCAAGGATTTTACACAGTCCTATAATTACTGGCCTGAAACTTTAATCAAAGTCCTTTTCTTTCAATTCAGCCTAATTTAAAACATCAATGAAATGAAGAACAATTAAAAATTTAAATGTGCCAATAATTAAAATAGACAAACAAAATACGCTCAGGTGTGAATTGTGTATTCGTCTGCTTAAAGTGTGCTTTATTATAAGTGTAAGATGTTGAAAACAATTTTAAAAAGTTGATTTATCAGATGGTTCTGAAATGTGCCATAAGGAATCATATTTCCAAGATTAGTTTTGATTTGCAGAGCGACCTGTAATTGCAACATTAAGTTAATGTTAATTCAATAGTTCACCAAATTCCAATATTGTAACCACTGGCATAAAACTGCATAATAAAAACATACCTTGCTCATCTTCATCAGACTCTATTTTTCCTTTATTAATTGATGTTACCTTGTGTGTAAAAAAACAAGAAATGTCAATGTAAAAACATAATTGATTTGTTATCCCATCAATAAAGATCTTAGCACAATAAAAAACATTGAGTGTAGGATAAATCATCTCCATACAACGGCAACTTAACACAGTGCACCACTGAACCACGCCGTGACCTGGAGTTTTTGCTTGATTTATGACAGGTCCTAGGACAATTAAGTGCACTTAAGTGGGAAAAAGTTTTGGAGCTCACTTATTTTTCTTACGAAGTGGCAATGATACATCATTAGTACTTCTATTATTCTCAGACATTCTCTGTAGCCATACAAGTTACAAATGCATCATCCAACATATTTTTCAACATTTGTACCACAGCAAAAGTGAAGAGACAAAAGACAAAAGTTCATTCCTGGCATCCTGTATTAATGTGGGCTCTGGAGGAGCCATTTCAATTTTGGAGAATCAGAAAGAACAATGTAATTAATTTCAGGCAATTGGGAAAACGGATAGTACAAGCATTGCCTTCTCTACTAAAAATGTGAAAATTCTTTAGCTAGCAAAGGAGGTGCCTGCTATATTGCACAATGTGTGTTGCGTATCCGAGCATAGTCAATCTCAATGGTCAGTCCTGGAAGAGGGAAATCATCCACCATTGTTCCTGTTCCCAATTATAGAAGTCCATTTCAAAACCCTCCACAAATATTTACGTCAACCACGCACCCTTACCCACTCAATGCCGTTGGTCAGCATCCAACCCAATTCCTCCAGCTTTTATCATTAACTCCATTATTCTTTCTTTCATTCCCAGTCTCTATTAGACAGCAACCAAGAATGCAGTGGGAATGATCTCTCCTGCCATCTTCAATAGTTTGTAAGATTATAAGATATAGGAGCAGAATTAAGCCTAAGGGCCCATCAGGTCTGCTCCACCATTCGATTATGGTTGATATGCTACTCATCCCCATCTTCCTGCCTTCTCCCCAAAACCCTTCAACCAATTATCAATTAAAAATCTGTCTAGCTCCTCCTTAAATTTACTCACTGTCCCAGTGTCCACTGCACTTTGGGGTAGTGAATTCCACAGATTCATAATCTTTTGAGAGAAGTAGTTTCTCCTCAATTCTGTTTTAAATATGCTACCCCTTATCCTAAGACTATGACCTCTCACCCTAGAATGCCCCACCAGCAGAAGCATCCACTCCATGTCTATCTTATCCATACTTTTTATCATTTTAAATACCTCAATTTGATCTCCCTTCGTTCTTCTAAATTCCAGAGAGTATCAGCCTAAACTGTTCAATCTCTCTTCATACGACAAAGCCCTCATCTCTGAAATCAATCTAGTGAACCTCCACTGAACTGCCTCCAATGCCAATATGCACAATACTCCAGATGCGGCCTCATCAATGCCTTGTATAGTTGCAACAATACTTCCTTCCCTTTGTATTCTATTCCTTTAGCTATAAATGCCAACATTTAAGAACATAAGAACATAAGAAATAGGAGCAGGAGTAGGCCATCTAGCCCTTCGAGCCTGCCCCGCCATTCAATAGGATCATGGCTGATCTGAAGTGGATCAGTTCCACTTTCCCACTCTCTCCCCATAACCCTTAATTCCTTTGTCTATCAAAAACCTATCTACCCGTGACTTAAATATATTTAGCGAGGTAGCCTCCACCACTTCAACGGGCAGAGAATTCCAGAGATTCACCACCCTTTGAGTGAAGAAGTTCCTCCTCAACTCTGATCTAAACTGCTCCCCCCTTATCTTTCATTCACTTTTTTTTATTATCTGCTGTACCTGCATGCCTGTACAGCAGGCATAATTCTGAATATTCTTAATCTCATTAGTATTTGCATTAGTCCTTTAAATTCTATTTGTATTTACTTGTGCCTCCATACATGTTCATAGACAATGTGTGGTTAAGGAATCAATCATTTCTGGTGTCCCTTTTGAAGCAAAGCGTCCATAACCTAGGTATCCTATTTGACTGAGACTCCAACCCTATAAACTTCCATAACAAAGACAGCCTCATTAATACAGACTGCCCCCAAACCTACCTTAGCCCATCTGTGCTGAAATTCTTACCTATGCCTCGCTAGATATGACTGTTCCAATCTGTCTCAGTTGGCCTCCCACCCCAACCTGTAAATTTCAGCTCATTCAAAATTCTTTCACTTATAATCCATTCACCGCTTAGCAAATCCCTACTAACCCCTAAATTGACTCATGTCAACTCCCCCACCCACTGTCGAACCAAAAATTTAAAAATTGCATCTTCATTTCAGATCACTTCATTACCTTACCTTCTCCGTAGCATAAGCTCAATGAGACGAATGGCCTTCATCTACACCATATTATTCAATGATATTTGTAAGCTCCTGCTGTCTCTGACCTCTTGTGCGTTCCAGCTCCCTTTATACCACAATGCCTTTGCCTGCTTATTTACTAAACTCCAGATTTCCCTTTCCTCTATTTTCTCTTCTCCTTTAAGATCCTCCTTAAAATCCATCTCTTTGATCAAGTTTCTGTCGCTCCTCCAAATATCAACATCATCAGCTTGGCGATTTCATCATACTTGCTTTACTTACTCCTATCTCTTGCAATCTTTAACCCTACTTTATCTGCATCCCTACCATCTCTCCCACATAATACAGGATTTTCCCTGTCCTCAGTTAACTACTTTGCAACATTATTACAATATCATAGAATCCCTAAGTACAGAGACAGGCCATTCAGCCCATCAACTCTGCACTGACTCTCCAAAAGAGCATCCCGCCCAGGCCCTCTCCCCACCCTATCTCCTGTGCATTTACCATGGCTCATCCACATAACCTACACGTGTTAGGACACTAAGGGGCAACTTAGAATGGCCAATCTAATTAACCGGCACATCTTTGGACTGTGGGAGGAAACCAGAGCACCCGCAGGAAACCCACGCAGATATGGGGAGAATGAGCAAACGCCACAAGGTCACTCAAGGCTGGAATTGAACCCGAGTCCCTGACATTGTAAGGCAGCGGTGCTAAACACTTTGCCGTCTCTAAATATGATTAAAGGTCTTGCATATTTGACACTCTTGCCATAAAGCTTACTTTCAGTGGTCTTGATCTGGCTAACATTCATAATGGAGACTTTTGTATTTTGGCCTCACGCAAGTTGATGATTTTTCTGATTTATGCTGCTCACCATGACCTTTTCTTTATCCCCACCTCAGCATCTATGATTCTGTCTTTTCTCTATCTTCACTGTGTATGGTGCCTCTCTTCCTCATTTCTTTTGTTTTCCACCTTCTTAAATGCTGCTTATCTGTAAAATCCTTTAGTTCTGGGAAAGGTTTATGTCTGTAAACTGCAACTGCCTTTGTTCCTCAAGCCACGGATCAGAAATATGCACGGTTTAGGATGCTAGAGCTCATTCCATCAAAAATGCGTTTGCCATGGAAACTGACAATGCAATCTTTGAATCTGCAGCCATGTGCAAATATCTCTTGCAGGCCTTCATACACTCCATACAAGGCTCAAATTCATTTTTGTGATGGAGCAGTCTAATATGCTCCCTTTGCTCAACATGCTGGTTGAGAAATCCGCTAATCAGTCTCCATACTGTCTACCACAGGCTTACCTTCACTTGTCAATGTACAAGTTGGAATTCCCATAGCTTTACACACATTAAGATCATCCCGAATGGGAAGCTTGTAAACAGAGCTCTTGCCATTTGCTAATGTTGCAAGCTAGATGCAGGAACACAATGCATCAAAGTTATCCTATGTGACAATGGCTAGACTGGTTAAATCATTGTTTGCTATAGAATTATAGAATCCCTACAGTATAGGAGGAGGCCATTCAACCCACTGACAACAATCCCAGCTATGCCCTATCCCTGTAACCTCACACATTTACCCTGCTAATCCCCCTGACACTAAGGGGTCATTTTAACATGGTCAATCCACCTAACCTGCACATCTTTAGATTGTGGGAGGAAACTGGAGCACCTGGAAGAAACCCACACAGACAAGGGAGAATGTGCAAACTCCACACAGACAGTCAGCCAAGGCTGGAATTGAACCCGAGTCCCTGGCAGCAGTGATAACCACTGAGTCACTCTGCTGCTATATAATAAAAAATTCACAAATGGGCCATTGACCACTACTTTCAGACCCGAAAAGTGGCTGCTACCACAAATTGCCTTGGAAAGGCAAAGTATCTTAAAATTTGAACAACGGGTTAAGCAGGGAGTTGCATGCTGTACTTTGCAGTGGCTAAGCAAGTGGCATTTTCCACTAATAGTATTATGCCTTCAGTCCAAAATGTTATTCTATCTACCATACTATTCAGCAGTTTCTTATATGACTTTCAGTGCCAACATGATGCTGGTTGTACATTCCAGCATCTGGCTGATCAAATCTAACAACCTTTTCCTTTGGTTGTTATTAATAGGCAGAGTGCAGATTGTACTCAACCAACCTGCAGTTGTAAACACAAAACAAAACCTCTATTGTCAGATGTAATTCCATGACTGGTCACCAGGATTTGAGCAATTGCAAGTGCACTATTAATCGCACTAACAATCAATTTAAGGTAATAATGCTCATAACGTGACTCATTTGCATGTACTCAAAGTGACACATTCATAAAAAGCTTTAGCAAAATGTCTCTCTTTTCAGCAATTTTCATATTCTAAACTACCAAATTACCATATTTTTAAAAATTTAATAGTGCACAATCTGAAAACTTACAAAACCAATCACACTAGGGTAACAGGAGCTTCCCTGAGCCAACTAGCAGTTTGTGTCGCTACTGTGCCTTTAAGAGATGTACTTTAATCGATGTACTTTAATCATGTTTCGCTACAGTTCTTTTAAGAGGGCCTTTTGTGCTTGTCGCTGACTTGTTTGAGTCAATGTCCTTTTATTGTTGTTAGTCATATAATATGCTTTTTGTTTATTTTTAATTTGGGCCTAATGCATTCTCCTGGAGTTTCTGGATTTTAGGACCATTTTGAATTGTTGGGACAAAGAATGATTGACAGGTCAGGTAGAACATTTTTTTCCTCACAAGAGTTCTTTCAGTTTTGGCTGCGGCTAGTTGGAAAGTGTTTGGACTCCAAGCTGGATGCAGTGTTTCTGTCTCTCTCCCTGATATTAGAAATTCTGCTGACTAGATGGAAGCTATATTTCCTACTTTTCTGAAGCGAAAGTTTTACTCTGGGTGGTTTGCTAGCTAGAGGCAAACTGTGGTACTATCTCTACCTTGATGTGCTGGGAGTTCCAGAATGGAGGAGTCAGGGTTTCAATTTTCCTTCAAAGGGAATAATTCATAGCATGCATTGTAGAGTTGAAAAATCACAAAAGGATACATATTTTCTGCGCTAAACTGAAATCGGTGGGAGGAGGGGGTGTATATTTTGTTAAGAATGCGGTGTTAGAACAGTACATTGAGCTGTTAAGGTTTATACAACGTCATGGTTGTTTTTTTTCTTGTTTGTAATTGGTAGATGTTATTGCTAATTGTCTTATTATATGTTAACTGTATTCTTAAATAAACTTGATTTGATAAAAGCTCTCTAGTGGTTCATTTGAATCATATCTGAAGTGAAGCATTTATGCTTACCATGCCAAATTCGGAGTGCAAAACTTACAGTCTAGGCTGAATTCATAAAATATCTTGGAGTTTCTGAGCTGGATTATAACAAGTTTGAAAATTGGGGTAACAGCACGAGATATTAAATCTGTTCAGTTATGTCACTCACTCTCTCATTAATATATTCTTCTTCTTTTGCTATTGCTCCACCATAATCCACTTCATCTACATTCTCATTCACTTCTTCATTATCCTCCTCTGCATTGCTCTGATCTTTAACCTGTTCAGCTTGTAGAATTTCCTTCTGGAACATAAAAAAAATCAATTTATTCCAATGTACTTAATACTCCTATTAAAGGAAACTACAAGAAAAAGACAGCTGGGTGTATATGTCGGGGCTAATTTTTGAACAATATTTTTGAGTAAATTATAGTAATATTTTGTGCTATTATTTATATAGTGCTTATTCTGGTAACATAGTCTAAAGAATGATAATGTAATTCACTGATAAAGTCCTGTATGACACACACACTAAAGCAAAATGTTATGTGAAGCGTTATGAGAAATATCTCCCACCACTTTGAGTGTATTGTATATATTCAGTCCTATGTAAATATGAGGAGCTGCAATGAATTTTTAAAAATGTGGATTTTTTTATGTTGACAGAAAGTGGACTCTGTGCTGTCCAAGTTTAAAAAAAAGCTGCTGGTAATAAAGCAAAGCTCTGTGTATGTGTTGAAGCACAAATGCCTGGGACCCTATTGCCATTTCTCCTTGCTACCAGTTTACCAATTACGCATTAAATATGGCAGATATTGGTTGCTGTGGAATTACTGTAGCTTTATATATTTTACACACAGGTTGCACTTTTACCTTCAGTGTCATTACATGTGGGCATAAATAAACTATGTCGGCACTGTTAATAAGCAGGAACAATTTCTCTTGTATGAGATTTTCAATCAAGTATTTACCCTCTGAACATTTTGTTTATATATAGGCTATCATTTTTTTTAGACTTTGCAAGAATATTGCCATACTAAAAATCTTTTAAAGATTAATTTCAACAATACTCAAATCGATTTCCAGTTCCTGCAACTAACTGTTGACAATATGTTTCTACTGAAACAAAACATCTATGCCTACCCAATATTACATTTTTCTATTTCTGCAATTAGATTTTATGTCACCATATCAAGTTAGCTCTTCATACCTAATTCTTTAAGAATCCAATAAAAATTATTGGGGAATTGGAAGTGGCAAGGATGGAAAGAGGAGGAGATTTCTGGATTATAGTCTTTTGGTTGGTAAATCAAACTTTAAAATTGCAATTTTTATCTTAAAGACAACAACCACTGCCACACCTCAAACTGGTTTTTGCTTCCAAAACAAGAATATTTTCAAATTTAGTAGCAGGAATTATTATAATAGATACAACTCCCAGACAGGGAAACAAATTCTCAAAACCTCTAAATCACCTCAAACATGTCCTCACTGAGCTTTTTTACTCTACATGTTATGCTACCACAAATATTCTGTCTCAAACAGCTAAACTGGAAAGCAATTCAATCTCACAAGGGCCTTCTCAGTGCGAGGCTGGCCTTTTTCCAATCAAAGTCCACTGTTTAATAATGCCTTGTTTCTTTAATGGGTCTATCCACATGACATGCCAAGATTAATAAAATCTATACAATAACTCCTTTAAGATAGTTCAGCTCTGTTTTATAAAGTTTGAATCTAACCCTTTCCCCCCAAAACTGAAGTTAATTAAGTTAATGTTTATCTTTTGATTTAGCGTGCAGTGGCAATATCAAACCACCATATTTTATTATGAGAAACATTTATGCAAATTTCATTTATTCTTTGTGGAGTTTTATTGAGCCTGGTAAATGTCCTGTAAAAATATCAATATTATAAACATTTAATATATGTGAAAACATTTCAAAACCAGATACAATACCTTCAATGAATAGCATACAATGCTCTTTTACCAATTTGAATGATCACTTTTATTAAATTGTAGTGGCTTTTACTTCTGAACAGGGTGAATTTTCCCATTGCACTCGCCACATAACTAGTGCGAATAGATAGCTATCAAAGTCAATGCCAGCAGAGTAGCTCTGAAGACATGGATGCAATGCTGAAAAAAGTTCAATGGTCTTACAGGAGTGGTCAAGGTCAATGAATACATCTTCAGGCAGTATATCTTTACAAAGGAACTACTAGCCTCAGCCACTCAGAGAATTGCAGATTAAGCATGTACTTCTTGATTTTCCCACTTTCCCTAATTACAATGCCACTCTGGTGTCTTTCCCCTTCCAAATACCGAAGAACTTGACCAGGCAGTGGTGTCTGAGTGCAAGAGCAAGAATGACTGATGATGATGAAACATTGCCCTTGATCTCACACTCATAACCACCAGCTCAGATACTGGCACTTTACATACCTTAGGACAACAATTTATACTGCTTTAGATGAGACTGCTAATTGGTTGGCAAGCAGACCCTTGTTAATAGAACCGCTGTCATGAAGATACATATAGACATTTCATGCAGTATAAATTGTTACCTTTCAGATTTGTTATTCTTGTAAAATTACCCTGTTGAGTGCATGACAAAATGCTTTGCAGCATGTTTCATTTTCAGCAAAGCAACTTGTGTGCAGTCAATGGCACCCTGCACAATGGAGAAGTCTGCTATCATGACAAGATCATATGCATGCTGCATCCTCTTCTCTCTGGCCAGGGAGAACGCTGTGCATTCCCCTCTCCTTACAAAGATTGTCATTCACTTCCTTTATATAATAGTGGTTTCAAACTGGAAGATGTTTGCAATGTCACCTGGTCCAACATACAAGGGTCCCGATATGAAGAAGTGCATGGTGGCTTTCACAACCATTGTCAGCACCATCCGCTAAGGCTGCCTGAAAAAGATGACTTGTTTTCAATGAGCACCTCCTTCATTAAACATGGATGTCACACACACTATTTCATCAGTTAGCTTGAAGTGAAAAATTCTCCCTAAGCTCACTGGGTGTATAGGGTTTCCCTGCTGAGCGTTATTCTCCCACTCCTCCTCCTTCTGCAAGCAGCTTGTCTTCTATGTTGCCTCTGTTCAATCTCCCTGTCATGCTGCAAACAAGATGGGTGGTAATTACAGGGCCCATCACTGCATGCTGTACCATACCCATAGACTTGAATTTAACATAGCAACAGACAACTCATAGCATCTGTAACAAACTCAGACAGAGCCAGCGGAAGTCAATCAGCAATTAACTGGAAAGTAGTCAATAATCCCATTAAAATAGGGTCTCTTCTTGCTGCTTAAAACATTCAGCTGTGCAAGGTTAAGGGAAGGCAGTAGCTGGAGTGCAAAGATCAAAAATTGCACCATCATCAATTCAGCATTCTACACTGACTGACATCACATTTGTCTACTCTGCATACTTCTAGACAATGCTCCTAATGCCCAGACCACACCTACTGTGAAAAATGCATACACATGGTACACATACTATTTTTCAACCAAAATGGCACCTCTAGTATCTTGAGGCCTATGCCTCTTTGATTCAGAAACTGATGGGGGAAACATTTTCTGGCTTGTGCCAGGATGGGTGGGAGGACACGATTGGGTTTGGTTACCATCAATGTTCCCTCTTAGCTGCATGGTCACAAAGTATCCCAGGAGTTCAGTTGCAGGCCGAGCACAAGTCAGTCCCTTTAACATATCACACAAAACTTTTTTAAAGGGCTTATCTGCTCAAATGGAGAGGCCACACGTCACGAAAAGAGTTAGAGGGGAATGTTGGTTATGATGCCCCCATTATTAAATGCCTGTTGACACTAGAGGCATTAGCCAGCAGACAGCACTCATAAAAATAAATCCCCATATGTGTCTGTGCCTTCAGAAAGTCAATGACAAAACTGGAGGAATTTTTAAAAAATGTACTAGCTTGTATCTGCCTGACAGGACTTACCGAATTCTTCCCAAATATCTTCCTTTTGCTTTTATTCTTTCACAACCTGATATTTAGTCGTCTATCCATTCCTGAGCCTCTAAGCGGTATTAAGAAAATTCTGACTCATTGACTATATGCAATCAGTCAAGGATCCAGGCGGTGCAGTGATGTTCACAAATTTGAGGATGGTTTTAGGGAGGCAGAGTGTCATCGTTGTGTATAAAGAAGCTGACCCCACATTTACAAATGATTTCACCACACAGAGGCATGTCGTTGAAGAATAGGAGATGATTAAGGATGAAACTGTGAGGCATACCAGAAATAAGCATGGAGGTTTGAGAGGAGAACCACTGCTGAGATGTGCTAGATTGAGACATTTAAAACAAGATGGCCACATAGGAAGGAAGTGAGATGAAATCAGTTTTGAACGCTTATTTATTTGACCCCTTTCACAACTTCAGGATGTCCCAAAGCTGTCTGCAGCAAATGAAGCACTTATGAAATATAATCTTGTCATGGAGAAAAATGCAGCACCAACTTGCAGACGGTAAAGTGCCACAAACTGCAATGAGATATTGAGCACACATAATCAGACTGAAGGATACTATTGGCCAGGACACCGAGAACTACCCTGCCTTTATTTAAACACATCCATGTGTCATGCTGAGAAGGCACAAAGAAAAAAAACTAAAAGAAGTTTGTTTTTAATGAGGGTCCTTAAAGTTCATCGTTAGTTGAACGGTTTGACCCGAAACCACCCTGTCGCAAGAATAAGCGTTGAGCTATTTGAATTGCTTTAATTACATAGCCTTTGAATTCTGTCTTCAGCTGCAATTTAACCTCAGAAGTGAAAACTGGATTCCAGGCTAGCAGCCTGCCTCTGAACTTCATTTCTTTTAAATTCAAATCTCCAGACAGTATCACCCAGAGTGAATCAATTCCCAGAATACAAGAATAGTCTGCTGCATCTTCAATCTCCTCAAATGACTTCCTAGGACAAAGACCACAAAGTCACCTAAAAGACATTGGACATCTCAATGGATTCTACCCACATGAAATAATGCCAATACTTTGTGATTTCTTTAAGTAACTTGCAATTTGTAACTGCTCTCCCTTTATTTTTCTGTCATGGATGCTCGTGAGTGTGAATGCGTGTCATGATGCATTCCTTGGGTTATGAGTGTGTTAGTAAATCCTGGTTTTGTTTTACCTTAAAGAATTAACATTGAACCTTCTAAACTGGGGTTTGGAAACACATCATGGCCCAGAATCACACAACTATTACGGGACAGAGGGAGGTCATGTGGCCAATTGTGTCTGCACCAACTCTGTAAATGAACATTATGACTTAGTGCCATTCCCCTGCCTTTTCCCTATGACCCTGCACACTTATTTCATGCAACAAAATCAGAAAATGTTGAAAAATCTCAGCAGATCTCATAGCATCTGTGGGGAGAGGATAGATCCAACGTTTCATGTCTAGATGACACTTCATCAGAGCGGCACTGTCTTGATTGTTCATTTCAACAAGAGAAAGGATACTTAGGAAAACAAATTCAATTAGAAATTAAAACTATTGCTGCCATGAGTAGCACAGGGGAATAGTAATAATAATTCAATTCACTTTGCTCTTGTGTCTGTAACAGAATTGGCAGGTTTTGCGTGGAATTCATCCATTTGCATGAGCCAGAATTTGACCAAAGTGTACAAAAAGCTGACCAGAGCCCAAATTCCAAAACAGGCCTGAATCAGATGCCAAAGGAAACCAATCAATGGCTGAAATTATCTACATGGCAAATACACGTACTGCAGCAAATTCTTTTAATCTTACATTGGAACAACATGGTAAATCATACTATGAAAATGGGTATGGAAAAGAAAGCACAAACCTTAGCCTCCCTAAGTCAGCAACAATTGAAATTTGTAGCCTGGAAAAGACAGGGTAAAGTTTTCTCTTGAAGCCAAAAAGACTGAGGTACTCCAGGTACTTCTGGAGAATTAAGACCTTAGTCCCTATATGGAACAGAGTTAGAAGTATCAGAAACAAAAACTGATTGCATTCAAGATGATTACCTAGCTATTAGTTAAACTGCTATTAAAGCTGGACAGGAAGAAACTAGAGAAAGAGAGAATGAGAGAGAGAATGAACTCACCAGCAAAAAATGGTAGGGGTGGAATTAAAAGCTCAAGAAGCAGCGAGGGAGTTCCAAAAGGAAATGGAAATGAAACAGAGAGAATTAGCTACATCAAGGGGAAATGACTTAGTGAGGTCCGAAGCACCGGGCCGTGAAAAGCCAGAGCACTCCTGAGAGGCTGAGCAACCCAAACGAGATCAGCAAAGCTCTGAAGTACGGCAAACGGCTGGAAAAAGTTCAGAGGCCATGCAGGAGGTAAAAGACCCCATCAGGGAAAGGGTGGCTCAGGGAAAGCTACCTAAATTTAAAAAGACTTTATTAGATTAGGCCAATTAAATTCTAAGGGGTGGGGAAAGTGGGTTTCCGAAGAGATGAAGGGAATGAGCTGGAGATCAAACTGGCAATCATCTTTGCTAAATTAGACAGGGAACTGTGCCATTTCCAGGCAACAAAACCAAAATAGAGGGACCTGCTTCACATTGTCAAAGAGCCACATGTGCAGCAGTAGAAGCCAGTCAGATCCATATGAGCCAGGATGTCCTACAGGACATGGGACCAAAGAGGGGGCTGACCCACCCCTACTGTAACTATATTGAAAAAGCTATTACACTGTGAACAAGTTTACACTTGTTTCCACCCAAAGGAGTGAGCAAGTGTTGCAGTTAACTCTGAGGTATCCAAAACAAGTGGATCATACCAAGTTAAGAAGCCGGGGGAAGTAAAAAGGCTGGGTTGGCAAATGCTAGAGGAGATGCAACAACTGAGGGGCTATCACAATCCTTCCTCTTAGGGATAAGCAGGGACACTGAAAGTCCTCGGATCCAGCCAATAAATTTATAAAAAAGAAAATGATGAGCGGTATCATGATAACAGCTGATCGTACTTGTGGACTCCAACATTAGATGTCATACGAGACACTCAATACTATATACGGAGTCACCTGACTGGTTGAAAGTCAAATAGCACATGTTAGAGATGGTCGAGATAAGGCTTCAGAAGCATTGCAGATGTGTGTTCGCATTAGGAAAATGTGTTATCAATAACATTAGTTCAACAGCAATAATGTCAGTTGGCGAGCATCATAAAAACAAGATGTGGTGTCAGAAATAAACCAAACACAACAATAGAGGTTCTGAAACCACTGACAGAGCTCAGCCTGGAGGGCAACCTTGCTGAAAACTGGAGAAGATTCCAGCAGCGATTTGAACTGTACCTCTCAGCAATGAGTAGTGATAAGAAAGACACACAGGTAAGTCTTCCGTCTTTCATGTAGCAGGGGAAGAAGCCCCATAAATATATAACACATTCTTGTTTGGAAGGGATGTTGAAAGAAATAATGGAAAAATTTGAAGCATACTGCAGCCCAGAAAAACATCATGTATCTTCATGTTAGGAAAATATGCTATCAATAAAGTTAGTTCAACAACAATGATAATGGTTGGCGTGCACCATAAAAACAAAGCAAGCAAGGGGTCTGGCTGTCCGAAACATTCTTTTCGATTTTAGGACAGGGATGCCAGGAAAGTACCCAAACAGATACTTGGTAATTGGTAAGAAAACTACCGTGTCGAAATGTAAAGCAAATGAAGCTTGCACCCCTGATGTGTGGGCAGTAAGTCTGGTTTTCCAAGCCCACCTTTCCAAATTTGAAAGCAGTCTTGACAGGTTCCTACAGAGCTGGTGAAGAAACTGCCTCAGCCAGTTGAAGAGCCGCAGGGCACGCAAGCTGATAAAGCTCAAGCTTATAAAGCTACAGGGTGGGATATGAAAGATTGTATGGGAATAGTCAAAGGTGACAGCAATGGAGTTCTGGTACAGCTGGACAGAGCCAGTTTCCTGCACAGCAATCCAGTCCTGTGCTCTAACCCCATGGTTTGCAAGTTTATTTCCTTCAAGTGCCCATCTGATTTTTTTTAAAGTGACTGATTGTTTCCACTTCTTCCACCTTTGTAGGCAACAAGTTCCAGGTGATTACCACTTGCTGCATAAAAAAGTTCTTCCTTGCATTCCCCCAGCACCTCTTGCCCAGAATCCTAAAACTGTGATCTCTAGTCCTTCGACTCTCAGTTAATGGAAAATGTTGTCCCTGCCTAGCATGAGATCAGCTTTTTCCAATGGGCAAAAGGTAACGTTGGAGGGGAGAAAGGTGATCTTGCATGTAAATGTGGCGTGAAGATACAGATGATCAACAAGTGATCATAGCTGGCCTTTTCAGCATTCAAAACAGGGGTATAAGGGCTTGTGCAGTAATTAAGTCAACAGCTTAACTGTGCATGAGGCCAGGAGCACAGAAATTGGAATAGAGGGAGCAAAGAAAACTTAGGTGAAGTCTCAAATCGCAACAGAAAGGAGAAGTTTGTTACAAAGAGTAAGTAGTGAGATGAGACAAGGGACATTGATGAAGTTGCAAGGAACTTTGGAGGGTGGTGGACATTAAAGAGAGAAACAGATTAATACAAATTTAAAATATTGTTGCAGTCAGGTGAAGAGTGGCAGAATGGCTCCCCTCTCCTGCCATCTCTCAGTTGACTGACACTAGTGTTTTTAGAAGAATTTGCTTTCCAATTCAGTGAGTGTTTAACTGTTTGTGTGACTGTAAAAGATGCACACAGACAGGTTTTCTTGTACGCTTTAAAAGAAAAGGAAATAGTATTTAATGTACTTTACACCTAAACATTATAAAAACTTTGGAGGTGATTCAGTAGAAGTTTACTAGATTGATCCCTGGAATGAACAGGTTGTCTTATGAATTAAAAACAAAATACTGCAGATGCTGGAATCTCAAACATAAACAGAAAATGCTGGAAAATCTCAGCATGTCTGCAGCATCTGTCGGAAGAGAATAGAACCAACATTTTGAGTTTAGATGACCTTTTGTCAGGGGTTGTCTTATGAAGATAGATTGGACAGACCAGGCTTGTTTCCATTGGGATTTAGAAGAATAAGGGGTGACCAGATTGGAGTATATAAGACCCTGAATGGTCTTGACATGGTGGACATGGAAAGGATATTTCCTCGTCAACAAGTACAGAACAAGGGAGAGCTTCACTTTAACATTAGGAGTCGTCCTTATAGGATAGAGATGAGGAGAAATGTTTTCTCTTACAAGGTTGTGCGACTTTGGAATGCTCTGTCTCAGTAAGCGAATGAAAGCGGGCCACTGAATGGACAGATTCTCATTGAGCAAGGGAAGCAAAGGTTATTGGGGGTAGATGGGAATGTAGAACTTGAAACTCAAACACGTCAACATGATTTTATTGAATGGTAGAGCAGGTTTGAGGGGCCAAAAAGCTTACCTCTTCTCCTATTTCGCATGTTCATATAAACACTCCCAATCATACATGACTGTCAGACAACAGACAGACAGACGCACACACGCGCACACACACACACACACACACACACACACACACACACAGAAGTTACAAAGGAGGGAGGGTAGGTTAAATTGTTTAAGAATATCAAAAGAAAGGCAATTATGTATGAATCCAGTATATTGATGTGTTGAATGGTTTCAGGCCACATTTGGTGCTTTTTTTTCTGAATTCTGTATCAAGATGATTTAAAGACTTGATGGACAATCTACCTTTTCCTCTGGAGTCAGCAGCTGTTTGACTTACAATGAAGATAGAAACAGAAAATGCTAGAAAAACTGAGCAGATTGCAATGAAGATGCTGCACGAATATTTGGATGGTCAGATATAGGCAGGGCATGGACTTGCAGAACAGCCAAAGGGAGAGAAAAGGACTGCAATAATAAAACCGGAAAAATTCTGCAGATTTGTGGAGTAAGAAACAGAGTTACATTTGCACCTACCTGAATAGCAATTTATGTGTCGATGTCTGTGAATGGTTCAGTGAATGGGCCATCTACATGGCTTTGCATTTTGCAAGGCGAAGTTATGTGAATGTTGGGCCAGCTTAAGAGCTACTGTTTAGTTCACTTAGAATGCTGCTGTCAGTCTTTTTAGACATATCTGTGCTTTCGACCTACTCAATAAATGAAGTAATTTTCAGTATAAATCATGGTTTCTATAACAATTTTCCAAAATGTCCTGTTTAAGGAATCTACACTCCTATTGTCTATATAAACAATGCATCATAGAACTCTGATCATAAACATGACCTAGTACTGAATCAAGTTCTAGGCTCCTGAAATTCGTGCCCATTTATTCATATGGCCAGGTATTCATGCCAGTGGTGCAGGGGTTAAAATTACTGAGTGCAGCAGAGTTGAGGACAGCACAGTTCCCTGGGATGCTGTGAAGTCATTTCAGTGCAGTTCCCACACTTACAGATGGGCAGCACAAACAAGTTGGACGAGGGACAAGAGAATGGGAACTCTGAGAACACCAAGGCAATAACCATAACTGCTGGTATGGATGTTTGGATGGTGTAGCAATGTAGGTGTACTTCATTAGTAATTAATCTTTATAATTGGACAAGCATATGGAGGCTGTAACTGGTTAATTATATTCACCTGACATAAATGAAGTAATCAGAACTATTAGTTGTAATTGGATATCAATGACTTCAGAACAAATATATACTTGTATTAGTATATGCAAATTATTTGTAAGCTAACCAAAGTATAATTGCTCATGCCACGTGTCACTCAGGGAGTCTGTACATTACCTCATGGATAGCAGACTTCCCTGCTATAGCCTGGATAAAGAACTAATTTAAAACTCTGAAGCTTTGCTTGGTCTCTCTTGGAAAACAAAATATGAGTTTGCTGGATAGTGGCGAAGATCCGTATCTGGCAGGATTCTCTGATCCCGTCGGTGGAGCACCCGCTGGGTTTCCTGGCAGCATGGGGTGGCTTAATGGGAATTCCCATGGACAGCGGCAGGACCAAGGATCCTGCCACTGGTGAACAGTGCACTGTCTTTTGCTGCCAAGTAAAACATTGTGGAGAAACCAGAGAATTTCACCCAGACTGATTGTCAATCCAATAAAAAAGCTTGATTCTATTTGTTTAGTTCTCTAATATTCCACTAGATTATATGTGCGGCAACCTCTTATTAAAAACCTCCAGGAGATTCTAACTTACATTAGAAAATGATGCATGGTCCATAAATTCCTGGAAATTTTCAGTGCAGTGCAAGAGTGAATTTACTCTGCTTTTCTTGTCAGTGAAATTTGAGTGTAATGACTGAAGCTGTATTTACATCAAAACATTTCTTCAATAATTTGCACTGAAGTCTGACGTGGCTCATTAACACAGTTCCACGCCATACAAACTGGTGAAATTTACGCCAGTTTTTAACAAGTGTAAATTTACAGAATTTGAAGGAAAGTAAAATCTAAAGTCACAAAGTTTATCCTGCTTACCAGACATGCTTCCTAGAGATTTAAAAAATTGCGAGACCTGCACAATATTTTCCACATATTTGAATATTTTTTATAACATCAGAAGAGCTTCCATTATTGCTTTTTTCTTAAACGCATGCTCAATGCGCATCATTGATAATCTGATGGCTTCATACAAAATCGACAAGTGTAAAAATGGAAGCAAATTTCCTGGAAGTTTGACATAAATCAGATTGAAGAAATTTCTTCCCAATATCTTTAGTAAACTAATTAGTTACCATAAAATAACAAATTACCACAATTGGTCATTTTCTGCTTCAATTCTTTCCTTGTCATTGAGTTTTCAACATTTTAGTTGTCATTTGTTAACAAAAAGGAGTCAGTACTATTGAATCCACTCTCAATGTTTATTCACTTCAGAAAATACTCTGTCCATGGCTGAGAATGTCTTGAACTGATGATTTTTTCTTCTTATGACTTCAGATGAGTCTGTAAGTGGACAGCAAGCATCAAGTTTGTGTGAAATATGAAAAGGCAGGGTGGAAATATGAGTGTGGTAGCTTTGGAAGAAAGGTGAGAAACTGCAGATAATCAAGTTAATTTTAGAAGATTTTCAGATTAAATAAGCAACAGCCTAAATGGATTATCCATCAAACTTGATTATACCGGATTAGTGTTTTGCTCCTGTTGTGGTCACGATCAGCAAAATGAAAGAAAGTCGGATGGGTTTGTACGTGCAACCAATTCACAAGCTGCTGCATTTTGGGTCCCTGCCAAAGTTGAATTTTATTTCCAAACTGCTTCAGAAGTTGCACAGAATCATCTACAGCTAATATTAAAACAACTTGCCGCAAAGCATTCTCTCTCTCTCTGGGATTTTGTTTTTTTTCTAATAGTAATTTATGTACTTCATACACCAAGATTTTGAAAGACCCAAGAGCAGGCTTTTGAAAAAAAAATTGATGCATTTAATTTAGATCTTCTAAATAAATCTGCTGAAATCCCACAGCGGTGCAGACTATTCTTGTGTGACAAGACTGATGTTATAGGTGATTTGTGATAATGAAACTCCATTTGCTTCAGGCACCGACAAATACAACACATATTACGGTATCAGTTAATTTCCTGCATGCCAATTTTCAACCACAAGAATATTGTATTAAATTACCTGGAACTTACATTTGAGACCAAACACAACCTCAATCTTTTCCCTTTCATGGTCACTAAGGAAAACTGACTCAATCCTGTTAGTTTCACATGAAGACTGGGGTATTTATTCAATGTTTTCTGTACAAATGCAACAACTGATAATATAAATTTAACAAAGCAAACCCTAAATCAAAAAGGGTAATTTCAGTTGCTTTTCTGTCAGATAACAATTACTTTTCTTTTTAAATCACCAGTCAGTCTCACCTACCTCTTTTATTCAAATTTTGCTGATGTTCCATGAAGCGTTTGCGTCAATCTGTTGCAACTGTAACATACATTTTGCATGAAAAACATTTTGAGGTTTGTAGAGACTCATCAAACATGCCAGGACTGTTGAACAGAGCCTTGCATACTGAGGGAAATATGCAAACCCAGGGCTACAATGTTATTCTGACTTCTGACTGTTTTCGTATCTTGACATTAATCTCTGTTCTCGCGTAACAGGATAATACTATTTTTTCTTCTTTCAAATAGTTTTCAGTCTGGATGAAATGCAAAAATACAGAAAAGGGAAATACCATACACAGTTATTTTTCTGTCCCTCGCCACCTTTGGAATCCCCACAAAGCTTTTAACAAGATGGACCGAGATGCAACAAGACTGGTTATAACTGCAGTGGGCTGGTGTTAAATGTGATAAACTGATTTCAGTTCATAAATGGAGATTTGCTGAAGTAGGGCATCTTTCATCTTGCACAGAAGAGAAAATATCATCTTAAATCTTCATTACAGCTAGCAATAAAAAAAAATTTAGTTGGGACACTTGAAGCATTTTTTAATTTTAATTTTTGATAAAATTAGGTAGCTCAATTATTTTAAACATATATGCCTCATTCAAGCTGCAGTCAAAAATCCATCACTGCAAAAGCACAGGTGTATTGGCGCAATGTACAACAGATGATTAGAATGTGGTTTTGTACCCACAATTTCACCATCTGCTGCAGGTTCAAAATCCTGGCCATACCATATCATCAACAGATCGACCAAGCTCCCAACAGGTTTTTTTTATAGTGTTCGATTTGAGGAAAAAGAAAAATTAAAAGGGAAAAAAAAACCTAATGCTACCCTCAAGCATTCCCAAGTGGTCACTTTGAAAATAGCACTGACAAGGCACCTACCCAAGTCAGGACATTCACTGCATTATTCCCCCCTCTCAGTGGGGTACTGTGTCTCTCAAAGATGCAGTGAGGGAGCATGTGAAGGACAAAGTGGCTATTGAAGCTGCCTCGATAAGTCTAGGAAAATGGAATTAGAGTAGACAGCACAGATATTTTGAGGACAGACTCCTGGAGGCAAATAAGGGCATAGCATAATCTTAGCATATTCCAGGCAGCTGATCGTGTTAATGTTGCTGTGGCATCTTGGCATCCTGAGCAACTGTGCCAGCTGAAGAACTTTAAACACTTCTTTTAAGAGTCTAATTTCAAATTTGTTTTTTTCTCAATGGACCATCTAGCCTCAAAGAACAACAGTCCTCACTTCTACCAAGATCAAATCCTGACATGCTAGTATACCTCTACATATAAAGCTTTGAGGTGAGGGAGGCAGAGCTGATGGGAATTCCTTCTTACCTCATTCTGCAATATCCATGATGGGTGGACATGTTAGCCCCTGCTCTCAATGTTGGTAAAACAGGTTAAAAAAGAGGTGATGACCTGTTTTAATTTAGCCCAGCCCAAAGTTGCTTCCCTCCCACCCAGCCAAGTAACAATGGATTTGTACTGCCACATTTGGCACTCCTCTGTGGAGCTAGTGTCAACACAGGCAAAAGGTGCCAAGTAATTGCCTCTGGTGTCAGTTTCTCTAATGATGCATACTCATTATATGAAAGAATAACAGGGTTGATTAAGCTTAAAGGACACAGTTTCTTAAACAAGAGCAGCTTTAATAAAATACAGTTTAAAAAACCATACAGATGAATAATTTGAAATTGCTCTTTTCACTGAAACACAACATACATTGTACAATTATCAAAGTGGTTTAAAAAGATAACTTAAGTGTATAAATGTATACAAACATGCAATAAAAATATATAAAAATAAAACTTTGTATGAATCCTGCATAGTTTCTCCCTCCAATATCACATGGTACAATTTAGTCCATCCACTAATAACTGTGGCAACTGTTCCAAGTGTAATCAGACACAATTTTAGCCAGCAGCTTGTTAACACATGGTAATATTTAAAAATACTATTTTGCACACAATGCAACTCTGTACAAGCAAATACCGTTAGTGAACCTGCAACCTGCTGCAAGAGAGGCAAACTAATGTCTCAGATGCGGGTGCACTGCACCAATACAATGGCTGCAGCTGTTTCTCTACTCTCCTTAAGTCAGTGCTTATGAAGACTCCTTGCTTTGAGACAATGCATTATTAATTTTAGGCTCTCCTGAAATACAACCAACCACAGGGTAAACCTGAAAATGTTTTCAGTCTCCTAAAGCAATTAAATAAATTCCTGTAATTCAAATATATCAAATCATAAAATTTAACTCTGACCAGCTGCATTCTCAAAGTGACAAATCCATGCTCCTAGCAGTACAATCTATTTTGCAATCTCTGAGCTGTTAGGTCAGTCATCGCTTTCAACTCTTACTCCTATTCCATTCACTTGTATTCGTGAAAAGATATTTATTGAAAGGAGTTGACCAAAATAATATCTACTTTTGCCAGGAGTCATCCATCAATGCACTTCTCATTGAAAAATAGAAACATCTTTCTAACCTCTGGCTTAATTTCAGGATGTCAATTCCATCAAACCATCCATTCGAATCTAGGTTTTTTTTTGAGGTACTTTTAGTTATGCTATCTACTACAAAATAAACAAGGGTCTACACTCTTTCTGCTCCCTTTGGCTTGCCGTGTGTTATCTTGGTTGTATCCATCCCGCTGAATGGAGAAATGTGAGGACAAAGGGTGTTAATGTCTTGGGTAGACAGATCACAGGCATCACAGTCACACTGGTACTCGCTGTCTCCACTAAGACATGCAGCTGTACAGCAACCTAGAAGATATGGCGCAAGCCTTGCACGTAAAAAATACCATGTGTGTAAAGTATGTAAACAAATTCAAAGGGACCACACACTGAAAAAACTGGTCATATACGAAAACTAAATTTAAATGAAACATTGGTTGTGTCATACTATTTTCACCTAGAATAAGGAGGACAACAAACACATGGGAAGACCACCACCTGCAAGTTCCTCTCTAAGTCACAACACACCCTGACTTGGAACCATATGACCGTCCCTGCATTGTCACTGGATCAAAATCCTACAACTCCCTTCCTAATGGCACTGTGGGTGTTCCTTCACCAAATGGACTGCAATTGTTCAAAAAAGTACCTCACAACCGTCTTTGCAAGGACAATTAAAGTTGGACAATAAATGCTGGCCTTTCGAGCAATGCTCACAGCACACAAACAAATTTTAATAAAAAAAATTCAAGACCGAAATCAATATATTTTTGTGGGCAATGGTATCAAGGAATATAGAAATCAGGTAAATGGATTTGAGGTACAAATCAACCATGATTTGAATGAATGGCAGAGCGGGTTGATTTCTTCTTAGCACTCCAGCTATACATCCTCCTTTTAACGCTGCATCAACTCCCTGACATCAGGACAATGCTACAGACCAAATCCAAATTTTTAAGTAGCTGAATTGTCTCACTCATGCTCAGGTCCAACCAATAGTTAATGTTCACAATTAAAACTAATAGACATACTGCTCTGGAAATTACCTGATCTGCAGGGATCATTTTAATCCCATAGTAAACTGACATTATGTAGAAGGCATGTTTTACACCCGGTTCAATTTTACTTTTCAAATAAAATCAGACAAGGTAATTACAGACAGCCAAACTGATTACCTCACTTATCTGGGCGAGTTAGATTAAAATTATTCCTTATGTCAGTCACTTTACTACATGCCCTTAGTAAAGGAACATGTGTGAAATGCAAAGAAATACAATGGGAATTAAAAGAAAAGATAAATATACAGAAACTAGCAAAAAGAAACAAGGACATACACATTGCAGAAGAAAGGCTAAGAGAAAAATAGAGAACAGAATGTAAATTGGGAATGGAGAGAACCAGGAAGACAAGCCTTTTACCTTAATTTTCCCTGTGATCCATCTCATGGAGAACAGACAATTAGGCACACTTTTATTTCTTGCCATTATTTTTAGTGGTGGTGACGATGTGTTACAGTTCACTGAGAGAATCAAAGAGTTGTAGTACAATGCACTTTTATATGCACGTTATAGTCTGAAATTATGGATAGTGACGGTAGAGATGCTATCATTCTTTCCATTATATGACTGACCAGGAATCTCTCCCACTTTTACTGCCTGCCATTGGCACATGTGAGAAAGATTTACAGGTTGTTACTCAACCTGTTTGGCCACGTTGCAGATGCACCCTCCCTGGACATCGAGTCCTGGGGTGAGACCCAAATCTGGAGTGGGACCCAAACCTGGAGCTCTGGCTTAGCAGTACAGAGACTATCCACTGTGCAAGAAGACCTCCAGACTATTGGGACCAGTATTATTTCAGTGTTAAATAATGAGGTAGTACATTATCCCAAAACTGTTGTGTGTTAAGTCTTTCCACCTTTGAGTAATGTTTTTTATTCACTTTATGTTTGGTTTTAGCTTTCATTTTCCATTTATCTTTGAACACATCATTGCCTTTTATTTTATTTGCAGTTTTACTTAAATTTCTTCCTTCATCCTTTGCCTTTTTGCTTTCACACTGTTCATCCTGTGCATTCCCAACACCATCATCTTCCTCATTACTCACCTCCTCTTCATTGGCCCTATCTTCTCCCCAACTCTCTCCATATCTGCCTTTTACACTCTTGGTTCCATTGTTATAGCTCTTGCCTTGCTCTTCATCCTCACTGTCCTTGTCTTTCTCCTCCTCCTCAGCTTCATTGCCCTTATCTTTGTCTTCCTCATTTTTATCACCTTCCCCTTCCTCACCACTGTCATCTTCCTTTTCTTCATCATCCTCGGCGTCCTCTTCCTCATCATCTTCAAATTCCTCTTCATCACCACCCTCATCTTCCTTTTCTTCATCGCCCTCAGCTTCTCTCTCATCTCCCTCTCCTCCCTTTTCCTCACCTTCCTTTCCTTCATCGCCCTCAGCTTCCTCTTCCTCATCAACTTCCTCATTGCTCTCAGCTTCCTTGTCTTCGGCTTCCTCATTGCCCTCAGTTTCCTTAATGCTCTTAACTTCTTCAGTGCCTTTAACTTCCTCTTCCTCATCACCTTCATCTTCCTCTTGTCCATTGCCCTTGCCTTCCTCTTCCTCATCATTCTCATCTTCCTCATCATCCTCACCCCCATCTTCAGCACCCTCACCTTCCTCTGCTTCATCACCCTCGCCTTCCTCTTCTTCATCGGCCCCTCCTTCTTGTTCCTCTTTGCCTTCCTCGTCCTCATCACCCTCGCCTTCCTCTTCTTCATCGGCCCCTCCTCCTTGTTCCTCTTTGCCTTCCTCGTCCTCATCACCCTCGCCTTCCTCTTCTTCATCGGCCCCTCCTCCTTGTTCCTCTTTGCCTTCCTCGTCCTCATCACCCTCGCCTTCCTCTTCTTCATCGGCCCCTCCTCCTTGTTCCTCTTTGCCTTCCTCGTCCTCATCACCCTCGCCTTCCTCTTCTTCATCGGCCCCTCCTTCTTGTTCCTCTTTGCCTTCCTCGTCCTCATCGCCCTCGCCTTCCTCGTCCTCATCGCCCTCGCCTTCCTCGTCCTCATCGCCCTCGCCTTCCTCGTCCTCATCGCCCTCGCCTTCCTCGTCCTCATCGCCCTCGCCTTCCTCGTCCTCATCGCCCTCGCCTTCCTCGTCCTCATCGCCCTCGCCTTCCTCGTCGCCCTCGCCTTCCTCGTCCTCATCGCCCTCGCCTTCCTCGTCCTCATCGCCCTCGCCTTCCTCGTCCTCATCGCCCTCGCCTTCCTCGTCCTCATCGCCCTCGCCTTCCTCGTCCTCATCGCCCTCGCCTTCCTCGTCCTCATCGCCCTCGCCTTCCTCGTCCTCATCGCCCTCGCCTTCCTCGTCCTCATCGCCCTCGCCTTCCTCGTCCTCATCGCCCTCGCCTTCCTCGTCCTCATCGCCCTCGCCTTCCTCGTCCTCATCGCCCTCGCCTTCCTCGTCCTCATCGCCCTCGCCTTCCTCTTCCTCATCGCCCTCGCCTTCCTCGTCCACATTGCCTTCACCTTCCTCTTCCTCATCGCCCTCAGTTTCCTCCTCTTTATTTGTATCACCCTCCTCTTCCTCACCTACGTCTTCCCTGCTCTCACCGTTTTCCTCTTCATCACTCTCATCTTCCTCTTCATTGCTCTCATTTTCTTCACCCCTCCTCTCACTTACATCATCTCCATATTTCTCATCCTCAGAATCATCATCTTTGCTCTTACCTTCCTCGCCATCATCTGTCTGATCTTTTTCTGCATAGTTTCCTTCAGCTTCAAATTCATCACTTCCAGCTGTCCCACTTTCAATATCTTCATTAATTCTGTGTCTTTTAGTCTCACCTTCCACATTTCCTCTAGCTTCTGTTTTGTTGCTTTCGTCTTCATCCTCACTATTCTCACCTTCCTCATTATTGCTATCTTCATGGTACATTTCAATTACTTCCTTTGTTTCCATTGCACTCTGTCTATCTTCACTCTGGTCAAGTTCGCATCCTTCTCTATCAATTTCTTCTCCATTATCGTCTCCTGATTCTTGAGCTTCTTCCTTATCAGTAGTTACATCTTCTTCGTCTTCAACTTCCTCAATTTCTTTCCCTCTTTTTTCCATACCTGTGCTTTCCTCCAATAATTCATCATCTACAATAGCTCTTTCAATTATTTTACTGCCTAATTTCAGCATATTTCTTTGTAATGTAATTTTTTCCATTTTTGCATCTAAATTTCCCTCTAAATCACCTTCTACCTGTTTTTCATGGAGCATGAGCTTTGATTCTATTTGTTCCTTTCCTACCTCTTTGTCCATGTGCTCTTTTTGCAGAAAATCTTTGATTGATTTAATGCCTTTTAGACTCTTATTTCTATTTGCTTTTTCAATGCTATTGTCTAAGTTACTATTTCTATGTTTGTTGACATTATTATTATTTCCTTCTTTGGTTTTCCTGTTGAACATAAACACTTTCCCATCTCCCTGTGCTGCTGTTCCCTCACTTTGCTTTGGAATGTTTCTCTTCTGTTGCTTTGTGGACGACCTTGAGGTAGGTTTGTCTTTTCTATTAATTGCTTTAAAAGGTATTTCAGTTGCAGTGCTTGTATCATTGTGAGACAAGTCAAAGATTTCTTCAAAAGGCTTACTCAATGTTTCACCAATCTGAGTCTTGCTAGAATAGTTCGTGGTCTTCTGTTTAACAACTGTATCATGTGTTTGTGCTACTTTGATAGGCATAGTATTTTGTTCCTCGGTAACTGTCCGACTATCATACAAATGGTTGTGTGTAGGTGTAGCTGACTGGTTCAGTTTGGCTACAAGATTCTCCTTGCCTGCTGTTTTTTCCTCCTTGCTAATAGCTTTCCTACTTCTATGTCTGGTATGTTTCCCATCTCCTGCTGTTCCAAGCATGCTTGTGTGTAAATGTAATCTTGGTGACTGAGTTTGCAGTGGAACTTTTCTCTGTTTTTTAGCCTGATGATCAACATTGTAATTAGTCTGGTTTTGTCCATCCTTACCAGAGCATTCACCCCTCTTCTATTCCAGATGAAAAGCAATGAATAGAAAGGAGAAAAGAAAATTAATAGGTAGTACAAATAAAATAAATGAAAGGTAAACATAATCCCCACACAACTGTGTGATTGGAATAGTAAATAATAAAACAGAAGAATGAGCAAGAAAACAGACAAAACAAAGAGAATTACATTCATAATGGAGTAAATTAAAAACAGGAAGATGATAGCTTGTGATTCAAAATCTATTTGTCAATTTAACTGTGCTAATCATCTTAAAATGTTGCTAAAAGTATGATAATCAACAATATCACCACTCAATGGCTTTCATTAAGGCATCAAAAATCCAAATCTTACTTTCGCAGCCCAAACAAATACTACTCTTCACTAATTTGAGGCAATGCCAGAATATTTTGTGGAAAAAAAGTCGGTAAAGAAAAAAGACCATTTTAAAAATGAATCCTCAGATGAACCAGAGAGCTATACATCTATAACAAAATAGTATGCTGTGTTTACCTCAGCTGAAAATTGAATCCATACCCATAACATTTATTGATTAGAGAAAATATTTCCAGTGTTACATTATTTAGAACCAATGGAGATAAATCTCCATAATAGAACTGCATTCTTAATTGCTACATTCTACACTATGTGGTGGCTAAACCCAGTCCCCCCACATGCAAGTTACAACCTTATAGAAATGGATTTTCAATTTTATATTCCATAATTGCTTTCTTACAAAATACTTAAAATAGGCATATCATCAAAATAATTCAGTAATAACTGTTCTAAAAGTTTAGATGAACAAGATCAACACTGCTCTTACCTTTTCCTTGTGAACTGGTGATAAGGTCAGTGTCTTGTCATTAGGATTCACAACCACTGCATGTGTCTGAAGAGCAAAATTTGTACAAAGTTATACTTCAAAATAATCAGATGATAAACACAGGATTTTGAACATCAACAAAATATATATTCACAATTGGAACAGCCTCCCTAAAGTTGTTAAATGCCTAAAGATTAGTTCTACAATCTGGAACATTCAGAAATTTCTGTCAAACACTGTCATTCTATAGTTATACATTCACCATCACTGATACTCATGCCTGCCGTAGTGGGATTTTCACACCAGTTCAATAGTCCAGGCCTCCGAATTATTAGTCCAGTTATGCAGCCGCTATGCTACAGTTGTGGACAGCTTTGGGTTTCAGAATTTGCTCCATCCAAGAGGACCTGGTTGACAGAATTCAGGAATTTCAACCAGACACTTAAATCCTCCAATCTGCATTCAAACAGCATCTATCAGTAAGATTGATGTGCTACTCTAAGTGTCTGAGAAAGACACATACATTTTTGCCACTCTTTGCAAGGAAATTCTTAAATTAATCATTTATCCTGTTAATGAGTAACTCATATTCATACTCCAATATTTTGCACTTACCTATCAGTGGAAGTCATTTCTCCATGTCCGCCCTAGCAAACTCTTTCATACTTTTAAAAACCTCTATCAGGTCTCCTCTTTTGCAGGACAAATAAAAGCCCAAACTACTCAATCTTGCTTGTTCATTCCAGCTTTGAATTTCTGATAATATTCTTTTAAATTGCTTTTGTACATCCTTTGATATCCTTTTTCTAATATGGAGATAAGAACTGCACACAACAGTCCAATTGGAATAGTTATACAACAATATAACATTATCTCCATGACTTCATATTCTATTCCTCTGTAAATGAGCCCAGTATGTTATGGCCTCATTAATTTCCTTATTCCTCATATCAGAATGAATCAACTCAAATTTTGCTGTAGTGATTTCTTTTTTCTAAATTATCCACCATATTTCCACAATAATCGTAACCATCCATTATGCATTGTGTCACCTTACCATGTTCAACAAATCAGTGGTGTCACCAAGGCCTTTGTCGTTTTCCTCTTCAGATTCCTCTTCAACTGAGCTCTCTTGAGCATTTTTGATATCTTTGACCCTTGGAACTAAAAAAAATATAAATTTGATTAATATTTATTCTCAGGGAATGAAGAAAGTAAATCAAGGCTAGCACATCTGTATTCTCAATGTGTGCCAAATATACTACTTAATTTCAAGGTGAAAGCATTTAGAAGTACAATGGAGATAATTCCCTTCACATACCATTTCAACCCTGCATCAACAAAAAGGGACAAGATGTCAAGATACTATAACTTGATGGTGCAGTAAATATTAAAATCATTTTAATTTCACGAACTTGAATTAATTTTGATCATGCCTCTATTTCCTGAAAATTATGTCCCTTAAGATATATGTTCTGGAATGTGTCAAATAATTTCATTTCAGTTTTGAATGTTAACGTTATAATACACATGTGAACTGTAGCCTACCCCCATTTTGAAAGTTCTCAATCTCCATATCAGTATTTCATTTAACCTGCAGCTATATCTGATTTTTATGAATGCTCAAAACACAAGGCAAAGTAACAGTTCTGGGTGAATCCGAGATAAGTACTGTAAAATATTCCACATTAACATTAGGCTTACGAGCCAAATGTAAAAAAAATTGGCCTAAAGCCAATTATTTAATTCACTTCAATAATCTTTTAATGTCTTTGTATTATTGTAATTAATTTTCAAAAATTTCAAACTGCTTTTATAAAAATGCATAATAACATTAATTATTGAATGTTGTGAATGGGTCAGACCACTTTGACTTTAAAAAAAAATTTATGCATTCAGCTATGCTAAGATATGCAATATTTCTGTTTAAATATTAAGTAAAATATTAAGTTTCTGTTGTAATTGTTAAAGCAATTATCATTTTAAGAACTAAGTGAAAGGAACTATCAAATGTGTGTCCCAAAACATTTCAAAAATCCTGCAATTTCGTATAATGAAAGCAACTTCTTTGGTCACTGTTGTGCAGTGGTTCCAGCTGTGAGTACATTACCTATGTTGGGAGATGACGCTTCTTCAAAGATCTTAACGCCATTAATTGGCTTTGAGGCAATGAGATTTTCTTCAGCAACTTTCATTCTAGGAATTGTCTGACTACTGATGGGCAGGGAAGAATTAAGGAGACTAGCTCCAATTGGAGGTAGTGTGCGTGTCAGTTGACCAAACTTTTCTGGAGACATTTCCTGAAAATAAAACTATAAGTAAACAAGGCTTTGTATATTATAAGTAAAATCATGAGTTACAGAGCAGTGCCAGATAATGAATAATTAATTACCAACTAGTATTTTTCCCTCAACAAAATGAAAATTTGGGTAAGCTGCCGTATTACAACTGTCATATCCTTTTGTAAAATTAAACAGAGGGCTCCATAGAACCATAAGATTAATAGAATCTCTACAGTGCAGAAAGAGGCTCTTCGTCACATCAGTCTGCACCAACTCTCCAAAACAGCATCTCACACAGACCCACCCTCTCATGCTATCCCCATAACCCCACACATTACCATGGTTAATCCACCTAACCTCCACATCTCTGGACACTAAACGGCAATTTAACAGGGCCAATCCACCTAACCTGTACATCTCGGCAATGAGGGAGGAAACCGGAGCACCTCGAGAAAATCCACACAGATATGTGAAGAACATGCAAAATCCACAGTCACCCAAGGCCAGAATCAAACCCCGGTCTCTGGAACTGTGAGGCAGCAGTGCCAAGCACTGTGCCACCATGTTACTCCTATCCAATGCAATCGTGAATATTAACATAGTTTCTGCTTCAAACTCTAATCCTGTAAGCCTTTCTGTATAAATATTCTAAACATTTCACATGTAACTTATACCAAAAGCATCTTATTCCAGACCTCCCAATTACTATGAAAAAACTGTAGTTTTTTTATATTATAATAAATGCATTTTTTTGCACATACTCGCTCTCGGCGCCTAATACGTGCTGATAGTGCTCGATGTAATGTGCTTGTTGTACTTGAATCGCCCAGTACTGCAGAATAAGTATCAGTCAAGTAATTCTCATTTATGTCATCGTCCTCAATCACAATATTTTCTGAACCCTTTGGTCTGGGTCTGGCAAGTACAAGCATGTGACAACCTCCACAGGCAACCTACAAAAGATATCAAAGAAAGCAGCGCTAGTGTTTATCATAATCTTGCCCTGGAGATCATTTGCAACAAGAAAAAAACAACTTTTGTCATTGAACTCCTGGTGAAGCATAACTTCAGCATGCATTGCTCTTCTGACAATTCCAGGAAAGTGTGCCATGGCCTATATATTTGATTGGAAGAGTAGAAAAAGCTAGGAATAATTTTCCTTCTATTTGGTGTAACTTCTGGAGATGTCTTTGATTCTTCATTTACATAATCATAGAATCCCTGCAGTGTAGAAGGAAGCCATTCAGCCCATTGAGTCTGCACCAATCGCAATCACCTATTCCTGTAATGCTACATATTTGTCCTGCTAACCCTCCTGATGCTAGGATCAGTTTAGCATGGCCAATCGACCTAACCCACACATCTTTGGACTGTGGAGCACCCAGAGGAAACCTACACAGACACGGGGAGAACGTGTAAACTCCACACAGACAGTGACTCGATGCTGGAATTGAACCCGGGTCCCTATCGCTGTAAGGTAGCAGTATTAACCACTGTGCTACCGTGCCGCCTGCCACCGCCCATAAGCCAAATTGGAGGGTACAGATCCTAAAGGAAGGATCCAAAACACTCCAGTGACTGAAATTCACTCAGAAAAGCAAGGAAAACAAAATTCCAAATACCCTGTTGATAGCAGCATGGCCCATTATATGGTTCTGCAGTGCTTCAGCTTATTAATAACCTAGATTTTGCAATCAGTAGCCAAATGTCAGCATTCGCTGTTGACCCCAAATAAAGCATAAGTATCTAGCAATCTCTGTGGCAGGAATTTCACATTTCCCAATGTTAATTTCAGATATAGGGAGTCTCTGGCATCCAATAACAGTGATGTCATTAAGCAGGTTAAGCAGCCAACCACTTGAAAGAATTCTCAGAAAAAAATTAGGAAGCAAAAAAATTCAGATTATAACTCACCTTCTAATCATTTTACCGACAGTAAAATAAAGGTTGGACTATATACATGAATTTAGGTAAAAACATAAATATTAAGCTCAATTTTATTTTTAAACATTTATAGAGTTTTTATCAGAATGGAAAATTTGATATTCTGCAAGTATAAAATTAGTTTCTCAGGACTGTGTCATTAAAAACCCAGTTACACCGCATTCAACACAGTGTTATTTTCTCAAAGGCCTTTACAGTGAAACTAATAATGCAGGAAGAGGTAGTTCATATCAGTTCAAGTTGAACTCCGCCTGCAAGGACATCACAAGTGGAGGGACAGAGAATGACTGACAGCAAACATCTGGATTTCCACATTCAACAGCACATGTGCGAAAATCAGAAGTTGGTCTCAGTTTCACAAAGAGCTGATAGAAATGCTGCCAGCTTTGTCATCATTGCAACTGCAAAATTGGGGCCAATAATCTGTGGATAGCCTGAAAAGTTTAGGTTGAAATAGTGAATAACTGATATAATTCATTCAGTAACATCACAAAATTATAGTGGCACCCAACAGATTTTATTTCCTGCTGATTTCTGGATATTTAGAAACTCCAGGAATGTCCACGGCTCCTCCAAGAAAAATGGGCAGGTGCTTTGTATGGGCAGATATCAATCAGGATTTATTCACATCCAGTGGCATGTTCTGTTACACACTACAATGCCCCTCTTTCGGGATAATGAAACTTGTATAGGCCTCCTATTCAACCCGTCAGAAGGGGAAAATATTCCAGCAGGAGGCAACAACTAAGAGGTGAATTAAGAAGAAACAACATAAACAGTTTTATTAACTGCATTGGCAACAATACACTGTAGGAAAATTTTAAAAAAACATGCCTTGTCAACTCAGATTGAAACCAGGCCCTAACAATAGCTCTGCAGTCAAAACATCACCTCTATGTTACACAGATTAATTGCTCTCCTGATCTACAATTAAAGTTAGGGAATCCAAAATCCTTCCAGCTCACGTGGATATATAATGACATTTTATGCATTGAAAATTATAATCAACTGAATCTAGTGACTGAATAGAATATTGTTTTGAATACTTACTGATTGGACTGCTAACTTCAAAAATCTAGAGCAAAGAGTAGGTTTGAATTGATTGGTAAAATTCTCTTCTCCAAGTCCCAACTTGCCATGACGTCCATCTCCGAAAGTATACAAAAGGCCATTATCTACCAATAAGATATAAGCAATGATAAAAAGATTGACAATTGGGCACCTCTGTTGCACTACATCTTAATAAACTGTATGGACTGACACAGCCCTGCTCTGTTTTTAGGGAAGACCAAATATTTCACTTGTGCTCTCTGCTGATAACCACTTGAGTACTCGGGAAGTTCTCCCTCACTCGCTACAAGCCCAGTTGTGTCCTTCAGCATACAAAGCCGGATAATATAGTACATCCCAATATTAAATGTTACTGTAAATTAAACAATGCACAAAAAGGAGATATGAACCCTCTCATCGTCCATCAATCTTTGGATATTCAAAAAATAACGACCATCACACCATGCAGATTAAGTCAACTTTACAAATCAGGTTTATCAAAGCAAAGCCTATACCATTAAAGATGAACACAGCATTTAACTTACAGTTCTTTGATTCTTAAATATGAGATCCTTTGCTACACCTCCTAATAATCCTGAGCCTGGATCACAGTCCATAATACAAAACTTGCATGCAAGGTTACAGATTTAAGTCAAAGGGGCCTTCAGGTTTTGAATTCTGTATTAGAGAAACAAGACAAACTTAAGAACCGACACAAATCTGCATATTTTTCCACTGAGTGAGAAAGAACTCATTCAACCCTTCTTAATGGGATACCCAGGTGGGTATGCCCGGCCTCGCAAACAGTTTCTAAAATTCAGGTTTTAGAGACATGTGTCATTCATCAATGGTACCCAGCTGGCTTTAGTTTGACCATCTCTTAATAGATGAGACACAAATTCATTAATTCCTGATTCCAAACAGCTTTACCTTATTACCAAATTCAGCACTCAACAAGCAGCCTGTCTCCAAAAAATCTGCAGGAGAGCGCTTGGCTACATTTCAAACATAATTAGATGTAGATTCTGTGCACCAATTCAGCCTAACCACAGAGTAGTTCCCCAAGCCCCTTTTTATTAAAATACCCATTAAACACGTGGTGCATTGACGGCTGCTGTAAAGTTAAATGAATGATGAATTATACGTTCCAATAACGATTTATACCACAGTCTAATGGCAACTGGGCAAGAAAATGTAATTAAAGATAAAAGTCATACATTTCCAGAAAGCATAGCAAAATCCTCAATTCTTTAGTTTGCTGTTTCTATTCAATATATAATTCAGGTTTGGACCATGACATTTCACAAAGTATACATCAACAGAGTATTCTCAAATTATATTCAAAATGGAAAGCCATCCAACATGGATGAGAATAGCAAATAAAAGCAGCGAGGAGTGTGAGGAATCATCGAGGGAATGAGCAAGAGTAGAACATTGTAGTACAGAATTAATTAGGAGGCCAAAAGTACAAAGGAGCAAAAATCTACCAGGCACAACAGCAAATAAAACCCAGAGGATAAGGTACATAGTGGTGAAGATGAGGAAGGGGCAAAAGGCAGCAGGTGCAATTAACAATAGTTTGTAGACCGAACAACCAGTGATGACAATGAACAAGGCAGAATTTAAAATTTAACTTAAATTGATTATTTGAAACACAACGTGTTTTCTTTTTATCTGTTAGCACTGAGGAATACTTTTCGCACACAACAGTAAGCAAAGATGGTAGTAAGTTCAAGAAGCAAAGTTGAATATTTTTATCTGGCACACACTTTCTCTTTGCTCCACACACACATGCTTAGATGAACAAACAGCGAGTGCACAGAGGTGCAATATTTTTAATATATTATAGATAGTTATATACATATTTTATCATTTGTGTTTTCAAGTACTGTATTAATACAAATTTCTGATATTTGTAACATTCTGCATTTATATTCAGAAGAACACTGACTGAAAGCCTTATTTGCAGATACACAAGAAAGGCAGTGATGCCGTCAAAACAGTGTCAGGAGTTAGTAATTTAACAAAAATGCTTCATCTAGAAATTTGCCCCAGTACTTGTTTGGCAACAAATGTTAAACATAGAAAATAGGAGCAGGAGTATGTTGTTCAGCCCTTCGAATCTGCTCCACAATTCATTTTGATCATGGCTGATCATCAAATTCAATATCCTGATTCCCCCCCATATCCCTCAATCCCTTTAGCCCCAACAGCTATAACTAATTCTTTCATGAAATCACCTAACGTTTTGGCCTCAACTACTGTGATAGTGAATTCCATAGACTGATCATTCTCTGGGTGAAGAAATTTCTCCACATCTCTTCCCTAAACAATCTACCCTTTATCCTCAGACTGTGACCCCTGGTTCTGGACACCCCCACCGTCAGGAACATTCTTTCTGAACCATATCTAATTAGAATTTTAAAGTTTCTATGAGAATCCTTCTCACTCTTATAAACTCCAAAGAATTTAATCCTAACCAACTTTGACAGGCCTGCCACCCTCATATGATAGACCTACTATCCCAGGAATCAGCCTGGTAAACCTCTGCTACGCTCTTTCTATAGCAAGGATATCGTTCTTCAGATAAGGATATCAAAACTGCACACAATGCTCACCAATGCCCTATACAATTACAGTAAAACATCTCTATTCTGATACCCATACCCCCTTGCTACGTAAGCCAACATACCATTTGCCATCTTTACTGCCTGGTGTACCTACCCGTTACTTTCAGTGACTGATGCGCAATGACATCAAGGTATCACTGCGTATCCACCTATCTCATTTTATAACCATTCAAATGATAATCTGCCTTGCTGTTACTGATACTGAAGTGGATAACCTCAATTTAACCACATTATACTGCACTTGCCATGCAGATGCTCACTCACTCGGCCAGTCCAAGTTACACTGAAGCATTCTCCTCACAGCTCACCCTCCCACCCAACTTTGAATCATCTAAAAATTTGGAGATAATACATTTAGTTCCCCCTTCTAAATTATTAACATATAATGTGAACAGATAGGGTCCCAGCGTAGATCCTTGCAGTATCCCATTAGTAACTGCCTGCCAATCAGAAAAAGACACCTACATGCCAACTCTTTGCTTCCCATCTGCTAACCAGCTTTCTATCCATTTCATGTCACTACCTGCAATCCCATGTGCTTTAACTTTACATAGCAGTCTACTACATGAGACCTTGTCGAAAGCCTTGTGAAAGTCTAAGTAGACCACATCCTCCAGTTCTCCTTAGTCAACTTCACTTGTTAAATCCTCAAAGAATTCCAATAGATTTGTGAAGAATGATTTCCCCTTTGTAAATCCATGCTGACTTTGTCTGATGATACCACTGCCTTCCAAATGCTGAGCTATGAAATCCTTGATAATGGACTCTAGCAACTTCCCCAGTATTGATGTTAGACTCACAGGTCTATATTTCCCTATTTTCTCCCTATATCTCTTTTTGAATAGTGAGCTTACATTTCCAGGGCTACTTCCTTAAGTACTCTGGGACGGAAATTATCAGGCCCTGGAGATTTATCCACCTTCAAACCCATCAATTTCCAAAAAACATTTCTCTACAAATAGTGATTTCCTTCAGCTCCTCACTAAAACTTGTTTCTCTCAGAACATCTGATACATTATTCATGTCTTCCTTTGTGAAAATAGAAGCAAAGTATGAATTTTGTTCCTCAGTCATTTCTTTGTTCACCCAATATGAACTCTCCTGATTCTAACTGTAAGGGGCCTACTCATTTTTGTCATTTTTTTGTCTTTATGTACCACCGGAAACTTTTTTTTACAGTCAGTTTTTATGCTCTTTGTTAGCTCACTTTAATAGTTTAAATGGTTTAATAGTTTTAATGGTTTAAGAATGGAAGACATATGAAAACTTACTTTTTACTCTTTTGAAGTCAAGTCAAATTTGGATATATGCATCAAAGATCTGCATCAGAAGCTTTTAGGTGTTTTTGATTTACTTGTTGGACAAGTATGGGCAAAATATGAATGATTTTAGGATCTCATTCGTTGAGTGGGAAAGACATCCTCAAAGGGAATATTCTCAACTTCTATTTCCAGGGTCAACCTCTGAAGGACATGCTCTCCCTAGTGTTGCAATGTCAAGATATGCAACTTTTAAAGGAACTTCCTTTAAGATTTAAAGCAGAACACTGTGGATGCTGGAACCTTGATCAAGAACAGAGGTTGATGCAAAAACTCCACAGGTCCAGCAGAATCTACAAGGAGAGAAAGCAGAGTCTAGGCCTCAAGTCAGAGGAGCAAAACAAATTACAAAAGTTATGTTACCCGACCTGTTAAGTTTTTACAGCACCCTCTGTTCTCCTTTAGTATTAGATTGGCTTGGTCTGCGGCACTTCCTCCCTGAGTCAGATTGTTGTAGGTTTATGTCCTGTATTTGTCTCCATTAAAATACCTTTAAGTATTACATCTGTAAACAAGATTTTAAAAAACAATATAAAATATAGTTTTTTGATTTTAGCTCTTCTGAGCACCAACACAAAAGTATTACATACCTGTCACTACAGCAGTATGATTCTCCCCACATGAAATAAACTGAACCTTCTTCTTCTTCAACTGTTCTACTACCTTTGGCAATGAAGATTCAAAAATGAATGTGCCATGTCCTAACTGGCCAAATTGGCCAAAGCCAAATGCATACACATTCTCTTCTGTAGACAGACCAAACACAAAAAAATGGGGTGAAGCTGACAAAACTACTAACAGAATGTAAATGTTGCAAATTTTTCCCTTGATTACAAGTAAATCTTTTGGTTAAGAACTAATGTTCTCACTTGCATGAGACACAGACCATATTAGAGCTATTTTGCAAGTGGAAGGACTCATTGGCAGGTTTTGAAATAGTGCTAAGAACTTGCTATCTTACAGACTAGAATTTGAAACATTTTGTATCCATAAAATGAGATAAAGTGCTACTATGAAAATGATGCAACACAAAATGACCAGGCGGCATGGTGGCAGTGGTTAGCATTGCTGCCTCAGTATCAGGCACTTCCAGCCTTGAGTGATTGTGTGGAGTTTGCCTATTCTCCCTGTAGATTTTGTCCAGGTGCCCTAGTTTCCTCCCACAGTCCAAAGATGTGCAGTTTAGGTGGATTGGCTTTTCCAAATTGCCTGTTCGTAGCCAAAGATCTGTAAATTACGGGATTAACGAGGTAAACGTATAGGTTACGGGAATCGGGCATAGGATGGGCCCGGGTAAGATGCTCTTTCGGACTGGCAGTGATGGGAGATTCGATGGGCTAAGCTGAATGGCCCCCTTCTGCAGTGAAGGCATTCTATGATTCTATGAAATGTAGAATTCCACCAGATGTTTTTTTTTTCAACTTTGATACCCATTTATTGCTATGCCAAAATTTTAAGTAGTTTACTGAGCAATAAGGCATGCAAATTCAGATCACTGGAATCATAGAATCCTACAATGCAGAAGGAGGCCATTGGGTCCATCAAGTCTGCACCGACCACAATCCCACCCAGGCCCCAACCCCATAACCCCATGCATTTACCCTAGCCTGACACTAAGGGGCATTTAGCATGGCCAATCCACCTAATCCGTACATCTTTGGACTGAGAGAGGAAGCCGGAGCACCCGGAGGAAACCCACACAGACATAGGGAGAATGTGCAAACTCCACACAGACAATGATCCAAGCCCGGAATTGAACTCGCATCTCTGGCACACCTTGAGGCAGCAGTGCTAACCCAATGCTGCCCATAACAGCTTGCCATTTTGGAACTGAACCGTGGTCTCCCCCATGATAGGCAGAGATAACCAGTACACTAACGAGGAAATGCAGGATGTAACAGGATAAACACAATTCCTAACTTCAGTCCAGTGAACTCAATGTGAAGAGCCAATTTGCATCAGTTCCAATACTTTAACAAATACACAAACAATGGAAGATTTGAAAGTACATCCGCTTTTTCAAATGTCTCATAAGGCTTCTTGCAGTTTTAGACAAATGTAGGTTAATTTTAAGCCTAAGTATAGGGAAGCAACTTCTATAATTTGATATATATCTCAGTGTGAATTTTCACATCAATCTTTGAAATCTATTTGACAAATTGCAAATGCACCTGTAAGGACAATGGTATGATCTCCCCCACAGGAAACTTGGGTGACTTTTCCTGAAATACCAGCAACAGGCTGAGGGATCCGGTGATTTATCGGTCGATCAAGTGGTAATCCCAGCTTTCCATTGTCAGACTCTCCAAAGGTGTAAAGCTGTCCATCATCTGTGGGAATCAGATAAAGTGTATTGTAGTAATCCAGTTACAGATGCCCCTACTATGTTCACTTGTGAAGCTGCAATCATTGGGCAGCTGATTCAAAATTTATGGGAATTCGAACAAATGCTTTATAACTGCATAAAACAGTACTGCAGTAACATTTCTGCAACGAGATCAAATCTACAACTCTATTTTTTGAAAAAGTTTGCTGCAAAAATGTTACCCATTTAGAAAAATACTTTTGGTTTGCAATATTCCCTACTTGCCTGGATGAGTGCAGCTCCAACAACACTAAAGAAGCTTGACACCATCCAGGACAAAGCAGCCTGCTTGATTGGCACATCCACAAACATCCACTCCCTCCATCACTGACGCCCAATAGCAGCAGTGTGTGCTATCTACAAGATGCACTGCAGCAATTCACCAAAGATCTTTGGACTGCATCTTCCAAACCCATGACTACTTACATCTCGAAAGAGCAGCAGATACATGGGAACACTACCAGCTGCAAGTTCCACTCCAAGCCACTCATCATCTTGTCTTGGAAATATATTGCCTTTCCTTCACAGTCACTGGATCAAAATCCTGGAATTCCCTCCCTAATAGCATTGTGGGTCAACCCACAGCAACTGGACTGCAGCGATTCAAGAAGGCAGCTCACCACCACTTTCTCAAGGGCAACTAGTGATGGGCAATAAATGCTGGCCAGCCAGTGATGCCCATGTTCCACAAATGAAGAAAGAAAACCTAGAAACCTAACGTTTCCAGAACTATTGGTGAAAGGAAAACTAAACTTACTCTGAAATTTTATGTGTGAGTGTGTGTGTGCATGCATGTGGCTCAAACAACTATTCAATTGACTAATCATCAATGCTTCCCCCACATAGTCCTGGTCTTTTGTCTGGAAATTTACTTGGATAAGAGTACTGGAAATTTCCAGCTGTTGCAGACAAATCTTGTGCATCTGACAGAGCTACTTTTGTAGGTTTTTATTCACCTTTTCCCTGTTGAAGTGCAGTCCAAACTCTACCGTGATAAACAGGCAAATAATTGATAAAAAATTGTACAAAATGAGACCAGAAAAAAAAAAATCAGCATTTTATGCAGTTTAAGCCACTAATTAAATTTCTGGAGCCACTAGGTTATTTGGTTTGATAATTCTTTGGTGTGGCTAAGCAGATTGTTGTTCATCCCAGGGTCAACAGGGATGTTTCGAGATATTTTGATACTGCCTTTGAACTGTAGGCAACAAAGCCAATAAGCCTAGGTCAGAGCATAACAAACAACATTCATTCAGTTTGGCAGCTACTGGACCCTCGGCCATGGGGAAAATCTATGTGGGCAGTATAATTTCAGCTTGACTACAAATCTACCACAGAACACAAGGGGCAGAAATCATGTCATTTATAATTGCAGCATTAATTGAGCTAGCAAGGAAGATCAGGGCTTTGAGGAGGAAGAAGGATAATCCAACTAAGTATCTTAAGCAACAACTACAAATATTTCATGATGTAAATCATGAAAGTGAGAGGATTAATAGAGGAAAGAATCAATCCAACTTAATAAGTTTTTAAAAAGTGATTGCAGAACGGTATTAAAAGTATAAGTTGGAGGCTTACATCTTTCAGTATTCACAAGCTACATCAATATTTTTGACTCATCATTGATGCAATAGTTTCATTCAGCAAACATGTCGTGTCCACCAACCATACTCACGCCCCCTACTCCCTTTATTATTGGGACATCCTCTGCCTCTTCCCTTATCTGTACCCTCTCCTTAACTTTAGACCCCGTAATGTCACCTACCCTCGCACCCTCCCCCCCCCTTAATTAGTTTAAAGCCCTACCTACAGTCCTATTTACACGATTCGCCAGGACTCTGGTCCCAGCACGGTTCAGACCAACCCCATCCCACCCAAACAGGTCCCACCTACCCCAATACTGATGCCAATGCCCCATAAATTCAAACCCATTCCTCCCACACCAATCCCTGAGCCACCCATTCACTTCCTTAATCTTATCAACCTTACGCCCGTCTGCACTCGGTTCAGGCAGTAGTCCAGAGATAACCACCTTGTTGGTTCTACTTTTTAATTCCATTCCCAGCTTTTCATACTCCCTCCCCAGATCCTCAGTTTGCATTTTGCCTACGTCGTTGGCACCCACATGTACTACAACGACCGGATTCTCACCCTCCCACTCCAGGTTTCTCTGCAGCCCAGATGTGACATCCTGGACCCGAGCACCAGACAGACAACACACCCTTCTGTGCACTTTGTCATTGTGACAAAGGACAGTGTCAATACCCTTAACCCCACTGTCCCCAATTACGACTACGTTCCTTATCACCTTCTCTTTGCCTATATCCTGTGTCTGCATCATGGTACTGTGTGCAGTTTGCTCACCAACCTCACCTCCCTCGTTCTCGTCCACACTGGAAGCAAGAACCTCAAACCTGTTATGCAGATTGAGAGGCTGAGGCATCCGGTCCCCACCCTCCTTCCTCCGGTCCCCACCCTCCTTCCTCCTCTCAGCAGCCCCCTCTTGTTCCTGACCCTTAGAGTTAGCCAGTCCGGCGGGGGTGGATGTCTCTTGCACCCCATTGACAATGGCACCCTCTCTCCCCCTGATGAGCCTCAGTGTCTGAAGCTCAGAGGCCAGCTCATCTATCTTGAGCTGGAGCTCCTCCAGCAACCTGCAATTACTGCAGACATGGTCACTGGGAAGGACCCTGGGGTCCACCAGCTCCCACATCATACAGAAACAGCACATCACATGCCCCTCCATTATTCACTGTAGTAGTATTGAAAATTTCCACACAAACTTACCTGGCCCTTTTTCTCCCTAGCCCTTTGATCCTAAGCCCTAATAGCTCACTCTGCTTCCCTCTCACTCCGCTGCCTACACCAGGCCTCCTTTTAAACCTGGCGCTGTTTAAAAGCCTGCTCACCCACAAATCCCTGCTATCCACTCCCTTAGAATTCTTAAAGCGGTAAATACAAAAAGCCCGCAAAAATGCTTTTAAATGATTTAAACAGTTCTACAAGGTAAGTTCTTACTACGAAAGGGCTTTAAACTTATTTAAACAGGTTTTTAACAGGTAATTTCTTATCTGACTCTCTGCTCCCTCACTCGTCTACTCCAGCAAACAATGGAAGGCTTCACCGTGTGAGTATCTGGTGTTATGTAACGAGGCGGGTAGAATTAGGGACCTTGTGGTGAAGAATCCTCTTGGGGAGAGTGATCATTGTATGGTGGAGTTTCTGGTGCAGATGGAGGAGGAGAAAGTGGGTTCCCGGACACGCGTCCTTTGTTTGAACAGAGGGGAGTATGGAAGGATGAGAGAAGAATTGGCGAATGTTGACTGGGGGAGCGCATTGGAAGGTAGGTCTGCTGAGGAGCAGTGGAGGATCTTTAAGGAGATCTTTCTTGGTGCTCAGCAGAAATTTATTCCGATGGTTAAAAAGGACCATAGGAGGAGAGGTAATAAGCCGTGGATAACGAAGGAGGTGAAGGAAAGTGTTAAATTAAAAGCGGAGGTGTTTAGAGTAGCTAAGAGTAGTGGGCGAGAAGAGGATTGGGAGAGGTTTAGAAGTCAACAAAGATTGACAAAGAAGTTGATAAAGAAGGGTAGGAGAAACTATGAAGCTGGGCTAGCGCTTAATATAAAAAAGGATAGCAAGAGTTTTTATAAATATATAAAAAGGAAGAGGCTGGCTAGGGTGAACGTTGGACCCTTAGAGGATGAGAGGGGGGACTTAGTGGTAGGGGATAGGGAAATGGCTGAGGCCTTGAATAACTTTTTTTGTTTCGGTCTTCACGGAGGAGGACGTGAATAATTTGCCAGGTGTTAGCGATGGAAAGATGGTAGGACAGGAGGGTCTCAATGACATTATTGTTACTAGCGAGGCGGTGCTCGACAGACTGGAGGTACTGATTGTGGACAAGTCCCCAGGACCGGATGGAATGCATCCAAGGGTTCTGAAAGAAATGGCGGAGGTGATAGTGGATGCCTTGGTGGTTATTTTCCAAACGTCGCTGGATTCCGGGGAAGTGCCGGAAGACTGGAAAACGGCTAATGTTACGCCGTTGTTTAAGAAGGGCGGCAGGCAAAAGGCAGGGAATTATAGGCCGGTTAGTTTAACGTCTTGTTGTAGGTAAAATGTTAGAATCCGTCATCAAGGAGGAAATAGTGAGGCATCTTGAGGGGAATTGCTTGATAGAGCAGACGCAGCATGGTTTCGTTAAGGGGAAGTCGTGTCTGACAAATTTATTGGAGCTCTATGAGGATGTGTCTAGGGCGGTGGATAGAGGAGAGCCGGTGGATGTGGTCTGTCTTGATTTTCAGAAGGCGTTTGACAAGGTGCCTCACAAGAGGTTATTGCAGAAGGTAAGGGGGCATGGAGTTGGGGGTAGGGTGTTAGCGTGGATAGAGGATTGGCTGTCAAATAGGAGGCAGAGAGTGGGGGTCAATGGGTGCTATTCGGATTGGCGGTTGGTGACTAGTGGAGTGCCCCAGGGGTTGGTGCTGGGGCCTCAGCTATTTACCATTTATATAGATGATCTGGAGGAGGGAATCGAGTGTATGGTATCGAAATTTGCTGATGACACCAAGGTTGGTGGAACGGCAAATTGTGCGGAGGGTGTGGAGAGTCTGCAGAAGGATCTAGATAGGCTGGGCGAATGGGCCAGGAACTGGCAAATGGAATTTAATGTTGGCAAGTGCGAGGTGGTCCACTTTGGTAGGAATAATGGTAGGAAGGACTATTACTTACGTGGCGAAAAACTGCAGCAGGCAACGGTGCAGAGGAACCTCGGGGTCCTTGTGCATGAGTCGCAAAAACCCAGCTTGCAGGTGCAGCAGGTGGTCAGGAAGGCGAATGGGATGTTGGCCTTCATAGCGAGGGGGATTGAATATAAAAGTAGGGAGGTCTTGCTGCAGCTGTATAGGGCACTGGTGAGGCTGCAGCTGGAGTACTGTGTGCAGTTTTGGTCGCCGCACTTACGCAAGGATATTTTGGCCTTGGAGGGAGTGCAGAGGAGGTTTACTAGGCTGATGCCAGAGTTGAGGGGGTTGAGCTATGAGGAAAGGCTGAATAAACTAGGCTTGTACTCGTTAGAGTTTAGAAGAATGAGGGGAGATCTCATTGAGACATATAAGATGATGAATGGGATGGATAGGATAGAGGTGGAGAGACTCTTCCCGCTCAGAAAGGACAGTAGGACTAGGGGGCACAGCCTCAAGATAAAGGGGGGGGGAGCGGTTTAGAACAGAGTTGAGGAGGAACTTCTTCACTCAAAGGGTGGTGAATCTCTGGAATTCTCTGCCCGTTGAAGTGGTGGAGGCTGCCTCGCTAAATATTTTTAAGACGCGGGTTGATGGGTTTTTGATAAGCGAGGGGATTAAGGGTTATGGGGAGAGGGCGGGAAAGTGGAACTGAGCCACGACAGATCAGCCATGATCTTATTGAATGGCGGGGCAGGCTCGAAGGGCTAGATGGCCTACTCCTGCTCCTATTTCTTATGTTCTTACTGTGATTTAAGCTTTGGTCACAGTATGACACGTAAATCACTGGCAAAACCAGGCATCCTGCAAGCAATGCAGCACAAATTCTACTGGTATTGAAAGAATTTGATGCTGAGATTATGAATCTTATGAAATGAGACACATTTTCCCCCAACAGCTAGGAATTCCTTCTTGCCCCATCTGAAATATATTCTCCACCTCGCTTTAGGAAATGCATTTCTCACTGCCAGAGAATGGACACAAAATCGATTCTCAAATCTCTGTTGACACCACTATAGAGCTGACCTTACCTGTGGTTTTCCATGCTTTCACTGGGAAAAGTTATCTACTCAGTGACTCACTGTTGGCCCAAACTGAGATTACCGCTATGCTTTGAAATTTCAGCAAGATCACACCTGAGCTGTTTTCCTTCCTTACAGATCACCAGGCTATCTAGGGAAAGGCACTTTCAGTTGCATTTCATTCTGCACTGCTCTAAGTTCACTTTGTTGAGATAACAATAAAATCAATTTGTATAGTATAGCAAAATGCAAGCAGCGAATTTGATTGTTTTTCAGGTAACTGCATGCATTTCAATAGCAATTGCAATACTGTATTAGTTATGAGGGCAGACTGCATAGCGTAGGCTTATGTCCTCTGGAATATAGAAGATTAAGAGGTGGTATAACTGGGGCATTTAAGATCATTAAAGGATTTGATAGAGTAGATGGAATATAAATGTCCTCTGGTGGGGAAGCCCAGAACAAGGCTTAAGTTAAGTAAAAGACCTCAAATTACAACTCGACTGTTCAGGAGTGATATTATTTACACAAATAAGGATTGTGGAAATCTCAAACTCATTCCCCCAAAAGACTATTGAGGCGTGGTCACTTGAAAATTTCAAAACAGTTGGATAATTTTTGGTAAGTAAGGGTATTAAATGAAATCAAGTTTAAAGTTTATTTATTAGTGTTGCAAGTAGGCTTACATTAACAGTGCAATGAAGTTACTGTGAAAATCCCCTGGTCACCACACTCCAGTGCCTGTTCGGATAAACTGAGGGAGAATTTAACATGGTCAATGCGCCTAACCAGCACGTCTTTTGGATTGTGGGAGGAAATTGGAGCACCCAGAGGAAACCCACACAGACGTGCTGATTCCACACAGACAGTGATCCAAGCCAAGAATCGAACCCCGGTCCCTGCCGCTGTGAGGCAGCAGTGCTAACCACTGTACCACTCTGGCAAGATGGATAAAGGGAGTTCAGATACAGATCAGCCATGGTCTAAATGAATGGTGAAACAGGCTTGAGGGACTGAATGGCTTACTCTTAGATTCTTGCATGAATATGGCTCGTTCAACTAGATAATCCATTTAAAGCCATGAATTTGCAATTATTGATACCTGTTACAAAGGCAGAATGGTAGTATCCACAGGAAACCCAGCAGATTTGTTTTCCGACATCCACTTGAAGTGGCACAGTAGCATTCTTTTCAGTATCAAGGCCGATTTGTCCCTCAGAATTGTCACCCCACATAAAGAGATTCCCATCCTCTAAAAAAGATGTTCAATAAAACAAATAAGTAAATTAGAAGTAAAGAGAAAATTATAGCTAGTTATTTCTCAACTTTAAATAGTGTTCAGAACAAAAAAAAGTACACTTTTTATGCTAACACATTAAATATAATTTCACACTTGTTCTGTATTCAGGAAGAACAACAATAACTAACAAAACAATTATTACAGTAAACAGATTACTTTACAGTGAAGGTTAGATCATTTAGGCTTTTCAGTAACTGGAATTTCCAGTCAAATATTTAAGCATAAGCAGACAGCAATAGCGTTGATCACCTGTTTGGAATTATGACAGAGGGGATTACCTGGTTTTAAAATTCCAAAAGGCAAAAAAAGGGGAGGGGTTGATTATGGTATTGCGTTCAATTGCTTTCAGCATCTCACTGAGGAAGGACACAGTGGACTTTGAAGAAAATTGATCAATAATACATTAGCATGGTACCTGGGTGAAGGGATGGAGCTATGAGACTAGATAAACTTGAGTTTTATCCATGGAGTTGAGGAAGTTGACCTGAGGTGTTTAAAATGGTGAAGCAAATTGACCAGATAGGAAACTCATCGAACTAGAAATGGGATTCAGAACAAGGCAATCTGTTAAAATTTGAACTAAACTTGTGAAAAGCTAATCTTGAGAACTGGAAATGGATGACTCAAAGACCAAAGGTGCAAAATCGATTGAAATGTTTGGTGATGGGCCGGATTCCCCAACTTTGCTCGCAGCCGAAATTCTCCCATCCTGCTGCAGTAAACGAAAATATGGCTGAGCACCAAATTCTCCATCCTTGCTGGCAGCAGCCAGAGAACAATCAGAGAATTCTGGCCAGGGTGTTAAGTATTTGGGTGTCCAAGAGATGCAGAGAAAGGCCAATAAATTGCCAAACAGCATGCCCCAGAAGGCCACGAATGCCAAATACTTTGGTCTCATTCCTGTGGTACAGATCTAAATCCCCAAATGTATGGGATCTCTAGCTAACCTGGACTATTTTATTTCATGAATTTAGTTTTAAACATGGAATTCATGTGTGCTCTATTCTTTCGCAACCTCTTGGGACTTTTGTTTAGTGTTTAAACAAATTCTAGAGTTAAAGCCACAAGAATGACAGCAAACTTTATTTAAAAAGGTAACATAACTTTTTTAAATAAATATTACTGTTAGTAGGAATCATTTCCAATAGCAAGTAAAATCTTCTAAAGCAATTAGTAGTAAATATATTCTATGGAGCTGCAACTCTCAAAACATCTCTGAACCGGTGTACGGGAAACCTACCTCTGAGGACCAGTCATGGGTCTATCATAATGTTGTCTTAATAACCATTATCTGTAATATCAAAATCCTCCAGTATCAGCTGTGAAGAACATTTGATATTTCAAAAGACAGAAGGTCTCTTTTCACAGATTGTTTAACACTGTGTTCACACCCAACAAGTTTAGCATGGTACAAAGCCAAAATCACTTTGCACTGACAATAAACTTGATTTGCAATCCAGGCAACAAGGTCCAAGCTGACTTTGAAGAGGAGCAGATCCACCTCCACAGAATGTCACTCAATTTCGTTCTAGTATCACGACCCAATAACATATGTGCTTCACATCAACACTATAACTAAACTGTGATTGCAACATGCATTACTATGGCCTGTCTAAATAAAAATATCAGATTATGCTGGGACCTGTTTTCATTAGAATTTGATTTAAGACTGCCAAGTTTATTTCAGCCAGCAGTGAAAAGGAGACTTTTTTCTCATCAGTCCAAAATGAATTCAAACCCAAGTTTCGAAGGTGAAATGACTGCAGTGATTCATTTCACCAAACGTCCTTTTCAGAGGGTTTTATAATTAAATGAATAAACTGTCATAGAATCTTAACAGTGCCGAAGGAGGCCATTTGGCCCATTGCACCCACTCTCTGACAGGGTGTCTCACCCAGGCCCTCTCCCTATCCCCACACATTTACCATTGCTAATCCATCTAATCTACACATTTTGGGACACTAAGGGGCAATTTACCATGGTCAATCCACCTAACCAGTACATTTTTAGACTTCTTTGGACCGACGAAGAAAACCTACGCTGATACAGGAAGAACGTGCAAACTCCACACAGACAGTCACCCAAAGCTGGAATTGAACACAAGTGCTGTGAGGCAGGAGCCACATGCAGATTCTAAGCTCAGTTTCACAAACTGAGCTTAGAACTAAATAAGAGGAGGGCAGCACCATGAACATACAATTATTTGGAAACAAGTGGGTATGACTAATTGGTTTTGCTTGGACTGGAGAAAAGTTGTAAGCAGTATATCCTGAGGATTCGTGCTGGGTCCATACAGAATATTTGAACATGGACACATGGAGTAGAATACTAAAATTTGTTGATGACACTGAAATAGGAAGTGAACTAATGTATTTTAAAAAAAAATTGAAGGATGGGATTAAAGGCTCAGTGGAAAGATGCTGAAACAGTTGATGGAGCAAAGAGGTTTATGGGTGAAAATACATACTTCCCTAAAAACATGAACAATTGCATTTTTTATAATTAAGACAAAACACATAGAGTAAGGAAATTATGCTTCTGTTATACGTGCCATGGATTAGACCACAGATGGAGTACAGTGCACAATTCTGCCACTTCTCACCAACCCACTATAAAGAGAGAATTAAAACCAGAGAGTAGACATAAAATCACAGAGGTGATGCCAGGGATGAGGAATTACAGTTATGATGGGAGAAACCTGTGATTGTGGAAACAGTAGGGAAGCCCAGAGATTCAACAAAGATTTTTTGTTTTAATCACATAGGTTTCCAATAGGACGAAAAAGAAAATACTTTTCACCTACTTGACTCCTTAGCGACAAGTAACCATCGATTTAAAATAGTCACAAGGAGATTGAGGAGAGACGTTTGCGTTAACATTGCTAGAACATGAACTGCTTTGCCACAAGGAGTGGATAAAGCAGAGACAATTACATTTATTAAGGGGAGAAAGCCATGAGGCTGTGGACCAAAGCAAGACAGGGGCAGTAGCTTTGAAAATCTAAACAGAATATCCTGGAAGAAGCTTCAGCCAGGTCTGGCAGCATCTGTGGGCAGAGAAAGTTTCAGGTCAATTTCATAGAACTTAATATGGTTTAGTTTTGCAGACGACACAAAGATGAGTGGGAAAGCAAATTGCGTGAAGGACACAGAAAGTCTGCAGAGAGATTTGGATAGTCTAAGTGAGTGGGCAAGGATCTGGTAGATGGAGTATACGTTGGTAAGTGAGAGATTATCCACTTTGGAAGGAATAATAGTAAAATGGACTATTATTTAAATGGTGAAAAATTACAACATGCTACTGTGCAGTGGGACCTGGGGGTCCTTGTGCATGAATCACAAAAACTCAGTTTGCAGGTGCAGCAGGTGATCAAGAAGGCAAATGGAATGTTGGCCTTTATCGCGAGAGGGATAGAGTATAAAAGCAGGGAGGTCTTGCTGCAATTGTACAAGGTACTGGTGAGGCTGCAGCTGGAGTACTATGTGCAGTTTTGGTCCCCTTATTTAAGAAAGGATATATTAGCTTTGGAGGGGGTACAGAGAACGCTCACCAGCTTGATTCCAGAGATCAGGGCGTTAGCTTATGAGGAGACATTGAGTAGACTGGGCCTGTACCTCATTGGAGTTTAGAAGGTTGAGGGGAGATCTTACAGAGACATATAAGATAATGAAGGGGCTAGACAGGGTAGAAGCAGCAAGGTTATTTCCACTTAGAACGGAAACAAGAACTAGACGGCACAGCCTCAAAATAAGGAGGAGTCAATTTAGAACACAGTTGAGGAGAAACTTTTTTCTCCCAGAGGGTAGTGAATCTTTGGAATTCTGTGCCCATTGATGCAGTAGAGGCTACCTCGTTAAATGTGTTTAAGTCACAGATAGATAGATTTTTAACCAATAAGGGAATTAAGGGTTATGAGGAGCAGGCGGGTAAGTGGAACTGAACCACTATCAGATCAGCCATGATCTTATTGAATGGTGGACAGGCTCAAGGGGCTAGATGGCCTAGTCCTGCTCCTATTTCTTGCGTTCTTATGTAGTCGAGATCCAGCACAGACATGATGGGTCAATTTACAAACTTGAGCTCTGTGAGGTACATGATCCTATGACTTGTCCTGGAATAGCACAGTTTTGGGCGGCACAGTGGCAGAGCGTTTAGCGTGGCTGCCTCACAGTGCCAGGGATCTGGGTTCGATTCCGGCTTCGGGTCACTGTTTGTGTGGAGTTTGCCTATTCTCCCCACATTTGCATGGGTTTCCTCCATGTGCTCCAGTTTCCTCCCACACGCCAAAGATGTGCAGTTAGGGTTGATTAGCCATGATAAATTGCCCCTCAGTGTCGGGCAATATGTGGGGTTATGGGGATAGGACCTGGTAGGATTATTGTCTGTGCAGGCTCAATGGGTCAAATTATCTCCTTCTGCACTGCAGATTCTCTCATTTTATTGTATTCTTTCTTTGAGGGCAAGAAAAAAAGATGCACATTGCATTAAGATTCATTCCAGATTTGTAAATTATAGCATGGAATACTGTAGCAGAACATTTTCAGACATGATTAAGGATCAAAAAGTAAAAGGCATAACGAAAGGAAATATTTTGAAGACACACAGGTAAACACCACAACCATGAAATCTGGCCTGTCCAGAATCTAGATAGTCAATAATTCACACTGAGCCTCAATCCTGTTTAAAAATTCCTCACCAGTTAAAGCTGCTGAAATGTTTGATCCAGCTGCCAGATGTTTGATTTTTTGCTTATTTGTGAAGAACTCTACACGTTGAAATGTTGTTCTTTCTTCAGTATCTCCCAGGCCTAACTGTCCTTCACTGTTGTCACCAGAGGCATAAAGGTTTCCTTGTTCTGTGTAACAGGTAGATTGGTCATTTCTTAAGTATATGCATGATCCTTATAATTTCATCAATATTTATGACCCTTACTTGAGGTTTTTAAGATAAACATAGTGTGTTTTAGGATAAACAGTAGTGGCTGAAACATGGGAAGCAAAGATCCAACCCACAAAAGGGATGAAACTGAGGAAACAAAAAACAAAACAATATTTTTTAAAAAATGGACTTCTATTCACTAATCCAAATACTGTAAAGTCATCTTTAAAAAGCAAATAGTTGTTCCACCCAATCTTTTCTTAAAATTGAAATGCACAACACAAAATTAATGTTTTAGCCAGGCCCAGACAAGACTGTCAACTCTAAGTTAGGCTTCGGGTGCTGCACAATGTAAAACAAATTGAGGGAAATACTTCAATCACAAACACAGTGGTTGATGCCCTTCCAGAAAGTCATGCAAGTTCCTGATTTTTAAAAAGGACAAGGCCAGCTGAAGTGCTAAGAATTTACTTTTATGCTGGTCAATCTCCCATAGCATTGCAGTTAAGGCCATGTCTATTCTGCTGTTCAAAGCAGACCCAAATGAACTGGGGTAGACAGATGTAATTCAGTCTCCATTATGAAAGCAGCTGGGTGCAATTACAGGGTGACATGTATAAACAAGTAGCTCCAATTATAAGTGAGGACAGAGGAATTTAAACAGAGTAATATTGACAGTAAATGCATGTAGACACAGGATTTCAACACATTGCACAGGCAAAACATACTAGAAATCTGGGCATAGGAATTTCGTAAGGGGAGAAAGGCGGGGGGTGGGGGGCATGGTAGCAGTCCGTCAAATTCCCTGGGTGACCTACCTGCCACCATCTGCAATTTTTACACAATTTTACATGGAGTGCGTGAAGCCTCGTATTATCATTGCTCCATTTAAGGCTTTTACATAGGCTGCTTCTTGAGTGAGACTAATTCAAGGGGATGCCCAACAGGTTACCCTGTTCAGGGCTTGGGCAGGAAAGGGGATCACCACATGCAAAGGCCTCCTTTCCACATTGGGCATCCACTACCACCAACCCAAGTACTCCCACCAGTTTCCCCATGGATGTTCCCTTTCCCTTTGGCCTTTCCATCAAGATAAAAACTAGAGATTGGCTACTGCTGCCACTGACACTACTAAGATCAGTCTGATTGGCCAGCAATTCTGAGATGGGATTCTGCTCAAGTGAGTGGTTATCCCCAACCAATTAACATTCCTCACAGTTAATTGGCTGTGGAGTTGCTGTGATCATCCAGGGATGCATTCCCTGGTTCCTCATCAATGGGTGGCATGGTGGCACAGTGGTTAGCACTGCTGCCTCAGGGACCTGGGTTCAATTCCTAGCTTGGGTGACACTCTGTGCAAAGTCTGCACGTTCTCCCCGTGTCTGTGTGGATTTCCTCTGGATGCACTGGTTTCCTCCCACAGTCTGAAAGACGTGCTGGTTAGATGCATTGGCCACGCTAAATTCTCCCTCAGTGCACCCCGAATAGGCACAGGAGTGTGGCGACTAGAGGATTTTCACAGCAACTCCATTGCAGTGTTAATGTAAGCTTACTTGTGACACAAATCAAACAAAAACTCGTCAAGTGGCAGCCCTACTCCAAGTAAATGCTCATTAATATCCTCGTGCTATCTTTATCAAAGAACAAAGCGGTGGATGATCAGTGAACAAAAGTTAAAGATCAGCCCCACACAGTACATGCAGTGTCCATATTGTGGCATTGAAGCCAACAAAAAGCAGATTCCATTATGAAAGTGGCAGGATCAGACAGAATCAGTTTGGATTTATGAATGGGAAATCATGCTTGACAAATCTGTTGGAATTCTTTGAAGATGTAACTAGTAGGAGTTGACAACGGGGAACCAATTAATGTGGTATATTTGGACTTTCAGAAGGCAATTGACAAGGTCCCGCACAAGAGATTATTGTGCACATTTAAAACGCATGGGATTGGGGGAAGTGTATTGAGATGGATAGAAAACTGGTTGGCAGAGAGGAGACAAAGAGTAGTAATTAATAGGTGTTTTTCAAATTGGCAGGCAGTAACTAGTGGAGTGCCACAGGGGTCAATGCTGGGACCCTAGCTATTCACAATATATATTAATGATTTGGATGAGGAACAAAATGTAGCATCTCAAAGTTTGAAGATGATACCAAGTTGGGTGGGAGGGTGAACTGTGACAAGGATGCATAGATCCTTCAGAATGACCTGGACAGGTTGGGTGAGTGGGCTAATCAATGGCAGGTGCAATATAATTTGAGTAAGTATTAGGTGATTCACTCTGGGAGCAAAAACAAGGAGGCAGATTACTACCTGAGTGGCTGTAAATTGGGAGAAAGGAGTGTGCAGCAGGACCTGGATGTCCTTGTGCACCAGTCACTGAAAGTAAGCATGCAGGTGCACCAGGTGGTAAAAAAGGCAAATTGCATGTTGGCCTTCATTGTGAGAGATTTCAAGGACAGGAATAAGGATTTGTTGTTGCAATTATACAGGGTCTTGGTGAGGCCACACCTGAAGAATTGTGTGCAGTTTTGGTCTCCTTTTCTGAGGAAGGATGTTCTTGTTCTCGAGGGAGTGCAGCAAAGGTTTACCAGGCTGATTCCAGGGATGGTGTGACTGATGTATGAGGAGAGATTGATTAGGTTAGGATTGTTTTCATGAGAGTTAATACGAATGAAGGGGGATCTCATAGAGACTTATAAAATTCTAACAGGACTAGACAGGGTAGATATGGGGGGGGGGGGGGGGGGGACATTCCCAATGGTGGGGGTGTCCAGAACCAGGAGTCACAGTTTGAGGATTCAGGGTAGAACATTTAGGACGGAGATGAACAGACATTTCTTCACCTTAAGAGTGGTGAGACTCTGGAATTCATTACCAAAGAAGTAGTTGATGCCAAAACATTGAATTTATTCAACAGGCAGCTGGTATAGCACTTGGGGTAAATGGGATCAAAGGTTATGGGGAAAAAGCCAGATTAGGTTATTGAGTTGGATGATCAGCCATGATCATAATGAATGGCGAATCAGGCTTTAAGGGCCAAATGGTCTCCCCCGCTCTTATCTTCTATGTTTCTATGTAAATGTTAAGAAGTTATAATGGCAAAGCACGAGCAAAAAGAAATCAAGCAATGTACATTTGATACACACGCAGATTTGATACATTTAAATATTATCGAACATGGGGAGCAAAGCTGGCTAGAAAATATAGTGCTTCTTTTCAGTGTGTGCCGACGGAACTTAGAGATACAAAACTGAGGTGCTGGAGCACCACTGTTCTTGGAAGGTTCCAATTACATATGACAAGTTAACTTAGGCAATTATATATTTTATCATTGTAATCTAAACCAAGTCTTTACAATCCTAAATAGCTATATTCAATAATATACTTGAAAACCCAGCATCACCTAGCCCATCATACCTGTGCAAACTAATGTATGGTTTCTCCCACAGGCAGCAAGTTTCACTTTCTCTGATTTCAGTGCTGAAACAGAACACACATTTAATAAAAAATCGTGTACTAATCTTCAAACTGCAATGAATATATTGTTCAAAAATAATTTTACTCCAATAGGGCAGTTTACTTTCTTTTCATGAAACTTTGCTTTGACACAAACACATTACAATTTTGCAAATGAGAAATAAAAAGCACTCAAGTTATTATTGCTCCATTTTAACAGCATAACTATCATACTTCTTGTACAGGTATGATGCAAGAGATTCTTGATATTATTTACAAGGAAATACAGCATCTTAGCAAATCATTTTAAAAAATTATTTCACAGGGCGTAGGTGTCACTGGCCAGGCCAGCATTTTTACTGCCCATCCCCAATTGCCCTTGACAAGGCGGTGATGATCCACCCTTTTGAACATGTGGTTCATGTGGTATAAGCACATCACAGCACTGGTAGGGAGGGAGTTCCAGGATTCTGAACCAGGAACAGTAAAAGAATAACAATATGGTTCCATGTTAGGATGCTGTGTGGAATGGAGGGGAACTTGCAGGCAGTGGTGTTCCCATGCATCCACTGTTCTCGTCCTTCTAGGTGGTCAAGAGTTTGGAAGACACTGTTTAAGCTAAGTTGCTGCAGTGCATCTTATAGCTGGTATGTACTGCTGCCACTGTGCATCAGTGGTGGAGGGAGTGGAGTTTGAAAGTGGTGGATGGGGTGTCAATCAAGCAGACTGCTTTGCCCTGAATGGTGTCAAGCTTCAGGCAGTCATTCAGGCAAATATAGAGTATTCCATCACACTCCTGACTTAAGTCTTGTAGCTGGTAGACAAGTTTTGGGGAGTCAGGAGGTGAATTACTCATTGCAGAATTTTGAGCCTTTGACCTGATCTTGCAATCACGTAATTAAATGACTAGTCCAGTACAGTTTTTGGTCAGTGACAATCCCAGGACGCTGTTAATGGGGAATTTACAGATAGCAATGCTGTTGCATGTCAAGGGGAGAGGTTGAATTCTCTTTTGTTAGGCACTACTGTGGCACAAATGTTACATGCCACTTATCAGCCCAAGCTTGAATGTTTTCCAGGTCTTGCTTCATATGGGCATCGATTCCTTCAGTATCTAAGGAGTTGTGAATGCGACTGAAAATTGTGCAGTAATCACAAACAAAGGCAGATCATTGATGAAGCTGCTTAAGATTGTTGGGCCTCGGCAACTACCTTGAGGAACTACTGCAATGATGTCCTGGGACTGAGGTGATTTATCTCCAACAACCAGAACCATCTCCCTTTGTATGACAGCAACCAGCAGAGAGTTTGCCCGATGATTCACAATTTCAGTAGGGCTCCTTGATGCCATACTCAGTAGAATGTTACCTTGATGTCAAAAGCAGTCACTCGCACTTCACGAGAAGAGTGGGCCAGGTAGATCCAAACTGAGTTCCATGAGCTGGTTATTGCTGAGTAAGTGCTGCTTGATAGCACTGTCAATGACTTTTTGCATCACTTTTCTAACGATCCAGCGTAGGCTCATGGGTCAGGTAGATGGCACTGGTGTAGCTGTACTGGAACATCTTGGCTAAGGATGCAGCTAGTACTGGAGCACATGTCTTTAACAGTATTATTGGAATATTGTCAGGACCCATAGCCTTTGCAGTATCTAGTGCCTTCAGTCATTCCTGATATCACAGAAAATGAACTGAATTGGGTAAAACTGACATTTGTGTTACTGGGAACATCAGCAGGAGGCTGAGATAGTTTGTGAATAAAGTACTTCTGGCTCAAGATTGTTGCAAATGCTTCATTTGACAACTTTTGCACTGATGTGTTGGGCTCCCCCATCATTGAGGATGGGAATATTTGTGGAGCCTCTTCCTCCAGTGAGTTGCTTAATTGTCCACCACCATTCACAATGGATTTCCCAAGACTACAGACTTAGATCTGATCCAATAGCTATGAAATCACTTAACTCTGTCTATCACATGCCACTTTCATTGTCTGGCATGCAGGCAGTCCTGCATTGAAGCTTCACAAGGTTCATACTTCATTTTTAGGTATGCCTGGTGTTGCTCTTGGCACGTCACCTGCACATTTCATTGAACCAGGGCCGATGCTCCAGTTTGATGGTAATGATAGAGCGAGGGATATGCCGGTTCATGAGGTTACAGATTGTGATGGCATGGAGCACTGCTGCTCATAACCCACGGCAACTCGGACGCCCAGTTTTGAATACAAGATTTGTTTGAAATCTATTCCATTTAGCACATTGATAGTACATTATGCAAATCCAATGCTGAACATTAAGTTTGAATTAGAGAAGAGTCATATGGAACTATTTTTCTCTCTCCATAGATGCTACCAGACCGAAGGTTATCCAGCATTTTCTGCTTTAATTTCAGGTTTCCACCATACACAATATTTTGCTTTTACTTAATTGTTTTACTGCTTATTTCTGGTGACTACAATTTTATATTTGTCTCTACAAGATATGCTGTGATCTCGACTGTCCTCATTCCATAGTTTTTCCTCTGCTACTATTACACTTTTCTCATCCACCACTTAGTCTCTTACGCCATCATGTGGCAGCTCCTAATGATACCACAACTTTTCATCACTCAGACGTTTTTTGGCATATCCTTCATGTTGCTTTCTTTATCTTGCAAAAAAACTGTCAACTCATCCATTGCTTCCTCTTTCTCTCCAATTATATTTTTAAATACTTTCTAGAAGTTGAGGGTTACAAGAACAAAGGACTTTCCAAAACTAACCCTAAATTTCTAGAAGTCGAGAGTTACAATACCAGAGGACTTTCCAAAACTAAACCTAATTCTCTTCTCCTTAAAAAGTAGAAGGTAATCGATCCTTTCTGAAACTGTGTTGTCTGCCATATAATAGATTATTCATATCAGTTTCATTATTTTGCCTGAAACCAATGTAAGATTCGCATTTTTGTTCCTTGTCTTTTTCTAAAAAAGAGTCACCACATTATTATTCAAAAGCTCCTTTCTAATGATTGCTATCATTTACAAATGTTGTTTCCAATTAACACCCTCTTTATCATAGCATTTGTCCCTAGCCATTTACTGGCTTTGAGCACTTTAAGCCATCCATGACATTCATGCAAATTACGAGGGTTCTGAAAGAAATGGCGGAGGTGATAGTGGATGCCTTGGTGGTTATTTTCCAGACGTCGCTGGATTCCGGGGAAGTGCCGGAAGATTGGAAAACGGCTAATGTTACGCCGTTGTTTAAGAAGGGTGCCAGGCAAAAGGCGGGGAATTATAGGCCGGTTAGTTTAACGTCTGTGGTAGGTAAAATGTTAGAATCCGTCATTAAGGAGGAAATTGCGAGGCATCTTGAAGGGAATTGCTTGATAGGGCGGACGCAACACGATTTCATTAAAGGGAAGTCGTGTCTGACAAATTTACTGGAGTTCTATGAGGATGTGTCTAGGGCAGTGGATAGAGGAGAGCCGGTGGATGTGGTCTTTCTGGATTTTCAGAAGGCATTTGACAAGGCACCTCACAAGAGGTTATTGCAGAAGGTCAGGGGACATGGAGTTGGGGGTAGGGTGTTAGCGTGGATAGAGGATTGGTTGTCAAATAGGAGGCAGAGAGTGGGGGTCAATGGGTGCTATTCGGATTGGCGGTTGGTGACTAGTGGGGTGCCCCAGGGGTCGGTGCTGGGGCCTCAGCTATTTACCATTTATATAGATGATCTGGAGGAGGGAAACGAGTGCAGGGTGTCGAAATTTGCTGATGACACCAAGATTGGGGGAAAGGCAAATTGTGCGGAGGGTGTGGAGAGTCTGCAGAAGGATCTAGATAGGCTGGGCGAATGGGCCAGGAAATGGCAAATGGAATTTAATGTTGGCAAGTGTGAGGTGGTCCACTTTGGTAGGAAGAATGGTAGGAAGGACTATTACTTACGTGGCGAAAAACTGCAGCAGGCGACGGTGCAGAGGGACCTCGGGGTCCTTGTGCATGAGTCGCAAAAACCCAGCTTGCAGGTGCAGCAGGTGGTCAGGAAGGCAAATGGGATGCTGGCCTTCATAGCGAGGGGGATTGAATATAAAAGTAGGGAGGTCTTGCTGCAGCTGTATAGGGCATTGGTGAGGCCGCAGCTGGAGTACTGTGTGCAGTTTTGGGCGCCGCACCTGCGCAAGGATATTTTGGCCCTGGAGGGAGTGCAGAGGAGGTTTACTAGGCTGATACCGGAGTTGAGGGGATTGAGCTATGAGGAGAGGCTGAATAAACTAGGCTTGTACTCGTTAGAGTTTAGAAGAATGAGGGGAGATCTCATTGAGACGTATAAGATGATGAATGGGATGGATAGGATAGAGGTGGAGAGACTCTTCCCGCTCAAAAAAGACAGTAGGACTAGGGGGCACAGCCTCAAGATAAAGGGGAGGCGGTTTAGAACGGAGTTGAGGAGGAACTTCTTCACTCAAAGGGTGGTGAATCTCTGGAATTCTCTGCCCGTTGAAGTGGTGGAGGCTGCCTCGCTAAATATTTTTAAGAAGCGGGTTGATGGGTTCTTGATAAGAGAGGGGATTAAGGGTTATGGGGAGAGGGCGGGAAAGTGGAACTGAGCCACGACAGATCAGCCATGATGTTATTGAATGGCGGGGCAGGCTCGAAGGGCTAGATGGCCTACTCCTGCTCCTATTTCTTATGTTCTTATGTTCTTATATAATTGCCACTAATTTCCATTCTAGATCTGTGTTGGATGGCAAGCAAATCATACCTCCACTAACGAATACTTCCAGGAAGTAAACATTCAGTATATGTTGCCTATTCGTTTTAGTTATTCTTCAATTCAAACTCCTTTTGCACAATTAATAGATCTTAATTACCTTCTGATACATCTCATCTTTTTTATAATGCTTGAGGAACATCATACTGTAATCGTAAACTGCTTTCCCTTGCAACCAACTCCATCCCTTTCCCTGGCAACTGCATTCTTTGGCAATTGCTTGGGGTTGAACTAGACCATTCACAAGCTTGGTAACACAGTTGCCCTGGAGATGAGCTTCTGACCATGTATCTGCGTCATCACCAAGACAACCTACTTCCGCCAGGCCCAACATTGCGGCTGCCTTAGCTTTTTCCTGCTGAAATTCATCCAAACACTGTTACCTCTGGACTGAAGTACTACAATGCTCTCCTAGCCAGCTCCTCCTCTTTCACTCTCTTTAAATTTGAGTTCATCCTGACCTGTGCTGCCAATATTGTAACTGAAATGAAGTTTTATAGAACACAGAACATAGAACCGTACAGCACAGTTGTGCCGAGCTATGTCCAAACCCAAGATCAAGCTATCCCATTCCTATCATTCTGGTGTGCTCAATGTGCCTATCCAATAACCGTTTGAAAGTTCCTAAAGTGTCCGACTCCACTATCACAGCAGGCAGTGTATTCCACACCCCAACCACTGAGTGAAGAATCTACCTTGGACATCCCTCCTATATCTCCCACCATGAACGTTATAGTTACGTCCCCTAGTAACAGCTCATGCATCACCCACATGTCCACTGACCTAAACTCTGTACTAGTGCAGCAACTCTTCAATTTAAAAATTCCACTCTTGTTTTCAGAGACTTCAGCCCTCCTTATCTCTGCAACACTCTGAGAAATCGGAACTCCTCCAATTCTGGCCACTTGTGCATCCCCAATTTTAATTTCTCCACCATTGGAGGCAATGCCTTCAGCTATCTAGGCCCCAACTGGGGAATACCCTTCTTAAACTTCTCCACTTCTCAATCTCTCTCTCTCCGACTTTAAAAATGACCATTTTGATCAAGCTTTTGGTTTTCTGTTGTACGTTCATGTGGCTTGGTATCTAAGTTTCATTCACATTCCTTTGCAGCACAATGGGACATTTTACTAAATTTAAATTAATGCAAATTCTTCTTATGTTTGCTATCTCCAATCACGCTACTTTCAATCTCCCTCATTGGTTCTAGATGTCAGCCTCGTTGCAAACATTCCCTGCTTTGTCCCAAATTCTCCATAATGGTGTTCTCCACCTTCCTTTAGAATTTGTTTTTCTAACTTCTCTTTTGTTCTGCTTTAGTAGTTAACATAGGGTCACAGTTCTTCAATCTGTTTATTTTGTTGGAATGTAGTTACCGCGCATGCTTGTAAATATCTCTTTCAATTTTTTTCATTTGTCTTGAACGCAAATTTTCCGGATTTCCACCATTATCACCCCTGACCTGTTTATGTTGTTTCTTTGCCTTCCAATGCCTCTGTTCCATAAAATGTCAGCTTAGATCAATGGTGGTACATTGATGTGAGTCAGTTGTGAATTCAAGCCCCATTATGGAAATGCAGAAACATTCCCTGACCTAACGCTTACAATGCAGTTTGGAGTCTACGGCTTTATTGTTCGAAGACATCTCTCAAACCATGTTCTCTTAGTCAATTTAGGTGGACATAAAGGTCCTGTCCCATAGCATGAAGAAAAGTAGGAGGGTTTCTCAATGTTCTGATCAACATTTATTCCTCAACCAAAACAATCAAAACTGGGTCATTTTCTCTGTACTGATTGTGACACCAAGGTATATACCAATGGCTGGCACATCTGCTTATGTAGCTACACCTCAAACACAATTCATTGGCTACAAAGCATTGGAGGAATGCCAAGGACATGAATGTATTCAAGATGGGGTTCTTATTTACAATTTATTCCATAAATAAAGGTGCTTAAATATTGAAGTCTTGTTTCATTGATTTATTGAGCATGTTGTATATAGTACTTGTAACAGTAGTTAAACATGCACTTAAATGTGAATACTTACAACCACAAATAAGGGGTTTGGTTGGAGATCCGAATACGTTAGTTTTGAGATCATTACCTTAGGTGCCTACAAATCAAAATACTCGTTGCAAATTGCCTGTGTTACAAATTTCTCACTCCCTCAAAGTCAAAGTTAAAATCAAAGTTAAAATGCAAGTCCATACAAGGCTCACTGTTTTCCTTGATTAACAAACCCATTTTTGCTTGGATAATAAGTTTCACTCACTTTTTTAACCTCATCAACTGTTTCATTCTTTTTCCGTTACTTCCTTTCCACCAAATGAAACCTTTATTTCTGTATGATTCATACCAATTAAGTTGGATAATGTAAGCCCAGATATTTCCTTTTGCAGAACAAGCTGCTTTCCACATTATTTCAATGGCTAAAGTTTTCTAAATCTTTAGGAGCTAGATTGCAATAGCATGTCTTTAATTCCACATTTATTTTGTTCTAAAACTGACAATCGCTGCAGGGTCAGTCTTGGCTCAACAGCCCAGACATATAATCAAATTGATTTGGACTTGATTAACAGCCGAAGATTAAATGATTAAGTTACTTGTTAATATCCGGAGAAATCAATAGTTGAATAGCATTAGTAGATTTAGGAAAGTCTAATTAATCCTTTCCTTAAAAAAGGAGTTAAATATAGAATTCTAACTCTCTATTTTCTGTGGCAGCTGTTTATCCCAGCTCATAGCAGGTTTTATTATGCTATAATCGCTAAGCTGTTACGATCACATTAAACACTGTGCAATCAGGCAACATTCAAAATCATTATTATCATATATTAATTCTGCAAAGATTTATTACGGAAATTTTACACACTCTTTTGTGAACTTTCATACTATGCCGACCTGAACTGTACAGATAATCAGATTTACAGTTATAGATCTTCCCAAACGTGGATTATCTCAGGAGGAAGCTCTGAGAATTATTAATAAAATGATGAAATACTGATGCTTGTGTAAGGTCACTGATCATAGGAGTAACTTAAAATCAGGACTTAAAAATGATGCACCAAGTATTGGCATATTATGAGGGAATCTACAGAAATGATACAACAAAGAAGGGAGCCATTTGACCCATTTTGTCCATGCTGACCCAAAGACACCTAGATGCCTTTTCTAATCTCGTTTTCCTGGACATGGCGCATAGTCCTGAAAGTTACAGCACTTAAAGTGCAGATCCAAGTACTTTTTAAATGAGTTTAGGGTTTCTGCCTCCACCACCAACTCAGGCAGCAAATTCTAGACACCTATCAACCTCTGCATAAAAATTTTTCCTCAAGTTACCTCTAATCCTTCTGCCACTTAGCTTGAATCTATGACCTCTGGTTTTTGAACTCTCTGCCAAGGGAAACAGGTTCTTCCTATCTACTCTATGTCTACCCCCCTCAATTTTGTACACCTCAACCATGTCACCTCTCGGCCTTCTCTGTTGCAAGGAAAACAACCCAACCTCTCCAATCTCTTCTTGTAGCTACAATTCTCCAGTCCTGGCAACATTCTAGTAAATCTTCCCCGCACTCTCTCCAGAGCAGTTACATCCTTCCTGTAATGTGGTGATCAGAATTGCACACAATACTCCAGTGTCTTGTACAGTTTCATCATTATATCCCTACTTTTGTACTATATACCGCCATGAAGGACAGCATTCCATATCCTTTCTTTACAACTTTACCTATCGTAATGCTACCTTCAGAGACCTGTGCATTCACACACCAAGATCTCTCACTTCATTTACCCCTCTGAGTATATTCCCATTTTTTGTGTATATCCTTTTACAGTTTGACCTCCCTAAATGCCTGACATCACACTCAGAGTTGAACTCCATCGGCCACTTCCCTCCCATTCCACAAACTCATTTATATAATTTCAGAGCTTACAGCTATCCTTTACACTATCCACTACAGAACTCATTTTAGTGTTCTCTGCAAATTTCCCAATCATGCCCCCCAAGTTCAAGTCCAAAGATATATAACATATACAAAACAAACAGCAAGGGTCCCAAGACTGAGTCCTACAGAACAGCACTTGAAACAGCTTCTCATTCACAAGGGCAGCCATCAACCATTACCCTTTGTTTCCTGTTACAAATCCAACTTTCGATTCAATTTGCTACATTACCTTGTGTCCCATGGGCTTTTTTGACTGTTATGCCAAGTGGGACCTTGTCAAACACCTTACTAAAATCCAGGGGGGGTGATTTTCCCAAAACAATTCTAAGTGTCGAATTTGCGTAAAAACTGGAGTAAATCACGCTGTTTTTTTCAGCCGGAGTTTCAAAATGAATCGTCCATACTCTGCACTGCAGGGATGACTAGCATGAATCATACTGAAAATCTGGGGTGGAGTCTATTGGAGAGGCCGGCAACAGAGTGCTGAGAGGGCCAGTGCACAGGTGCTGAACTGTCAGTGCCGAGATCAGCGCATTCGCACTGCCCGATCACTGGCCAGTTCGCTTGCTGACCCTCCACGACACTTGCCCTACCATGGCCTGATCACCGGCCCCTCCCCACCGAACATGCCCAGGCCAGCCACCACCCCATCCCCAGCCGGCCTTGACATCCTCCACTGCCCCATCTCCATAATCCCAATCTCCTGAAACCCACCTCCTCCCATGGCCTTGGCCACCACCCCATCCCCAGCCCGCCTCGATGTCTTCCACTGCCCCACTCCCGCAACCCCTATCTCCTGAAAACACCCCCATCTCCAAATGCACCGGACCTGCCCACCCGTGCCCCCACCCCACCGGACCCCGTTGCTGGCTCCCTCCCTCTGTCACTCAGCCCCCAGTACAGACTAGCAGCGGGACACCCACCCCCACCGATCATCTCCAGAGGTCCTGCCTCCAAGGCACTGCCAGATGCCCAGTGGGCAATGCTAAGTTGCCCCCATGCGTTGGCATTTTGCCCCTTGGGCAGCGCCAAGGCGCCTAGGCTGGAACTACCAAGGTGGCAAAGCCCAGGGAGTTACCCCCCTCCGGTGCCAGGCACTCTGGGGGAAGACTCGATTGCCCTTCATTCCAGCGAGGTCAAGCCGCCAGCTTCGTGCAAATGGGGAGCTATACTAGACCCTGCTGGAGTGAAACACTCTTGGGGTTGGGAGTGGGGGAGACATCGGTGGGCCCAGAAATTTCAGTCTTAGGCCTGCTAATGAAATGTAAAATAGACATAAATAAACGTTTGCATGATTTATTCAGCTCCATGCCAATTTCTGGTGCAGAGCTGACAGCACTGGAAATCTGACTGCCATTGACTCATGGAGGCCCAGTAGGTAGATAGGCCTGCTGTGAGATAAAATAGCACAACGCGATGGGAGGTTTCTCCCCCCATGTAGACAACATCCACTGCAGTACCCTCATCAATCCTCTAGGCACTTCCTCAAAGAATTCAATCAAACTTGTAAGGCATGACCTTCCCTTAAAGCCATGCTAATATCTCCGACTAGTCCATATCGTCCTAAGTGACAGCCTATCCAATCTCTCAGGATTGATTCTAATAATTTGCCTATCTCCAAAGTAAGCCTAACTGGCCTCTAATTATTTGGCAACTCCTTCGTGTTCTTTTTAAACCGTCCATCTCTTGAGATCGTTTCTATATGTTTTCAGTTTGAAGAACAAAGACATTCTGGACATGCGTGGGGCTCAATGCAAGTGACAGCATGGCAGTGAGACAGGTCGCGTATACTCCATTTCCAGGTCTCCTTTGACAGCCATATGGGGATGGCTTGAAGCTTTTTTCGGGGGAATTCTAAGTTTTGAGTCCTGTTGCCTGGCAACTCATTGCAAGTAGAAGTAAATGGGCTTCCAGACGGAGTTGAAGCTGCTGTTGAAGGGAAATCAGAGGTTAAATCCTTGAGGGAGAGGAACTGAAATCCCTCATGAGAAAGGCAGAGTTGGAAGGACTGCGTCATTCTGATCACTGATGTCTGTGTGGGTTGCTGGGAAAATTCATGAGATGTTTTGGTTTGTCTGCCATTTAATGTGCAATATATCATATACATTCAACCACAACTTGTTGGTTAATTCATGTTTAATTCATGCGAATTCTCAATGTTAGTGCAGGATGTAGTAATGACTGCTTGCTTTGTTGACTCGTGTATAATAAATATTCTTGTTTTTTTTTAACCCATGAAATCTGGAGTCTTTGTTCGCTTGGTAAATACTGTGATTTCAAATTGTGTCTGCTATAACAGTATTAAAACATTGTCTTAAGCTTAATTTCTCATACTTTGATATTACTAAATATAGTAAACAAGTGTAATGACAATATTGGACAATTTTCAGCACAAGCAAAATCAGAATAAATTTGATACAACATCGTATGTATTGTTTGATACAATATTATCATATCGTTTCTAGAAAACATAAAATGCACTAAGGAACTCTTGGAGCTTCATCTACCATCGTTTCTATTAAATAAGCTAAAAACTATGGTATCTAAGATGCCATGAGGATGCAAAGGACAGCCTGAACAAAAAGTCTTACCTTTTACACAAGTGGGTTTGTTGATGGTCTTTTTTGTTCCCAAACCTAGCTGACCCCAGTTGTTGCTCCCAAAGATATATAACTTGCCATTTTCTGTCAAATAAACAAACATGTTTCATGTGACTCTTAATTTCATACTTCACGTTGTTCCTCAACAAATACATCTTTGAATATCTGATCTGTCTGTGTCTCGTGTCAGAATTAATTGATGAAAGAAGGCAGGTATCCATCAACTGTCATGATGTTCCCCAAAGTCACTTCATCTCATTTTCTGCTTAAGTCTCACAATCTCAAATCTGTTTCATGATTTAATATCGCCAGTGTGAAGCTAGCAAAATGACATTGAATATTGGAATCACTGTCCTTCCCTAATCCCTTCAGATCTTCTTACAATGAAATGTTGGTATCAAATGCATCAATCCAACAGGATCCTTTTGTGCAAGGATGAAATAGGCAAAATCAGGCCAAAAATCTCATAGCAGCTAATGTAAAGAATCAGTGTTGGCGGCCTGGGAGTGAAATATTCAAGAAATGTTCATGACCAAATCTTCAGTTACACGAGTGCATTTTTTTCTTGACATAATCTTAGTATTTTTTCAGATTAAAATCATTAGTGACAGTAAAGAAGGAGTTAACAATTTAAAAATACATAGCGAGGAAAAAGCCTTAAGTCCAAATATCCAAGGACAACATTCCACCCCACAATAATTCACAAAAACACTTAGATAGTGCCTTCATAAAATGCACTGAGAAGAATCACAGGAGGATTAACAGGCACAGTTTGGCACTGAAGTAAATAAAGGAGATATTAGGGCAAATGATCAGAAAACATAGATTTTAAAGAGCATCTTAAAAGAGGAAAGAAATTAAAAGAATTGCTGAATTGGAAAAAATCTCATGGCATGGTAAATGTCTCAGTTGTCACTATTGCAGTATTGCTGCAGCTATGTCATCTATCTGACAGTTAACTCCATTTCTCTGTCTAAAAATGCTTAGCATTTCCATCCTTTTCTGTTTTTATTTCCGATTTCTAATATCTACAGTGTTTTGCATTTGTCTTTAAACATCGACTTGTAGCTAAGGCTTCACTTCCAGCATTATTGTCCACCTTTTGCTTTTAAAACAACAATGATTTATATTTATACAGCATCTTTAATGGAATGAGACATTCCAAGACTCTTCACAAATGCACCATGAAACAAAGTATGACTCTTCTGAGCCATATCAACAGAGTTAAGGTCAGATGACTAATGGCTGAGCTAAAGAGTTAAATTTTAAAGAATATCTTAAAAGAGGGAATTGAGATAGAGGGACAGCCAGGTGTAGGGAGGGTATGACAGTGCTTGTGGCCCAGGCGACTGCAAATTCAGCCAAATTTGCACAGAAGGCCAGAATTAGAAGAGCACAGTTGGAGTCTGAGGCTGGATGAGATTACAGAGATTGGTCTGGGCGAGGCCATGGAAGAATTGGACGTTAAGGATCAGAATTTTAATAAGAGGATGATGCTTGACCAGGAGCCAACCACAGGTTAGTGGGCACAGAGGTGATGGCGGAATGGGACTTGCTGCAAGCTAAGTTGCAGGCAGTTGAGTTTTGAATGACCACAAGTGGAAGGTAGAATGTGGGAGACAAGCCAGGAGTGCATTGGAATGCTTGAATCTAGAGGAAACAAAGATATAGATGAGAATTCTAACAGAAGATGAGGGGCAAAGTTGAGCAATGATACGGAGGTGAAAATAGATGATCTTAGCAATGGTGCAAAAGAGATTTGAAGCTCATCTCAGAATTAAAGTGACACCAAGATTGCAAACAGACTGTCGCCTTGGAGAGCGGTGGAATCTGTAGCTAGGGAACAGAACTTGAACTGGAACTGAGGATAAAAAAAAGGCTTCAGACTTCCCAATATTTAACTGAATGAACTTTCTGCTCATTTAGTACTGCTGTTAACTGTTAGATGATGAAAAAAATACAGCTCTGCAGAAAACATTATCAACATCACAATGGATACAATTTAGGTGCCACTCATTCCAATAAACATCAGAGATTTGTCCTTGTGCTGAAAGATTTGAAAAGTTTGTTGACAAGCCATTCAGGGAAAGGTATCACAAGAATTTCATACTTCATGTTGCCTTTTATATATTTAGTGAAAGCAAGATTCTCCTCTCATACTTTCTTGTGCTATTATGTGACTGTTAGAATTTGGAAATAATTAGAAAAAAATGGAGTTTGTATCTAGTAGTATGTGGAAACATTAATGTGCCTAAAGTGAATAAAAGCCCAGTTCATCAGCCTGGTAAGAGCTCAGGACAACTGCACTGAATACCCATTGTAAACACTTGTTAGCAGGTCTCACAAATTGTGGGATGATATGGGAGAATAAAATTAGTCTGGACACACAGCTTGAGAGGTGATAAGGAAGAAATAAAATAAGGATGACCAAATTTAGTCATATGAATCATACAACGGTCCGAGAAAGTAATGGCTGGTGACTGTCATAAAAAGGCAGAATTTTCAACCTGGAGATCAAATAAAGAACTTGACACCAGGACCAAAAGACCTTTTCAATAATCCACCCAGGCATCCATCACTGAAAAAAAGAGTATAAAATAAGTCACTTTAGGAGAGGTCATTACGGTAGGTGATGAACAAAAGCTCTAAAGGGAGACAGCAGTTAAACCTTTGAGATGAATCCCAGAAGGCAAGATGACTTGAGCACTACAAAAAAGTGAAGAGGCAATGAGCTGTCCATATATGCGTGCCAACCTACCCAATCGAGTCAGTGCTTACTGGTTTTCCCGGTCGTATGTTTTTGAAGTAGAACTAGTAATATTAGATCCCATCCTAACTCTTATTAAAACTCACCATCCCAACATATCGGTTGCATTCTAATTCTGACTGACGAGAAAACGTCAAGTAAATTTTGAAGTTTAACTCAAAGATTAAAATTGTCACAGAACTTACAACACAGAGAGTTTTGGCCATTTCTTTTGGAAGTGTATCACACTCTCATGCATAGTTAACCAAAATGACTGCGGCCAGGCTCCAAGATGATTTATTGTAATTCATTCATGGGACATGGACATCTGGCCAGCATTTATTGGCAACTCCAAGATGCCCTTGTCCAGAGGGTTGTTGAGAGTCAACCACATTGCTGTGGCTCTGGAGGCACATGTCAGGCCAGTCCAGGCAGATTTTCTTCCCTAAAGGACATTAGTGAAACAGATGAGTTGAAAGTGTCATGTGTGTGTCTGTGTTTTTCTCTCCCCAAAACAATTAAATTTAAGGAGGAAAATCAAGGTGCAACAAGTTGTGTATGCTCCTGGATATATCATCCTTACCTGCTTGTCTTCAAAACATTCTCAGTGGATTTTATTCTAACAAAGGATGCTCAAGTAATAAAATGTGTCCCTTGTTTGTTACTGTAGCTAAAATGTCAAAGTAAAAGTGTTTCTGCCTCATCTTTGCATACAAAAAAAAATCTGTTCTGAGTTGGGGCAAATGACTCACCAGTAATGAATGCAGTATGCTCATCCCCACAGCTGATAGAGATAGCTTTGTCATTTTTCAGCCAGAATTTGCTAGGAACATTGTCTGAGAATTTGCTTTTACCAAAAGTAAAAACAGCTCCTGAATCTGAAAACAAAATAAATTGTATGAATTATTTATATTTAATCAATAGCATGTTCTACTGCTGGTGCAGTATAAGTTAAATATCCAAGGTTAGCTATTTCCTGGGTGGAACTATGAATTACAATTTCATTCACATCTAGTAGAGCTCCTACACTTTATTATTTCACTTAAACTGTGTAATGTTGATCTAAGAGGTTTACAAAATGTATTTGTATATATTTACATGGATACCCATGGTCAGGATTTCAAACGTGGCCTCACACACTGGCTGGAAAGACAGGTGAAGCTGCCACTGCCAGCCCAGGAATCCACAACCCAATTTTATGTGGTTGACTCTATTCCGCCTCCAACAGCTCTGCAGCACCACTGGGAGTGGTGGCCACAGCATTCCCCAACCCAGATGTTCTTTGGAGACTGACAAACAAGTTAATGGAATGGCATTGGTAGGGGAAGTCAGGCAAGCCCAGGAGGCAGAAGATGATTACCGTGTAAACAAGCACAAGGTGTCCATATGTCTGCCCCCAGCCTGAGACCACAGCCTGTCAGACAAGGTATACTTGGTTGCCCCACCACATGGCATGGACTCCCCCACCACTGGTTATTTTACCTTTACTTAAGGGCCTCCATTTGCCCATGGGCAGATTGCCAGACACCTACCTACCTACCCCACACTTGGTAAAATGCCGGTAGCAGGATGGCAATGGGCATGGTGCCCCCAACATCCCACCCAATTTTACACTGCCTTCCTGCCTGCCAGCTCACTCAATGCATACAATTTCAGCCTTACTTTAATTGTAATAAATCTGCTGTAAAGAAAACAATCTAAGCCTATCCAGTCTTTCCTTATAACTCAAATATATAAGGGCAGCTCGGTAGCACAGTGGTTAGCACTGCTGCTTCACAGCTCCAGGGACCTGGGTTCGATCCCCGGCCCCGGTCACTGTCTGTGTGGAGTTTGCACATTCTCCTCGTGTCTGCATGGGTTTCCTCCAGGTGCTCCGGTTTCCTCCCACAGTCCAAAGATGTGCGGGTTAGATTGATTGGCCATGCTAAAATTGCCCCTTAGTGCCCTGGGATGTGTAGGTTAGAGGAATTGGTGGGTAAGTGTATAGGGATGTGGAGGTAGGGCCTGGGTGGGATTGTGGTCAGTGCAGACTTGATGGGCCAAAGGGCCTCTTTCTGCACTGTGGAGTTCAATGATTCTATGAAATGCTCCATCCTGGTGATGGTGATCTCCTCTGTAACCCCTTTTAATGCAATCACATCCTTTCTATAGTGAGGTGACCGGAACTGCACACAATACTTCAGCTCTTACAGGACTGCAGAGCTTAGATCTGATCCATTGGTTGGGGAATCGCTTAGCTTTGTATATCACATGCTGCTGTTTATGGTTAAACTGTTGTTTAAAACACTTATTCAGTGCAAAATGTCAGTTCTGAAAGAGTCAACAATCAAATTTATTTTGGATGAATTTTGAGTTAATTGACAACGTGAGGATTTACAGAAACCCAACAATATTACTCAGTCCTGAATGTCATTGCCAAGTGTCTTTAATTTGTCTCATTCATCACTACCAGCAGCACAAAGGTTGCTTGTAGCCAATGTTGTATTTTGATATTGGGCGGTGGGGGGGGGGGAGACACGTTTCTCACATTTACAGATTTTGAAATAAAGGACTTTTTTAAGCTTAGTTCGCATTTCTCCATTGTGAATGACACCTGAGTTGGGCACCTGCACGTCCATGTTACTCCACTATCAGATCAGTACGCTCTTAAATAAGGAACAACTTCACCAGAAAAGATTTCCTTTTAATAGGGTCACCGTTTTGTCATTTTTTTGAATATATTACAGAATTATTTTTACAGACATTTTCAATTAAAATATACTAAAGGATATGTAATTCGAAAGAAATTATTCTTAGCTGATTTTGCTGTCTATTTTGTAAATATTCACATTCTAGATTAACCTCATTTAAGGTACTTTTCCATGTTAATACTTGCAACCCTGCTACCAGTATGGCTGCAATAAGGCTCTGAATCACTGTTCAATCTGTGATGTTTCAAACCTTAAAACTAAATACAGAAAATAATTGCATACTTTGGTTGCCATACAACTGTAACACAAGATGTAGCAATTAGCATTAGTTGAACTGTGCTGCTGACCCTTATCTAGCAGTTATTCATCTCTATAGAAACTTGGATCCAAACATAAATGATTCCAGTATAGATTTAGACCAGACACAAGGTCTTCCTCGAGGTTACTACGTTGAGCAGATGTTTCTTCCAAATAAGATCGGACAGCTACTCCTTGAGGGCATTTTTTATTTTACAAAGTGGGTCCAAGGATCAGGAACACTTGAGACAGGCTTTGACAGTGAGGTTAAGGTTAGAAAGGCTGCAATGATGCCACTTGTTATTTCCTTTGACTTTAAAAACCATCCTAAAAGCACAAAGAAAATTTCAATGCTGCTTCAATTTATATATGATGTGGGTATGCCGGCGTTGGACTGGCGTAAACACAGTAGAAAGTCTGACAACACCAGGTTTTAGCCCAACCGATTTATTTGATAATAGACTCACAAGCTTTCGGGGTTAGCCCCTTCGTCAGGTGAATGGAGAGTTCTGGCCTCAGACAGAGCATATAGAGCGAACACTTCAGTGGTCACAGGCATTCCGCCTCTGACCTTCGGGTAAGCATTCTCCAAGGCGGCCTTCACGACACACAACAGCGCAAAGTCGCTGAGCAGAGACTGATAGCCAAGTTCCGCACACATGAGGACGGTCTCAACAGGGATCTTGGGTTCATGTCACACTATCTGTAACCCCCGTGACTTGCCTGGGTTTGCGAAACCTCACTTACTGTACTCTCTGGAGACAATACACATCTCTTTAACCTGTGATCAGTGCTCCTTCCACTCACATTGTCAGGTCTTGAACAGCAGGTTAGGTGTAAGGATTCGCATTCTAATCAGTAATCTCTAAACTGTCTGTGCTTTATATGCTCTGTCTGAGGCCAGAACTCTCCATTCACCTGATGAAGGGGCTAACCCCGAAAGCTTGTGAGTCTATTATCAAATAAATCGGTTGGACTAAAACATGGTGTTGTCAGACTTTTTACTCAATTTATATATCCAGCTTGGAAGCACTTGGCATACACATTTTCATCACACTATGGAAAAGCTGCTTTGTTGAACTTATGTACTTATACACTTTCACAGATTTCATTTGGAACACAGAAGGATTTATTAATAAGATCAGTACAGCAACCAGCAGGACTGCACCTTATCCCCTAGGTGTCTCCTGCCTAAGAAAGGACTCCACCCCCATGGAGTGATTACCCATACTATGTCTCAATTGATCCCTCAAGCCAAGTGATCCTTACTCTGCTGTGTTGCCCTTAAAAGGGCAATCACCACAAGTTGCCACACATGTATATGCATGTCTTCATTTCTCGGTTTTTCTCATTGCTTGTGGCTTTCTCTTGATTACTGTTTATTTTTGCTTCTGATAATAGGCCCCTGTATCTTTTCATCTATTTTATTGTGCCATTTCCTTTTATTCATAGCTCTCCCTTTGTGAGTACGCTCTGCTTCTGTAGCACTTCCACTGTGCTCATTTACTACAGATTATTTTCCCATTCCATCTGTTGCCTTTGGCTTCAGTAAGCTTTCACACTGCGATGTGACCTAAAGGAACCGAGTCCAGAAGAGCTGAAAAGAGAGAACAGGAAGGTAACAAAACTAATGATGAAGAGAGAGCTCCAGGATCGGGCAAACTACCAATAGAGGGCCAAGAGAAATTGACCTGGAACCAATGTGAACACTGTGCATCTTCTTCGTACCAGACCTCACAATGTGGAGCCTGAGCAACTTAAAATTTAGTCTTAAAAACTCGACTTCTGGCATTCTGAAGGAGGTGCACTGACAATGTAAGATGTGCACCCCTATGCTCCATGACTAAATTCGTAACATTTTAAGCAAACTTTTATCACTTTTCTGTCTCTTAACCAATACTTTGTGTACAAGTGCACACGATTTTGCTCGCAAAGCTTTGAGAAATGCCTGGAACCTGATCTCAGAAGGACGCTGCGATAGCAAGCTGTGAAGCCTTGACCTGTCCTGATGCTACTTGCGCTGGCGGAGAAACAACTTGCTCGGGTAAGGAGCCTGCCTAAGCTTGGAGTTGTTTACAGAGGCACTGGAATTGCTCAGAAGTGATTATGTGGGAAAATTGACACACTGGCCACTAGTCAGATAATGAAACCAAAAGACGAAATGCTGGAAAATCTCAGCAGGTCTGACAGCATCTGTAAGGAGAGAAAATAACTGATGTTTCAAATCTAAACAATCCTTTATCAAAGTTAAAGGGCAGTGGGAGATATTTATACTGCAAGGTGAGGGAATGAAAGATGAGTCATAGTCACAGAAAACAGGAGAAAAGACTGCTTATGGCTGTCCATAGAGGGAATAAAGGGTGTGAATGGCCAAACAGCAGAGAAGCTAAAATGAAGATGTTGGGGAGGTTGGGGGTGGGTGGGGGGTTGATGGATAAGACAGAGGTAAGATTTGGAAAAGGAGAAGAAAAAGGGAGAAAAGATAAGGGAAGGGGGATAAAGTGGGGGAAAGAATGGGGGGAATGAAAAAAGACAATAAAGAAATAAAAGGTAGAGAACAGTAAAATATTAAATAAAACAGAATAAAAACAAAAGGGTCAAGGTGCGGTAGTACAAATCATCTGAAGTTGTTGAATTCGATGTTGAGACTGGAAGGCTGTAAAGTGCCTAGTTGGAAGATGAGATGCTGTTCCTCCAGTTTGCGTTGAGCTTCACTGGAACATTGCAGCCGGCCAAGGGCAGACATGTGGGCATGGGAGCAGGATCATGTGTTAAAATAGCAAGCAACCAGGTCAGGGGTCTTGATTGCACAGAGGCCGAAGGTGCTCAGCAAAGCAATCACCCAGTCTATGCTTGGTTTCTCCGATATAGAGCCCACGTTGGGAGCAGCGAATGCAATACACCTAATTGAAAGAGATGCAAGTTAAACACTGCTTAACCTGGAATGAATGTTTTGGACCTTGGATGATGAGCATAGAGGAGGTGAAGGGACAGGTGTTACACCTTCTGCAGTTGCATGGGAAGGTGCCACGAGTGGATTAGTTATCCCGGAGGGAACAGTCCCTTCGGAATGCTGACAGAAGTAGTGAAGGAAAGATGTGTTTGGTGGTGGCATCTCGCCGGAGTTGGTGAAAATGGCAGAGGATTATGTTTTGCATGTGGAGGCTGGTAAGATGAAATGTGGGGGTCTCTATCCTTATTCTGGGAAGGAGGGGAAGGGGTGAGGGGCATGGCATGGGAGATGGACCGCACGCTGTTGAGGGCCCTGTTGACAACTCAGACTCCACAGTTGAGGAAAACAGAGCACATAATAGAACCACCACTTTGGAAGGTGGCATCATCAGAACAAATGAGGCAAAAGAGCTGTGAGAAAGGATGTACAGGATGTAGGGCATGAAGAGCTGTAGTCCAGATAGCTGTGGGAGTCAGTGGGCTTGTAGTGGATCTTGGTAGATAGTCTGTTGACAGAAATGGAGACAGAAAGGTCAAGGAAGGGAAGGGAAGTGTCTGAGAGGTGGACCAGGTGAAAGCAATGGAGAAGTGGAAACTGGCAGTGAAGTTGATGAATTTTTCAAAAGCATGAAGCGTGAAGCATGAGAATGACCAAATAGTCATTGATGTACCAGTAAAGGAATTGTGGAAGGGGACCTGGGTAGGCCTGGAACAAGGAATGCTCCACATACCCCATAAAATGACAAGCATTGCTAGGACCCATGCAGTTCCTAGCTTGATTTGGAGAAAGTGGGATGAGTCAAAGGAGAAGTTATTGAGAGGTAGTACGAGTTCAGCCAGGAGGAGGATAGTGGTGGTGGATGGGAATTGTCCAGTCTCCTTTCAGCTCTTTTCTCTCCTTACAGATGCTGCCAGACCTGCTGAGATTTTCCAGCGTTTTCTCTTTTGATTTCAGATTCCGGCATCCGTAGTAGTTTGCTTTTAACAAGTCAGATAATGGGTGGGATTCTCCTAAAAAAAATTTTAAGTGTCGAATTTGCATAAAAACTGGAGTGAATCCAGCTTTTTTTTTCAAATGAATCTCTCACACTCTGTGCACTGCAGAGTGTCTCAGCATAATTCACATTAAAATGCTGTGGGCAGGGCCTCTTCCCGCTGGTGGGGCCGGCAGCATAGCGCTGAGTGGGCCATTGCACATGTGCTGAACTGTCAGGGTCAAGCACATGTGCAGTGGCCCCCGTCTGTCAGCCTCCCGATCGCTGGCCAGCCCCACGACCCTGCGTCAGCAGTTGCCGGCCTCCCTCCCCACGGCCCAATCATTGGTCTCCCGGATATGTCCAAATCAGCCTGCTAAAAAAAGCAGTGCAACGGGATGGGAGAAACAGGCCCAATATCTGTTAGGGAAAAGTTGACATCCTCTATTACTGCACTGCAGGTAGCCTCTATTCTCAGGAAAACTGGTGAAGGAATTTGAGTGCTCAGCAGTGCTTGGTGGTGACTTTGTGGTGGACCTGCAGAGTATAGTCAGCTTTTGGCTGGAGTCAAAATATTGAGGGCGAAATGTGAAAATTTGGAGGAGCGTCAGAGGTGAAACAACATTCACCTGTTTGGTGTGGTGGAGGGCCCTTGCTCTATAGAATCTGTCATGCAGTTATTGCAACGCTACTAAAATTGGAGTACAGGCCTCTCTTAGACCATGCCCACTGGTCACTGCAGGTGAGACCCAAGGATGGCAGGGATCGATGCCCCTTCATTATACAACTTCACTATTACCACTTTCGGGACCAGGTCCTCCGCCAATCCAGGAAAGCTCAGCAAGCTGTACTGAGCAAGAGACTATCCATATTTCCAAAATTCACCCCTGCAACAGTGCAGCCTACGGCAGTGTGAAGCATCTCCTGCGCTCCTGTCCACAGATCAAGTTTAGTCTCGACCTCTCTGCCTGATTGTGAATCACAACACCACATGCAGCCGAGCACTTGTTTGAAGACCCATCTGCTGCTGCAATCTTCACTGATCATGTAATAAGGTCAATGGTCATTCCGAACATATGGAGCAACATGATGGTACTTGAATGAATTTTTATTTTTCAAGGAGTATCAATGAATAGGGTACATAGAAAACTGGGACACATATTGTCAAATTCAACTGCAATGTCCTTCTCTTGTTAGTATTGGCCAACATTGTGTGAAGTGGATATGCTGCAGTATATTTGAGACTTCTGCTTATGCAGATTCGAATTTCGTTTAGTTTGGCATTGATAGTATGCCTTTTTCAGTTTAACTTGTCAATGTCACTTAACCTCTAGTAACAAAGAAACTTAGTAGATGAGTGATGCATCATGAGCAGCAAAGAAGAGTTGGGTCCACATGTATCTCATTTGGAGAGATGCTTTTGGGATGTTTCTATTGTCTCTCATTTGTTTTTTAATGCTTAGTGTTCTACTGCTTTAAAGAAGTTGTTTGAGCTTTATAACATCACATGTCACAAACTACACAGATGTTATCTGCAAGGGCACCTCAACTTGAAACACTGGTTCATGACGGTGTATAGATTAGCTTTGGAATGGTGCAAGGAGTCATGTGAAACCCCTAATAACCAGCCCAGTCATCATATAATAATTACTAAAGACTATTTATTAAACTAAAGAAAAGACAAATACAGACTACTAGTATCATAACACTCTGAGGCAGTTAAATATAAGAATTACTAAACACACACACAATTTATACAGCAGTTACCGCTTGTTCCATATTTGTTACCTCGGAACTCCTGAAAACTTTCCCGTTCCCAAACAATATACAACTAAATAAATCTATCAAATCTATCTTATTGTTACCACACAATACAAGGTGGATGATCAAGACTGGGAAGTGTTTTTTTCTGCTCCAGCGAAGAAATTTAAACTGTCTTTGCGAAGATTCCTGCACTGCCTTAGCTCTAAGATGGATACAGAATTAGCTTGATGAGTATAAAATTGGCTTGATGACAAAAGCCAAAGGATGGTTGTAGATGGATGTTTTTCAAACTGGAGGCCTGTGAACAGTAGTGAGCCTCAGGGATCAGTGCTGGATCCACTGTTATTTGTCATTTATATTAATGATTTGGGTGAGAATATAGGAGGCATGCATAGTAAATTGATAGTTGACACCAAGATTGGTGGCATAGTGGACAGAGAAGAAGGTTACCTTGGATTGCAACGGGATCTTGATCAATTGGGCCAGTGGGCTGACAAATGGCTGATGGAGTTTAATTTAGATAAATGCGAGACAATGCATTTTGGTGGATTGAACCAGGGCAGGACTTATGCAGTCCATTATGGCAGGGCATTGGAGAGAGTTACAGAACAAAGAGATCTAGGGTACAGGTTCATAGCTCCTTGAAAGTGGAGTCACAGGTGAATAGAATGGTGAAGAAGACATTCAGCATGCTTGGTTTCATTGATCAGAACATTGAATACAGGAGTTGGGACGTCTTGTTGAAGTTGTGCAAGGCCAACTTGGAACACTGCGTACAATTCTAGTCACCCTATTATAGAAAGAATATTAAACTAGAAAGAATGCAGAAAAGATTTACTAGGATGCTACTGGGACTTAATGGTTTGAGTTATAAGGAGAGGCTAGATAGACTGAAACTTTTTCCTCTGGAACGTAGAAGGCTGAGGGGTATCTTATAGAAGTCTATAAAATAATGAGTGGCATAGATCAGCTAGATAGTCAATATCGTTTCCCAAAGGTAGGGGAGTTTAAAACTAGAGGGTTTATGGTGAGAGGGGAGAGATACAAAAGTGTCCATAGGAGCAATTTTTTCACAGAGAGGGTGGTGAGTGCCTGGAACAAGCTGGCAGAAATAATTTTGTCTTTTAAAAAAGCATTTAGATACTTACATGGCTAAGATGGGTATGGAGGGATATGAGCCAAATGCAGGCAATTGGAACTAGCTTTGGGGTTTAAAAAAAACAGATGGCATGGACAAGTTGGGCTGAAGGGCCTGATTCCATTCTGCAAACCTCTATGACATCTTAGATATTATGATGTGGACGTGCCGGCGTTGGACTGGGGTAAACACAGTAAAAAGTCTGACAACACTAGGTTCAAGTCCAACCGATTTATTTCAATAAATCGGTTGGACTTAAACCTAGTGTTGTCAGACTTTTTACCTGATCTTAGATATTAACATGGCCTCACAGACTCTGAGCTGTAAAACTGGCTTTTCGGCTCTTAGATGTTGCAATGTCTTCTTGGCTTTTAGATGTAAATTGGCCTCTCAGCTGTGACATGTTAAACTAGCCTGCCTGCTTCTGCTGGTGCTGGCAATTATATCATGCTTCTTCTGTGAATCGTCCCTCTGTGTATTTGGGCTGTCTGCAAATCTCACAGTCCATGATTCTTGAAGTCAGCATCTCTATACCCCCACTGATCTGTTAGCCATTGAGGTAAGCTGTTTCCTGACGATAGCTATTTATACCTGATTCTGTCTGCTAATCCCGTTACTGGGAAAGGTTGCATCTCATCATCCCCTTTGAATGCTGGTTAGTGCTGTCGCTAGGCAGACCCATGACACTGAGCATATGCTATATTATCTTTACAATATATATTCTTCCTAACCATGATAATGGCTGAAATTACATTTCCACCCCCAAGAAAATATGACTCAATTTAAAAAGTTACAACAGTTTGGGTGATGCGCTCTTAGGTTTGCCAGCTGAATATTAAGGGTTTGAATCACCCCTTCAAGCACAAAGTCTTATACCATCTCCAAACTCTGGGTCATAAGTTGCTTTTCTGCAGGGGACCCTTCTTAGAGTATTGGATCACTTTAGAATTTACAAAAGGGTGGGTGGACCAACTTCATCATTCAATGTTTCACAACAAAGCAAGAGAAGCAGCAAATAGTCTTGCCCATCCTTACGCAGTTACTGGATAACCATCTCTAAAACTATTTCTGAAATATTGCAAACATCCGTTGACACAATTCCACTGACTGGAAATTTTCAATTGCTACCAGCTATCTTTCCATTCGCCAAAAAGAGAACTGATTTCACTGCCTTTGTGACTCGTCTGACAAGACTTTTAATTTTACTTAGATGGAAGTCATGTCCTCCTCCATCCCACTCCCACTGGGTGAAAGATGCATTCTATTTCGTTAAATCAGAAAAAAAGATGCAAGCTATGTGCTCCACTGCAAAGTTTTACAAGATTTGGCTACCATTCTTAGCAGATGTAGAGAAATTACAACTCACCCCCAACAACGGCAGATTGCCTATTGCTTTCTTTTTTCATTAAAAAGTGTTATCTCATTAGCCTGAAGCTCTATTTTATTTCTCTGTTTGTTTACTAAGAAGATTAGCATGCTTTTATCTTCTTCTTTAGTGTGTGTATATATTTAGAGGGGGTGTTGTACACAAGTTGATTCTTCTCTACTATCATTGACTTTATTCTATTCCCTCTCTCTTCTGTATCTTATAATTTGTTTTTGTCTGAAAAATCTTAATAAATATTTTTTAAAAAAGAAACTCAATTTCTACATGAGTAGATCCAATAAGGTACACTCTAGGCATGAGTATTTTGCTCCTTAGCAGTGCCAGAGGGCTCAGGCTGGCACTGCCAAGCTGGCAATGCCCAGAGGGCACACTCCTTTTACTGTGATCTTCCGGGGGGGTCTCAATAGTCTCTCTTCGGCTGCCGCCTCCCCATTAGTGGGGAGCTATTGTAAACCCTGCTGGAGCAAAACACTCCCAGCAGGTGGGAGACCCTAGCGGGCCCAGAGACTTCATTCCTGAGCCTGCTAATTATGTTTAAATCATTTATGGAGATCTGCGCCGATTTCTGGGGCATAGCTGACGGTCTGGGAGAATCGCCCCCGTAGATTTTAGTTACATATATTATCACAGAATATGCATGCATGAACAAAATACGGAAGTCTGTAAAAGATCAATTACCCTTTGTGAGAAAGTCTTCAGATGAAGATGGAAATAAGCGATCTTAATGGTTACAGGGGTGTTGTGCTCAGAAACTTATCTGGGAATTATATGCAACATCAAGATTGTGATCAGTCTGGTTTAGTCTCAAACTGCTGCCAGGGAGAAGGATGGAATCAGCAGCGAGGGAACAAAGTTTGCAGCAAAAACTGAAAACAATTGCTTCACTGTCTTCCCAATAATTTCTGCTCATCCAGTAATGAATGTTGGACAAGCAGTCAGAAATTTAGAGACCTTGATGCTAAGGTAAACTAATGGCCAGAAAAAAACTGAAGAAACATTTTAAATACAATGTTACTAAGGCCCATAATCTTCATGGAGTGGCACTCAAAGTCAGATCTACTACGTTGCTACTCATCTACTTGGAAATGAAGTCGTTCCTTTCTTGCTTAGCCTGAGTACTCAGACCAGGCAAGAACAGCGTAGCGCAACAGGTTCCTGAAGCTTCCTCTCAAAGGAGTGGCAGGTAAGGCAAACATGCCACTTTTTTAACGGTATCTGCTGCTGTAAAGCAGATAAATTTACAAGTGCAGCTACTTGAAGAAGCCCAGCAGAAGCTAAGAATATAAGGTAAGTGGGTACGGTTGGGGGAGTGGTCAGGTGGTCAGTGGGGGGGTGCTGTATTTGGTGGATAGGGGGTGTATTGAGGGATTGGGAGGAGGATAGTCAGGGGCGTAGGAGGGACAGCTGATGGGTAGGAGTGGTGCTAATGAAGTGTAGTCGGGGACTGGTGGAATCTGTGGAGTCTGTACTACAGTTACCCTGAAGTCAGAAGTGGTTTTAATTCTTCTCACTTTTTCTAGGTAACTATTACTGTAAGACAGTCAGAACCATTCCAAGTTTGCAGTTTTTAATCTTACATTTGGGTAGTTCTCATTGAGGGCAATCTTTACACTTTCTACTGAAGAAAATTTTCAAATATACGGTTCCCAAGGAAGCTAGAACAGATTCTAAAGGAGTGTTGCCGCTTCTAATCCCTCTCTTTCTTCTAAATCAAATACAGACTATTGTTCACTTTATCCTGTGTCGCTCACCCTAAACGTACTGCACTGTTTCATTGCACTAATGTTGTGTTCAGGCTCTCTCTCTTTTTCTCCTTCCTTCTGCCTGAGCCAGGACCTGAGAAGAAGTTAGTAAATAAGCAGCCTGAAGCCAGATGGCAGGGGTTGTTGCAGACTCTTGTTTTCTTTATTGGTTTCCCAGTACTGGAGAAACTTGTATTCCCCACACTTGCTTCCTGTCTTGCCCTTCCCAACCTCTCAACCCACTTCTTTCCCACTCTCATTACTTGCTGGTACCCCCTCTCTCAACTTATTGTCAATGTAAATGTAAAACTATTGCTTTCAGATGTAACTTGTTCCAGTATCAGACTATGAAAAATACATTTACAGTAAATCATTACTTAACTTTCACATTGCAGCTCGTGACTGAATTCTGGTCTGTCACATGTCCTGCCTTCCGATTTTCTCTCCTTATATTAAAACTCCCCTCTATCCATAATAGATGTATCATTTTTGCTATCTCAAAGGTTTAAGAAAATTAAGTTTGAAATGATTCCTTCCCACTTGGTCAGATAAGAGCTCCAATAAAATAGCCTAGACCAACTTGATTCTAATTTGCCATCTAGAGAAGAAAGATTTTTGATCTGTGCATAACTGTCAAGAATCAGGAGTGAATGCATTCATAGGAATTTGGATTCCCCTGAGCAGAATGCTAATATGTTAAGAAAGTACAATCCCGTCGTTTTAAAAAGTGTTGTATTTGCATACAGGCTCATCACATCTCAAATGTCCCAGTATGTTTCACATGTAATTAATTGCTTCAAAGTATAGTCACCGTTATCAGGCAGACACAGTTGCAAACACAAGATCAGGCTTGATTTTACAAACAGCAAAGCAGATGCATTACCAGCCAATTTGCATATAAAAACATACAAGATAATATATTGTATATAAGATAACATAATATATAAGAAATCTTCCTGGCTCACTGAGAAGCTCATATTACTTTGAACCATATTATAAATTATTAACATTTGTTACATTATACCAATGGATACATCAAAAGACGGCAGAAGCAATCATTGTGGTCCTTCTTGTTTTCCTTTCTCTTCTACCAACAAGTTAAGATGACATCAACCAACATATTCATATGCAATTTTATATGATAGTATCTAATGACCCAGATTTATTAATAGACATTAAATAGCTAGAACGTTGCATGACTACTAACATGGTGCCACTGAGAATACAGTGTGCATACAAGTAACATAGTAATACAAGATTGTAAATTAGAAAGTCAAGTTGGTCACAATGAGTGCTCACTTCAAATATTTATTTGTAGCATTACTGTAATCTTTAGAACTGTACGTACTTCACTTGCCCCCAGAAAATAAAACAGTTCCACAATGGTTATACTTTGAGATAATGAAACAATTCAGATAATATACAGTTCTGCTAATTCAGTATACCCAAAATATGAAAGCAATGATTTTCAAACTAGCATTCATGAAGTTGTGACATGAATCTAGATTTCTTTTAACGTACAAGCAACTCTAGCAAAATAGCGTTATGTTCGGCCCATCAAATTCCAAATGGTAATCTGGAGGAACTACACCGCAGCCATGTGACTGTAACTGTCTACTATTTTGAAGAATTGGAAGACATCAGATGATTGGTCATACTGTATCATTACATGTTGTTTCATTCTTAGTTAAGTGCCGACTCAGTCAAGGGGATTGTTTGTAACATTAGGGGGTGGGGCAGGGGCGGGGGAATGGATAGGGAGGATAGGGGATTGGGGTGGGGGGGAAGGGATAGGGAAGATAGGGGGTTGGGCGGGGGGGGAGGGAGGATAGGGGATAACGGGTAGGGGATAGGGGTGGAGCGGGGTGGGGTGGAGTGGGGTGGTGGGGGGGAGGAGGATGGGGGAGAGGGGGAGGGTGGGGGGGAGAGGGGGAGGGTGGGGGGGAGGGTGGGGGGGAGGGTGGGGGGGAGAGTGGGGGGGAGAGTGGGGGGGAGAGTGGGGGGGAGGGAGGGTGGGGAGGGGGGAGGGGGGAGGGTGGGGGGGGAGGGGGGAGGGTGGGGGGGGAGGGTGGGGGGGAGGGGGGGTGGGGGGGGGGAGGGGGGGAGGGGGGGAGGGAGGGAAGGGGATTGGGGTGGGGGGGGAGGGAGGGAGGGAGGGTAGGGGATGGGGGCGGGGGGGAGGGAGGGAGGGTAGGGGATGGGGGCGGGGGGGAGGGAGGGAGGGAGGGTAGGGGATGGGGGCGGGGGGCGTGAGGGGATGGGGGCGGGGGGCGTGAGGGGATGGGGGCGGGGGGCGTGAGGGGATGGGGGCGGGGGGCGTGAGGGGATGGGGGCGGGGGGCGTGAGGGGATGGGGGCGGGGGGCGTGAGGGGATGGGGGCGGGGGGCGTGAGGGGATGGGGGCGGGGGGCGTGAGGGGATGGGGGCGGGGGGCGTGAGGGGATGGGGGCGGGGGGCGTGAGGGGATGGGGGCGGGGGGCGTGAGGGGATGGGGGCGGGGGGCGTGAGGGGATGGGGGCGGGGGGCGTGAGGGGATGGGGGCGGGGGGCGTGAGGGGATGGGGGCGGGGGGCGTGAGGGGATGGGGGCGGGGGGCGTGAGGGGATGGGGGCGGGGGGCGTGAGGGGATGGGGGCGGGGGCGTGAGGGGATGGGGGCGGGGGGCGTGAGGGGATGGGGGCGGGGGGCGTGAGGGGATGGGGGCGGGGGGCGTGAGGGGATGGGGGCGGGGGGCGTGAGGGGATGGGGGCGGGGGGCGTGAGGGGATGGGGGCGGGGGGCGTGAGGGGATGGGGGCGGGGGGCGTGAGGGGATGGGGGCGGGGGGCGTGAGGGGATGGGGGCGGGGGGCGTGAGGGGATGGGGGCGGGGGGCGTGAGGGGATGGGGGCGGGGGCGTGAGGGGATGGGGGCGGGGGGCGTGAGGGGATGGGGGCGGGGGGCGTGAGGGGATGGGGGCGGGGGGCGTGAGGGGATGGGGGCGGGGGGCGTGAGGGGATGGGGGCGGGGGGCGTGAGGGGATGGGGGCGGGGGCGTGAGGGGATGGGGGCGGGGGGCGTGAGGGGATGGGGGCGGGGGGCGTGAGGGGATGGGGGCGGGGGGCGTGAGGGGATGGGGGCGGGGGGCGTGAGGGGATGGGGGCGGGGGGCGTGAGGGGATGGGGGCGGGGGGCGTGAGGGGATGGGGGCGGGGGGCGTGAGGGGATGGGGGCGGGGGGCGTGATGATGGGAGGCAAGGGGTCGGGGACAGAGGGCAGATGAGGGGAGAATGGGGGGATATGGGGGATGAGGGCTAACGAGGAGGAAATGGGGGGGGATGAGGCCAGATGAAGGCGGATATAAGGGGGGAAGGGGGGGGAGGGGGGAAGGGGGGGAAAGGGGGGAGGGGGAGGATGGTGGGGGGACGAGGGGGGATGGTTTTCAGGATCTTTCCGCAATGCATAATTTCAAAACTGGCATTTTACAGAAAACATTAAAAGACAAAATATTTATAAGTATTATTGAAAAAGGCGATCTTGGCTCTCGGAAAACATTAATTTTGTTTAGCCCGAGTTCCCAACCTATGGCCAAAATCTTCTATCCTCATACACAGCTGGGATTTTCTGACGCTGCTGAAAGTGAATGGTGTTTTGGCTGGAATGCCAAATTTTCCGTTTTCACTTGCAACAGGACCTGCCACAAACGAGACCGGAGAACCCCATCCAATATAACCAACTAACAAATAAGATCAATAACGCAGTTTCTAGAAATAAATCCAGGAAGGAATATACATATTTATCTTGAAAAGCAGATTATATCACAATATTATTGCACAGAAATGCATTCAAAAACAAAATCAAACATCCAAAGTCTCTTTACGCCTTACAAAACAATTAATTTCCATATTATTTTGGTGGGACAATGGACATTCTATACTGAAACTGTATTTAATCACTGCATAAAAATTACATTTCCAATTACTTAAAATGGCAACAAGTTGCCAATCAAACTGCCTCTTGCCTTGAGTCACAACACCTTCATCATGAGGCAGACTGGCAGCTGAAAGGGAATAGGAGCAAATCCTGTACTTTGGACCTCACTACCTCGCTATTCTTGCTCTACATGATCAAAGATCTGTGGGTCAAGAATTGGCCCATTCTGTCACATTAATACCCATGGCAGTACCTTGTGATCCCTGAGTAGACATCATTCTCATATCGAGGGACCGCTGCCACTGCCAAAAACAAGTCAATTAATTGGAACAGTAAATAAACTCTCAAGTGTCCACTGAACTGAGAACCAATATAGTTGTGTGCAGTGAGAATGTGCTAGTCTGTGATTAGAGAAATATATTGTCCACTTGGACAACTGGAGAACTTATTCCATCTGGCTTGCTCAATACATTATCTTGAAGCATTTACTGGATTCAGTCAAAAAATATTATTCTCCCATATAGGTCATTGCTCACACCAAGTGAAACAAAAACAACGAAAATATGACTTGCCTCAAATTGCCAGAGCTCTACCACATTAAACTATACAAACCTGAAGCTTTTGACTTATAGTGGGATATGCTTTCAAAGATGACTTGCCTAATCAAACATTAGTTATGTGTAAGCCTAAATAGAAACAATTATTAAGGACAGAGCAGCCAAGACAGGTCCTCTCCTCAACCAATGTACATTAATACACACTTTCCAAGAAAGATCGCTAGAGAGCATGGAAATGTGATCCCAAGCTATCCCCTTCCTCACTGGCAGCCAGAGTTAACTTCTAGCAATCTCACTGCCACTTTGTCTGAAATCAGCTAATTCAGGATCCAAAAACTTGCATCTCTTTTGCATTTTTAACATCTAAAATCAACAGGAAATAAGAACAAGTGTGCCATCCTGTGGTTCAGTTGGTAGCACTCTTGTCTCCTTGATACAAGGTTCCAGGTTCAAGTCCCACTCAAGCTCTTGATTATTAACTTCAAGGCTGACAGTGGTCTTTTTGGCTAATCGATTAAACTAAATCAAATCAACTGAGGGACAAAGACTGACAGTCCAATGCAGTATTCAGGGAGTGCTATACTATCAGAGGACCATCTGATTCAAATGAGATGTTACACTCACGTCTGCCTTATCATGTGGATGTAAAAGATCCTATGCCTCTGTATCAAAGAAGAGCAGCAGAAGATTTACTCCTGGTATTTTAGTCAATATTTATCCCTCAAACATCTTCTGGGTTCAATTCATTCGACCAGAATAAGACCACATTCCATGGTTTAGTAAACTCTTTAGTACATTCTTTTCCTGGGTGTCTGCCTTGTCTCAGTAGTTGATCTCTCATGAATTGTGCACAAGGTCTTCAGCAGCTGCAAATCAATGATTAGAGTAAAGGCGTCAGCCTTGGACCACATGGCATCATATAAGTGCTGACAACTTTGGTTCAGTGGTAGTACTCTTGCCTGAGTCAGAAGGCTGTGTCTACAGAGGAAGTGCTGCACTGCAGGAGGTGCTGTCTTTTGGATGGTGGGTTAAACTGAGGTCTGCCTTCTCAGACAAGTGGGAAAGACCCTATAACACAATTTGAAGAACATGGAGTTCCTCATGTCCTGGGCAACATTTATCCAATCCTGAACTTACATTTATACATAGATAAAAGAAATCTATCTAAAGCACTGGTGGGCAACTTGCAGCTTGGGGGTTACATGCAGCCCGCCTGGGTTCTGAGAGCGGCCCACAAGACATTTTGTTGACAGGACTGTTGCCCTGCAGAATTGCTACACTCTACTGATTTCCAACTGCATAGTTTTTTTTTCCCCCACGGGTATGACTGAAGTGATACACACGTAAAGCAAGGGCAAGTAAAGAGAGGTACATGCCGATTGCCCACAACTTTTGACTGAGAGAGCTGCGTCCAAAGTATAAATATTTCTTCTGTTTTTACCATTTGAAATTGATGAGAGTTTGATCATTTATAAATTAATAAGCATTTCTATAATTTGTTCTGACATATTCAACATGTATTAAATGTATTTAATCTTATTTATTAGGTCATGGTTACTGAACAACCCCAATTTCAATCTTGAGATAAAGGAGGGCCACTCATTGGCCCATTTACCAGCCTAGGGTTTCCCTATCACTGATCCAAAACATTGGCAAATTAGAAATAAAACAGCCAAATGCTATTTAAATTTTTCTTAATAAGTTCACACAGAGAAGACAAATGCTAAAGGTAAACTTGGTGCTAATGTGGATTGGCTGTTACTCAGCAAAGATGAGAACTGATCCTAAGAAAATGAAGATGGGATTCTAAAAATAAAAACATAGTTAACCAAAACAAAATATTGAATTAACAGAATAAGCAAGACAGAAAATAAATCCCAATAATAGCAAAAGAAAATTAATATAAAATTGACAGCATTACCTTTAACATCTCATCAACTTTCACATCGATACATTTGCTACTTCTGTTGTTACCAGTGCTTCTTTCAATGTCTTTCCTTGCTTATCCCAGCATCAAGTGACTGTCAATGCCTAACTATCACTGCATCAATTAGTGCCACCTTCATTATTTCAAAATAAAAATAGGGTATGCTGAAAATACAGTTTGGTCCGCTGGTGAGCGGAGAGGGCATGGGTTCTGGGTCCGCTCAGGGAGCTGGAGGCCAGTCAGACTTAGCCTGTATGTTGGGGAGACTCATGCGGTTGGAAGTCAGGAATGCCTGGGGTTTGATTAGTTGGGGATCGCGATTCCGAAGTGCGGTGACTGTCATATGTAGGACACGCTCTGCATGGTTAAAATAGTTGTGCTGAAGTTAGAAGTGATTTTATTCCTTCTAATTCTTTCAGAGTAACTATTGGCAGAACTGTCTGAAATTAGCTCTTTAAATTGCTTTGTCGGATGGTTGCCCGCCCAGTACAATTGTCCAGAGGAAATCAGTGCTTGTGGACAATTGCCACGTAAAATCTTACCTGGAATCGTCTGCGAGGGATTGTCCAGTGTATCTTTGGGGTCCCCCCCCACCAAAATCTGACACCGGGGAGCCAGGAAGTTACTGACCATTACCTTTACCAGCACTTTCAATCCCAATACCGTAATAACCATACAGCAGTACAGGTGACAAAAAGTATGAATAAAGAGCAATTTTATAAAGGGGCTCAGAGGACGAAGAAGAATGTGAAAGGTAGAGAGGTTTAGAGAGAGAATTTTGGAAACCAGGGTGTAGACATTTGAGAGTGAACTGATGGGCAAAAGTTTAAGTTTATTTATTAATGTCACAGGTAGGCTTACATTAACACTACAATGAAGTAACTGTGAAAATATCCTAGTCACCACACTCTGGCGCCTATTCGGGTACACAAAGGGAAAATTTAGCATGGCCAATGCATCTGACCAGCACATCTTTCAGACCGTGGGAGGAAACCCACGCAGATACAGG